>NW_028270143.1:92251786-92857635 GCF_037043375.1 Chiloscyllium plagiosum | reverse complement strand
TCAGCGGTGTAGCGGTCAGTGTGCCAAACTACCACTGCACCCCCTTTATCCCCTGGTTTGATGGTGAGGTTGGGATTGGAGCAAAGGGAGTGGAGGGCTGCATGTTGTGAGGGTGAGAGGTTGGAGTGGGGGAGGGGGTAGACAGGTTGAGGCGGTTGATGTCCCGACGGCAGTTGGAAATGAAGTGATCGAGGGCAAATAATAGACCGGCACAGGGTGTCCAAGTGGATGGAGTGTGTTGAACGCGTGTGAACAGGTCCTCGGAAGGTGGGTGGAAGTCCTGATTGTAAAAGTAAGCTCGGAGGCGGAGGCGGAGGAAGAAGTGTTTGACAGGTATTAAATTCATTGATGCGTGGGCGGAGGGGAGTAAAGGTAGGGTCTATGCTGAGGACTGATCGTTCGATTGAGGCCTGCTCAGTCAGTAGGACAGAACAATATCCAGGGATAGTGATAGTGGTGTCTGGGACCTTGGCTGTGAGATATGATTCTGTGAGAATCACGATATCAGACTATTGCTTGACTAGTCTAGGAGATAGCACTCGATGTTCGTAAGAAAACATTAGTGAAGAAGGACTTTGCAAAATGGACAAGTATTTTTTTGTAGTTGCCATTTCCAGTGCCTAGGTCAATGCTCGGTAGTTTGTCTAGTTTTGTTTTTTTATTGAGACTTACTTGCGATTATTACAACTGACTGGCTGGTTAGGCTGTTTCAAAGAGTTAAGGGTTGACCATCATTGCTGTGGGTCTGAAATAGTACATAGGCCAGACCAAGTAAGGATGGCTGTTTCCTTCCTTAAAGGGTGTTAGTGAACCATAAGAAATAGGGACAGCAGGAGGCTGTTCGGCCCCTTGTGCATGCTCAGCTCTTCAATAGGATCATGACCAATCCAACATTCCTCACTTTCACTTTCCTTCCCTTTTCCTATAATCCTTGATTCCCCCGCTGATCAAGTACCTATCTATCTCAGCCTTAAATATACAAAGAACTCCCTTTTATTCTGAGACTATATCCTTTGGTCCTAGACTCTCCCATGAGAGGTAGCATCCCACAGTATTTACCCTGCCAAGCCCTTAAGAATCCTAAATGGTTCAATGTGATCACACTTCATTCTTCTAAACTTCAGTGAGTAGAGGTCTACCTGTTTAGGCTTTGCTCATAAACGCAACTCGTCAATGCTGGGGTCATCCTAGTGGGGAAAGTGAGGTCTGCAGATGCTGGAGATCAGAGCTAGAAATGTGTTGCTGGAAAAGCGCAGCAGGCCAGGCAGCAACCAGGGAACAGGAGAATCGACGTTTCGGGCATACGCCCTTTTTCAGGTATGAGGAAAGTTTGTCCAGCAGGCTAAGATAAAAGGTAGGGAGGAGGGACTTGGGGGAGGGGCGTTGGAAATGTGATAGGTGGAAAGAGGTCAAGGTGAGGGTGAAAGGTCAGACTGGGGTGGGGGCGGAGAGGTCGGGAAGAAGATTGCAGGTTAGGAAGGCGTTGCTGAATTCGATGGATTTGACTGAGACAGGGTGGGGGGAGGGGAAATGAGGAAACTGGTGAAATCCGAGTTCATCCCTTGTGGTTGGAGGGTTCCTAGGCGGAAGATGAGGGGTTCTTCCTCCGACCGTCATTTTGTTGTGGTCTGACGATGGAGGAGTCCAAAGACCTGCATATCCTTGGTGGAGTGGGAGGGGGAATTGAAATGTTGAGCTACAGGGTGGTTGGGTTGGTTGGTCCGGGTGTCCCAGAGGTGTTCTCTGAAACGCTCCGCAAGTAGCCGGCCTGTCTCCCCAATATAGAGGAGGCCACATCGGGTGCAGAGGATGCAATAGATGATGTGTGTGGAGGTGCAGGTGATTCTGTGGCGGATATGGAAGTTTCCTTTGGGGCCTTGGAGGGAGGTGAGGGGGGAGGTGTGGGCGCAAGTCTTGCACCTCCTGCGGTTGCAGGGGAAGGTGCCGGGAGTGGAGGTTGGGTTGGTGGGGGGTGTGGATCTGACGAGGGAGTCACGGAGGGACTCCCCTATCAGCATTCCATATATATTTCCCTCCCCTCCCCTATCAGCATTCCGTATATATTTCCCTCCCCTCCCCTATCAGCATTCCGTATATATTTCCCTCCCCTCCCCTATCAGCATTCCGTAAAGACCACTCCCTCCGTGACTCCCTTGTCAGATCCACACCCCCCACCAACCCAACCTCCACTCCCGGCACCTTCCCCTGCAACCGCAGGAGGTGCAAGACTTGCGCCCACACCTCCCCCCTCACCTCCCTCAAAGGCCCCAAAGGAAACTTCCATATCCGCCACAGAATCACCTGCACCTCCACACACATCATCTATTGCATCCTCTGCACCCGATGTGGCCTCCTCTATATTGGGGAGACAGGCCGGCTACTTGCGGAGCGTTTCAGAGAACACCTCTGGGACACCTGGACCAACCAACCCAACCACCCTGTAGCTCAACATTTCAATTCCCCCTCCCACTCCACCAAGGATATGCAGGTCTTTGGACTCCTCCATCGTCAGACCACAACAAAATGACGGTCGGAGGAAGAACGCCTCATCTTCCGCCTAGGAACCCTCCAACCAAAAGGGATGAACTCGGATTTCACCAGTTTCCTCATTTCCCCTCCCCCCACTCTGTCTCAGTCAAATCCATCGAATTCAGCACCGCCTTCCTAACCTGCAATCTTCTTCCCGACCTCTCCGCCCCCACCCCAGTCTGACCTTTCACCCTCACCTTGACCTCTTTCCACCTATCACATTTCCAACGCCCCTCCCCCAAGTCCCTCCTCCCTACCTTTTATCTTAGCCTGCTGGACAAACTTTCCTCATACCTGAAGAAGGGCTTATGCCCGAAACGTCGATTCTCCTGTTCCCTGGATGCTGCTTGACCTGCTGCGCTTTTCCAGCAACACATTTCCAGCTCATCCTAGTGGAACCAGGTGAGTTTTTCACCAACAATTGTCAATAGTTTCATGTTCATAATTAGACTCTTAATTCCAGACTATTACTGAATTCAAACTCCACTATCTGCCAAGGCAGAATTCAAAATCAGGACCCCTGAACTTTCCCTGAGTCTCTGGATCAATAGTCTAGCAATAATGTCACTATGGTGTAGCCTCCTGTATGGTTACTGTGAAGTATGAATCACTTGATGGGTTCGTCATCACTTTGCTAATGATTGAAAATAGAGTACTGCAGTGGGAACTAAATGGATTGAATTTGTAATTTTTTTTCTTTATGGACAGGGCATACCTGGGAAATTTCCCACATTGTCGGGTAGATGCCAGTCACAGTTACTGGTAAAGGCTGAGATTTTTCACTTTGTTAAAACCTTGGTACACTTTCCTCAGAATAGAGGCTGCACTCATCCCAGTGACCCCACACTGGCCCAGATTTCCACAGGAGGCATACATAGAGCAAGACTGTAAAGAAATAGGTATCAGAAAATACTAATCACAGTAAATGAACAAAGCAGAGGCCTCTCCCCATCTGGTCTGTCCTTAAAAAAATCTGGCCCAAAATGCAGTTCTGAAATGGAATTTAATCTGTCCAAATAAACCTGGATATTTTTGCCAATTTGTCATATCAGAAATATTACATGTTCCAACAAGAATCCTTCATGTCCTGTAACCTTATCACATCTACTCATTCAGATAAATGCAGCTTCAGTTATGACAACACAGACCAGACGGCAGACTTTCAGGACTTACTGGAATTGTGAGGCACTACAAACAATATTAAAAGTCTATATCGATTTTCTAAGGCTCCTTTTAAATGAATGGCATGTAGCAATGCGCTCTTCATCTTCATTCCTTACTGGGACCCTGCATGGCATTTAACCTCCCCATCAGTCACCCCCACTCCTGTAAGCTATGCCAGACTTTATGTTACCATGGCCACTTTATCTAAAGCCAGGCCCTGCAAGTCGACCACAACAATGTGGAGCAGAGACTGACAGCTGCTAATGAAGGTTTCCAGAAGACTCTGATCAAGAAAGGTCACGAATCATTGTGACAGATGCCATCAGTCAACCTTAAGGAAAAAATTCCACAGAACTTCATCTTAAATTGCCCTGCAACACATATTTGTGTTGGAGAAATGTCAGGTTGGTCTTTGAGACAGAGCTAATTCCACTGCCAACTACCGACAAGCCTCCAGTCATTATTAACTATTTACAATGTTAAAGACCGCAGGAGAGTTTCTTACATCTGTTCAATATGTGTCACTCCTGTTCAGGATATTTAAATATGAAAGAGCAAGGCAGGCTACTGGAACAGCGATGCACAGACATATCAGGCAGCAAAATGCAGCTTCTGTATCCTGAACCTAAATAGCACACTGGCAGGGACTGGGAATATCAGAAACTGAGCCTTCGCATCCCCAGGTCAGTAACCCCCATCCACAGGCTTAATGCCTGCCAATGCAACTAATTAAACAAGCACTGAACTGCATTTGTGCACTGTCATTTTATTACGTCTAAATAATAATTACCAACTCAAACTCAATTAATAACAAATAAATGTAAGATAACTCATCCATAGTGAACAATAAATAACAATTTTTGTTTCGTCATACAGAACTTAAATTTTGCTGAAAAATGTTGTCAAAGCTTGCTTTTAGCTTGTGCACAATTTTTAAAAAATACTAAAGAGAAAGGGAAACAACATTTATTCTGTACAAGAGGAGAGTGCTGATTGGTTGGCAGGTTGCGGATATGTTGAAGCATAACCATTGAGAATGGACCAGTTACTGATGACTGACAGAGGTAACAACAATGACTGCAGATGCTGGAAACCAGATTCTGGATTAGTGGTGCTGGAAGAGCACAGCAGTTCAGGCAGCATCGAAGGAGCAGCGAAATAGACGTTTTGGGCAAAAGCCCTGATGAAGGGCTTTTGCCCAAAACGTCGATTTCGCTGCTCCTTGAATGCTGCCTGCACTGATGACTAACAGCTAACTGTTGAGCTTTGTATAAATTTTAACCAAAGTAGGTTGACTCAGTTTGGTCAAGGCATTGCCCAGAGAAATAAACCGGAGCATGACCGTCACTGACCTTGTTGTGTTGAAACAGATGCAAAGTATCTACGTTATTTCTATCTGCATGGATTTTAATCCTGAGTGTCTGAAAGATTACGCTAAGAAGCAATTTTGGATTGTCAATCAGGCTCGCAGTATAATACACTTGAATGGGTTAGAATCTGTACCTAGTAACCCACACATTTCTATCAATCATTCTAAACCATCACCACATTGGTCAGTGAGTGCCTGCACATGAATGGGACCTTCACCTCAGGCTGGGCTGCAGATTTGTGAACAATGTAAACTTGAAGCCAGACTGTGCAGTTTAAAAGCAGAATTGTGGCCTCCCTCCCTTCCCGTCCCCTCCCCTCCTATCTCCATATAGCCTACTCAAGTCTCAACATTACTGGCCAAATAGGAGAAATTCAACACAGCATGACCTTAGTTTAGGCATAAAATCAACATGAGGAAGTCACATTTCAAATCTTCATTCAGAACCCCTATGCTGATCGCTTCCAGAAATATATTAGCATCTATGTAGACTGGGAGACTTCAGGTGATTGACAGCAAGCAACTGGAGTCTCTTAAAAATATTAAAATACAGTACCTGTGCCAGTCTGTTGGCCCTTTTACAAAATTCAACTGTGTGACTGCCAGATTCATGAGCCTGCCCAGAAACTCACAGCATCAACTAGCAGGAAGAAAATGTGCCATGTGTTATTGCAAAAGACCCTTGGGTGTATTCAGCTTCTGCTTAGTCTTTTTAGGCTGCCAGGGAGCATGTAGGTCTTTTTCCTTGGTTACATTGACTGCTACAGCTGTGTGGGGAAACTTTTGGATAGTGACTCTTTGAAAGTGCAGGAATATTTCTGTGCAGGGGATTCATAATCTCTGAAGTAATTAACAAGCTGCACAGTCCTCCTGTATGATAGAGGATCAAGAACAGAAACAAGGAGAAGAGCAATTGTGAGGAGACATGGTTAACAGAGGGAAGAAAGGGCCAGTTTCATTGAAAAGTTATTAATATTTGCAAAAGGGTTGATCATTACATAAAATTCACCAGTTTGTTAAAAGGCAAACTGTCTGATTGTTTTGGTTGAATAGAGTCATAGAGATGTACAACACGGAAACAGACCCTTAAGTCCAACTTGTCCATGCCACCCAGATATCCCAACCCAATCTCGTCCCACTAGCCAAATACTTTGAAATAAGCAAAAGGTCTGGTGAGGGAAGTTCTGTTGATGATATGTATTTGCATTTTGACAATGGATAAAAAACAATCTTGAAAATCCATGGAGTTAAGGATTATGGAGCTGTGGGGGTGAAAGCTGCAATCTTCTCTGTGCACAGAGAAGTTTCCCATTTGCCTAATGACTCCACAGGCTTCGGGCTTCTTTTCTTTGATGCTGTCCATGTTCACATTCACCAGACGATCTCAGCAGCACCTGCCTCTGCTGGCTTGGCATCACGATGGTGTCTCTGCTTGAGCTTCCAGCCTTATCATTTGGAGGATGCATGGACATTGTGTACCAGTGGGTGCATGGACATTGTGTGTTTGGGAAGCTCCTACGAGCCCAGCATGGAGATGCCAACAGTCCACTTTGTCCATTGTGTGTAATTCTAGGCACCCAATGGCAGGAATACCGACAAACCACAGCCTGACAGTCATTCTCATGGACTGGTACCTAAAGGTGATGGGCCAGATTACCATCCCTAGCAGACATGGTAACATATTGGTATAACATCATTGGGAGGGAGGCGCTGTGGAAACCTCCTGCTGATTACCATGTACTGTACTCCTTGGCTGATGCATCAGTGTCCCTTTATGCTGAACAACTTTTGGAGGAGGCTATTAGGGTGGCAAAGATACAGAATGCATTCTGGGTGAGGGGATAAAATAGCCAAGACCAGAAACATCTCAGCAGCAGTACTACCGACTGAGCATCAAAATAGATTGGCGCAGTCGGAAAATCCATCCCCCAAACTCCCAGGGAAGTTCAATCATGGAGCAGCCACACAAAAAAAAATGACTCCCTTCACCCTCACGATGTGAACAGTGTACACAGAATTGCTGAGGAGCTGCTCCTCCAATCACAGGCTGGCTCCCTCTCTTTAGCGCTGTTACTATTATGGAAATTAGTTTGGCAGTTGTATGGTTAAATTGACAGACCAATGTATAGAATCATGTAAGAGATGAGCAATAGATGAGCTAAAGCTGAAGATAATGGTAGCATAATATGATAGGCTAGTCAAATCACATGATAAATGAGCGAATGCTAAAGAAAATGGCAGAGTAATGTGATAGATTAAGTCTAAAGTAGAAGACCATTGTGGCAGAAGATGATTAGTCTAGAAAGACAATGCAAGCTAATATGATTGGTTATGCTAATGACACCAGGTAAGTGCAGCAACTAGAAAAGTATAAAAAGTAGCGAGCCCCAAGTATTGGGGGCAATTGGGAAACCATTTCCTGATTGTCACAGCATTTGTTGCAAACAAAAGTTTAACGTCTTAAGGAATTCTCTGTGTCTCCTGGTGATTCTCACAGAGCATTGGGTATGAACTCTCCACAACACTACCAGCAGTAAAACAAGAGAGAGAAACTGTCTATGATTGGAGCATCAAGAAAATAAAGTTTGAACAAACCATTGGGGAAGCCAGGGCTGGTATGGCAGAGTCTGAGCATTAGGCTGATGTTGGAGGGGTTGATTGGTTGGGTTGGAAGAAGGCATAAGGAAGAAGTAAACGTCAAAGGGGAGAGTACAAAATAGTGTACAGGGAGAGACTGCAATTACAAGCGAAATGAGAGGCTGTAATAGAATAAAGGGAGATGGTAAAGAAGAGTTGTTTTCAACTTGTTAACAATGGAAGACTCAGCTAACTAAATGCCAGGAAAACTTAAAATTACTGAGATTTCTTACAAATAATGTGGAGGCTCTAGCTTAAGGATGCATTTATTCAGAAGATATTATATGGAAGAAAATGCGGTGAATGTGTCTGTAATGGAAACTCTGCAAATTATTACACTTAAGTCAGGGATTCAGCACTTGGATATAGTAAAAAAGGCGTATTAACTGCTGCCTGGTCAAAACGTTCCAACTTTGTGCATATGTGTTTGAAATATATTCGCTATTATCTCATAGGTCTATACAAGGCATGTTTAGGTTATTTTTGTATGTATGAATGTGTGTGTCAGTTATTTTGAAACAAAACTTTTGTTTTTAGCTTGTGTTTGTTACCTAATGTCAATTTAAATACTGTGGTATCTAATAAATTAATGCTTTCCCTGTGTCTTGTGACATTACATTTAATAGAGGGGAGATAGATATTGAGGAAATCTTTCAGTGAAGAAACAGGCCCTTCAGTCCAACAAGTCCACACCGACCCACAACCCATTCCTTTACATTTACCCCTTCAACTAACACTACAGGCAATTTAGCATGGTCAATTCACCTACCCTGCCACCACCCAGCAGAAACCCACACAGAATGTGCAAACTCCACACAGTCAGTCACCTGAGGTGGGAATTGAACCCCGGTCTCTGGTGCTGTGAGGCAGCAGTGCTAACCACTATGCCACCATGCCAGTACTATGCAGCCTTTAACAAAAGCCTGTTGCTCAGTAATGCTCAGTTTGGATTTAACCAGATCCACTCAGCTCCTGACCTCATTACAAACATGGACCAAAGAGTTCAATCACAGGTGAGGTGAGAATGACTCCACTTGACATCAAGACAGCATTTTGATGATGTATTATCAAGGAGCTCTAGAAAAACTGGAGTCAATGGAAATCATGGAAAAATATCTCCACTGATTGGAATCGTAGAAAAATAGCTCTGATTGTTGGAGGTCAGTCATACCAGCTCCAGGACATCTCTAAGAGGTCCTCAGGGTATCCTTAGCCCGAACGTTTTTCTGTTTCATCACAAGATCAGACATGGAGATGTTCACCGATGATTGTACAATTCTCATTCGTTACTTTTCAGTTATTGAAGCAATCCATGCCCATATGCAGCATAGTCTGGACAGCTTTCAGGATTGGGTTGATTGATGTACAAATAGTGTTCACACCAAACAATGATTATTTCTAACAAAAGGGAGAAACTAATCATTGCCTCTTGACATTCAATTACTTTACCATTGCTGAATTCCCCATTATCCACATCCTGGGAGTCACTATTGATCAGACTTGAACTGGACTAACCATAAATACACTGGATACAAGAGTAGGTCAGAGTTCAGAATTTCTGCAACATATAACTCAACTCCTGAGTCCCCAGAGCCTTTGCACCAATTACAAGGCACAAGTAAGGAGCATGATGCAATATTGTTGGGTTTCCTGGAGCGTGCAGCACCAACAACACTCCAGAAGCTCAACAAGGAAAGCAGCCCATTTGACTGGCACCCTATCCACAATTTTTCACATTCCCTCCCTCCATCAGTGATGCATAGTGGCTGCACTTTGCATCATCAATAAGATGCACTACAGAAACTGCACTGCTCCATTAACAGCATCTTCCAAACCCATGACTTACACCACCTGGAATAACAAGTGCAGCAGATCCCTAGGAACATGGTAACCTGGCAAGTTTCCGTTATAGCGACATAATAGATCATTAATTTGCTGTCACTGTATCAAAATCCTGGAACTCACTCCTTAATAGCATTGCGAGTACACCCATACTATAGTTACTGCTGCAGTTCTGGAAGATAGTTCACCTAACACCTTCCAAAGCCAATTAAGTATGGGCAATAAATACTGCTCCAGCCAGCGATACCAATATCCTGTGAAAAAGAAAGGGGTATGTCAAGGCTTAGAGAGAATGGGTAAGGGATTTATTAAAGTGGTATTGGGTTTTGGATATTCACTTATGTAGAACAATGGTAGAAGCTGGATTGTTCTCCTTAGAGTCAAAATGTATGGCACTAGAAAAGCACAGCAGATCAGGCAGCATTCAATCCTTTCATCAGGGATGAGGGTGAGGGTGAATGGAGGCTGAGAGATAAATAGGAGGGTGGGGTGGGGAAAGACACCTGGGAAGGCAATAGGTGGATGTGGGGGTGATGGTGATAGGTCAGAAGGGAGGCTGGAGCGATTAGGTGGAAAGGAAGATGGACCAATAGGACAAGTCATGAAGGCGATGCCGAGTTGGGAGGTTGGATCTGGGATGAGATGGGGAGAGGTGAGATAAGGAAACTGGTGAGGTCGATGTTGATGCCACGTGGTTGGAGGAAGATGAGGCATTCTTCCTCCAGTCGTAGGGTGGCTTGGATTTGGCAGTGGAGGTGGTCCAGGACTTGCATGGACTTGGTGGAGTGGGAGGGGGAGTCGAAGTGGTCAGCCACAGGGCAGTGCGGTTGTTTGGTGCTTGTATCCCAGAGATGTTCCCTGAAACGTTCAGTGTGTTGTTCTCCCTAGAGCAGAGCAAAAGAAAAAAAAGATTCTGTATTTAAAATAATGACATGCTTCAATTGTGTCTTACATCCAGGTGGGATTGCATGAACTGATTCACCTCTGTTCAACTTCCTTGATTGGTCACAATAAGGATTTAAGTTCTTTTAGCTCTCTCCAGTTAAAATGGAGTTAGCTATTCTTGTTGTGAGCAATAAAGGAGCTGAGCAACAAGGTTTTCTTGAGTCTAAGAAAGATCAAGTTTATTAAATGTTAAGCTCAAGGAAAGTAATACGAAATAAAAGTGATGCCAAGCACATAATCTCTGTACAGTATCTTGGGCCCACACACATGCACAGGTATAAAGTTCAAAAGGGAATCGACTCCAATCGAAGAGTCCAAGATAACAGAATGTTCATTTTAAAGTCCTTTGGTTATCTTTGAACTACAAGGTTTTAATGTGATGCCGCTGTCTATCAGCTGCTTTTCTTGAAAGCAGTCAATCATTTTGAATGTCGCAGTTATTAAAAATTCTCAATTTTTCCCCTCACAGTTGTTTCTTTGGGAACGTCTTCAGAGAGGGAAAATGGAAATAGCAGCTTATTTTCAACTATCTACCTGAATGCTCTCAGAACCTCCCTTGTAATATTGTTTCCAGTGTGTTTTCCAAGAGGTCCTTCAGGCAGATCTGCCTGCAACAACCATTATGTCCAGTACTTGGCATTTGCTAAGTGTTTTCCTGAGACCATAAAAAGGGTCAAGAGGGAAAAAAATCCAGTCATTGTCACACTGCAGAGACAATTCATTTTTACAAAGAGCATTGATGGTCAGAGTTCCATAATTATCTAATGAATTTTGGATTGAACTGTTATTTCCAGCAAAGCCTGTCGTCGAAAAGTCTAGTCCCTATGCAGAAATATTTTAAGACATCATTATGAGCCATACATTCTGGGTAATAAATGTTAATGTCACGGTAATTAGCTATTGGGTAGCCTTTTCCACATGTGAATGACTGTCCCAGCCATTAGGCATACTTTTGTTCATTGCTGCTTTCAGGACATGTGACCAACCAGTTGGTTGATGATATTCTAAAGACTAATGGGACGTATTTTATATCATCAGGATAAGTGTTAAAAAAAAGAAAGTGTATCAGTAGGAGAAGAATAATTAGAGGTTGCAGATCTAAGCTGTTAGAGATTTTGAAAAAAAAAGTACAAGTTGCTATCATATGAAATGCACTGCTTGTAAAAGAATAACTCAGTGACAGCTTTCTAAAGGGATTGAAGGAAAATATTTAGCAAAGCTGTGAGGAATGAACAGGATAATGGGATGAGTTGGATGGCTCTACCAAGGGGTTTGCACCATGGACTGATTGGCATCCTTCTGTGTTCCAAGATTCTGGGATTACATGTTTTGAAATTTTAGCGGGTAACACCTGCTGCATTCATCAACCTGGAGTCAGGGATGTCCCTGATACACTTCTTACTGAGCAGAAACTATTTCTCACTTTGCCCAGGAATGTCACCAGGATTGCAGACTTCCTACTGGGGCAGGATTGAACCATAAAGTGGTGCTTGTTCCTGACAAAGAACAAGATATTTTTAAACTGAAAGGGCCTTTACTCCTAGATCATACAGATGGTGGTGACCAGAGTTAGTGTGCAAACAGAATTATTCCTTCTGTTACAGTATGTTCTGGTATAAAGTAACAGTTCCTCTGCAACGTCGTGTTATAGAAAATGGTGCTATGGAAAATAATTACAGAAACTTTTGCTGTAGAAGATTGCGACTGAAAATGGTTAAACCCATTCAGTAGAAAGTTTGTGTGATCCAAACAGCGTCCACAATTCGTCAATCATCTTGTAGACAGTGCACACTGCTGCCACTGAGCATCAGTGGTGATAGAAGAATGAATCTTCATAAACAGGAGCTGCCTCCATGAGTTCATGTTTCTATAACCACAGCCCAGTGATATAAAGCAGAAGTAGTTACAATGTTAGAAATGAGGTTTGTAAAAAGCAGTAAGCAAAGGCAAATGAATGACTGCTAAAAACAATATTATTCCTCACACAGAGTGTGTGTAGGAGGGATTGCACTGAAAAAGTTCATCAGAATGTTCCCCAATCGGAAACCATGGATAAACAAGGAGATCCATTACCTACTGAAGTCGAGGTGTGCAGTATTTAAGTCAGATGACCCTGATCTACACAGGAAATCCAGATTCAGCCTCCATAAGGTCATTAGAGATGCCAAGAGGCAATATTGGACTAAGCTAGAGACTCAAACTAACCACACAGACACCCATTGTCTGTGGCAAGGCCTACACAACATAACAGGCCACAAAGCAAAGCAGAACCGAACAGTGGGCTAAAATACATTCCTCCCTGACACGCTCAATACATTTTATACTCAATTCGAATAGAAAGTCAGTGAAATGGTGTCACCTGCTCCGAGAGCCCTGGGTGCACCTGTTTCCTCAGTCACTGCTACAGACATCAGATTGGCCTGATTGAGAGTGAACCCACAGAAAGTGACTGGCCCAAATGGAGTCCCCGGCTGTGCACTCCGATCCTGTGCAGGCCAGCTGGCAGGAGTATTCACTGACATCTTTAACTTCTCCTTCCTACAATCTGAAGTCCCCACCTGCTTCAAGAAGACCACCATCATCCCAGTACCAGAGAAAACACATGTAACCTGCCTCAATGACTACCGCTGAGTGGCTCTAATCTCCATAATCATAGTCATACAGCCATGGTGTCTTAATGATGTAGAGCACAGAAACAGACCCTTCGGTCCAACTCGTCCATGCTGATCATATATCTCAATCCAATCTAGTCCCACCTGCCAGCACCTGGCCCACATCCCTCTAAACCCTTCCTATTCATATACCCATCCAGATGCCTTTTAAATGTTACAATTGTACCAGCCTCCACCACTTCCTGTGGCAGCCCATTCCATACACGTACCATTCTCTGTGTGAAAAAAGTTACCCCTTAGGTCACTTTTATATCTTTCCCCTCTCATCCTAAACCTATGCCCTCTAGTTCTGGACTCCACCACCCCAAGGAACAGAATTTGTCTATTTACCCAATCCATGCCCTGAGAGGTTAGTCAAGGCCCACATCAACTCTAGCCTCCCAGCCTTCCTTGATCCCCTGCAATTTGCCTACCGGCAAAACAGGTCCACAGTGGACAACATTTCCCCAGCCCTACACTCATTCCTGCAACATCTGGTTAACTTCACGCTTTTACTTATCGACTACAGCTCCGCCTTTGACAGTAAAATCCCAACCAAACTAATCTCAATATACCAAGACCTAAGTCCCAGCCCTGCCCTCTGTAGCAGGATCCTTAGCTTCCTGACCCACAGACCGTAATCAGTGAAGATAGGCAACAGCACCTCCTCCACGATATCACTCAACATTGCGTTCCCCCCAAGGATGTGTCCTTAGCCCCTGTACACTGTCCTCCCTGTACACTCAACGGTGTGCCAGATTCCATACCAACGCCATCTACAAGTTCACTGATGATACTACCATTGTAGGCCAGCTATCTAACCACAACAAGATAGAATACAGGTAGGAGATAGAATTCTTGGGGTTGTGGAGCACAGATAACAGGAAGAAAGGACGAGGACACGGCCCTATCTACATCAGTGGAGCTGAGGTTGAGAGGATGAGACTATCATGTTCCTAGGAGTGACGATAACCAGTAATCTGTCTTGGACCTCCCACATAGATGCAACGGTCAAGGAGGCACAAAAACAACTCTTCTCCCTCAGGAGACTTAGGAAATTCGGCATGTCTATGTCCCTTATCAACTTTTACAGATGCACCATAGAAAGCATAGCATCTGGGTGCATAATGGCCTAGTATAGCAAGTATAGATTCCTGAAGAAGGGCTTATGCCCGAAACATCGATTCTCCTGTTCCCTGGATGCTGCCTGACCTGCTGCGCTTTTCCAGCAACACATTTTCAGCTCTGATCTCCAGCATCTGCAGACCTCACTTTCTCCTAGTATAGCAACGGTTCTACCCAGGAACATAAGAAATTTTAGCACAATGTGGACACAGCACAGACCATCATGGAAGCCAACCTCATATCCATGGAGTCCATCTATACTTCTGATTGCTGTGGAAAGGTTGCCAACATCATCAAAGGCTCCTTCGACCGTGGTAATGCTTTCCTACAGACAGAACATACAGAAACTTAAACATGCTGTTATTAGATTAATGAATGGACCTCACTAATTTCAAATCTAATGTTGATCTTGTCTTTGTGCCCCTCCTGTGTCTTGTATGTCTCAGTGTGTCTAAACACCCTGTGATCTGTATGTCCTTGTGTGTTATGAGCTGCCTGTACTGCACGCAAAACAAAACTTTTCACTGTACTTCAGTGCATGTGACAACAAAAGATGTAATCAAATCAAAATCAAAACCCAATCAAGGATACCTACATCAGGCTCCTAGTTATTGACTACAGCTCCAACTTCAACATCATAATCCCAATCAAACTAATCTCCAAACTCCGAGATCTCGGTCTCTGCTCTGCCTTGTGCAACTGGATCCTTGACTTCCTGTCCCATAGACAGCAATCAGTGAGAATAGGCAACAGCACCTCCTCCATGATTATCCTCAACACCAACGCCCAACAAGGCTGCATACTCGTGCCCTTACCATGATCCCTGTACACTCAGAACTTTGTGGCCAAGTTTTGTCCTAAATCTATCCACAAGTTCATGACAACAACACCATTGTAGACCGGATCTCAAACAATGTGGAAAAGGGTGGCACTGGAAAAGCACAGCAGGTCAGGCAGCATCTGATGAACAGGAGAGTCAACGTTTCAGACGTAAACCCTTCATCAGAAACATCAACCTCACTAATACCTTCCACCCTAACCTCAAGTTCCTCACTTTCTCCAGCTCTCAAACAATGATGAGACAGAATACAGGAAAGAGAATGAGTGCTTGGTGGCATGGTATTAAGATAATAATCTCTCCCTGAATATCAGCAAAATGGAAGAGCTGGCCATTGGCTTCAGGAAGCAAGGTGGAGGGCAACGCTCTGTCTACACTAGTGGAGCTGAGGTGGAGATAATCAACAGCGTCAAGTTCCAAGGAGTGATGATCACCAACAATCTGGTCCACCCACATTGATGCGATGGTCAAGAAAACACAACAATGCCTCTACCTCGGCATAAAATTCCATAAAGATACTTATGGGTTTTTATAGATGCGCCATGGAAAAGATTCTATCTGGGTGCATCACAGCTTAGTATGGCAACTGTTCTGTCCAGGGCCCTAAGAAATGATGGAAAGTTGTGAACACAGCCCAGTCTGTCACGCAAGCCAACTTTCCATTCATTGACTCCATCTATACTTCTCACTGACTTGGGAAGGCAGCCAACATCATCAAAGAATTAGAATTAGAAATAGATTTATTGTCATGTGCACGCAAGTTACAAAAGAATAGGAATGCAGTAAAAATATTACAATGTTGCCAACACAAGGCACCATCTTAGTCACAAAGTACCTAGGTACAAACATTAACGACAAAAAATAGAGAAAATAAAGAAAAATATTACACTACATTATAGATATACATAATCTAAGTTAGGAAAATAAGAAATAAAGCTAAAAAGATAGACGTTATAGTCCTTCCATAATGGCTTTCACGTGGTCTGACCACATTCCACCGAGTCCCCACCGAGACCCCACCGAGACCCCACCGAGACCCCACCGAGACCCCACTTTCACACCAGGCCCACTGGCCATCTCCACTCTGACTGGGCCCCTCCCACCACTGCTATACTCTCTTCCAGTCTCTTCTATCGGGTAGAAGATACAGAATCTCAATGTACCAACTTACCAACAGATTCAGGAACAGTTTCTTCACTCCTGTTATTAGACTTCTGAACGGGCCACTTAAATTTTAAATTTAATGTTCATCTCACTCTTGCACACCTTCTCTGCAAGCATAACATTGTATTTCTCGCTCTGTTCTACTATCCTATTGCATTGTGTATCGTTTGATCTGCCTATACGGCATGCAAAACAAACTGTTCAGTGTGTCGAGGTACATGTGACAATAATCAAATCAAATCAAATTCAAATCAAAACAGATGGTAAGATGATCAAGCATCCTACTAAAAGTTAAAAGCTGAGTTCATATTGAACATTCTGTCCCTTTGTCAAACACTTTTTCAGTTTGACTGTTTTAATGTCATAGAGATGTACACCATAGAAACAGACGCTTCGGTCCAAACCGTCCATGCCAACCAGATATCCCAACCTAATCTAGTCCCACCTGTCAGCACCCGGCCCATATCCCTCCAAACCCTTCCTATTCATATACCCATCCAAATGCCTCTTAAATGTTGCAATTGTCCCAGCCTCCACCACATCCTCTGGCAGCTCATTCCATACACGTACCACCCTCTGCATGAAAAAGTTGCCCCTTAGGTCGCTTTTATATCTTTCCCCTCTCACCCTAAACCTATGCCCTCTAGTTCTGGACTCCCCGACACCAGGGAAAAGACTTTTTCTATTTATCCTATCCATGCCCCTCATAATTTTGTAAACCTATATAAGGTCACCCCTCAGCCTCAAACGCTCCAGGGGAAAACAGCCCCAGCCTGTTCAACCTCTTCCTATAGCTCAAATCCTCCAACCCTGGCAAAGCACCTTGCATTTATCTGAATTAAACTCCATCTGCTACTTCTCAGCCCATTTGCCCATCTGGTCAAGATCCTGTTGTAATCTGAGGAAACCCACTTTTCTGTCCACTACACCTCCAATTTTGGTGTCATCTGCAAACTTACTAACTGTACCTTTTATGCTCGCATCCAAATCATTTATGTAAATGACAAAAAGTAGAGGGCCCAGCACCGATCCTTGTGGCACTCCACTGGTCACAGGCCTCCAGTCTGAAAAACAACCCTCCACCACCACCTTCTGTCTTCTACCTTTGAGCCAGTTCTGTATCCAAATGGCCAATTCTCCCTATATTCCATAAGATCTAACCTTGCTAATCAGTCTCCCCTGGGGAACCTTGTCGAAAGCCTTAGTGTGGTCCATGTAGATCACATCTACTGCCCTCTTAAACTTAAGTGTTCTATTTAGTTTATTTCCCTTTCTGTGAAGTGAATATAGTCTTCAGATTTGTCCCATTTTGTCAGAAGATGAAACGTGTGATTTACAAAAGAGCCACCCACTTCAGTTTTCTCTTCCTCTTACAAAACAACAGCATAGAACTTCACCCAGTTCCTCCCTCTGGGCCTAATGTCTCAGGCTGAGCAAAGTCCTCGAATATCCCCTTGGCCTTCCATTCCCCAGCACAGAGTGTGAATCCTGAAGCACATAGGTTACCAATCCATGTTTTAAACTTTGTTTAAAAACACCTCATAATTTAACAACTAGCAAAAGGCATGCTTCTGCAGGAAAAGGAATGTTGATTCGCTCGCCAGTCCCTCTGTGCATGGTACTCCACCTGTCTGTCCCAGCAGTGAACGAACAAAAAGCATTGAGGCTGTGAATTGGCTGAGCTGATCTACATTCAATTCCATTGGCCGTGCAGGCTTTCCTACACAAATTTCCGATATGCATCTGCTTCACATGAATAGGGGATGCTGATCTCTTTATCAAAATTCCACCGTATTCCCATTGCATGAAGCTCAGGACTGGAAGTATCAACTTGGAAAGCATACTCTGACATTATAATTCTGGTTTGAAAGCTATTTGCTTTGTTTATAGGATATGTAAGCGTTCAAACAAAAGGCACAACCAAACATGGCAAACTAGGGGAGAGTGTCTTCTGAAAATGTCAACATTTGTAGTGGGAATGAGGAAATAAATTATGCCAAAATACAAATCCTCTGGAGTCATGTTTGCATCAATAGCCCCATTGTTTTGTTTATAATACCAGCAGAAAGTTATAAACATTCTTAAGTTAGTAAAAATATGAGTAATTTTCACTTCAATTCTTGTTAAACTTTAAAAATTTGTCATTCTTCTTTTCAATAGATTCAACACCATTATTTTTACACTGCTGTTTTCCGATATGCATCTGCGTCACATGAATAGGGGATGCTGATCTCTTTATCAAAATTAAAAATCACAGAAAACTGGGTAATAGTCCAACCGGTTTATTTGGAATTGTTAGCTTTCAGAGCGCTGCTCCTTCATGAGGTAGCTAGTGGGGCAGGATTATAAAACACAGAATTTATAGCAAACAATTACAGTGTCATGCAACTGAAATGATATTTTGGACAACCTGGATTGCTGCTACATATTTCATCTTTTAGAAAGAATTGCAGGTTTCGGTTCATTAATATTTAAATTCTAGATCTTCTTTTAAGCCACATTCTCGAGACTACTTAAGGTTTTATTAAAAAAAGTGGCATCTCAGCTCAGACAATGTATTAAAGGAGTGAGGTTAGAATCTGTCTGTATCCCAATTTTGAGTCAGACTACTTCTATTTCCAAAGTAGGAATTTATAAAATGTTATATGGATTGACTGCCTGCATTGACTATGTGCAGGTTGTGTGCTTTTTGAGCAAAAATAGAATGTGTCCGCAAATACAATTCTGCAAATGCAAATTCACCCATAGACTTATATCCCATGTGTTAATGTGCGTGTGTGTGTGTGCACATGTGAGGGAGAGATTTGAATGTGTGAGTGTGTGCGTGTGAGTGTGCACGTAAGTGTGAGTGAATGTGAAAGAGTGAAGGTCAACCAGGACCTTGGGTTCATGTCACCCTTTTTGCTACAAATTCTGGTGGCTCCACTACACCATACACACTCACACCGACCCTTTCTCATACACACTCTCTCTCATACACACACTTCACACTCGCAACCTCTCACACTCTTATATTCTGTCACACTTATGCACATACTCCACCAGGCATGCACACTCGCAAGCACACACTCTCTCACACGAACTCACACACTCACATTCACATGCACACACTCAAACTCTCTCTCTCCCTCACATATACGTGTGTGCACACACAAGGGTGAATTTGCATTTGCAGAATTGTATTTGCAGATACACTTCATTTTCACTCAAAAAGCACGTGCAGTCAGTCAATCCATGTGATGTTTTATAAATGTCTACTTTGGAAATAGACTCAAGATTGGGATACCAACAGACTCTGTCCTCACCCTTTACTACATTGTCTGAGCTGAGAGGTCACTTTTTAAAAATAACTCTAAGCTTTATCTCGAGAATGTGACTTAAAAGAAATTCTGGGATTTACATATTAAGGAACCGAAACCTGCAACCCATCCTAAAGGATTAAAAACTTAACAACGCTCCAGGTTTGTTCAATATAACATTTCAGTTGCATGACACTGTAATTATTCGCTATCAATTGTGTGTCTTATGGTCCTGCCCCACTAGCTACCTGATGAAGGAGCAGCGATCTGAAAGCTAGTGCTTCCAAATAAACCTGTTGGACTATAACCTGGTGTTGCATGATTTTTAACTTTGTCCACCCCAGCCCAACACCAGCATCTCCACACCTTGGCTACCATTCTTTTTTGTTAGGGAGTGCTTCACGATAAAGTCTAGGTGTGAACAGTGGAAAGATAGTGATTAGGGTCTCACATGCACTGTTGTACTGGTATGCTTAGATGCTATGGAGGCAGAAAATTCATGTGTAATTTTTAAAAGATAATTGGGTAAAGATCCAAAGAGGAAAAAATTGCAAGCAATGAAATTTCACAAAGCACATGGGACAGCCCTGAAGATCTTTATCCAGTGCAAGGCTATGGACACCACTGGCAAGGCTAATATTTAATACCCCAACTTGAATTGTTCCATAGAACGTAGTGATGAGCCACCTTCTACTAGGATGTTGCCTGGTATGGAAGGAATGTCTTACGAGGAAAGGCTGAGGGCCTTGAGGTTGTTCTCGTTAAAGAGAAGAAGGTTGAGAGGTGACTTCATAGAGACATACAAGATAATCAGAGGGTTAGATAAGGTGGACAGGGAGACCCTTTTTCCAAGTATGGGAGCGGTAAACATGAGGGGACACAACTTTAAACTAAGGGGAGATAGGTATAAGACAGATGTCAGAGGTAGTTTCTTTACTCAGAGTAGTAAGGGTATGGAATGCTTTGCCTGCAACAGTAGTAGATTCGCCAAGTTTAAGTGCATTTAAGTCGTCATTGGACAGGCATATGGACGTACATGGAATAGTGTAGGTGGGATGGGCTTCAGATTAGTATGACAGGGTGGCGTAACATCGAGGGCCGAAGGGCCTGTACTCTGCTGTAATGTTCTATGCTCTATGTTCTTGAAACACTGTAGGCCGTATGGTGAAGGGACAGCTACAGTGCTGTCTACTATTGTTTCAGAAGGTGGTAACCAATTGTCCACAAAAAGGGTATTCAAACAGTCTAATGGTCAAGTGGTGAACGAGTGTAACATGGCAGTACAGCCACAGAGCTGGCCTGACACTTCAACACATGTGAGATGTGTCAACACCAAGCCACTGTGAGGTGCAATGGCAGTGTATTCCACTTTCTGGGCTTGAATGACACTTGTCAGCTCAGCTCACACATTGCAGTGCAGTCAGTCAAACAGCAGCTTTGACAGAGGTTAGAGTAAGATCCGGAACCAGGAGAAATCATCCTGCTAGCAGAAACAAAGGCTTCTAAAGCAGCAAGATGAGGTCATGCAGGGCAGGAGAAGTGTAAAGAGAATACTGATTTAAAAGTAAATGAATTATAAAGAGAGGATATTCAATTAAAAAATGTTACACCTGTCAATTTTTTGTACATTCTTTTAGGGTTTGACCACCAACTGCATTCAGCAAGCAAACTGCTTGAACACAGAGACTCATATTTGGCTACAGCACAGTCCAGTCGCTGGGTTTAGGTGCAACTTCTGATAATTAGTTAGCAAGTTATTCAGCTATAGTAGATGCGAGAGATGCTTACAAATGTTGTTTCTGTAAAATTCGCAAGGTGGAATCATGAGGGAGTATACCAAGAAATAACTAACCGTAAAGGGAGGTGGTCGACTGGTAGAAACAGATGTATTGACATGACAGTTGCAATTGTCATGTACATAGGGAGTTAGTATGAACAAGATAACCAAATAAGACCCAGTGTTGCATCAGCAAAAGTAATAAGACCCAGCTATCAAGGGGGGGTGGTGGGGGCGGTGTTTGCACGTCAACAACAGGCCACAGACAGATGTGGTAAACCGATTAGATTAGCAGCTACACAGAGTAATACAAGTGGGCGGCACAGTGGTTAGCACCGCTGCCTCACAGCGCCAGAGACCCGGGTTCAATTTCCACCTCAGGCAACTGTCTGTGTGGAGTTTGCACATTCTCCCAGTGTCTGCGTGGGTTTCCTCCGGGTGCTCTGGTTTCCTCCTACAGTCCAAAAATGTGCAGGTTAGGTGAATTGGCCGTGCTAAATTGCCCATAGTGTTAGATGTAGGGGAATGGGTCTGGGTGGGTTGCTCTTCGGAGGGTCGGTGTGGACTTGTTGGGCCGAAGGGCCTGTTTCCACACTGTAAGTAATCTAATCTAAACTGTCACATATGACGCAAAAGGGTAGGTACAGAGGTGCTCATAGAAAACTGTATAAATATGCAATAAAATTATTCAGAAGTGTACCTACTTTGTGATCACCCAGCTTGCAAGAACTTATGAATAAAGACTGCTTCAGAATTTGACTCGGACTAAAATTATTGAACAGTGAGCTTCATTTCTCACAGTGGACATCATGGATCACTCATTTTACTCCTCATTATCATAGACACTTCCAATTGGTATCATTGGGTGTAAATCATCAACAAGAACATGGATTGAGTTTTATTTTCCTAATCAGCAAATGCTTCAGCCAAGTCAAGGGCCCTTGTCACACTTTAACCAAGATCAATGAGCACAGCATAGATCAGAATGGTTTCATTCCACAATCTTCATCAACTGAGTGATATAATAACAGAAAAGTGGCAGTCTGTCAACAAATGTGAATGTTCCAAAGTGTATGTGGAAGAGGAATGGAAGAAAAACCAAACAATCATTGAAATGGTATGATGAATCCTTACAGCAATTACTAGAGAGTTAGTACCAGAAAAGGCCCAACTGAAAGTGCATTAAATAAGTTAGATATCAGAAGAGGCATTCATATAGACAACTGGGGAGTATTAACCTTTGCACCAATGGTTAGTGATGCTGTAAAATGTTCAGAGATCTCAAAGACAAGAATGATGTCCAGTTCAAAAACAGAAATTGAAGAAGGGTCACTCAACCCGAAACGTTAACTTTGATTTCTCTCCACGGATGCTGCCAGACCTGCTGAGCTTTTCCAGCAATTTCTCTTTTTGTTTCTGATTTCCAGATCCACAGTTCTTTCGGTTTTTTGCTGAATGATGTCCTCTTGTCTCTGATCACCCTTTACTTGAGGCTTTGCCACAGTACAAAAGCAAAAGCTCCGCTTTTAAAAAAAGATTTCCGTTGTGCACCATGATTTGTCTGAGGCACAGAACTGCCTGTCTAAGAGCTGCCATAAATTATTGCAATAGGAAGAGGAATCCATGTGTAGCTCGTGTGGGTACATCTGAGCTCTGCGACTTGTGTATTTACTCGACAGATGCTGCAGCAAGCCCTATGCCTGACAGTCTGTTACACCAGAGTGAAAACGTGTGGTGCTGGAAAAGTACAGCCAGTCAGGCAGCATCTCCAGAGCCACACTTTTTGACTCTGATCTCCAGTATCTGCGGGCCTCACTTTTTCCCTGTCTGTTACACCAGTCCCATCAAGCATCAAATTCAGGTTCTAGGCTCCACTTTGATAATGGGTATGGAGATGTATTGATGGGTGCTCAGTCTCTGACTTTCTGCATTCCTGCAGTGGAGGGATTCCTCTGTTGGAGGAATAAGCTGCAGCCTCAGGGGAATGGTATGGGGAGGGTTTTCTCTCAGTCATGGCATGACTACTATCTCAACCAATGCCCACCGCAATGCAGCTGGGAGTGACTTCCTTGACGGACGCTGAGATGCTGCAATGAGCTGGTTCCTGACATCTGTGAGAACCTTGCCATGTCAGCCATTTGTACCACGTGATGAAACCACTGGGGCAACATCCTGTGCAAATGGTAGCCCTAAGGCAAGGAGGTGTAAATGGCATTTGGGAAGCAATGGCCTAGTGGTATTATCGCTGGACTGATAATTCAAAGGCCCAGGGGACTTGGATTCAAATCCCACTGTGGCAGATGGTGCAATTTGAATGCAATAAATATCTAGAAGTAAAAGTCTAATGGTTACCATGAATCCATGCTCCAGATCAGGAAAAACACATTGATTCATTAATGCCCTTTAGGGAAGGAAACTGCTAGCCTTACCTGGTCTGGCTTGCATGTGACTCCAGACCCACAGCAATGTGGTTGACTCTTAATGAGGAATGGTCAGGAAATGCTGACCTAGCCAGTGATACCCACATCCTGTGAATGAATGAAAAAGAATTTGGTGATTAGATGGAAGCAATATTATGTGCTTCTATCATTTGATGGTGCTGTCTGCAGGATGTTTCTGTCAAACTGGAGACACAGCAGTGCTCAGGAGCACCTATGTTCACCCAGCAGTGGGAATAGGCCTGTAAGTTAAACACTGTCAGTGTACTGCTAGCACGTTCCTGTATAAAAATACCCGTTACATTTGACCCCAGGTAGATCCAAACAATAAATCTTGTGGGACTGAAGTTAAAGTGGCTGCATCTCTTAGGATCCTGTTTATACGCCACCATGTTTGTAATGCTTTCAACTCAGTCTTGAATTTGCTGGATCTGATGACAGGGACCAATTTGCTATTTAATCATGAGGCCCATGGTTGCTGAAAAACACCACTCAGGACATATTAATGATTGTGGCAGGTTTTTTGTTGTTCACATGGTGTTGACAAATCATGAAAATTTACCATTAAAATAATTGGCACATTGTTTAGGGGAGACATTCATCATTACCTCTTTTGCAGGAAATTCCGCACCGTCATTATTTCTGAATTTGTCGACAAGTGTCAACAGGAGGTCTGACACCACAAATCTAATTAACAAAACGTAAACCAGCAAGAATGCTAGTTTAGCAGGAGAGGTAGAAGGGACTGAGCAAGTTGCTACAGTCAGTTACACAGCTTGCAGCTGCCTCGGGGACATTCCCCTTCCAGCAATGAGACATCAGACTGAAGAGGAAGAATAGGGATAAAAAAGAACTATTTTGAAAAGTATAATCAGGAATAATAATTCAAGCCCAAAACCAGAAATTGCTGGAAAAACTTAGCAGGTCAGCAGTTTGCGGCTTGCTGCACTTTTCCAGGGATTTCTTTTTGCTTCTGATTTCCAGCATCTGCTGCTCTTTCAGTTTTTATATATTAACTCAACCCCTTGAACGTCCTGTCCAGTCTCAATCACGCATGATCATCTATCACAGAATCATTTTCTCATGCTATTCCAAGAATTCCTGGAGCAGATTCTCCACTTCCCAGGCAATCACAGCTCGGAGTTGTGCATGGGACCCACGGAATCCCCATCACAGCACTCTGCGAAGGAACTGACCAGGAAATGGAATTTTTCACTGGGCCATTCCTCAACACATGGAACTGCAGAATGTTTCCATAAAGGTTGGGGGTGACTTCAGAGGGTTCCAATCAATTGAGTAAAATAGTTACCCAGGAGAAGTTAGATTGTTAAACAAATCGTCTCCCACTTGAGTAATGATTAAACAGACCCCACGTTGACTGCACTCTCAAACTTCACCCCACCTACTCCCACCCAGACCCCAGAGACTCTCTGACCAGATGCCTCGCCCATCCTGACACTCAACACCTCGCCCATGTTCGCCCATGCTAACACCCAACACTTCTCCCATGCTAACACCCAACACCTCGCCCATGCCAGCACCCAACACCTCGCCCATGCTAACAGCCAACACCTCACCCATCCTGACACCCAACACTTCGCCCATGCTAACACCCAACACCTCGCCCATGCTAACAGCCAACACCTCGCCCATCCTGACACCAGACACTTCGCCCATGCTAACGCCCAACACCTCACCCATCCTGACAGCCACACCTCGCCCATGCTAACAGCCAACACTTCACCCATGCTAACAGCCAACACTTCACCCATTCTGACACCCAACAACTCGCCCATCCTGACACCCAACACCTCGCCCATCCTGACACCCAACACCTCGCCCATGCTCACAACCAACACCTCGCCCATGCTCACAACCAACACCTCGCCCATGCTCACAACCAACACCTCGCCCATGCTCACAACCAACACCTCGCCCATGCTCACAACCAACACTTCGCCCAGACAAAACAATACCCCACCCACCCCTCGGGAGTGGAAACTCCAGCCTGATTCACACTTGCCTCCCACTAGCTAGGATTCCCCCAACCCCATCAGCCCATAACTCCACCCTTCCTCGCCAATCCCACCACTGGAACTGACCTCCTAACCTTTTCTGACCACTGAACCAGTGACCCTTCCCCCACTGACGCTGGGCATCCCCCACCCTCTCAACCCTACTCCGAGTATCGCTTGGGCCCAGTGTCTTCAGTCCATATTTACCTACCCAGAACATTTATCTGCCTCTTTGACACCTTTCACCCCTGTAATCTAACCCTTGCCCAGCTGGCACCCACTAACTCCCCAGTTGGCATGCCTGTTCCTTGGAGCCATACACACCTGGCTTCCTGCCAACTGGTATCCTACCTCTTCCAAGCTGGCATCCTATTCTGCCAATCCTAACTTTGTTCCCTAACCCATCAGGCACCCAACTCACGGCACTCTCTTACTTTATGTACTTAGCCTTCGACAGCAGCTGTCAAAGTGGCTGTGAAACCAGCCTCGGTTTGGCCTTCTTCTGACAGTTCCACACGATAAGAGACTAATTGGAATGGAAGGTCAGATCAGTATTTACAAGGGAGACCTGAGTGGAACCTCCATTCAAAAATGCCAAACTCCTTTCTGTTCTAAACAAATAGAGCCAGACTGGCAATCTTTTTGAAATTGGTACTGCCTGGAAAATCTCACCCTTGATGTCATTAGTACCTAATAGTATACCCAAACAACTCAATATATATTAGCTCAGGTGCCAATGAGGAGCATCCTTCAGTGACAGTAAGATCATTAGACATTGGAGTAGGCCATTCAGCCCATTGAATCGCTTCCATCTTTCAATGAGATCATGGCTGATCTGATAACCCTCAACTCCATTTTCTTGTCTTTTCCACATAACCCTTCAGTCACTTACTGACTAAAAATCTGTCTGTATCACCTTTAATATACTTACTAAACCAACCTCAACTGTCCTCTGTGTTAAAGGATTCAGCAGATTCACTACCCTCTTAGAAAAGAAATTCCTTCTCATCTCGGTTTTAAATGTGCAGTCCCTTATTCTGAGATTATGCCCTCTGGTCCTAGACCCTCCTGTAAAAGAAACCAATCATTCTATCTCTACTTGATAAGCCCCCTAAGAATTCTGTCTGTTTCAATAATGTCGCTCCTCATCCTTCAATATTCCAATGAGTACACACCCAAATTACTCGGCTTCTACTCATAAGACAGTCCTGCCATGCCTGATATCAGCCTAGTGAACCTTTATTGAAATCCACCTGTGACAACATTCCTTAGACAAGAAAGCAAAAGATACTACATTCCAGCTGTGGTCTGATTAGTGTCTGGTATAGCTTTTGCAAAACCGCCCTCCATTTAAACTCCATTCCTTTTGAAATAAAGGCAAACATTCCATTTGCCTTCCTGATTACTGCCAAGATGCTCGAATCTTGAGAGGCATTGACAAGGATCCCTGTGCTTCCTGCAGTGTTTCTACATTTCAACAATATTCAGCTTCTCACTTCTCCCTGACAATATGTAGAACCTCACATTATATCCCTGCTGCCCAGTTTTTGTCCCCTTGGTTAACCTATCTATATCCCTCTGCAGAGTTTCATCTTATCTTCACCATCTACCTTCTCATCTATTTTTGCGTCATCCACAAACTTGTCTTTAGTGCATTCACTTTTCTCATCCAAGAATATATTTTGCAAATAATTTTGTCCCAGCACAGATCCCAATGAAGTCCACTAATTACAGGTTGACATCAAAAAAATACCCGCCTTATTCCAAGGAGTGGTGGGCTTTGTTGGGTCCCATGCATGGAGGGAGGTGATGTCAGATGCGGTGACAGGAGGTATTAGGTACTGGGAATGGAGGGGCTGTAAGGTTAGGGGTCTGGAGGGTATACTGGGGCTGTTGAAGGCTTGGTTGGGGATGCGTGAGGTAATTTGTTGGGTGTGTGCAGTATTTAATAATTAGACTAAGTATTTAATTGTCTAACTTTTACAGAGTAACAGCTTATTTATTTTCAGTGCAACTCTCCAAATTCTCTGATGTAAATGGACTGTTCCAGGTGAATCCTCAATTTCCCAGGCAATTCCTTCAGACACTGCTACAATAAGGATTCCGCAGGGTCCCCATGTAAACCCCATTGGAAAAATGACTGGCCATCAGAAAATCCGGGCATTGTTTTCCTTTTCTGATGTTAAATTTCAGTTTTTTTATAATTCCCACGCCAACAAATCTGAACTGGAAATTTCTCCCTTCACCCATTGTTCCTCCCTCCTTTCCTGAATGTACTGGGAGGTTTCTGGTAATTCATTCCATTTGTCGCGTACAAGCCAATGTGCGAGTGTAACTGGACTACTTGAAATATTATAATCAGCCTGTTCAGACATGCTGTAAGTGGGACTTGAACCCAGAGCTTGTTCAGAGGTAGAGACACTACCGCTGCACCACAACAGCTCTGTATGATTAGGCTGCTGGAGAAGATATTTCATGTCAACCTGTTCAGAGATGTTATGACACACCTCTGGAGTAGGTGGACACGAACCCAGGCCTTCTGGTGCAAAGTTGGGACACTACCACTGCACCACAAGATCTCCATCTGGACCACGAGACTTTTATTGAATACAAATTAGCCAGTTGTGCAGATATTATTTGTCATGGCACTACCATCACATTTCCTAAATGCAGAAAACTTGGAAAAATTCAGTTTTAACAGTAGAGCCACCTTAATTATATTGCTTAGTTTATCAGCTGAGCCATATGAAGATTCACACAGGACATCCCAAAACATTTTACAGCTGTCCACTTTTAGAAGTGTCACTGTTGAAGTGTACAAAGCAGTCCACTTGCACAAACATTAATACAATAATGACCAGCTACTCCATTTCCATGATACAATTGAGGGATATATATTAATCAGGCCACCAGTGATAATTCCTCTACCTTTCTTCAGAACATTGCCATGAGATCTTTGTCAACTATGTTAGATGGAAGAGACATTTCATCAAAAGGTTGGCAGCTTCAATAGTTCAGAGCATCAGCTTTAACTTTTGTATGGAAATCCTGGAACAGGACCTGAACCTATAAATGACTGACTAAGCCAGGAAGTGCACTACCGTCTGACCTCAGGCTGATGACTCTCTTTCCTGATAACAACCAAGTCTCCAAGGTATCTCTCATATGGCATAGGGCGTACATTTCTTTGGTGAGTAATGATGCGTGCAATACAACTCCTGTTACAGACTCTAATATAGGTATTCAAACAAAAAAAAATTTATATACACACGCGCAATTTACACATGCTGAGTGCTCTGAAAGTTATAGAAACTGGTGTCTCAGCGTATGTGAAGTGTTTGCTTACTTTTCAAATTGTCTTGGAACACATAGCCTTCTGCTGAAGACAAATATCTCTGCCATTAACTTCCAGGAATTTCATAAACTGCTACTTCTTCCTCCTTCTCTTGTGCTATCCATCATCACATTCCTCCTAGCTTGCAGATCCTGTTACATGATTGATCTGAATGAGTTATGGCTTAGTTGAGTACTTTTTATGATGGTCTGGTGGTATTGAGCTCAACGTAAGTTGGACAAAATGCCAACAGCTGGAATTTATCATTGAAATTCAGCTGTCACTGTTTGTTTTTCCTGCCCTTCCACCCTTTAATTGGGAGATTAATTGGCTCTTAATGATTCTGGAAGAAACCATTACAAGTCATTAATGCTGAGCACAGTCTCTTAACTAGCAGAAAATCTGACAGAAAAGAAATATGGTTCCCAACTGTATTAAATCTATTTAAGCATCAGCACCAACAACAATATGCTTTAACATTTCAGTTTTTTAGATAGCCCCTGCCCCAAGTAATCTTTTTAGGACTATTGATTATAACAATAAAGGCATATATAACTGGAGATTTAAAAGTCGTGACATTACAAATAGGATGTTTTCTGCGCATCTCCCCGCGTTTCAAATCATCTTTCTCACTCCACCAGAGTAAGTTTGAAAATCTTGTAAGTTATTACCTAGATTGATATTTTCTGTATTGGAGCACACTGCGTGTACAGTAGAAAATCAACATACGAAAAGCCCAGGTAACATTTCACCTCAATCTAATCTCGCAGCAGTGTGTGCATTGCCTCCATTTTTCAAACAAGTTGCAGGTAGTTCTACAATGCCAGAGCAGGGCAAGGGTGGCACTGCTAATGACCGTGAACATGACTGTGGACATTATTTTTTAGCTTCAGATCCTCTCAGGCGGGAGCAGCTCTCATTTCTCAGTTCCCAAGGAAGGTGAATTGTGATCTTCGTGTCAGGAGAGGACAGCAGTGCGTTATTTGATCTGGGATAAGTAGGTGGAGTTGTGAACAGTTTTCCTAAATTGGTGAGCTTGCCAAAAATGGAGGATGCTATCAATTGCACATACAGGGGTTTGCAGACACCACATCTGTATGCCAAGATTTATGCAACTCCTTGTGTGTCCAGTTGGTGTGTGAATATGCACAGCAAATCATTCAAATGAATGTCTTCCATCTTTGCAGGAATTACAATGTATTTATTTGCACCAGTTCATTGATCACTCAATACTTGAACTGCCACATGGATCTTAGAAATCCTTTGCAAAATAGGCATATTGAAAGCCATTCTGCCACACCATGCACCACAGAACAAACTATTGGCAATCTGAAGCATCAGTTCTACCATCTGGATAAATTTGGAGGAGCTCTCAGGCACTTGTTAAATAACATGTGCTCATTGATTATGGTCTTCCCTGCACAACCTTGCCATTGTGACTGCACAGCCCCTGTCAGAGAGATGGTGAGCATTTGAGGGGAAAAGGAGAAGGATTAGGAGGGATAAGAGCACAGGGAAGAAACATATCCCTTTTCCTATTTACTTGTATATCCCCTTTCTTGCTGGTTATCCTTGTACATCTCATCCGATCATGGTTTCCATGTCTGTGGAATTCTCTTCCCCTGCAAACATTGCTGGCAGGGTAGTTGGATGTACTCAAGACAAAGTTAGATAGAGTATTGATAGACAACAGAGTCGAGGTTTATCGGGGGAGGTAGAGGGGAGGGGAACCAGAAAAGTGAAGCTGAGAGCATAATCAGATAGACCACAGTTTTATTGAATCCTGGAGCAGACTTGAAGAGTTGATATGGTCTCCTCTACACTGGGGAGACAGGACACCTACTTGTGGAATGCTTCAGATAACATCTCCGGGACACACACATGAAACAATCCCACCACCCTGTGGCCGAACACTGTAACTCCCCTTCTCACACTCCCAAAGACATGCAGGTCCTTGACTTCCTCCATCACCAAACCCTTACCACCTGAGGCCTGGAGGAAGAACACCTCATCTTCCACCTTGGGATCCTCCAATCACACAGGATCAATGTAGATTTCACCAGTTTCCTCATTTCCCTCCCCCACCTTATCCCAGATCCAACCTTCCAACTTGGCACTGCCCTTTTGACCTGTCCTACCTGTCCATCTTCCTTCCTGCCTATCTGCTCCACCCTCCTCTCTGACCTATCACCTTCACCCGCACCTCCATCAACCTATTGCATTCTCAGCTACCTTCCCCCCAGCCCCACCCAGCTCTGATTTATCTCTCAGCCCCCTTGGCCCACAAGCCTCATTCCTTATGCTCGAAATGTCAATTCTCCTGCTCCTTGGTTGCTGCCTGACTGAATGTGCTTTTCCAGCGCCACACTCTCGACTTTGAAGAGCGGGTGATCTACTCCTGCCTTGAAGTCCTAATTTCCCATGAACACAAATCCAGTTCCTCATTTTATATCAAGTCCATCCCTCACCATTCCTTCTCTCACTAACCAAATCTCACCATTCTTTTATCCGCAATCCTAAAAAACCATGACTAAATATTCCAAACCAGACAAATCGTTCAATATTCTATATAAAAACCAACCTATTACCTTTTTGCATGCTGTAAGTTCTTGCCTTGTGGGTAACTTTGCCTGGACTCGTGCTCCTACACAGTATTACCTCAGTCACTGCAGAATGTCTGCTAGATGGCTGCTGACTTTCAGCGTGAAGGATTACGGATGATCTTGGAAGACCTGGCATATCTCTTGGGGTTAATTTTGCAACCTGTCTTCCATATCTTTAACTCAAACCTTTGCTCCTCCCTTGATGTATGTCAGCTGATCAACAGGTCTCTCTACATTTTATACTTTAGAAGGGCTGAAAATGTGTTGCTGGAAAAGCGCAGCAGGTCAGGCAGCATCCAGGGAACAGGAGAATCGACGTTTCGGGCATAAGCCCTTCTTCAGGAAGGGCTTATGCCCGAAACATCGATTCTCCTGTTCCCTGGATGCTGCCTGACCTGCTGCGCTTTTCCAGCAACACATTTTCAGCTCTGATCTCCAGCATCTGCAGTCCTCACTTTCTCCTCAAATACTTTAGAAGGGGTCAGAAGAAACATTGGAAATGGATGCAGGAGTAGGCCATTCAGCCTTTCGAGCCTGCTGCATCATTCATTATTATCATGACTGCTCATCCAACACAATAGCACATTCCTACCTTTCCCTCATATCCTTTGATCCTTTTAACCCGAAATACTATACCAAACTCCTCCTTGAAATCATACAATGTTCTCCTTTACTTCAGTCCAGGCTTATGGCTTTCTTTTAAACAAGATTTATTAACAGTGTGTATGTGATGATAAAGTGCAGAATTCCCTGCTCTGAGCTGCATAAGTTCCAGCAACATGTGGCTACAAGGTCACAATTGTATCACAACGAATTTCAGAGGCACATCTGCATCTTCATTAAACCCTATGTCGACATTACCTTTCCCTCAGGTCTCCAGACTTGGGCTTTAATTTCCATTCGCTACACACCCAACCTGTGCAGTGGGAGCAGGCCCTTTATCACCAAACCACAACTTGGTCTCTCTCAATATTCGACTCACACCATTGCCTTCAAGTACTTCACTATGATCCAACTTCCCTATCTCTCTTTTACAAATTTTGTTAGTCAGCTAACACAGTATTTGCCAGACTTAACATGTGTGCACACACATAAACAGACACACATAGACACGCACACAAACACAAACGTGCACAAACACATACACACACATACACTCACTCTCTCTCACACACACATACCCACACGTACACATGCATATAAACACAAAAACACATGCACTAAAACACACAGGCACACATAAAATATGTGTGTGTGTGTATATGCTAAGGAAATAAGGGAAATAAATGGGGATGCTTTGGACCACATACATATTACCAGAGAGAAGATGTTTGCAGCCTTAAAGCGCATAAAGGTGGATAAATCCCCTGGACCTTGTCAAGTCCATCCTCAGACATTGTGGGAGGTGAGGGAAGAAACTGCAGAGACCCTTGCAGAGATTTTTGCTTCACGTTTAGCCATTGGAGAAGTTCTGGATGCCTAGAGGGTAGCTAATGTTGTTCTATTGTTTAAGAAAGGCAGCAAAGACTAAGCAGGGAACTACAGGCCAGTCAGCCTGACGTCAGTGGTAGGCAAGTTGTTGGAGAGGATACAGAGAGACAGCATCAATCCAACATTTGGATAGTCAAGGTCTGATTAGGGACAGTCAGCATAGATTTATGCGCGGGAAGTCATGTCTGACAAATCTTTTAGAGTTTTTCAAAAATTTAACAAAGAGGATAGATAAGATTAGCAGTGGATGTTGTCTATGTGGACTTTAGTAAGGCCTTTGACAAGGTCCCGCATGACAAGCTAGTCACGAAGGTTAGGTCGCATCGGATCCAGGGAGAGCTAGCTGACTGGATTCAAAATTGGTTCGATGGTTGGAAGCAGAGGGTAATGGCTGAAAGTTGTTTCTTGGACTGGAGGCCTGTAACCCATGGTGGGCCGCAGGGGTCGGTGCTGCGACCTTTGTTATTTGTTATTTACATAAATCATCTGGATGTGAATGTACAAGACATGATTAGTAGATTGCAGATGATACAAAATTAGAAAGTTTCATTTATAGAGAGGAAGGTTATCAAAAATTACAGAGAGATCTTGATCAGATGGGGAAGTGGGCTGAGGATTGGCAAATCAATTCAATACAGATAAGTGTGAGATGTTGCACTCTGGAAAGTCAAAGCAAGGTAGGACTTATACAGTAAATGGTAAGGTCCTGAGGAATGTTCTGGAACAGACGGACCTAGGAGTACAAGTACATAGTTCCTTGAAAGCGACGTCACAGGTAGACAGGGTGGTGAAGAAGGCATTTAGCATGCTGGCCTTCATCGGTCAAAACATTGAGTGTAGGAGTTGGGACATTAAGTTGCAGCTATATAAGTGATTGGTGAGGCCACACAAAGTGTTGTGTACAAGTTTGGTCACCCTGTTATAGGAAGCCATGTTGTGCAAGTGCCAGTGTTGGACTGGGGTGGACTGGGGTTTGTCAAGTAGATGATAAAGAAGCAGAACTCCGAAAGCTAGTACTTTCAAATAAACCTGTTGGACTAGAACCTGGTGTTGTGTGCTTTTAATTTTGTTATAGGAAAGACATAGTTAAACTGGAAAGATTTATGAGGATGTTGCCAGTACTAGTAAGGCCTGAGTTATAGGGAGAGGTTGGCCAGGATAGGACTTTGTTCCTTGGAATGTAGAAGAATGAGGAGTGACCTTTTTGAGATGTAAAAAATCTTGAGGGGCTTAGATATGATGAATGCATATAGACTTTTTTCACAGAGTGGTGAACTGAAAACTAGAGGGCATAGGTTTAAGGTGAGAGGGGAAAGATTCAAGAAGGAACCTGAGGGGCAACTTCTTTACACAGAGAGTGGTGCGTTTATGGAATGGGATGCCAGAGAAAGTGGTTGAGGCAGGTAAAATAGCAACATTTAAAAACCATTTGGATAGGTGCATGAAGGGGGTGGGTTTAGAGGGATATGGACCAGGGCCAACTGTGGGCAATTGGAACTAGCTGAGTGGGCTCCATGGTCAGCATGGACCAGTTTGAATTCAATACACGGAGTGACATCGAACAATTCTTCCGCCGCCTTCGCCTCCGTGCCTTCTTCTTCAATCAAGACTCTCGCCCACCCTCTGACGACCCCTTCTCCCACCTCCAACACACCCCGTCCACCTGGACACCCCGTGCTGGCCTCCTACCTGCCCTCGACCTCTTCATAGCAAACTGCCACCGCGATATTAACCGCTACCTGAACTCCCACACCCCTCCCACCCACTCCAACCTCTCACCCTCGGAACGCGCAGCCCTCCACTCCCTCCGTTCCAACCCCAACCTCACCATCAAACCAGCTGACAAGGGAGGCGCAGTAGTAGTTTGGCGCACTGACCTTTACACCGCTGAGGCCAAACGCCAGCTCGCAGATACCTCCTCCTACCGTCCCCTTGACCATGACCCCACCCCCCACCACCAAACCATCATCTCCCAGACCATCCATAACCTCATCACCTCAGGGGACCTCCCATCCACCGCCTCCAACCTCATAGTCCCACAACCCCGCACCGCCCGTTTCTACCTCCTGCCCAAAATCCACAAACCTGACTGCCCCGGACGACCCATCGTCTCAGCCTGCTCCTGCCCAACCGAACTCATCTCGGCATACCTCGACACGGTCCTGTCCCCATTAGTCCAAGAACTCCCCACCTACGTTCGTGACACCACCCACGCCCTCCACCTCCTCCAGGATTTCCGCTTCCCCGGTCCCCAACGCCTCATCTTCACCGTGGACATCCAGTCCCTGTACACCTCCATCCCCCATCACGAAGGACTCAAAGCACTCCGCTTCTTCCTTTCCCGCCGTACCACCCAGTACCCTTCCACCGACACCATCCTTCGACTGACCGAACTGGTCCTCACCCTGAACAACCTTTCTTTCCAATCCTCCCACTTTCTCCAAACAAAAGGAGTAGCCATGGGCACCCGCATGGGCCCCAGCTATGCCTGCCTCTTCGTAGGGTATGTGGAACAATCCATCTTCCGCAACTACACTGGCCCCACCCCCCATCTTTTCCTTCGCTACATTGATGACTGTATCGGCGCTACCTCGTGCTCCCACGAGGAGGTTGAACAGTTCATCCACTACACTAACACCTTCCACCCCAACCTCAAATTCACCTGGACAGTCTCGGACTCCTCCCTCCCCTTCCTAGACCTTTCTGTTTCTATCTCAGGCGACCAAATCAACACGGACATCTACTACAAACCAACCGACTCCCACAGCTACCTGGACTACACCTCCTCCCATCCTGCCCCCTGTAAAAACGCCATCCCATTCTCCCAATTCCTTCGTCTCCGCCGCATCTGCTCCCAGGAGGACCAGTTCAAAATACGTACAACACAGATGGCCTCCTTCTTCAAGGACCGCAATTTCCCCCCCGACGTGGTCGACGGTGCCCTCCACCGCATCTCCTCCACTTCCCGCTCCTCCGCCCTTGAGCCCCGCCCCTCCAACCGCCACCAGGACAGAACCCCACTGGTCCTCACCTACCACCCCACCAATCTCCATGTACAGCGCATCATCCGCCGTCACTTCCGCCACCTCCAAACAGACCCCAGCACCAAGGATATATTTCCCTCCCCTCCCCTATCAGCTTTCCGTAGAGACCACTCCCTCCGCGACTCCCTTGTCAGATCCACACCCCCCACCGACCCAACCTCCACTCCCGGCACCTTCCCTTGCAACCGCAGGAGGTGCAACACTTGCGCCCACACCTCCCCCCTCACTTCTCTCCAAGGCCCCAAAGGAAACTTCCATATCCGCCACAGATTCACCTGCACCTCCACCCACATCATCTACTGCATCCGCTGCAGCCGGTGTGGCCTCCTCTATATTGGGGAGACAGGCCGCCTACTTGCGGAGTGATTCAGAGAGCACCTCTGGGCCACCCGGACGAACCAACCCAACCACCCTGTAGCACAGCATTTCAACTCCCCCTCCCACTCCACCGAGGATATGCAGGTCATTGGACTCATCCACCGCCAAACCACAACAACGCGACGGTCGGAGGAGGAGCGTCTTATCTTCCGACTGGGAACCCTCCAACCACAGGGGATGAACTTGGACTTCACCAGTTTCTTCATCCCCCCTCCCCCCACCTTGTCTCAGCCGAATCCCTCCAGCCCGGCACCGCCTTCCTGACCTGCAGTCTTCTTCTTGACCTCTCCGCCTCCATCCTACTCCGACCTATCACCCTCACCTTGACCTCTTTCCACCTATCACATTTCCAACGCCCCTCCTCCAAGTCCCTTCTCCCTACCTTTTATCTTCTCCTGCTGAACACTCTCTGCTCATTCCTGAAGAAGGGCCTGTGCCCGAAACGTCGAATCTCCTGTTCCCTGGATGCTGCCTGACCTGCTGTGCTGTTCCAGCAATAAAGTTTCAACATGGACCAGTTTGGGCCAAAGGGCCTGTTTCCATGCTGTGTTACTCTATGACTCTATATACACACACACACACATATTATGTAAGCTGGAAATTTGCAAAACATAAAGCATTTGTTACAAAAATGTAGAGGTTTCTTCAGAACGACTGCAGCTATTTCATGTGAAGCATAGAAAGAGTTAGAGTCATAGTCATACAGCACAGAAACAGGCCCTCTGGCCCAAATCGAACATGCTGAGCAGGTTTCCTAAACTGAACTAGTCCCATTTGCCTGCATTTGTCCCGTATCCCTCTAAACCTTTTCCACCTGTGTACCTGTCCAAATGTCTGTTAAATGTTGTAGCTACACTCACTTCTATCACTTCCTCTAGCACTACTGTCTGTGTGAAAAAGTTGGCCCTCAGGTTCCTTTTGAATCTTTCCCCTCTCACCTTAAACCTATGCCCTCTAGTTTTGGACTCCCCTACACTAGGGAAAACACCTTGGCTATTCACCTTATCCACATCTCTCATTATTTTATAAACCTCTATAAGGTCACCCCTCAGCCCCCTGCACCCCAGGGAAAAATATCACAGCCTATCCAACCTCTCCTTATAATTCAAACCCTCCAATCTCAGTAACATCTGGTAAATCTTTTCTGCACCCTTTCCAGTTTAATAATTTCTTTCCTATAGCAGGATGACTAAAATTGTAATTAGTTCTTGTGGAAATTTAACTGCATAATCCACCTCTTTTAATTCAGCATTATTTTATGAGGCCTCATATTCCACCTTAGGACCCTGCAACCACTTGGGACCAATGTGGATTTTGCCAGTTTCTTCATTTCCCCTCCCCCCACATTATCCCAGTCCCAAGCCTCCAAATTGGCACAGTCCTCCTGACCTGTCCATCACCTTTCCCATCTATCCACTTCACCCTCCTCTCTGACCTATCACCTTCCCCCCTCACCTTCATCTACCTATCGTATTCTCAGCTACATTCCCCCCCCAACCACACTCCCCTCCCATTTACCTCTCAGCCCCCCGGCCCACAAGCCTCAGTCCTGATGAAGGGCTTTTGCCCAAAACATCGATTCTCCTGCTCTTCGGATGCTGCCTGACCTGCTGTGCTTTTCCAGCAACACACTCTCAACTCTGATCTCCAGCATCTGCAGTCCTCACTTTCACCTAACATCATTTTATGCACCAACTAAGTTAAATTATTCATTTAAAAAAATAAGCCAGTGAGAATTTGGTGCTCAGAAAGATTTATTTTGAATTATTTAATCATTTGAATTTCTTAAAAAGATGCATAAAATATTCAAAGAATAAATTGAAAATTCAACAATTTACCATCATGCGTCACTGTAAATAAAAACTGAATGCATTGCTCCAGATTGGATTTGGACAAGACATTGTGCAACACAAACATATGATTTTTTTCACATTTCTCTTCCAACCCCTTTGAGATAAAGATCAATATTCCATTAGGCTTTTTGATTACTTTTGTACATCTTCACTGGCCTTCATTGATTTGTGTACCTGGACACCTCAATCACTTTCTTCCACAGTTTTTAGACTCTCCCCATTAAGCCTGTATTATGATTTATCTTGCTTGAAGACATTCTAGATGACCTCACACTTACCAGCATTGAACTCCATAATTTTGCTCACTTATTTAATCTGCCCATGTCCCTTTGAAACATTCTCTTCCCATTTACAAAACATGCCATATGGTATAATGGAATCTCAAGATTGTAATTTACCAAATTTGCTTTTCTGCATATGTAACAGGGTTGTTACAATAACATTTCTTTTAATTAACCTTTACTGTAAGGTATTTAATCCACTCAAATGTTGTTAAAACCTCCTACTTTACATCAAACAATAAACATGGCATTAACAACATGCAGTTTTTACTGGTAAGGGCCATCACAAACACCCATTTTTATTTGAACTGTAATGGATCACAGCTCCAACCAATCAATTAAACAAAAATTGCAGCATTGCAACTCCAGCTTGACAATAAGTCATTATTTTGTCTGTGAATTTGTGTTCAGTAAACTAATAATTATAGGTTTTAAAGGGGCTTTTGTTTCAGAAATATCTACTTTCAAAGCCTAAAATTACAAGCCAAACGTCTCTGTGTACAAACAGTAACCAGTTTACAACAAATGTCAGCCACACTGATAATAATACAAACTCTACGATGAAAACCTTTTATGATAATTTAAATAAGTCCCAAAATGAAATCTCTGGAAAAGTTTCGCCTCAGAAAAGCATATATAGCTATTCAGAAAGTCAATTATTCTAAAAATGCAATTAAGACGTAACTGGCCATTGTGCTCACTTAATAAACAGTTGGATGCTGCAATGGGAATCCAAAATGGTTGATAGTTCTGCTACAATAAGACCAAGATAGCATGTTCCTTTTTATATGACTTTATTTCATAGTTTTGTGGATAAATAGCTAATTTGGGAGGGAGTCATATCAGTTTAGTTCTTGATCTGCACTGTGGAGTGCTGCTTTTGTATTGTCCTTAGTTGGCCATTCATATCAGATGTTGCCCATGCACAAGCCTTGCTCACCCAGCAGCAGCAACCTCTCTGTAAAGCAGCGGCAGGGTGGTGATGGGGTCTCATGCCTATGTCCCAGGCCCCTGGCACATGGCACATGGTGGAATATTTAACAAAACGGAATGTAAAGTTGGACACTTACTTTATTTCTTCATTTTTCTGCCTTTATATTCTATGTTTTGGCTTATTTCCCTGTGTTTTGAGATATACAAGACTTTTCACTGTATTTTGTAACATCATACATGTGACAATAAATAAATCAAATCAAACTGACTCTGCTAAAGTTGGCGCTGGTGGTAAATCCCATTCCTTTCTCAGCTGACAGAACGCACGTTCGAAACAAGTTCCATGTTCCAAAGCCAGGGAGAGAAAAATCAACCATGGTTTCTCCTTCCAATGTGCAGAAAAATGTTTGTTCAACAATGCTGGATGCCAACTGGGTTGGCTGAGGAATGATGGGCATTTGGTGAGGTGATTGTCCTTTCCCTCATGACCCCTCAACTGACTCTACCACACAGAGTCTGCCAGCCTTGAAAGACATTGGATTAGTGGTGCTGGAAGAGCACAGCAGTTCAGGCAGCATCTAAGGAGCAGCGAAATCAACATTTTGGGCAAAAGCCCTTCATCAGGAATAAAGGCAGTGAGCCTGAAGCGTGGAGAGATAAGCTAGAGGAGGGTGGGGTGGGGAGAAAGTAGCATAGAGTACAATGGGTGAGTGGGGGAGGTGATGAAGGTGAAAGGTCAGGGAGGAGAGGGTGGAGTGGATAGGTGGAAAAGGAGATAGGCAGGTAGGACAAGTCCGGACAAGTCATGGGGACAGTGCTGAGCTGGAAGTTTGGAACTAGGGTGAGGTGGGGGAAGGGGAAATGAGAAAACTGTTGAAGTCCACTGTTGAAGCCTTGAAAGACCGTTCACTCCAGACCTCACTCCCAGTCTGCTGACTCCAACCTCAACCCACCTTCTCCAATTATCCCAGCTGCCACTCCATCCAGTTGCCACCCTACCACCTAACCATTTACCCACTTATGTTATTCACCTGACCCACTTACACATTCACCCGTTCACTTCACATGCTCATTCATTAATGCATTGAAAAGCTGTTTAAATGTCCAAAATGTTTTCAGCTTGTTAGTGAAGACTTACCAGAAGGTGGCAACTAATGTCACATGCAGGGGATGGAGCTTGTCATTCCCATGACAGTCCAATGCTCTGAGAAAGCTTTTCCGTGGAAGACAGTTGGATTGGAAGTCAGGATTGGAAGAACCAGCCAGAAATATGGGGCTCTGTTGTGCTGCAGAAAAGGAGGTGTGCAGCAGCAAACCAAAACCTGTTGTGGTTCTGTTCGCCGAGCTGGAAGTTTTTGTTGCAAACGTTTCGTCCCCTGGCTAGGCGACATCATCAGTGCTTGGGAGCCTCCTGCGAAGCGCTTCTTTGATGTTTCCTCCGGTGTTTATAGTGGTCTGTCCCTGCCGCTTCCGGATGTCAGTTTCAGCTGTCCGCTGTAGTGGTTGGTATATTGGGTCCAGGTCGATGTGTTTGTTGATGGAGTTTGTGGATGAATGCCATGCCTCTAGGAATTCCCTGGCTGTTCTCTGTCTGGCTTGCCCTATGATAGTAGTGTTGTCCCAGTCGAATTCATGTTGCTTGTTGTCTGCGTGTGTGGCTACTAAGGATAGCTGGTCGTGTCGTTTCGTGTGTTCATGTATGCGGATTGTTAGCTGTCTTCCTGTTTGTCCTATATAGTGTTTTGTGCAGTCCTTACATGGTATTTTGTACACTACATTAGTTTTGCTCATGTTGGGTATCGGGTCCTTCATTCTGGTGAGTTGTTGTCTGAGCGTGGCTGTTGGTTTGTGTGCTGTTATGAGTCCTAGGGGTCGCAGTAGTCTGGCTGTCAGTTCTGAGATGCTCCTGATGTATGGTCGTGTGGCTAGTCCTTTTGGTTGTGGTATGTCCTCGTTCAGTGGTCTTTCTCTTAGGCATCTGTTGATGAAGTTGCGCGGGTATCTGTTTTTGGCGAATACCTTGTATAGGTGTTCCTCTTCTTCTTTTTGCAGTTCTGGTGTACTGCAGTGTGTTGTGGCCCTTTTGAATAGTGTCCTGATGCAGCTTCGTTTGTGTGTGTTGGGGTGGTTACTTTCATAGTTTAGGACTTGGTCTGTGTGTGTGGCTTTCCTGTAAACCCTTGTAGTGAATTCTCCATTCGGTGTTCTCTGTACCATCACATCTAGGAATGGGAGTTGGCTATCCTTTTCTTCTTCTCACGTGAATCGGATTCCTGTGAGTGTGGCGTTGATGATTCAGTGTGTTTTTTCTATTTCCGTGTTTTTAATGATTACAAACGTGTCATCGACATATCTGACCCAGAGTTTGGGTTGAATTTGTGGTAGGACTGTTTGTTCTAACCTTTGCATAACTGCCTCTGCTATGAGTCCCGAGATTGGTGATCCCATGGGTGTTCCGTTGATTTGTTCGTATATCTGGTTGTTGAATGTGAAGTGTGTTGTGAGGCACAAGTCCAGTAGTTTAAGTATGCCGTCTTTGTTGATAGGTTCAGCGTCCTGTTTTCTGTTCTGTATGTCCAGTAGGTTGGCTATTGTTTCTCTGGCTAGGGTTTTGTCAATCGAAGTGAACAGTGCCGTCACGTCGAATTATATCATGGTTTCTTCTTTGTCTATGTGCATATTTCTGATGATGTCCAAGAATTCCTGTGTTGATTGTATAGAGTGTTTGGATCCGCTGACCAGGTGTTTCAGTTTCTGTTGTAGTTCTTTGGCCAGTTTGTATGATGGTGTCCCTGGTAGTGATACTATGGGTCTGAATGGGATGTCTGGTTTGTGTACTTTAGGTAATCCATAGAATCTGGGGATGTTGTTGCTTTCCGGTTTCATTCTTTGTAGGTCAGCTCTGGTTATCTGTCCGTTTTTTTTGTAGATTCCTTAGTGTGTTATTTATCCTATTGGTGAGTTGTGGTGTGGGGTCAAATTCCTTCATTTGGTAGGTGTTGATATCTGCAAGTAGTTGTTGTGCTTTTTGGATGTAATCAGATTTATCTAGGATGACCGTCATTCTGCCTTTATCTGCCGGTAGTATGATTATGTTCTTATCGTTTCTTAGTGATTTCAGTGCTTCCCTCTCCTTGGTGTTGGGAACAAGCAATATGAATTCGACTGGGACAACACTACTACCATAGGACAAGCCAGACAGAGAACAGCCAGGGAATTCCTAGAGGCATGGCATTCATCCACAAACTCCATCAACAAACACATCGACCTGGACCCAATATACCAACCACTACAGCGGACAGCTGAAACTGACAACCGGAAGCGGCAGGGACAGACCACTATAAACACCGGAGGAAACATCAAAGAAGCGCTTCGCAGGAGGCTCCCAAGCACTGATGATGTCGCCTAGCCAGGGGACGAAACGTTTGCAACAAAAACTTCCAGCTCGGCGGACAGAACCACAACAACGAGCACCCGAGCTACAAATCTTCGCACAAACTTCAAACCAAAACTGATTGGCACGAGTCAGAAGATCTGGGCATTCTGTTAATTGTTGCTCACGCATGTGGGCAACCTATCAGTCTTGTTTCAATTCCAGTAACTTTAATAAAAGATTAATTTCCCAATAATTTACAGAAGGAACTGACAGAAAAGATATCATATTATAAAGATATTGACTGCATCAAACACATAAAAATCAATTTCGATCAACCATTAACTAACAAACAAATAACAGGTGAAAGTAAACAAAAGGTACTTTTGCATTTGCTGACAGGTAAGCCTTTTGATCCCTAGTTACTGATATACCAACTAGTAGAAACAGAGTATCTTTCTTTACTCTGTCAAAGTTGTTGATAATTTTGAACACCTCTGTCAGGTCAAAAACAGAAGTTGCTGGAAAAGCTCAGCAGGTCTGGCAGCACCTGTGGAGAAAAATCAGTTAATATTTCGGATCTGGTGACCCTTCCTCAGTACTGATGGTAGTTAGGAATATGTCGGTTTATATGCAGAAGATAGGGTGGGGGGAGGGTGTAAGGACTAAATGATACGTAAGGGATGGAGCCGAAAGAGAGAGACAGAGAGAGAGACAAAGGCGCGAGAAGCAGGAGAGTCGATGCTTCGAGCATAAACTCTTCATCAGGAATGAGGCTTGTGGAACAGACAAAGGTGTGGATAAGATCTGGCTGGGAGGGTGAATAGCTATTAATGGTGACTGTTAGTGGCGGATAATAGGTTGTGTGTAACAGCAGACTATGTGATAATAAAGCCTGGTGTGGGGCTGGAGGCTAGGACATGGGAGAGTTCAGGCCCTAAAGTGATTGAGCTCGATATTGAGTCCAGAGAGCTGCAGGGCCCACAAGTGGAAAATGAGATGCTGCTCTTCCAGCTTTGCTGGAGCACTGCAGCAAATCTGAGACAGAGGTGTTGGCCGGGGAACAGGATGGTATGTTAAAATGGCAGGCAATTGGAAGATCAGGGTCTTTTTTGTGGGCAGTACGTAGACGTTCTGTGAAGCAGTCACCCAGTCTACGCTTCATTTCCCCAAATGTACAGCAAATACAGTAGACTAGATTGCATGAAGTGCAAGTAAAATCCTGCTTCACCTGGGCCCTTGGATACTGAGGATGGAGGTGGTAAATGGGCAGGCGTTGCACCTTCAATGGTTGCAGGGGAAGGTGCAATGGGGGTTTGGCCAGGGTGTTGGGAGTGAACGAAGAGTGGGCCAGGGTGTCCCAGAGAAAACAGCCCCTGAGGAAGATGGACAAAAGAAGTGAAGGGAATATGTGTCTGGTGATGCCATCTTGCTGGAGATGGTGGAATGGTGGCTAATGATCCTCTAGATATGGATGCTGGTGGGATGGTAGGTAAGGACAAGGGGAACCCTATCGCTGTTACAGGAGGGAAGAGAGGGGTGAGGGCCGAAATGCAGCAGATGGATCAGACCCAGTTGAGGGCCCTAGCGACAATGGTGCTGGAGAATCCTCAGTTGATGAAGAAGGTGGGAATTTTGGAGACTCCCTTGAAGAAGTTGGCCTCATCTGCAATGGAGATGGAGGACATTCTCCCAGTTCCTTTAAACAATGTCCTTTGGGGAAAGAAATCTGCCATGTTTACCTGGTCTAACCTACATGTGTCTCCAGACATACAGCAACATGATTGACTTTTAACTGCTGTCTGAAATGGCCAAGTAAGCCATTCAGTTGTACCAAATTGCTAAAGGTTTTCGAAGGAATGAAACCAGATGGACCATCTTGCATTGATCTAAGTACTGGAGACAACTCAAGCAAACTCTATCACTGGCAACACTGAAAAGTCCTCCTTGCTAATATCTGGAGATTACAGCCATAGGTAGCAATTTACAAATCACTCCCACTACCAAGAAAACTCATCCAACTGAGCTGACCGGCAATGGTGGGTGAGTTTCTTGGTAAATCACAAGTCTTGATACTGGCAGGGAGTCCAGGACCGGTGGACACAATCTAAGAATATGAGGTAGGCCATTTAGGACTGAGATGAGGAGAACTTTCATCATCCAGAGAGTGGTGGGCCTGTGGAATTCACTACCACAGAAAGCAGTTGAGGCCAAAACATTGTGTGATTTTAACAAGTCAGATATAACACCTGAGGCTAAAGGGATCAAAGGATATGGGCAAAAAGTGGGAACAGACTTTTGAGTTGGATGATCAGCCATGATCATAATGAATGGTGGGGCAAGTTCGAAGGGCTGAATGGCCTATTGCTGCACCTATCTTCACCATTTTAAATTTTTTTAATATTCTTGGCTCAGAATAGGCGTTTCTGGAGGGTTAGGATCAGGGAGTCGAGGCAGGCAGAGGCCTCCCACAAGCTAGCAGGAAGGTTATTATGGGAGGTTTCCCAGTTGGAGAACTAGCCACCTTTCCCACTGCCTGGGGCGGGAAGTGGGGAGGCGGGGGGCAGTGGTGGGGGTGGGTGATCAGTAAGCTGGTAAGTTAAGACCCTTAAATAGTCATTAACTGACAACTTCAGGGTTTTAACTAGAGGTAGAGTAGTGAAGCCATGTACCTTCTCAAACAAAGCTAAATTAGTGAAGTAACAAGATGTAAGTGAATTCTCTCCAGGGCCAACTCACTGAATTCTCTCCCCTACTTACCATTCCAGTTTGGAGAAAGTCACTGTTAGCATTTTCCCGTTTATAATAAATACCTTGAGTTGATTTTTTAAATTCCATTGTACAGCCAGAATTGTGTTCTCCTGCTCCCTGGGAAAAGGCATGAAAATTATATAAAGACACCTGTATTCATTAAAGACTCCTTTGAATTAGAATTCCTACAGTATGGAAACAGGCCCTTCAGCCCAACAAGTCTACACCAACCCTCCAAAGAGTAACCCAACCAGATCCATTCCTGTACCCTATAATTGCCCCTGACAAATGCATCTAACTTACATATCCCTGAACACTGTGGGCAATTTAGCACAGCCAATTCCTCTAATCCGCACATCTTTGGACTGCGAGAGGAAACCAGAGCACCCAGAGGAGACCTGAACAGACATGAGGAGAATGTGCAAACTCTACACAGTCGTCTGGGGTGGGAATCAAAACCAGATTGCTGGTGCTGTGAGGCAGCAGTGCCAACCACTGACCCCGTGTGCCAATTTCTGTCCTCTGTGTTTGTTTCTGTCTTTAATGGTCCCTTTGCTGCCCTCATGCTCATACATTTATAAAATGTCTTGCTATCAGCTTTGATATCCCTCACAAATCTTTCATTCATATCACTTATTTACCTTACTTTATTATTTTGTGCTTTAATCATTCCCCTTGTGTCCCTCTGTTCTACTGAATACCTCTTCCTCTCTGGAGTTTCCACTTCTCTTCACATTTGTGTGAGGTTTTTCTTTTGATTGAATATTGTCTCTGAGCTCATTAGCTGGCTGTGATTCCTTGGTCCACAACTGGCCTCTCCGATTAGACAAATCGGTCAAAATCTTGGCAGAAATTTGAAAGCAGCAAACTGTTAAAATGAATAATGAGGTTACATGACAGACAAACTCCTACCTCCAGCAAATAAGAAGGCCGCCTTAATGAGGTAACCCTATTAGGGATTAACCCATTCAAATCACGCTTTCCTTTGTTAGTCAGGGTATTGAGTACAGGAATTGAGAGGTCACGCTGTGGCTGTACAGGACATTGGTTAGGCCACTTTTGGAATGTTGCATGCTTATCGGAAGGACACTGTGAAACTTGAAAGGGTTCAGGAAAGATTTACAAGGATGTTTCCAGGGTTGGAGGAATTGAGCTATAGGGAGAGGTTAAATAGGCTGAGGCTGTGAGGCTGTTTTCCCTGGAGCGTCAGAGGCTGAGGGGTGACATTATAGAGGTTTATACAATCATGAGGGGCATTAATAGGTTAAATAGACAAGGTATTTTCCCTAGGGTGGGGGGGTCAGAACTGGAGGACATAGGTTTAGGGTGAGAGGGGAAAGATATGAAAGAGACCTAAGGGGCAACATTTTTCACGCAGAGGGTGGTACGTGTATGGAATGAGTTGCTAGAGGAAATGATAGAGGCTGGTACAATTGCAACATATAAACGGCATTTGGATGGGTATATGAATAGGAAGAGTTTGGAGGGATATGAGCTGGATGCTGGCAGATGGGATTAGATTGGGTTGGGATATCTGGTCGGCATGGACGAGTTCCATCAAAGGGTCTGTTTCCATGCTGTACATCTCTATGACTCTATGACTTGAGTTTGGGTTGGTCATTCTGCAGCTTGGCTGGGATGGAAACACCTGAATTTGAGGTAAGATTGGGTGAGGTGTCATGTGGATGTTGCAATTGTTTGTCTTCTTGCCAAATTTTGCCAGACTCTCTGAAAGCCTCCCAGGAAGCTCTGAAATGGTGAGTCCTCCTGATGAGATATCTCGTAGTCCATTGAGGACACCCGGGCCTTTCCACAAGGAGACCCCCACTTCTAGCCTCACCATTGATCCCCCTACTCAATTGATCCGGATGACCCCAATCCCAATTTAATGTACTCCAGGTCTGCTCTCATCTAAGTTTGCAGATGACACCAAAATTAGGGGTGTAGGGGACACTGAAGAAGCCTATCTGGGAATACAGCGAGATCATGATCAACTGGGCCAGTGGGCTGAGGAATGGCAGACGGAGCTTAATTTAGATAAATGTAAGGTGTTGCCTTTTAGTGGAGGAAAAAGTGAGCACTGCAGGTGCTGGAGATCAGAGTCGAAGAGCGTGGTGCTGGAAAAGCACAGCAGGTCAGGCAGCATCTGAGGAGCAGGAGAGTCAACGTTTCGGGCAAAAGCTCTTCATCAGGAATGAGGCTTGTGGGTCGGGGCTGAGAGATAAATGGGAGGAGAATGGGGCTGGGCTGGGAGGAAGGTAGCTGGGGATGCGACAGGTAGATGAAGGTGAGAGAGAAGGTGATAGATTGCAGAGGAGGGTGGAACAGATAGGTGGGAAGGAAGATGGACAGGTAGGACAATTCAAGATGGTGGTGCTGAGTTGGAAGGTTGGATCTGAGATAAGGTGGGGGAAGGGGAAAATGAGGAAACTGGTGAAATCCACATTGATCCTGATTTGATTGGCTAGAGTTTTGCAATGGAGAAGGCCCAGGACTTGTGTGTCCTTGGCAGAGGGGGAGGGGATGTTGAAGTGCTCAGTCACAGAGCCGAGGGGTTGTTTAGTGCGTGGCCTCCAGAGATGTTCTCTGAAATGTTTCACAAGTAGGCGTCCTGAATCCCCGATGTAGAGGAGACCACACTGAGAGCAATGGACACAGTAAATGACATGGGTGGAGGTACAAGCAAATCTCTGACAGATGTGGAAGGATCCTTTGGAGCCTTGGACGGTGGTGAGGAAGGAGGTGTGGGCACAGGTTTTGTACTTCTTGCGGTGGCAAGGGAAGGTGCTGGGAGTGGTGGGTGGGCTGCTGGGGGGCATGGACCTAACAAGGGAGTCATAGAGGGAATGGCCTCTATGGAACACAGATGGGGTGGAGAAGGAATTATATCCCTAGTGGTGGGGTTGGTTTGTAAGTGGCAGAAATGGTGGAGTATGATGCAATGTACATAGAGGTTGGTGGGGTGGAAGGTGAGGACCAGGGGAAAATGTCCTTGTTGCTATTGGAGGGATGGGATTCAAGGGTGGAGGTGTGGGAAGGGGAGGAGATGCATTGGATGACATCATTAACCAGATGGAAGGTGAAATTGCAGTCTTTGAAGAAGGAAGCCATCTGGGATGTTCTGTAGTGGAATTGGTCATCCTGGGAACAGATGCGGTGGAGGTGGAGGAATTGGGAATAAGGGATGACATTTTTACAGGAGATAGAGTGGGAGAAGGTGTAGTTCAGGTAACTGTGGGAGTCGATGGGCTTGTAGTAGATTTCTGTGTTGAGTCAGTCGCTGGAAATGAAGATGGAGAGGTCCAGAAAAGGGAGGGACATGTTCGAGATGGCCCAAGTGAACTTGAGGTTGGGGTGGAAGGTATTCATGAAGTTGATGAACTGTTCAACCTCCTCTTGGGAGCATGAGGTAGCGCCGATACAGTCATCGATGTAGCAGAAGGAAAGGTGGGGAATGGTGCTGGTATAACTGCAGAAGATGGACTGTTCCATGTAACTGACAAAGAGGCAGGCATAACTGGGGCCCATGTGGGTGCCCATGGCTACCCCTGTGATCTGTAGGAAGTAGGAGGCTTCAAAGGAGAAATTGTTGAGGGTGAGGACCAGTTCAGCCAATTGAATGAGTGTGTCAGTGGAGGGGTACTGGGTGGGTCAGGAGGAGAGAAAGAAATGGAGTGCTTGGAAGCCTACATCATGACAGAGGCCTTTTGGTAGGTCAAACCAGGACAGGACTTACACAGTCAATGTAGGGCTCTGGGGAGTGTTAGAGATCAAAGAGATCTAGTGGTACAGGTTCATAGCTCCTCAAAAATGGAGTTACAGGTAGACAGGGTGGTGAAGAAAGCTTTCAACATGCTTGCTTTCATCAGTCAGAGCACAGAGTATACGAGTTGGGGCATCTTGTTGCAGCTGAACAAGACATTGGTGAGGCCACATTTGGAATATTGCATGCTGTTCTGGTCACCCTACTGTAGAAAGGATATTATTAAATTGGAAAGAGAGCAGAAAAGATTTCCTAGGATGCCACCTGGATTGGAAGGTTTGAGTTGTAAGTAGAACCTGGCTAGGCTGCTACTTCATTTCCCTGGAGCACAGATACTGAGGGTTGACTTAACAGAAGTCTATAAAATCATGAGAGGCATAGATAAGGTAGATAGCCAACCCTGTTTCCCTGTGGGAGGGGAGTCTAAAACTAGAAGGCATAGGTTTAAGGTGAGAGGGGAGAGATACAAAAGGGTCCAGAGGGTGGGGAGTGTCTGGAACAGGTTACCAGAGGAAGCAATGGGGGCGAATACAATTTTGTCTTTTAAGAAACATTTGGACAGATACATAGATGGGATCGGTATGGAGGGATATGGACCAAACACAAGCAGTAGAGTCACAGAGTCTTGGAGATGTACAGCATGGAAACAGACCCTTCAGTCCAACATGTCCACACCGACCAGATATCCTAAATTAATCTAGTCCCATTTGCCAGCACTTGACCCATATCCCTCTAAACCCTTCCGATTCATATACCTATCCAGATAGCTTTTAAATGTTGCAATTGTACCAGCCTCCACCACTTCCTCTGGCATTCCACACATTCCACCACCCTCTGTGTGAAAAAGTTGCTTCTTAGGTATCTTTTATGTGTTTCTCCTCTCAACCGAAACCTATGCCCTCCAGTTCTGGACTTCCCCACCCCACAGAAAAGACTATGTCTATTTATTCTATCCATGCCCCTTATAATTTTATAAATCCCTATAAGGTCACCCCTCAGCCTCCGATGCTGCAGGGAAAACAATCCCATCCTATTCAGCCTCTCCCTATAGCTCAAACCCTCCAACCCTGGCAACATCCTTGTAAATCTTGTCTGAAACCTTTTAAGATTTACAGCATCCTTCCGATAGATCAGAATTGCACACAATAGATCAACAGTGGCCTAGCCAATGTCCTGTACAGCTGCAACATGACCTTCCAACTCCTATACTCAACACTCTGTCCAGTAAAGGAAAGCATGCTAAACGCCTTCTTCACTATCCTGTCTACCTGAGACTAGTTTAATTGTGAAAACAGGGTGGCATGGACAAGTTAGGCCAAAGGGCCTGCTTCCACACTGTAAACTTCTATGACTGTATGACTGCTGCTAATCCCAGCACTGGCTGCTGTTCCCAGCTGAATGATCTGCAGTTCTTGCCTGTGAGGGATGGGAGCCAGGACAGCAGGCCAAGTAAATTCCTGGACAATGTAAAATCACTTCATAGCTTCCAGGGCTAGCAGAGACTACCTCTTCTTGACTTACCAACTGCCTCTATGGGAAATGCCAACCTTTGTCTTCTCAGACAGAGAACTTTAATACACATTTGAATCAGAATTTGTTTTATTGTCATGTGCACTCAAATACAGGTCATTCTGATATAATTCATGTTTTGTTAACACAAATTCACTGTAACACGATTGATGAATTAGGGACACTATTTCTAAAGCATAAACTTTTAAAACGTATGTTGACTGTAACACATTTACATCACCAACACTTCAAGCACTGCTTCAAAAGCACAATTTTTCTGTAACAAGAAGGCAACCATCGCGTTCTGCAAGAACGACTGCTACAGGAGTACAGTGAGAAGTTTACAATGTCGCCCGACATGGTACAAATCTTAGATACAAAGTAGAGAAAAGAAGGTGACATTACCTCACAATCATTCACAGTATAAGTTAGAAAAATAAGAAATGAAATTAAAAAGATAAACATTTACAGTCTTTCTATAAAGGGTCTGCAGTGAATTAGCGCCGGGGGCTTCCACACATGGTCTGACTGGGCTCGCAGGTTGCTGACTGCCCACACTGCACCCCAGTCCAACAACCATTCCTGTTCTGGGTACACTGACAATCTCCACTCCCCATGATCCTCCAGCCCACTGACCGTCCCCACTCCCCGTGAGCCTCCAGCCTACTGACTGTCCCCACTCCCCATGAGCCTCCAGCCCACTGACCATCCCACTCCCCATGAGCCTCCAGCCCACTGACCGTCCCCACTCCCCATGATCCTCCAGCCCACTGACCGTCCCCACTCCCCATGATCCTCCAGCCCACTGACCATCCCACTCCCCGTGATCCTCCAGCCTACTGACCATCCCACTCCCCGTGAGCCTCCAGCCCACTGACAATCCCACTCCCCTGAGCCTCCAGCCCACTGACCATCCCCACTCCCCATGAGCCTCCAGCCCTCTGACCATCCCACTCCCCATGATCCTCCAGCCCACTGACCATCCCAACTTCCCATGAGCCTCCAGCCTACTGACCATCCCACTCCCCGTGAGCCTCCAGCCCACTGACCATCCCACTCCCCTGAGCCTCCAGCCCACTGACCGTCCCCACTCCCCATGATCCTCCAGCCCACTGACCGTCCCCACTCCCCATGATCCTCCAGCCCACTGACCGTCCCCACTCCCCATGATCCTCCAGCCCACTGACCGTCCCCACTCCCCATGATCCTCCAGCCCACTGACCATCCCACTCCCCATGATCCTCCAGCCCACTGACCATCCCACTCCCCGTGAGCCTCCAGCCCACTGACCATCCCACTCCCCTGAGCCTCCAGCCCACTGACCATCCCCACTCCCCATGAGCCTCCAGCCCACTGACCATCCCACTCCCCATGATCCTCCAGCCCACTGACCATCCCAACTTCCCATGAGCCTCCAGCCCACTGACCATCCCACTCCCCGTGAGCCTCCAGCCCACTGACCATCCCAACTTCCCATGAGCCTCCAGCCCACTGACCATCCCAACTTCCCATGAGCCTCCAGCCCACTGACCATCCCACTCCCCGTGAGCCTCCAGCCCACTGACCATCCCAACTTCCCATGAGCCTCCAGCCGACTGACCATCCCACTCCCCGTGAGCCTCCAGCCCACTGACCATCCCAACTTCCCATGAGCCTCCAGCCGACTGACCATCCCACTCCCCGTGAGCCTCCAGCCCACTGACCATCCCACTCCCCTGAGCCTCCAGCCCACTGACCATCCCCACTCCTCATGAGCCTCCAGCCCACTGACCATCCCAACTTCCCATGAGCCTCCAGCCCACTGACCATCCCCACTCCCCATGAGCCTCCAGCCCACTGACCGTCCCCACTCCCCATGAGCCTCCAGCCCACTGACCATCCCCACTCCCCATGATCCTCCAGCCCACTGACCGTCCCCACTCCCCATGATCCTCCAGCCCACTGACCATCCCCACTCCCCATGATCCTCCAGCCCACTGACCATCCCCACTCCCCATGATCCTCCAGCCCACTGACCATCCCCACTCCCCATGATCCTTCAGCCCACTGACTGTCCCCACTCCCCATGATCCTCCAGCCCACTGACCATCCCCACTCCCCATGATCCTCCAGCCCACTGACCATCCCCACTCCCCATGATCCTCCAGCCCACTGACTGTCTCCACTCCCCATGATCCTCCAGCCCACTGACCATCCCCACTCCCCATGATCCTCCAGCCCACTGACTGTCCCCACTCCCCATGATCCTCCAGCCCGCTGACCGTCCCCACTCCCAACGAGACTCCATCCCGTTCTACATCTTGCTCCAAGGTAAGTTTTTCAAAACACTAAAAGAGAGTGCAAGAACGAGGAAAGAAAAAAGAAAAAAGAAAAAACTAATGGAATGAGTGAGACCCAGGCAGAGGAGAGGAGTCACTGACTACTCCGTCGCCCCTGTTTGTTTCCAACCACGCTGCCACATTTACCGAACAGTAGAGAAATAAAAACAAATCAAATGAAACCCCAACTTTAATTGACCAGGAAGTCACAGCTACCTTCGTGAGTTCCTGTAAAATAGTGAACATCAGTGAAATTATATACCAGCATGGCATTGCCTTCTGAAAAGGACAGTAATCAAGAGAAAACTCACAAAAACTCAAACATACTCATATTTCCTCCACTGTTTCATTTAAAAGTTAAAATTTAGCTCACAAGGCAGGAATTCCTGATTACAATAGTGTCCCTTTAAAAAATAAATGACATTCCTGAACTGTTTGAAACGTTTGGACTGATTGTGGTCATAAACGTGCCTGACCCATAACCAGCAGGAGTACTTAATCATTTTAGCCAGAAGGAAGGCAGGGTGTGATTTTGTTTACTCAAAGTCCCATTGATCAAGCTAAGGCTCCTTCATTGTCTCCAAAAAAGACTGACATGAAGCCATTCCCAAAATTGTTTTCATCATTGCCCCCACCCATTGGCTCTCAATGATGTGCTACTGTGAAGTGCATCCATTAGCTCATGGGCAATGTTCCATCAGTTTTGTGAGTCTTGGTCCCAGTTTTTACACTTTACTTTTCCGTTCAGTGAAATTCTCTTTTAGATGTTGAGCAGAAACAACATTGCTAACCACAGCTAGAAATAAAGATCATGGAATTGAATTTGTGGGCCGTTTTGATCTCTTGTTTTGGAGGAAAGATGTTCTTGCAATGGGGGAGTGCAATGAAGGTTTTGAGATTAGATTAGATTCCCTAAAGTCTGGAAACAGGCCCTTCAGCCCAACCAGTCCATATCGACCCTCCTAAGAGTAACCGACCCAGACCCATTTTGCTCTGACTAATGCACCTAACACTATGGGCAATTTGACATGGCCAATTCACCTGACCTACACATCTTTGGATTGTGGGAGGAAACTAGAGCACCCGGAGGGAACCCACGTAGACATGAGGAGAATGTGCAAACTCCACACAGTCGCCTGAGGCTGGAATCAACCCTGGGACCCTAGTGCTGTGCGGCTGCAGTGCTAACCACTGAGCCACTGTGCCTTTTACTGAACTTATTTCCTGGTATGGCCGGACTGATGTATGTAGAGGGATTGGATCACTTCGGAGTATGCTTACTGTACTCACCACATAGAAACCGAGAAAAGTTTCATGTGATTAGTTAGGGTAGATGCAGGACAGATGGTCCCAATAGCTGATGACTCCAATCCAGGAACTGCAGTCTAAAGATACAGAGTACATCATTTAGGTCTGAGATGAGGAGTAACTTCTCCACACACAGTGTGATGAGCCTGTGGAATTCTCTGCCACAGAAAGCAGTTGAGGGTAAAACACTCAATGTTTTTTAGAAAGGAGTCAGAAATAGTTGTTAGGGAAAAAGGATCAAAGGGGAGAAAGCTGAACAGGATACTGAGTTGGATGATTAGCCATGATCTGAAAATGTATTGCTGGAAAAGCGCAGCAGGTCAGACAGCATCCAACGAGCAGGAGAATCGACTTTTCAGGCATGAGCCCTTCTTCAGGAATCCATGATTAGCCATGATCCCATTGAATGACAGACCAGGCCTGCAGGGTCAAATGGTCTACTCCTGTTCTGATTATCTATGTTTCTAGGTTCATGGTTTTAAAGGGAATTATTGACTTGTTAAACAGATTAGTTAGGTTAGAAGATAGTATATACATGAATTGGAAGGAAGCAATTACTTGTGCCTCACAAGGATTTGTGCTGGATCTGTCTTCCTAGAGGATGAAAACAGTACAAGACCAGTAAAACTGGGAAATGAACACTGGGAAAATGGGGGTTCTATTTTCAAGTATACCGGGCAATTTGGACCTGTACACATCATTTCAAAGTTTTATGTTCCTTCCATTTTAAAATATTGAAAGGACAAGACTAGTAGAGGCTCAAAAGATTTAGAAGTCTATGTATACGGATCACTGAAATGTGGTAGTCTGGCACAAGAATTTAATCAAAAAGACTAATGGGTATGTTAATATTTATAACTGAAGTCTTAGATAATAAAGGCGAACAAGTATTGCCACAAAGAACTAGTTAAACTCGAAATGAAGCAGCATTTTTGTGTGTATTTTTGGGAAGCACATTGGAAATCATTTATTGACTTCGAAGGAGAACTGCCTTCCCAGGAATTTGCAATTGCAACATCAAAGCTCAGGAACTCCCACTCTAAGAACACTGTGGATGTACTTACACCACATGCATTGTAGTTGTTCAAGAAGCTGACTCATGGGGGCCCTCTTGTGGTGCAGTGGTAGTGTCCCTACCCCTAGACCAGGAGGCCTGAGTTCAAGTCCCACCTGCTGAAGAGGTGTGTAACAACATTTCTAAACAGGTTAATTTTTTTAAAAAAGGGTTACTTAATTCGGTATTGATCATTGATCGAATTTGGAGATTGATTTTCATCTCCTCTCCAGTGTACAGACTTAAAATACACTTTAATCTATGTGTTTTCAGTATAGAAAGCAGCTGCCATGCTATAGGAGGTCTCTTTACCTCTGCCTAGGTATCCTGGCCAGAAGGTGCTTATGTGTAGGCATTAGTTGGATTCAGCTAAATTGCTCCCTATGTCTAGTACCCAGTTAAGGCTCACTACCTAACTCTTACATGTTGGAAATTCCATTAAGCTTACCATTAGAGAGTAAAAGAGGAAGAGGATGAAGAAGAATAAGTAATAAAACAATGCCGAAAGAATATCTTTGCTGCTTCAGGGTCACATGGTATATCTGTGTGTGTGTTCTCAAGGCTACTTATTTCATTCAGTTTGAAGTTTGAGATTAAAAGTACAATTAATTCAAAATGTTTTCACTACTGAAAGTCTCAAACAGTAAGAGCAGTAACTCTACACACATATAATGCAGACATTACAAGAAGTTGTCTTTTGCTAAGACGGCAAATATTGAGATATGATGGTGTTATGACCAGTCCCTGGCTGAAGTTCCCTAATGGGATACCCCAAACTGCCAAGCTCCTGGGTGAGGAAGGATTAACTAGTTCCCCTTCTTTATTCACCCACCAGCTTTAGCTGGTCACAATAAAGTCAATTTAAACAGATTCCTTTCCTTGTAGACGTTTTTCCTCCCAGACCCAAATGAATTCCTTTATTTTTATTAAGTACAAGAATAAAAAAAAACACAACATACACATACCCAGGTTAGAAATAAAAGATGAGTCCAAAAGATGACAAAACTTGAAAGACATACTGATCAGTTTCTGGACTGTTTGTGAAGAATAGACAATGCAACATTGTGGCCATTACATTGAATGGCACTGGTAGCAGTAATGTTGGTGTGTGAGTGGTTGATTTTGAGATGCTTAGCTTTGGAAGCTTTGAAAAGCTTTTGTCCAGTTTTATTTGGGCTGCAGTTTCACTTCAGTTCTGGCTTCAGCAAGGAACAAAAGCCTTTCTTTCCTTTATTACCTGCACTGAAGAGGTGTTTAATAACTGTCCGCAAATAGTGACCATTACAGTGCACGAGTTCACTAACACATAGCAAGCAGAGTTAAAAATGACTTTTGACACTATTTTTGTGTACTCTCAAAACATAAATGTGTCTGCATCTTATTGATGTCAGGGTCATTCATCAGTTACATAAACATGATGTTCATGAATCTCATTATACAACAGGTATTAGTTTGGAGCAGATTAGTCATCTTTAACAGACCCCTGAACAGTGAAGTAAAGAGCTTTTGACAAGTACTCACTAAGCAGCAGCAAGTTGCTAATTTAGGGAGATTATTACTTGTTAAGCAACTTGCTGCTGGCTCAACTCACCTCATTAATACCTAGCCTCCTATCTTAACAAATTCATCAAACTAGCTAGATGTCGAAAACTCTTCAACATGGGAATCAGAGCAGATACCTGGTGATTTCTGCTCACTATTTGCTCTGAAGGACGTGTTGGACATCGGGCATAAAAACTTCTCTAATTTCAAATTCAATGTTGATCTTGCCTTTGAGCACCTCTGGTGCAGCTGTAACTTTGTATGCCTCACTCTGTCTACGCATCTCTATGTCCTTGTAAGTCATGATCTGTCTGTATTGCACATAAAATAGAACTTTTCACTGTACTTAGGTACCTGTGACACCAATACATCAAATCAAATTAAATCAAATCAAAAACATCTGAGGACATAGACAATGTGCACCAACCACACGTATCCGTGTCAGCTGACATTGGCATCTGATTTGCACCAGTCTTAAAAAACCTTCAGTTCACATCTCCAATCCATTTGCAAGATGCTTCTGCACTTCAATGCTGCACCAGCAACTCTCATTGTAATGCTGCAGTAAGAACACTGTGTGCTGAGGGACACACACTCAGCACATGGACCAGGCCAGGCTGCATCTCTGGTTCTTCACTCACTGTCAGAGCCCTCACTCTCTCTGAGCACGCTCACACCATCCCTGTAATGTTTAGCCCTACCTTGCCTGTTTTCACTTTGCCCCCTTGGTCAGAGCATTGAGGCTCACATTGCTTCAGTCTTGCCTTGCCATTAAGGACAGACACAAAGGCCAGTAACCTCTCCTGGTTAACAGCAAGGCTCTATCAAGTCGAGGGGAATAGCCTTTGGTCAGGGGGTCCCTTACAGTAAGTCAAGGGCAGCCTCTGATACCAGACCAGTGGCTTGGATAAGGTCAGTCAGCCACTCAAGATGGACAGAGTCAGGATGTTCTTCACATAAGGGATGAGGAGTCACTTATTGGACAGCCATCTCCCAGCTTGTGACTTTCTGCTTTATAATGGACTATTTTCTTAATGGGTGGTCCAGCTGTTTATTTGTTGTAGATGGTAGCTGTCCTGAGCAAGTGAATAGGTCACGTGCCAGACAGATAGCGATTGTGGGGTCAGAGTATGGGTGGGTGATGGTGAATGGAGAAGGTGTTGCACCAATAGTGAGAATGGTACATGATGAGTCTTGGTGGACACAGTCGCAGAGATAGAGCGGGAGTGAGATATCAGAGGTCTCAGACTTATGCCACTTACACTGGCAGAGTGGAAAAGAATATTGACCTTCTTCCTACATTACTGGGCATTCCTCCAGATGGCTGAGACTGTTCTCACCCAGGTGGCAACATCGGACCAGACTGGCATCGTCAGGTTTCATAGCCTGCACTGCTGGGTCGGGGGAAGAATAAGTCCTATGTTTGCACCACCACACCCCATCCAGCAGGACCTCCAAGTCCCTCTCTCCAAAACGTGACCCAAACTTGCCCTGCCTGCCATCTCTGGAACTGTGCAGGGCAGCTCCGGGCTGACCGTGATGTGTCCACGAGTACAACAGGCTTTTAAAGATGGCAATGGTGCCAGGGATGCTGGTGAATTCTGGGATTTCCTGCCAGTAATGAGTCTTTCCAGGAATAAGCCTGATATTGGAAATATGGGACAACCTTAGGGGTGATGTGGATAATGAGGTGAGTTTTGTTAGAAACAATTGGAGAACTCACTCGGCTTCACAGTGAAAACAGAGTCACAGAGTCATAGAGATGTACAGCACGGGAACAGACCCTTTGGTCCAACTCGTCCATGCCGACCAGATGAGATTTATTCCTTTATTGAGCAGAGCCTACTCTGCACACCAATATCCCCATGATGGTTTTGTATTTTGTTACTACATTAAATAGCTTTCGTGAATCAGTTTGTTCCATCGCTGCTCCCTAACTGACCCGACAGTGCTACTTATAAATTTAGAAAAAAGATGGAAAACCAGAAAAGGCAGCTAACAATAAAGAACAGACCTCTCAGGTGATTCCCTACATGACAGTAAGGTGCTGCTTATAGGCAGCAAACCCTGCACCCTCACCCCTTCACTTACTACCACTGCCATGGTGATAATCAGCTTGTTCACCCCACACACCACAAATCGAGAATTGCACTCCCCTGTTATGCAGGATTGAATACCAGACCAGTTCAGTCTTCTATCATTGACTCATTAGAAAGACCTTCCTAAAAATTAACAGAAAAGGCTAGGTGGTACAGCTTAACACATCTAAATCATAACTGGGAATTTTATTTTTTCATTCATTAGTGGGATGTGGGCATCTCTGGCTAAGCCAGCAACTATTTCCCATCCCTAACTGTTAACAATCAACCACATTGCTGTGGGTCTGGAATCCCATGTTGGCCACACCAGTTTCCTTCCCTAAAGGACATTAGTGAACCAGATGGGGTTTTTTTTCCCAACATTAATTTCATGCTCATTAATAGACTCTGGATTGCAATTTTTTTTCAAATTGAATTAAAATTCCACCATCTGCCAAAGCAGCATTTGATCCCCGTTCCCCAGGGAATAATAGTCTAGCAACAATACCTCCACTCACCCTTTGGGGACATGGTTCATTGGCTACACTGTGCTTCCTGCTAAGGTCAATCAGTTTGCCATGTCTTTCATCCCTATGTGCATCCCCAGTTCATGAAGCTGTGTCTTTTATTCCTTTATAGATCATAATCAGCAGTGGCTAGATCAGAATTTATCCCCAATTGCCCTTGAATAGGTGGCGGGGAGCTTCTTTCTTGAACTGCCATGATTCTTGGAACACAGGGACACCTAGTGCAGTTAGGAAGTGATTTCCAGGATTTTGGCGTAGTGACAGTTCAGGATGGTGAGTGACTCAGAGGGGCAATTATAGGTGGTAGTATTCCCAAGTATCTGCTGCTCTTGTCTTTCTAGGTGGCAGAGATTATAGGTTTGGATAAGCATCAGTGAATTTTTGCTGTATATCTTGTGGATATTGCACAATGCTACTATTGTGCATCAGTGATGAAGGGACTAAACATTCAATGTGGTGGTCGGCTGTCAATCAAACAGGCTGCTTTGTCCTGAACAATGTTGAGCTCTTTGAATGTTGCTGAGGTGACTCTCATCCAAGCCAGTAGGGAACATTCCACCACACTTCTGACTTGTGCCTTGTAGGTGGTGTTCAGGCACTGGGAAGATTTGAGCTGAATTACTTCTGACAGGTTAGTGGATGTCTATAATTCTCTACACCAGAAGGTTGTGGAGGCTAGATCACTGAAATTATTTAACAGGAGGTCAGTAGATTTTTGAAATTTCAGGTATGCAAGGTCTATGAGGAGTTGACATGAAAGAGGAGTTGAGGCCTGGGGCAGTTAGCCATGATGTTGTTGACTGACAACGCAAGCATTAAAGATCTAGTGGCCTACTCCTGCTCCAATTTCTTATGTTCTTATGAACTGAGGAGAAAGTGAGGTCTGCAGATGCTGGAGATCAAAGTTGAAACTTTATTGCTGGAACAGCACAGCAGGTCAGGCAGCATCCAGGGAACAGGAGATTCGACGTTTCGGGCACAGGCCCTTCTGTTTGTTCTTATGAACTCCCAGCCTCCGACCTGCTCTTGTAGCTTCAGAATTTATATGACTAGTCCAGTTGAGTTTCTTTTCAATGGTAACCCCCAAGATGTTGACAGTGTGGGATTTAGTGATGGTAACCTGACATATGTGTGATGTGAAGTTACTTCACATCTGTCAGCCTATTGTTCAGGTCTGGCTTCATTTGCAATTAGACCGCTTCTGTTTCTGAGGAGTCATGAACAGTGCTGAATATTTTGCAGTCATCAACAAACATCTCATCTTCTGACCTTATGATGCAGGAAAGGTCATTGGTGAAGTTGCTGAAGATGGTTGGACCAAGAGGACTACCCTGAAAAACTCCTCCAGAGATGTCCTGGTGCTGAGATGTCTGACCTCTTCCTGATGAAGGGCTTTTACCCGAAATGTCGATTTTCCCGCTCCTCGAATGCTGTCTGACCTGCTGTGCTTTTCCAGCACCACTCTAATCTACTCTCCAACAACCACAACCAACTTTCTTTTTGACTCCAACCAGCAGCATTCTCCCTTCCCCCTCACATCCTCCACCCCAATTCCCCCTGATTCTCCCCCTCCCCCTGTTTCCCATTGACTCCGGTTTTCTCTGGCTCCTTGATGCCATACTCAGTCAAATATTGCCTTGATGTCAAAGGCAGTCACTCTCACCTCATTTTATTAAATGTAACTGCTAAAATATTTTCCCTAAAAAGTAAAGGACAGAATAAAGTTGAAAGAAATGCAGTCATTAGCCCAAGTATGCACTATCACACCGATATTATGTCAATGATGCTGTTGTCCAACATTTGGCATACTTATATCAAACTCCTTTGTCTGATATTATAACAGTTCCTTTTACTCACTAAATAGAGTGGAAATCCAATATGTGTTCAATATTCACATGATAAAATCATTTTAACTTCCCAAAGAGAGTTTATGAATAAATACAGCAAAACCATCGAAAAAGTATGAGATATTTGCTCATCAACCTGTTCACAGATGTTATTACATATCTCTGGAACAGGTGGGAATTGAACCAGGCCTCCTGATTAAAAAGATTAAACTGTGTGAAATTTCTCCTTGACACTTTCCCCTTCCCATCCCCCGTTTCTCAATGCTCCCATTCCCTCCTGTTTTTATTATTCCTGCAACACTGCAGGGTGGCAAATTATTAAAATCAACATTGCTCAGAGCTGGCAAGTTGCATTCCAGTCGTGACAATTCCATGGTTGCAGCAACGCAGGAACTCTGTTGTTCTAAGAGGTCTTCGATCATCTCTGTCTAAAATGATCCTTAAAACTTTCAGCCCTTTTGTTAGTCAGATATTCATACCACTGCCATTTGAAAGAGTCAAGCTGCAAAGCAGTAACTTCTTCTGTCGACATTTGACTCTATGTATCTACCATTATGGGAAAGAAACCGTTTAATCTCTCTGGAGGCTTGTTCATTCTAATTCATAGTTCTGAGCTTCACACTCACAATTCAGGTTCAGTAGTTTGTATTCACCATCATTGTCAGATCCCACTTGTGTCTTTAACTTAATATTCTTTGGTCAAAACTCACATGACACCAGGTGTGTGTGTGTGAGGGGGAGAGAGAAAGAGAGAATGTGTGTGTGTGAGAGAGTGAGTGTGTATGTGTGTTTGAGAGAGAGTGTGTGTGTGTGCGTGAGGGATTCTGTGCATCTGAGAGAGTACATATGTGAGTGTGTGCTTTTGAGAGAGTATGTGTATAAGAGGTCTGTGTGAGTGTGTTTTTGAGAGAGTGTGCGTGTATGTCTTTGTGTGTGAGAGAGAGTGTATAGTATGGTGGGGTCACCTGTTGTGCGACATGAACCCAGGATCTTGGTTGAGGCTGTCCTCATGGGTACCAAACTGAGCTATCAGCCTCTGCTCAGTGAGTCCGCATTGTTAAGTATCCCAAAGTCCACCTTGGAGGACGGTCACCTGAAGATCCAAAGCCGAATGTCCTGGAGCACCAAAGTGTTCCTCCCACTGGGACGGAACATTCCCGTTTGGCGATTGTTGTGCAGTGTCCATTCATCTGTTGTTGGAAGATGAATGGACACCGCGCAACAGTCACCAGATGAGAATGTTCTCTCCCAGTGGGGGGCCACTTCAACAGTCAAGGACACACACACACACACACTTTCTCAGATGCATATACTCCCTCACACTCTCTCTCAAAATGCAAACATACACGCGCACACACACATACACGCATACATGCATGCACACACACATGCATACTTTTTCACACGTACACACTGTCTCACACACACATGCACATACACACATGCAAGCGCACACACGTGCACACAACACATATAAATCTGTGGGGTGAATTTGCATTTGCTGCTATGTATTTGCAGATACATTCTACTTTGTTCAAAAGGCACACAATTTGTAGACAGTCAGTCAAATGGCATTTTATAAATTCCTACTTTGGAAATAAAAGACACAGACTGACTCCAAACAAGACCTCACGACTAAAATAGATTGTCTGACCAGAGGGGTCACCTCCTTTATATTGATAACACCTTAAGGTATCTCATGGCATAGACATGAAAGAAATTCTGGGATTTACATATTAATCAATCAAAACCTGTATCTCCATTCTAGCCGATTAAAGATTTAAGAGCCATTTTAGGTGTATTCAATTCATTCGCATGGGTTGTATGACCCTTTGACCTTTTCCTTATAAATTCTGTGTTTAATGTCCTTCTCTCTCACTACACCTGCTGAAGGAGCAGCGCTCCAAAAGCTTGTGTTTTCAAATAAACTCGTTGGAATATAACCTGGTGTCATGTGATTTTTGGGCTTGTCCAACCAAGTCCAACACTGGCACTCCAATATCATTAATATTCTTTATTCCTGTGAAAATAAGCTCAATATTATCAACAATTTATCATGTCTTAAACTTTTGTATTGCTAGAATCATCCTTGGTATTGACATCTCTCCAACATGGCAAGATATTTTGTTAAACAGTTCCTCAAAACTGCCAACTTCCAAATATGTACAGTTAAGTTTTTAAGTATTAATAATTTTCAAATGGACAAACATATGAAATAAGAGCAGTAGACCATTCAATTCTTGGCTGATGTGTTTGTGCTTCAAATCCACATTTTCATCTTTACCTGTCAACCCTTCCTTCCCCTGCCTAACCAGAATCTATCTCCCTCTGCCTTTAAAATGATTAATGATCCCTGACACCACCACCTTCTGAAGCAGACTTCCAAAGTTGCGCAACCTTCTGAGAGAAAATAATTTTCCTTATCTATGGCATAAGAGGGTGACCCCTAACTTTAAAGCAGTAACAAGATTAGAGTGGTGCTGGAAAAGCACGGCAGGTCAGGTAGCATCCGAGAAGCAGGAAAATAGACATTTTGGGCAGGAGCCCTTCATCAGGAATCACTCAGATGGATCAAAGGGTCATCAGATTCCTAATGAAAGGCTCCTGCCTGAAAAGTCGATTTTCCTGTTCCTTGGATGCTGCCTGACCTGCTGTGCTGTTCCAGCAGCACACTAACCTTGACTCTGATCTCCAGCATCTGCAGTGCTCACTTTCACCTTTAAAGCAGTGGCCCCCAGTCCTGGATTCATCTAGAGGGCGAAATGTCTTTTCCACATCCATCTTGCCAAGACCATTCCAAATCTTCCACACTTGAGTCACATCATCCCTCACTCTTTGAAACTCAAATGGAAACAAGCCCAGTGTGTCAAATCTTTCCTCATAGGACAACACATTCATTTCAGGTATGAATCCAGTAAGCATCATTCCATTCACATCCTTCCTTAAATACGGAAAACTAAACTACACACAGTATCAAGGTGTGATTTCACCAATGTATCACTGAAGCATAATATCATTATTTTGAAATTCAAATCACACTATGATCAAGAATAAAGGGGAGATAATAGTGTGGTGGCAGTGTAATTCAGAACCGTTGTTTAGATTAGATTACTTACAGTGTGCAAATAGGCCCTTCGGCCCAACGTTTTATATCCACACCAACCCCCGAAGCACAACCCACCCAGACCCATTCCCCAAATTTACCCCTTCACCTAACACTTCGGGCAATTTAGAATGACCAATTCACCTAATCTGCACATTTTTAGATTGTGGGAGGAAACCGGAGCACCCGGAGGAAACCCACGCAGACACGGGGAGAATGTGCAAACTCCACACAGAGAGTCACCTGAGGCAGGAACTGAACCCGGGTCCTTGGTGCTGTGAGGCAGCAGTGTTAACCACTGTGCCACCGTGCCACCCACGAATTTAATTTGGTGAGGACACATCAGAAGGTGAATTGTGAGTTCAATCGTAAATCTGGAATAAATAACTAGTTAAATTACAAACATGTAACTATTGCCAATTGTTTGAAAATCTCATCTGGTTCACTAATGTCCAGTAAGAAAGGATGTAGTGATTGTAACGGGCTCAGCCGGGTGGACCTCATAGAATATGAGTTTCCCTGCTTGCGGCTGTTAATCTGGTCCAATCAGGGAGCCCTGGCCAACACGTACAAACATCAGTGTCCCCTCCCCCTCACTGTTTTGATCACACAGCACTGCCCTTTGAGGTGAAGGGCAGTGTTTGTCACTGGCCACCCGGGTGTTTTCCTATCTTCCTGGTGGTGGAATTTGAATAAAGATTCGTGCACTTTGTGTCTTTCACTGTGTCTCACACCTGCACACACACACACCATGGGTGCTGGGGAAAAAAATATAAGCACTACCGCACTTAGGTGGTAGTGTGGGGGTTAAATTTATAAAAAACACATCAGTGTCAGAGGTTGTATTCATTCTGAGAGCTGGCTCGAAGGAAATCAGACCAATGTCAAGTATTATGCACATGTAAATAAAGAGTGACTTGGTGATGGGATACTGGCCTCTGTGGAGCTACTTCTGTGATGACGAGAGTGGGATTAATGATGTAACCATGCAAAAGTACCTACTAGCTGAAGCCTAACTGGACAACTACAACTGACTTTGTCATTAGAAAATGCAGCAAGTGGAGCCTATGAACTACAGGGTGTTCTGACAGAAGTGGACACCCTCGCTAGGCCAACTGAGCTTGGGAAACACTATTTGAGTGAAAGCAATTACATAGCCTCACTCAGGACAAATCCTGAACCGAGGAACTCTAGGTCAGCCCACAGCAAAACCCCAACACAAAGCCAAGCCTTGGCCAAACGGTTAACATTTATTCAGGATCATGGCCAGCAAACTATTGTTGCTGCTGGTGTGAGAACTAGCGACAGTAAAAGAGTCCCACTTGGCCTAAACTGAGTAAGAGAACTCAGGCTCGTATCCAGAGAGTACACACCATGGAAAGTCCACCTATGTCTAGTTTGGAACAGTTAAAGTACTTAGCAATATCCAAATCTGAACTAATCAAAATAAACGTCTGGTTAAATGGTCACCCATCTCAAATGGAGGCTGATACTGGTGTCTTCCTGACCTCTCCGCCCCCACCCCAGTCTGACCTATCACCCTCACCTTGACCTCTTTCCACCTATCACATTTCCGACGCCCCTCCGCCAAGTCCCTCCTCCCTATCTTTTATCTTAGCCTGCTGGACCAACTTTCCTCATTCCTGAAGAAGGGCTAATGCCCGAAACGTCGATTCTCCTGTTCCCTAGATGCTGCCTGACCTGCTGCGCTTTTCCAGCAACACATTTCCATCTCTGATACTGGTGTAGCCTTTCAGGGATCACACAACCAGTCTTTAGCAAAATTCACTCTGGACTCCATTGCTTAAGTTTCAGTAAGACCTCAACTAGATGGAGAACCTATAGCAGGGAACCTTTACTGATTAAGGTACAACTTCAGTTCTAGTCTCTTATAAGAAGTAGCTGGTTCAGTTACCACTGATTGTAGTCAATGGCTCGGGCTCAAGCCTGGTGGGGCGAAATTGGTTGAGAAAGATTCACCTTGATTGGCCCTACATTTTTTGATTGAAAAATGGCTGCCTGAATAAAGTCCTAATTAAATACCCAGAAGATTTTCAGGAAGGTCTAGGGACTATGAAAAGAGTCAAGGCCACCTTACATGCTGACCAGAAAGCAATTCCATGATTCTGCAAGGCATGTCCAGTGCCATTTGCCTTATGGGCAAAAATAGGGGTAGAAATTAGAAATCTGGAAAGTGAAGGAATTATCAAACCAGTTCCATTACAGAATAGTCAGCACCAGCCATACTGATCTGATTGTGAAGCCTGATGGGTCAGTTCAACTTTGTGGGGATTTTAAACAAATGGTGAACTGTTTTTTTATAGCTGGATAAATACCCAATCCCTCATACAGAGGATTTACACAAAGTTGGGTGGGTGGGCACATTGTACATTGTCCTTCACAAACCTGGACATGAGTCATGCCAACCTGCAATTGCACTTAGATGAGGATTCCCAGATCCCATTAAGGATTCCCTTAATGCCCATAAGGATTTGTACCAGTATATAAGATTGTCATATGGAGTATCATCAAGTCTGTGCCATTTCTCAGTAGATAATGGAGAACATTTTACATGGTTTACCTGAGGTCGCCATTTATCTGGATGACATGCTAATAAACGGGAAGACCAATAAAGAGCACTTGGAGAACTTGAACATAGTACATACATGTTTCTCCAAAGCGGGGATATGCCTTAGAAGGGAAAATAGGTGTGTTCCAGTCACCCTAAGCCATCTACTTGGGTTACAAAGTCGACAAGACCGGGTTACACCCATTGGAAGATAAAAGGGCAATCATAGGTGCCCAGCCTCCCACATCTGTATCGGAGCTTAGGTATTTCCTTGGACTGGTGAATTATTATGGAAAGTTCATATGTCACCTGCCTTCATCCTGGCACCCTTACATCTGCCTTTGAATAAGGGACTGCCTTGGAAATGGTCTCGTAGCTAAGATATGGCCTTTAGGAAAGTGAAGAAGCAGCTCTCATTATCTGAGGTGTTGGCACATGATCCCAAGTGAGATTTGTGCTGACATAATGATGCCTCCCTGTATGGTATCAGTACCATTGGCTCACAGATGTCCCAATGAAGAAGGACGCCCAGTAGCATACGCTTCCCAGAATTTGGCTGCTGGAGAGTGCAAATACAGCCAGATAGAGAAGGAAGATTTGGCAGTCATGTTTGCTGTGATAAAGTTTCACTAATACCTTTACAGATTTACATTTATAACAGTAATGGACCACAAGCCCCTACTAGGGACACTGAAAGACAACAAGGCCATGCTGCCCATAGTTTCAGGCAAATTCAGAAGTGGGCTCTCATGCTAAGTGCATACAATTACAAATTGGAATACCGTCAAGGCCAGATAGCAAATGTGGATGCATTAAGCCATCTTCTGCTAGCAGATACATCACTGGTGGTACTGCCACTGGAGAAGTCCATTCAGATTTTAAACTTTCTGGATACCTTTCCAGTCACCACTGACAATATCAGACTGTGGGTGCAAAAACATCCTGTCCTGAGATAAAAAATGTTTCGGGTATAATCCTGAAGAGAAGAATGGTTAAACCCGAAATGTTGACTTCTCCACCTCCTGATATGGCCTGGATTGCTGTGCTCTTCCAGCCTTCTGCTTGTCTACCGTAAAAAATCCGGTCCTGGCAAAACTAAAACAGCTGGTGGTGATGAGGGAAACCAAAGGACCATCCCAACCAGAATGGAAAACATTCATACTCCAGTAGCTGAGAGAGACAGTTTACTTCAGGGGATACATTTTGGTATGGTCCTGTATGAGTAAGAGACATTGTTGATGTGCAATCAGGTCCCATGGCTTACAAAGTTCAGGAAGGTGAGGTGGTACTGAACAAGCATGTGGACCACATGATGGCTGCAAATTTGTAAACAGGGCAGGAACAAAATATATCCTGCTCCTCAGAACATACAGAAAGGCTGTCAGAACCCATGGGTTAATTCCTTCCATCTAGCATCAAACAAATCTCAGAGTCTGAGATCAGTATGGCAGATGTCGCAGCCTTGATGTCTTTAATGCCTGAAAAAGAGAATGAATTTATTCTGAGATGCTCTGGGCACAAGAGGTGGGCTGCTCACGCTGCTCATATCTGAGGTGGCATTGGAGGAAACTAGACCTGGTGCAAAATCAGCCCAGGAGAGGCTACAAGAAAGACACAGGCCCATGTTCCCGTACTTAGGGAGGAAAGTTGTAGCGATTATATTGAGGTCAGCCAGGTGGACCGCATAGAATATGAGTTCCCTGATTGGGGCTGTTAATCTGGTCCAATCAGGGAGCCCTGGCTGACAGATTTAACAGGAGTGTCAGACGTTCTGCTCACTCTGAGAGCTGACTCTGAGGAAGTCAGACCAGTGTCAGGTACTATGCATGTGTAAATAAAAGGTGACCTGGTGATGGGACATCAGCCTCTGTGGAGTTATTTCAAAAGAAATCTGCTATCTTTACCTGGTCTGGCCGAAATGTCACTCTAGTAGCAAAGCAATTTGGTTTACTTTTTAACCGTCCTCAGGACACTTAGGGATGGGCAATAAATGCTGGCCTAGCCAGTGATGCTCATATCTCAAGAACAAATTTAGAAAAGGTTTCTTCGTTAAATACTGTGCCTACGTACTAACTTTTTCTGACTCGTGCAAATAATCACCTAAATGTCTCTGAAGCTCAAATTCTGCATCATTCTCCATTTCAATGATACTTTTTTTTTGTTCCTCTTGCCAATCCGAACACCTACATATTTCCGACATTAGACTCCACGTGGTGTACTGGTTAGTTAGGTTAGATCACATGGGATCTCAGGAAGTTAGCCAATTTGGCTTGAAAGTAGGAGGCAGAGGCTAGTGAAAGAGGGTTGTTTTTCAGACTGGAAGCCTGTGACCAATGGTGTGCCGTAAGGATCAGTGCTGAGTCCATTGCTTTTTCTCATTTATACAAAGGATTAAATGTGAATATAGCAGGTATGGTTAATACATTTGCAAATGATGCCAAAATTATTCTTTTAGTGGACAATGAGACAGGTGAAAGTGAGGACTGCAGATGCTGGAGATCAGAGTCGAGAGTGTGGTGCTAAAAAGCACAGCAGGTCAGGAGCAGGAGAATCGATGTTTCGGGCATGGGCCCTTCATCAGGAATGAGGGGGATGAGAGATAAATGGGAGGGGGGTGAGGCTGGGGAAGGTAGCTGGAAATGCGATAGGGAGATGAAGGTGGGGGAGAAGGTGATAGGTCGGACAGGAGGGTGGAGCGGATAAGGGGAAAGGTGATGGAGAGGTCAGGAGGGTGGTGCTGAGATGGAGGCTTGGGACTGAGATAAGGTGGGGAGAGGGGAAATGAGGAAACGGTGAGGTCTACATTTATCCCATGTGGTTGCAGGGTCTCAAGGCGGAAGATGAGGCGTTCCTCCTCCAGGCGTCAGGTGGTAACGGTTTGGCGGTGGTGGAGACCCAGGACCTGCATGTCCTTGACGGAATGGGAGGGGGAGTTGAAGTGTTCAGCCACTGGGCAGTGGGTGCGGGTGTCCCAGAAACGTTCTCTGAAACGATCCACAAGTTGGTGTCCTGTCTCCCCAATGTAGAGGAAACCACACCGGGTGCAACGGATACAGTAGATTACATTAGTGGAGTACAGGTAAATTTCTGTTAATGTGCCAGGATCCTTTGGGGCCTTGGATGGAGGTGAGGGGAGTGGTGTTACGGAGGTTGGTGGGGTGGAAGGTGAGGACCAGGGGGCTTCTGTCCTTGTTGCTTTGGAGGGGGTGGGGTTCAAGGGCGGAGGTACAGGAAGTGGAGGAGATTTGCTGGAGGGCATTGTCAACTACAGCGTAAAAGGTTATCTCAGAGGACAATGGGATCTTGGTCAGATGGTTCAATGGGCAAAGGAATAGCAGTTGGAGTTTGATTTAGATAAATGTGAGGTGTTACATTTTGATTAGACAAACCAGGGCAGGACTTATACAGTTAATGATAGAGCCTTTATTCCTAATGAAGGGCTTTTGCCCGAAACACCGATTTTGCCTGTCTTCGGATGCTGCCTGAATTGCTGTGCTCTTCCAGCACCACTGATCCAGAATCTGGTTTCCAGCATCTGCAGTCATTGTTTTTACCCCGGTGAGATTTGCCAAACAAAGACTCCTAGGGGTGCAGGTGCATAATTCCTTGAAAGTGGAGTCGCAAGTAGACAAGGTAGTGAAGAAGGCATTTGGCCAAGTTGTCTTCATTGGTCAGTGCATTGAGTATAGGAGTTGTGCAGTCATGTTGAGGCTGTACAGGACATTGGTGAGGCCACTTTTGGAATATTGTGTTCAATTTTGGTCTTCCTGCTATAGGAAACATGTTATTAAACTTGAAAGGGTTCAGAAAAGATTTACCTGGATGTTGCCAGGATTGGAGGGTTTGAGTTACAGGGACAGGCTGAATAGGCTGGGCTGTTTTCCCTAGAGCATCTGAGGCTGACCATACAGAGGTTCATAAAGTCATGAGGGACATGGATAGGTGATTAGCCAAGGTATTTTTCCTAGTTTGGGGGAGTGCAGAACTAGAGGGCATATGTTGAGGGCAAGAGGGGAAAGATTTAAAAAGGACCTAAAGGGCAGCTTTTTAACACAGAAGGTGGCACATGTATAAAACAAACTGTCAGGGGAAGTGGTGGAGGCGGGTACAATTTCAATATATAAAAGACATCTGCAAGGGTACATGGAGAGAAAACATTTAAAGGAATGCTGGCAAAAGAGACTGGATCAGTTTACGATTGCTGGTCAGCATAGATGTGTTGTACTGAAGGGTCTGAATAACTCTATGTCTCTATGACTCTATGAGAGCATGTTGCTCATTATCTGGGGGATCTACTCTACTAATATCCAACAATAATGGCAATTCTAAAATGCAACATCATTGTGATGGGTAATGTTGTTTGAGTATTGTGCTTCCAAACATCTTCTGTCTTCAGGTTAAGGTGTTTGTAGCTGGAGGAAAGCCATTGCCTTAGACCTCAGGGTGGGAACTAGCTATGTCTGTGGCAGCTGAAGAAGTTGCAGCATGTTTTTAACAGAGAACTAACTATATGTCCTTACATTCAAATGAAGGAATATAGGAAACAGGCAGGCAAAGAAAGACAATCTAGTATGTTCCATTCAGCTCTAGTGTGTGTCAATTACTGGGTGCCTAGTAAAGACAAACAGATTTTATATATGAAAATCCTAGCCAATATAATTCTGGTAAATTTCTCTGTACCTCCAAGTGATAACAACAAATGTCTGAGCTAATTCCCCAAATACCCACTCTACACCTACATAGACTTCTTTTGAACTCAGCCAGTATGCTTTTTTATTCAAAATTTAAAACATTTGGAAAGAGCAGGCTGACTTAATAGTCAATTGTCCTGCACCTAACACCTATTCCACTCTTTAGTGTCACCAGAAAGCAATGAGGTTCCTATTCAGCACAATTGCTATAACATGTGGTGAATCCTTTTGATTTACAAGTAATGTCATGTGTATTCACAGGTCTCATCTTCTACAGAGGAAAAACCAACATCGAGACTGCAGGAGAGTCAGTAAGACTACCCCTCAACTCATTTCCCATCCCCACTTGACTCTACGACAACCACAAACCATGGACGTCTTGTCTTAAAATCCACTGGATGGCCTCATTCACCAGTTTAGTTAAGGAATTCCAGTAAGTTTGTGAGGCGTGACTTGTTACTGACTGCTCCTTATAAGTCCTTGCAAACTTTAGATCAACATTCAGAGCATCCTGTTACCAGCTCTCAAAGCAATTTCTCCACCAATCCTACATTTCCTTCGAACTTTTATGTTAAAACATCAAGATAACATTCACCTTTCCTGACCTTAGGTACTGTTAATATATTTATGGAAATTCCACTTTATTAACCATGACTTTGCTGATTATTGCTATATTTTGCTGTTTATTATATGTTGACCTCTAAGAGAATTACAAAAATATTTTATCTGTCCCTTTTCTATATTTGAGCTTCTTTGGTGATTTGGTAATATCACGAAAAGGATGATTGTCCTCCTCAGGGCAAAGAACGTTCTGTTATTCTGTGATTATGAGAGCAGTTAATAGGGACATTCAAAATTATATTGCTTTTTATTTATCCATGGGATTCAAGTTTTCTCTGGCTGGACCAGCATTTTTGCCCATTTTTGCTTCTATATCTGAATAGTCAAGAAAATTGCAATTATCAGTGACTAGCCACACTTCTAATTTAATAATGGAGGGAAGGTCATTGATGAAGCAACATATGAAAGATGTTGTGGAACCTGAAAGGGTTCAGTAAAGATTTGCAAGGATGTTGCCAGCGTTGGAGGATTTGAGCTATAGGGAGAGGCTGAACAGGCTGGGGCTGTTTTCCCTGGAGCGTCGGAGGCTGAGGGGTGACTTTATAGAGGTTTATAAAATCATGAAGGGCATGCATAGGGTTGGCATGGGCGAGTTGGACTGAAGGGTCTGTTTCCCTGCTGTACAGCTCCATGACTGTGACTATGTTTAGGTCTAGGACACTGTCCTGGGAAATCATGCAATGATGTCTTAGACCGAGTTGTCATTACATGCTATGTCGAGTAGACAGAGAAATATAACAAGACAAAATGGTCTAGTAAACAATGACTCATCAGGGCTTAACTCTGTGCGTTGATTTATTTGAAATTGTAAAACAAAATTATGATGAGGACATTACAGTAATTAACTGATTTCTGATGTACACCTTTCAGAGCATAACAGACTAACTACCAGGCAGAGTAAATTTGTAGCTGAAAAATGTGTTGCTGGAAAAGTGCAGCAGGTCAGGCAGCATCCAAGGAGCAGGAGAATCGATGTTTCGGGCATAAGCCCTTCTTCAGGAATGAGAAGGGTGTGCCAAGCAGGCTAAGATAAAAGGTAGGGAGGAGGGACTTGGGGGAGGGGCATTGGGAATGCGATAGGTGGAAGAAGGTTAAGATGAGGGTGATAGGCCGGAGAGGGGGTGGGGGCGGAGAGGTCGGGAAGAAGATTGCAGGTCAAGAAGGTGATGCTGAGTTCGAGGGCTGGGACTGAGATCAGGTGGGGGGAGGTGAAATGAGAAAGCTGGAAAAATCTGCATTCATCCCTTGTGGTTGGAGGGTTCCTAGGCGGAAGATGAGGCGCTCTTCCTCCAAGCGTTGTGTTGCCATGGTCTAGCGATGGAGGAGTCCAAGGACCTGCATGTCCTTGGTGGAGTGGGAGGGGGAGTTAAAGTGTTCAGCCATGGGGTGGTTGGGTTGGTTGGTGAGGGTGTCCCAGAGGTGTTCTCTGAAACGTTCTGCAAGTAGGTGGCCTGTCTCCCCAACATAGAGAAGGCCACATCGGGTGCAGCGGATGCAGTAAATGATGTGTGTGGAGGTGCAGATGAATTTGTGATGGATATGGAAGGATCCCTTGGGGCCTTGGAGGGAAGTGAGGGGGGAGGTGTGGCGCAAGTTTTGCATTTCTTGCAGTTGCAGGGGAAGGTGCCGGGAGTGGAGGTTGGGTTGGTGGGGGGTGTGGATCTGACAAGGGAGTCGCGGAGAGAGTGGTCTTTCCGGAATGCTGATAGGGAATGGTAGGGAAATATATTCTTTGTGGTGGGGTCTGTTTGGAGGTGGCGGAAATGACGAAGGATGATACGATGTATCTGGAGGTTGGTGAGGGTGGTAGGTGAGGACCAGTGGGGTTCTGTCCTGGTGGCGATTGGAGGGGCGGGGTTTTCTCAGAGTAAATTTGCATACAGACAGCACATGGAGCCCTCATCCTTCACTTCCTGTTTGATTTGTTACAATATACCATCATTGATGACATACATTCCTGAAAAGGACCATCTCATGAATGATTTGCAGCTTTTCGCTGGATGTGCTGTGCATCTCCAGCTGTTTCTTCAGGATCTGTTATTTTCTCCAGAATTGCTCTGAGGTCAAGCTAATGTTCCTCTAGCTGTTCCTGTTCAGCCTACTCTGTTTTACATGTTCGTTGCTCCAATTCTTCCTTGAAACTAGTGATCTTTTCATTAGGTTAATGGAATAGAGTGTCTGCATCCTTTCTTTCCTTTTCAGTTCCTAATTCATCCTTGTGAGCTGAGCACAGTTGCACACTAAGACTCAGCAAGATGTTGTGAAACTTTAAAAGGGTTCAGAAAAAATTTACAAGGATGTTGCCAGGGTTGGAGGATTTGAGCTATAGGGAGAGGCTGAACAGGCTGGGGCTGTTTTCCCTGGAGTGTCGGAGGCTGAGGGGTGACCTTATGGAGGTTTATAAAATCATGAGGGCATGGATGGGATGAATAGACAAAGTCTTTTCCCTGGAGTCGGGGAGTCCAGAACTAAAGGGCACAGGTTTAGGGTGAGAGGGGTAAGATATAAAAGAGACCTACAGGGAAGCCTTTTCACTCAAAGGGTGGTACGTGTTTGGACTGAGCTGCCAGAGGAAGTGGTGGAGCCTGGCACAATTGTGACATTTAAAAGGCATCTGGATGGGTATACGAATAGGAAGGGTTTGGAGGGATATGGGCCAAGTGCTGGCTGGTGGGACTAGATTGGGTTGGGATATCTGGTCGGCCTGGATGAGTTGGGCCAAATGGTCTGTTTCCATGCTGTACATCTCTATGACTATGACTCTAATAGTATTCTCACATTTGGATTTATCCGAAACTAGCTGTTAAGCCTTTTCCTCTTGAACTTGCATTTTTCTCTCCAAATCAGAAGGATGATAAGGCATTCAGAGGGAAATAAAGTGCTTCATTCTTCATGTTTATTTTTGTCAGTGTTCTTAAATTGCATGCTGCAGTTTATCTTGTGTCCCTTATGTTCAACTGATACATTGGATTGTGATGAGTGTGAGGTCACAACATTCTATTATATACACAATGGTTGGTCTAGCAGTATCTGTATTGTAGAATATCAACAATGTCTATATGGTTTCACTGCACTTGTATTGCACTGCTATTGACCTTGCCCATGCTGGACTGTTGATTGCTGAAAATTTTGCATTTGTAGATATTCTGGACTTCTGACCTCTCAAAACATGTCCACCATTTACAAGGCATAAGTCAAGACTGGGGAAAATTACTCCCATGTCCCTAGACAAACGTAGTTCCAACAACATTCAGGAATCTTGATGCCATCCAGCACAAAGCCACCCACTTGTTTGAAATCACATCCACAAACACTCACTCCAGCATCACTGACACTCAGTAACAGCAGTGTATACGACTTACAAGATGCACAGCAGAAATTTGTCAATCCCCTCGGATAGCACCTTCCAAACACACAAACACTTCCATTTAGAAGGACAAGGACCCACTACCTGCTAAGTTCCTGCTCCAAGTCACTCATCATCCTAACTGAGAAATATATCATTTTTCCTTCACTGCCACTGGGTCAAAATCCTGGAATTCCCTCCCTAAGGATGCTACGGGTCAACCTACAGCATGTGGACTGCAGCAGTTGAAGAAGCCAACTCAACACCACCTCCTCAAGGGCAACTAGGGACAGACAATCAATGCAGGCCCACAAGTAACTTTTGAAAAACAGACTACATGTGACACAACTGAATGTACTGAAGTAGAAGAAATTCAAAGGTTGATCCTTGGTCAGAACCAGTGAATTGTTGCAATTTGCAACTGCTGGTTTTCAGCGACAATAAGAGTAGCAGAAGGTCATTATCCCGGAATGATCTGACAGTATTAAAGGAGTACCTGAGAGGAATTATTCATTTTGTCCATACAGAGACAAATTTGGTATATCATGATAAGTCAAAAACATTATGCTAAAATACCATGTCCATTTTACACCAGTTGACATACGGGAAGTGAACGCACAAGACAGCTAGCACATGAATCTGGGTACTGGCCAGGAACGGTTCTGGATAGTTAATGACTCATGAATGCCTGTGAAACCTGCCAAGCGTATTAACCCTAGCAGCAGAGAGAGTCTCCACATTGGCACCATGTTCCATCCACTCTTTGGACATAAGTAACAGCGAGCTATTCAGAGTGCACGGAAAAGATTACATCCTTATGATGGGTACTTCTCCAAATTTTGCATTGTTTGATTACTTAGCAACACAACAAGTACCACTGTCACAAATATGATAACAACTGATTTCAGTTTATTCAGTATCCTAGAATGGGTGGTGTCTGACAACAGCTCACAATTTACTGGCAGTCCATTTCACAACAAGTGGACTAAGTGGGGAGTGACCTATATCTCACTATTAACCAAGTATTCATGCCCAAAACAGTCTAATAGAATGAATGGTATATTCCATCATATCGATGACCACCCAGTATCCAGCAAGAAAACAGGATTTTCGTATTGCATTGCTGCATTTTTGAGAAATATTAATGGAGAAGGGATTACTATCCCCAGCAGATTGAATGCATGGAAGACAAATGTGAGTGAACTTGCCAAGCTGCTAATTGTCTAACCGCTCAAATAACAACAAGTACCTCAGATGGTGGAAATCTGAACTAAAAATAATGAATTGGCTAATGTGGTGCCATTATTTTTAAAAGGCTTTAAGGAAAAGCCAGGGAAGTATAGACCAGTGAGATTTGCATCAGCGGTGGGTACGTTGTTGGAGTGGATTCTTCAGAGACAAGATTTACATGTATTTGCATCCATCACCTCATCACCTCAGGGGATCTCCCATCCACCGTCTCCAACCTCATAGTCCCACAACCCCGCACCATCCGTTTCTACCTCCTGCCCAAAATCCACAAACCTGACTGCCCCGGCCGACCCATTGTCTCAGCCTGCTCCTGCCCCACCGAACTCATCTCTGCATACCTCGACACAGTCCTGTCCCCCTTAGTCCAAGAACTCCCCACCAACGTTCGGGACACCACTCATGCCCTCCACCTCCTCCATGATTTTCGCTTCCCCGGTCCCTAATGCCTTATCTTCACCATGGACATCCACTCCAAGCCCTTCGCTTCTTCCTTTCCCGCCGTACCGACCAGTACCCTTCCAATGACACCCTCCTTCGACTGACTGAACTGGTCCTCACTCTGAACAACTCCTCCTTCCAATCCTCCCACTTCCTCCAAACCAAAGGAGTAGCCATGGGCACCCGCATGGGCCCCAGCTATGCCTGCTTCTTCGTACGATATGTGGAACAGTCCATCTTCCGCAGATACACTGGCACCACCCCCCACCTTTTCCTCCGCTACATCGATGACTGTATCGGCGCTGACTCGTGCTCCCACGAGGAGGTTGAACAGTTCATCCACTTCACCAACACCTTCCACCCCGACCTCAAATTTACCTGGACCGTCTCAGACTCCTCCCTCCCCTTCCTAGACCTCTTCATTTCTATCTCGGGAGACCGAATCAACACGGATATTTACTATAAACCGACCGACTCCCACAGCTACCTGGACTACACCCCCTCCCACCCTGCCCCCTGTAAAAACGCCATCCCATATTCCCAATTCCTTCGTCTCCACCGCGTCTGCTACCAGGCGGACCAGTTCCAATACCGAACAACCCAGATGGCCTCCTTCTTCAAAGACCGCAATTTCCCCCCAGACGTGATCGACGATGCTCTCCACCGCATCTCCTCCACTTCCTGCTCCTCCGCTCTTGAGCCCCGCCCCTCCAATTGCCACCAGGACAGAACCCCACTGGTCCTCACCTTCCACCCAACAACCTCCATATATATCATATCATCCGTCGTCATTTCCGCCACCTCCAAATGGACCCCAACACCAGGGATATATTTCCCTCCCCTCTCCTATCAGCATTCCGAAAAGACCACTCCCTCCGTGACTCCCTCGTCAGGTCCACACCCCCCACCAACCCAACCTCCACTCCCGGCACCTTCCCCTGCAACTGCAAGAAATTTCAAAACTTGCGCCCACACCTCCCCCCTTACTTCCCTCCAAGGCCCCAAGGGATCCTTCCATATCCACCACAAATTCACCTGCACATCTACACACATCATTTACTGCATCCACTGCACCCGATGTGGCCTCCTCTATATTGGGGAGACACACCGCCTACTTGCGGAACGTTTCAGAGAACACCTCTGGGACACCCGCACCAACCAACCCAACCACCCTGTGGCTCAACACTTCAACTCCCCCTCCCACTCCACCAAGGACACGCAGGTCCTTGGACTCCTCCATCGCCAGACCATAGCAACACGACGGCTGGAGGAAGAGCGCCTCATCTTCCGCCTAGGAACCCTCCAACCACAAGGAATGAACTCAGATTTCTCCAGTTTCCTCATTTCCCCTCCCCCCACCTTGCCTCAATCCCAACCCTCGAACTCAGTACCACCTTCCGAATCATTCCTAACCTGCAATCTTTTTTCTGACCTCTCCACCCCCACCCCCACTCCGGCCTATCACCCTCACCTTAACCTCCTTCCGCATTTCCAACGCCCCTCCCCCAAGTCCCTCCTCCCTACCTTTTATCTAAGCCTGCTGGGTGCACTTTCCTCATTCCTGAAGAAGGGCTCATGCCCGAAACATTGATTCTCCTGCTCCTTGGATGCTGCCTGACCTGCTGCGCTTTTCCAGCAACACATTTTCAGCTCTGATCTCCAGCATCTGCACTCCTCACTTTCTCTATGTATTTGGAAAGGCAAGGGCTAGTTAGGGAGAGTCAACATGGCTTTATGCATAGGAAATCGTGTTTGACTAACTTGATTGAGTCTTTTTAACAAAGTTACAAAGAAGATTGACGAAAGCAGAGAAGTAGATGTTGTCTATATGGATTGCGGCAAAACATTCAACAAGATTCCACATTGTAGATTGGTTAGTTAGCTTAGATCACATGGGACACAAAATTGGCTTGAAGGTATTAGACAGATAGCGGAAGGTTGTTGTTTGGACTGAAGGCCTGAGATCAGCAGTGTACCCCAAAGATCAGTGTTGGGTCCACCGCTTTTCGTCATTTATATAAATGATTTGGACATGAATGTAGGAGAGGTAGTTAATAAGTTTGCAGATGACAGCAAGATTGAAGGTGTAGTGGACGGTGAAGATTATCTCAGAATATAATCTTGATCAGATGGGCCAATGGGCCGAGGAGTGGCAGATGGAGTTTAAATTAGATAAAAGTGAGGTGTTACATTTTGGAAAGGCAAACCAGGGTAGGACTTATACACTTAATGGTAAGGTCCTGGGGAGTGTTGCTGAACAAAGAGATCTGGTGTGTAGGTTCATAGTTCCTTGAAAGTCAAGTCACAGGTAGACGGGGTGGTGAAGAAGGCATTTGGCACACTTTCCTTCATTGGTTATAGCATTGAGTGTAGGAGTTGGGAGGTCATGTTGCAGCTATACAGGACATTGGTAAGGCCACATTTGGTGTACTGCATGCAGTTCTGGTCGCCCATTGTAGAAAGGATATTATTAAACTGGAAAGAGAGCAGAAAAGATTTACTAGGATGCTACCTGGATTGGAAAGTTTGAGTTGTAAGTAGAACTTTGCTAGGCTGCTCCTTCTTTTCCTTGGAGCACAGCCACTGAGGGTCGACTTAACAGAAGTCTATAAAATCATGAGAGGCATAGATAAGGTAGATAGCCAACCCTGTTTCCCTGTGGGAGGGCAGTCTAAAACTATAAGGCATAGGTTTAAGGTGAGAGGGGAGAGATACAAAAGGGTCCAGAGGGACAACTTTTTTCACCAGTTGCCCCACGTCTTTCTAGTAACTACAATTACTCTGCTCACTATTTGCTACATTGGCAAATTCTGCATCATCTGCAAACATTGAAATTGTACTAAAAACAGAAAATGCTGGAGAAACTAGACAGGCCAGACAGCATCTGTGGAAAGAGAAACCGAGTCAACGCTTCCAGTTTAATGTGACTATTCATTTTACTGCTCCTCGGAAGCTGCTTGAACTGCTGTGCTCTTCCAGCACCACTACTCCAGAATCTGGTTTCCAGCATCTGCAGTCATTGTTTTTACCTATTCTCCAGAACGGTTAGCCATGCAGCAGTGTGCAATAAACTACACAGCAAAATCAACAAATCTCACCCAGCCAGGGCTCCGTTTGAATATGCACAAGTGGCACTGTGCTGTGGTCTTTAAGGGGTGACACTGTGCAACAGGCAAGATCGGCAAAGCAAAGTGAGAAGGAATTGCTGTAAGGGTAGGCAGGCAAGAACTGAAATCTCAACACAGTAGGCCAGTGCTAATCATTGATAACAGTGCATTGATTGGCATAAGCTAGCAGATAGCCACCTCCTTATTTACATCTATATTGACTTCTGGGATATAGATTCTAAACCAAGACCCAGACAACATTCATATAACTGCGTCTTTACATTCATACATAGACAGAAACTTACTTTGTGAATTTCAGTGCTGAAAAGATGAGTTGTGTGATGGCAGTACACTGTTTACATTACCAATACCACTTTGGAGTTCAATGCATACCAGAATCACTCCAGCACTACACTGCAAGTGTAAATAGGGCTTTATTCTCCATGGCATCCTGCTTCTGTCGGAAAGGAAATAGATTATTTTGAGCCAACCGAAGTTGGCAAAGAGTACAAAAGGGCAGACTGAGCCGAGCCAAGAGTATTCAGCAATGAGCTGCTTTGGACCAGAGCAGAGAAAAATACAAGTCCTTCCCTGTGATTTTACCAAGGCTGAGTGAGAGGAAACCACAGTCTCTACTGTACTGATGTGATGTCACTACATATAGTGCGGTAAGCACTGCAGGAGGGAGGAACTGTCTCCAATGCGAATGTCTGCCCTTTTGAACTGAGCACTTTAGACAGGCTTAAATGCACAAGAATGATTCTTTGAAGTTGCTGGTATATATAACAACGCAATTTTTAGAAGAAGGTATATTCGTAAAGGCAATTATTTTCTCATGACTGCATTTGTTTAAGATGATTGCAGAAATCCAGTCAATGCATGAGCTAAAAAAAACAAAAGAGCCAAACTCACAATAATGCTTATATCAAAGTTATTATAAAATATGAAAACTGAAGATGCTGGAATCTCATCAGATCAAGTAGCAGCTGGAATGATAGTATTGGTTAGTGTGCAGAAGGAGGCCATTCAGCCAATCACGTCCATGCCTGCTGTCTGAAGGAGAAAGAAACGGAGTTCACATTTCTGGTCAATACCTTCTCATTGAAGCAATCAATTTGATGGAAAGACCCCACTACGAAGTGTAGGGCTGGTTTGTTCCAGCACTGAGACTCCAACATAAGATGTTCCATCAGGGTCTGGTCTTGTTGAGGCTTTGATGAGGGAACTGCTTAGAGCCCAGAGATATGCTCATCGTACAATTAATAAGAGTTTCTCCAAGGTGGGACACCAACAGGAGGTTCTCCAACACTGACAGAGCAGCAGTCTCATGGTCAGAGCTGAATATTGGTGATGTAGGTAGGAGACAGAAGTGTCTCAAGAGGGACAAGATTTTCAGACAGTTTCTGCCATAAATTTTTAAAAGTTCCAACAGGCCACAGTCGCCAGGCTACCAGCCTGAGAGGGCCTTGTGGCATGGGGTCATCGGCTGTGGTACTGTGGTACTGTGCTACTGTGGGACTGTGGTATTGTGGGACTGTGGCACTGTGGCACTGTGGGACTGTGGCACTGTGGCACTGCGGGACTGTGGGACTATGGCACTGTGGGACTATGGCACTGTGGCACTGTGGGACAGTGGGACTGTGTGACTATGGCACTATGGGACTGTGGGACTGAGGTACTGTGGCACTGTGGGACTGTGGGACTGTGGGACTGTGGGACTGAGGGACTGTGGTACTGTGGCACTGTGAAACTGTGGGACTGTGGCACTGTGGGACTGTGGGACTGTGGGACTGTGGCACGGTGGGACTGTGGGACTGTGGGACTGTGGGACTATGGCACTGTGGAACTGTGGTACTGTGGCACTGTGGCACGGTGGGACTGTGGGACTGTGGCACTGTGGCACTGCGGCACTGTGGGACTGTGGGACTGTGGGACTGTGGTACTGTGGGACTGTGGGACTGTGGCACTGTGGGACTGTGGTAGTGTGAGACTGTGGTACTGTACGACTGTGGCACTGTGGGACTGTGGTAGTGTGAGACTGTGGTACTGTGCGACTGTGGCACTGTGGGACTGTGGGACTGTGGTAGTGTGAGACTGTGATGCTGTGCGACTGTGGGACTGTGGGACTGTGGTAGTGTGAGACTGTGGGACTGTGGGACTGTGGGACTGTGGTACTGTGGGACTGTGTGACTGTGGGACTGTGGGACTGTGGCACTGTGGGACTGTGGCACTGTGGGACTGTGGTACTGTGGCACTGTGGGACTGTGCGACTGTGGGACTGTGGTACTGTGTGACAGTGGCACTGTGTGATTGTGGGACTGTGGGACTGTGGGACTGTGGTACTGTGGGACTGTGGGACTGTGGTACTGTGGTACTGTGGCACTTTGATACTGTGATACTGTGGTACTGTGCCGCTGTGGCATTGTGGGACTGTGGCATTGTGGTACTGTGGGACTGTGGTACTGTGGCACTGTGGTAATGTGGCACTGTGGTACTGTGGGACTGTGGGACTCTGGTACTGTGGCACTGTGGGACTGTGGGACTATGGCACTGTGGCACTGTGGGACTGTGGCACTGTGGTACTGTGGCACTTTGATACTGTGATACTATGGTACTGTGCCGCTGTGGCACTGTGGGACTGTGGCATTGTGGTACTGTGGCACTGTGGTACTGTGGGACTGTGGTACTGTGGCACTGTGGTAATGTGGCACTGTGGTACTGTGGGACTGTGGGACTGTGGGACTGTGGGACTATGGCACTGTGGCACTGTGGGACTGTGATACTGTGGCACTGTGGCACTGTGGGACTGTGGGACTGTGGCACTGTGGCACTGTGGGACTGTGGTACTGTGGCACTGTGACACTGTGGCACTGTGGCACTGTGGGACTGTGGTACTGTGGGACTGTGGGACTGTGGGACAGTTGGACTGTGGTAGTGTGAGACTGTGGTACTGTGCGACTGTGGCACTGCAGGACTGTGATACTGTGCGATTGTGGGACTGTGCGACAGTGGCACTGTGGGACTGTGGGATTGTGGCACTGTGGGACTGTGGTACTGTGGTACTGTCGGACAGTGGGACTGTGGGACTGTGGCACTGCGGGACTGTGATACTGTGCGATTGTGGGACTGTGCGACAGTGGCACTGTGGGACTGTGGGATTGTGGCACTGTGGGACTGTGGAACTGTGGTACTGTGGGACAGTGGGACTGTGGGACTGTGGCACTGTGGTACTGTGGGACTGTGGTACTGTGGTACTGTCGTACTGTGGGACTGTGGTACTGTGGGACTGTGTACTGTGGCACTGTGGGACTGTGGTACTGTGGTACTGTGGCACTGTGGCACTGTGGGACTGTGGTACTGTGCGACTGTGGCACTGTGGTACTGTGGTACTGTGGGACTGTGGTACTGTTGCACTGTGGCACTGTGGTACTGTGGGACTGTGGTACTTTGGGACTGTGGCACTGTGGTACTGTGGCACTGTGGGATTGTGGCACTGTGGCACTGTGGCACTGTGGTACTGTGGTACTGTGGCATGTGGTACTGTGGGACTGTGTACTGTGGCACTGTGGCACTGTGGGACTGTGGTACTGTGGGACTGTGGGACTGTGGTACTGTGTGACTGTGGGACTGTGGTAGTGTGAGACTGTGGTACTGTGCGACTGTGGCACTGTGGGACTGTGGTAGTGTGAGACTGTGATGCTGTGCGACTGTGGGACTGTGGGACTGTGGTAGTGTGAGACTGTGGGACTGTGGGACTGTGGTACTGTGGGACTGTGTGACTGTGGGACTGTGGGACTGTGGCACTGTGGGACTGTGGCACTGTGGGACTGTGGTACTGTGGCACTGTGGGACTGTGGGACTGTGCGACTGTGGCACTGTGGGACTGTGCGACTGTGGGACTGTGGTACTGTGCGACAGTGGCACTGTGTGATTGTGGGACTGTGGGACTGTGGCACTGTGGTACTGTGGTACTGTGGCATGTGGTACTGTGGGACTGTGTACTGTGGCACTGTGGCACTGTGGGACTGTGGTACTGTGGGACTGTGGGACTGTGGTACTGTGTGACTGTGGGACTGTGGTAGTGTGAGACTGTGGTACTGTGCGACTGTGGCACTGTGGGACTGTGGTAGTGTGAGACTGTGATGCTGTGCGACTGTGGGACTGTGGGACTGTGGTAGTGTGAGACTGTGGGACTGTGGGACTGTGGTACTGTGGGACTGTGTGACTGTGGGACTGTGGGACTGTGGCACTGTGGGACTGTGGCACTGTGGGACTGTGGTACTGTGGCACTGTGGGACTGTGGGACTGTGCGACTGTGGCACTGTGGGACTGTGCGACTGTGGGACTGTGGTACTGTGCGACAGTGGCACTGTGTGATTGTGGGACTGTGGGACTGTGGGACTGTGGTACTGTGGGACTGTGGGAATGTGGTACTGTGGTACTGTGGCACTTTGATACTGTGATACTGTGGTACTGTGCCGCTGTGGCATTGTGGGACTGTGGCATTGTGGTACTGTGGGACTGTGGTACTGTGGCACTGTGGTAATGTGGCACTGTGGTACTGTGGGACTGTGGGACTCTGGTACTGTGGCACTGTGGGACTGTGGGACTATGGCACTGTGGCACTGTGGGACTGTGGCACTGTGGTACTGTGGCACTTTGATACTGTGATACTATGGTACTGTGCCGCTGTGGCACTGTGGGACTGTGGCATTGTGGTACTGTGGCACTGTGGTACTGTGGGACTGTGGTACTGTGGCACTGTGGTAATGTGGCACTGTGGTACTGTGGGACTGTGGGACTGTGGGACTGTGGGACTATGGCACTGTGGCACTGTGGGACTGTGATACTGTGGCACTGTGGCACTGTGGGACTGTGGGACTGTGGCACTGTGGCACTGTGGGACTGTGGTACTGTGGCACTGTGACACTGTGGCACTGTGGTAATGTGGCACTGTGGTACTGTGGGACTGTGGGACTGTGGGACTGTGGGACTATGGCACTGTGGCACTGTGGGACTGTGGTACTGTGGCACTGTGACACTGTGGCACTATGGCACTGTGGGACTGTGGTACTGTGGCACTGTGGGACTGTGGGACAGTTGGACTGTGGTAGTGTGAGACTGTTGGACTGTGCGACTGTGGCACTGCAGGACTGTGATACTGTGCGATTGTGGGACTGTGCGACAGTGGCACTGTGGGACTGTGGGATTGTGGCACTGTGGGACTGTGGTACTGTGGTACTGTCGGACAGTGGGACTGTGGGACTGTGGCACTGCGGGACTGTGATACTGTGCGATTGTGGGACTGTGCGACAGTGGCACTGTGGGACTGTGGGATTGTGGCACTGTGGGACTGTGGAACTGTGGTACTGTGGGACAGTGGGACTGTGGGACTGTGGGACTGTGGCACTGTGGTACTGTGGGACTGTGGTACTGTGGTACTGTCGTACTGTGGGACTGTGGTACTGTGGGACTGTGTACTGTGGCACTGTGGCACTGTGGGACTGTGGTACTGTGGGACTGTGGTACTGTGGTACTGTGGCACTGTGGCACTGTGGGTCTGTGGTACTGTGCGACTGTGGCACTGTGGTACTGTGGTACTGTGGGACTGTGGTACTGTAGCACTGTGGCACTGTGGTACTGTGGGACTGTGGTACTTTGGGACTGTGGCACTGTGGTACTGTGGCACTGTGGGATTGTGGCACTGTGGCACTGTGGCACTGTGGTACTGTGGTACTGTGGCACTGTGGTACTGTGGGACTGTGTACTGTGGCACTGTGGCACTGTAGGACTGTGGTACTGTGGGACTGTGGGACTGTGGTACTGTGTGACTGTGGGACTGTGGTACTTTGGTACTGTGGCACTGTGGCACTGTGGGACTGTGGTACTGTGTGACTGTGGCACTGTGGTACTGTGGTACTGTGGGACTGTGGTACTGTGGGACTGTGGCACTGTGGTACTGTGGTACTGTGGCGCTGTGGCACTGTGGGACTGTGGTACTTTGGGACTGTGGCACTGTGGTACTGTGGCACTGTGGGATTGTGGCACTGTGGCACTGTGGTACTGTGGTACTGTGGCACTGTGGCACTGTGGTACTGTGGGACTGTGGGACTGTGGGACTGTGGTACTGTGGTACTGTGGCACTGTGGTACTGTGGGACTATGGGACTGTGGGATTGTAGGACTCTGGGACTGTGGGACTGTGGCACTGTGGTACTGTGATGTGGTAATACTGTGGGACTGTGGTGCTGTGGGACTGTGACACTGTGATGCTGTTTTACCAAAGTACTGTGGTACTATGATGCTGTAATACTGTGGCACTGTGGTGCTGTGGGACTGTGGTACTGGGATGCAGTAGTACTGTGGGACTGGGACTGTGGTACTGTGATGCTGTAGTACTGTGGTGCTGTAGTACTGTGATACTGCGGCACTATGACACTGTAGTACTGTGGCACTGTGGTACTGTGGAACAGTACTGGGATGCTGTAGTACTGTGGGACTGTGGTGCTGTGATTCTGTAGTACTGTGGTGCTGTAGTACTGTGATACTGTGGCATTGTGACACTGTAGTACTGTGGGATTGTGGTACTGTGACACTGTAGTACTGTGGCACTGCGGTACTGTGGAACAGTACTGGGATGCTGTAGTACTGTGGGACAGTGGTACTGTGGCATTGTAGTACTGTGATACTGCGGGATTGTGACACTGTAGTACTGTGGGACTGTGGTACTGTGACACTGTAGTACTGTGGCACTGCGGTACTGTGGAACAGTACTGGAATGCTGTAGTACTGTGGGACAGTGGTACTGTGGCACTGTAGTACTGTGATACTGCGGGATTGTGACACTGTAGTACTGTGGGACTGTGGTACTGTGACACTGTAGTACTATGGGACTATGATACTGTGACACTGTAGCATTGTGGTGTTGTGGTACTGTGATGCTGTAGTACTATGATATTGTGGCATTGTGACACTAGCACTGTGGGACTGTGGTACTGTGGCACTGTTACGCTGTAGTACTGTGGTACTGTGATGCTGTAGTACTGTACTACTGTGAAACTGTGATGCTGTAGTACTGAGGTACTGTTGTACTGTGATGCTGTAGTACTGTACTACTGTGAAACTATGATGCTGTAGTACTGAGGTACTGTTGTACTGTGATGCTGTAGTACTGTGGTCCTGTGACAATGTAGTACTGTGGTACTGTAGCACTGTGGCACTATGATACTGTGGCGCTGTAGTACTGTGACGTTTAGTACTGTGGTGCTGTGGTACTGTGACGCTGTAGTATTGTGGTACTGTGGCACTGTGAGAATGTAGTACAGTAGGATTTTGGTACTGTGATGCTGTAGTATTGTGGGACTGTGGTACTGTGACACTGTTGCACTGTGGTACTGTGATGCTATAGCACTGTGATACTGTTGCACTGTGACACTGTATTACTGCGGGATTTTGGTACTGTGGCACTGTGACGCTGTCGTACTGTGGTAATGTGATGCTGTAGTACTGTGGCACTGAGGTACTGTGATGCTGTAGTACAGTGGTACTGTAACGCTGTAGTACTGTGGTACTGTGGTACTGTGGTACTGTGGTACTGTGATGCTGTAATGCTATGGTACTGTGAACCTCTGGCACTGTGGCGTTGTGGTACTGTGATGCTGTGTTACTGTGGTGCTGTGTCACTATGGTACTGTGTTACTGTGGTGCTGTTGTGCTGTGGCACTGTAGTGCTGTGGCACTGTGGTACTGTGGAACTATGGTGCTGTGGCATTGCGGCGTTCTAGCACTGTGGGGCTGCAGCGCTCTGACACTGGCACTGAGGTAATGTGGCATCGACATACTGTGGCCATGTGGTACTGTGGTACTATGGTGCTGCGGCACTATGGTACTGTGGCACTAATATTAGTGTGGCAATTTGATACTCTGGTGGTGTGGCACTGTGATACTGTGGCACTATGGTGCTGTGGCACTGAGGTACTGTGGCACTGTGGTACTGTAGTACTGTGGCACTGCGGTACTACTGCACTGAAGTACTGTGGCAATTTGGTACTCTGGTGCTGTGACACTGTGGTACTGTGGCACTGTGGTATGGTGGTAATGTGGCACTTTGGTACTCTGGCCATGTGGTACATTGGCACTCTGGCACTGTGGCTCTATGGAATTGTGGCATTGTGATGCTGTGGCCCTATGGCACTGTGGCATTTTGGAGCCATGACACTGTGGTGCTGCGGTGCTCTGGCCCTGTGGTGTTGTCGCTATGGTGGATGCAGGGGATTTCTTCCCAGAGGATAGAGGACAACCTGTTCTCACCCACCCACCAGGAGACCTCTCGAGACCATACTGCAGCAACTTTGGTCCCGCGCAGTATCTGGAAAATTCCAGTCTGCGTCTACAAAATAGCCTGAATAGTCCCTTTAATCGGCTTAAAAAGCTATCTGGTGATAGCTGTCACCCCACAGTCCAACCTGAACAAAAACCAGTCCCCAACTGAGGGTCCTGGCAAGAGGGCAGTGGGCAATTGTGGACCTGTCTGTCTCTTATCCTGCTTCCTAAAGCAAGCAAAGTTCCTGGGCATTAATTCTATTTCTCTCTCCACAGCAGCTGCCTGAGCTGGTTTTTGTAGCATTTTCTGGTTTTTCTTTTAACTTTCCAGTATTCACTTACATTTTCTTTTTTTTTTGCTGTGTAAGTGCAGTTTGGCACCTGATTAATTTTAGTCATCATTCCCTCGCAGGAATATTTTGTTGAAATACTGGAAACAGTTTTCGAAACAACATCGACAAAGTTAGTTTCAGATTTCTGTCCAGAATTTGCGTGTGACTCTGAGAAAGCACTGTTTATGCTCAGTTCATAAAAACAAATCCCCACTGACACATATCCTTCCAATAAGAAATTTTGAATTAATACAATTATGGAGGCAAGTGTTTTACCTTTCTGCGATGTTTTCCCAATTTTTTTCCCTTTACCACTTCAGGTATAGGTATAGGTTCACTCCAGTCAGAAGAATCAGAGAATTCCTACATTACAGAAGCAGGCTTTTCGGCCCCTCAAATCCACACTAACCCTCTGAAGAGCTTCCCACCCAAACCCAACTCCATAAGCCCACATCCAACATAGCCAACCCACACATCTCTGGACACTACAAACAGTTTAGCATGGCCAATCCACCTCACCTGCACATCTTCAGACTGTGGGAGGAAACCCACATAGACACGGGGAGAATGTGTCAACTCAACACAGACAGTTGCCGAGGATGGAATTGAACCCAGGTCTATGGTGCTGTGAAGCAGCAGTGCTAACCACTGAACCACCATGCCACCCCAAACTAATTGACTGACATGCAGAGTATCATGTGCACAACAGGTTCTCGATATCAGGCAGAACCATGAACCATAGCTGATCTTCAATGCATTTTATGTCCTTAACCTAAGGATACAGATGTTTTATTTTGATCATGAAGAAGGAGCAATGATCAGAACAAATTATAGCCTGATTTACACACACTGATAACTACCATTACTCTGGAATTGTCACCGACAATATGCGACCTTGGCTGACAGTAATTGTGCTGTAACATCTTTTAAGTATTTACATTGTGACATGTAATATGTCACTTAAAATAAGGAGAATCAAAAATTTGTCACCACATGGGGACTTCCCTCGTCCTATTTGGAATAAAGAAAAAGTGATTGATCACTCATCCCCTTGATCCATCCGTTATGAGATCATAGTTGATCTGTGTCTTAACTCCATCTACCTGCCTTGCTTCTGTATTCTTTCAAACCCTTGGCTGACAAAAAATCTAATGATCTCAGAATTAAAATTGACTATTGAGCTGGAAACTACTGCTTTTGTGGGAGAGATTTATTTTGCTAACTTTGTTGGTTAACTTCAGTCATGAATGACCTGACTTAATTTTAATGTTATGTCTACCTCTAGAATGCCCCACCTATTTGATGAGCCCATAAAACCTCATGCTGGTTCCCCTGTTAGGCAGTGACTAATCCTTATACCACATTGAGATACTGGTTAGATTAGATTAGATTAGATTAGATTAGATTACTTCCAGTGTGGAAACAGGCCCTTCGGCCCAACAAGTCCACACCGACCCGCTGAAGCGTAACCCACCCATTCCCCTACATTTACCCCTTTACCTAACACTACAGGCAATTTAGCATGGCCAATTCACCTGACCTGCACACCTTTGGACTGTGGGAGGAAACCGGAGCACCCGGAGGAAACCCACGCAGACACGGGGAGAATGTGTAAACTCCACGCAGACAGTCGCCTGAGGCGGGAATTGAACCCGGGTCTCTGGCGCTGTGAGGCAGCAGTGCTAACCACTGTGCCACCGTGCCGCCCATGATACTCTGCATGTCAGTCAATCAGTTCGGGGTGGCACGGTGATTTAGTGGTTAGCACTGCTGCTTCACAGCACCATAGACCTGGGTTCAATTCCATCCTCGGCAACTGTCTGTGTTGAGTTGATACATTCTCCCCGTGTCTATGTGGGTTTCCTCCCACAGTCTGAAGGTTAATCTGAAATCTGAAGGACAGTGATTAATATCCTAACATCAATTCATTCCAATTTGCCTGCTGTCACTGGATTCATTTTGCTGATTCTCTGTTGGACCAAGTTAAGGAAACCAGTTATATTTGATTAGTGTTACTCTGTTATAACCCTTCTGATCTCATTTCAATGATCATTTCTGAAAATTACGCATTTAGTTTTTGTCTTTTTCAATGGGCGGTTGTGTCCACCTGTGGGATGACAGATCATTTGAATCTTCATCAAAAATTGAAGGAAAAGCTTAATTAACCAGATGACCCAAACTTTCTTTGTGTGGCTTTGCTTCTGTGCTGAAGTTGAGATGGATGTGAAATGTTACATTGTGAGCTATCTATGACTTTAGGTTACTGAGAAATTGTTTTACTTGTACTGAGTTTGCTTAAACTTTGGCTGCAGTGGCCTAGGTGAGAGACCTGGTTACTCCCTTCACCTTTCAAGAATGCACAAGGACAGAGTTTGTATCCAGTTCAAGCCTGGTCTGGATGTGCTAGTGAGCCAAGCTACTCATGTTTACCAGCCTGGGTTAGGGTTAGTCAAAAGGTAGGCAAAAAGGAAAGAAGATAAAAGAGTGCTGTCAGCCAACTGCAGCTGAAATGAACCAGGATAAAAAATATCTATCAGCCTACAAAGCAAAGAACCGCAAAATTAATTGCTTAACTAACAACATGCCACTATCTTCACTTCATGAATGTCCCAGAAACTGACCAGTGTGTCTCTTAATTGTACTTTTTATATTTGCGTTTGCTCATTTCTAACCTGTGTATATGTGTGCTGTATGGGGAATCTCCTCAAGGACCTGTCGTAACAGATATAATTGGTGGAACTGATGCAGAGTTCTATTCCTGCAAAAACAGTGACAAGAAGGAAATATAGAAATTACGAACAGGAATAAGTCATTTGAGCCTGCTCAGCCAAAGCTTTCCAAGCGTAATAAACATAGAGATAGTGTTTAGGAGACTGAATGCCAGCAAACATCCATCACTTGTGAGATGTTGCACTGTCAAAAAAAGTCACTGCCTTTACAATATTGGGCTGAAGATTTGACTGCACCATTTTCAGACATGGACGATGGGCATGATCCATGATTTACCTGTGCCCAACACCAACTTGGTGCTGCCACTTCCTGTCCCTGATTGTAGTGGGATGGAATTTGTTACGATATAATAGTTTTGAAGCTTGTTGGTTTTTTGTTTCAGACAGCTAGACTCTTTTGGAAAAAGGTAACTGAGAAAATCTACTTTGGGGATAAGGAGATCCTGCTAGGAAGGGTGGTACACAGGTGGGTCATTTGCCAGGGCCACTTCGAGAATATGACACCACACCATGCCAGCCTGATCTAAGATTGCCACCTGAATCAGTGCAGCCTCAGCCATGTGAATAAATGCTCACTAATGTAAGAAGAAAGTCAATGTCCTTCTCCACTCTGCCAGTGTAGCTGTCATCATCTCATCTCTGCTATCTCACACTCATTCTATCTATGTTACTGCACCCACATCCCACCAAGGTTCATGCTCTATCGCTCTCACTGTTACCTGTAGTATCTTTCCTCACTCGATGTCTCACATTCCGCCTCCCGAAATCACTCACCTTGCATACCCTCTGTGCTGCCTACTCACTCACTCACTTGCCCAGGACAGCTGCACCAAATATGTTTCCCATTATTATCTCACATCAAACATTGCACCAGCCCACAACAAGTTAGAAAGAGTCAAGATGGGTGGTGGACTGCCTGACATTTAGCTCCCCATCCCTGATGTGGAGAGAATTCTGATTGTGAATGTCCCAATAGCTAACTGTGTCCAAGCTGGTATCAGAGGCTTCCCTTGATATTAGCACCACAAAGGCTATGCTCTTTGACTTGACTGAGGCCTGTTGCCAACCATGACAAGCTCCCTGCCTTTGTATCTGTGCTGAATGCCAAGGCGGGGCAGGAGTAGTATAAGCCTGATATCTCTGCTTGAGGGGACAAAAAGGCAAGGGATGCTGTGACCATCCAGGTCAACTCAGAATGGTGAACAATGAGCCTGGAGATGCAGCCTGCTCAGTCCATGAGCTGATACAATTCACACAATGTCCCTGCTGCAGCATTACAGTGATAGTACCATCAAATATGCAGAAGTAGGGTATCAAAGATGGGCCATGAGGGTTCTTCGAGGCTTACACATTTCAGATGCCAATGTCTAGATGTAGAGTGCTTGGTGGCTGATGCTCATGGGGTGTGTCCTGAGATATTGGTGCCTGGTATCCAACATAAAGTGCCTTCAGACCAAATGGAGAGCTGAATTCGGCCATACTTCACCTCATTAATGATCAGCTTCTTATCAAATTCACCAAACAAGCTAGAAATCAAGAATTCTCAACTTAAATCAGAGCAGGTAGCTGACAAATTCTACCTTTCCCTGATTTCTGTTAAGAATTCTTGATGTCTAGCTTGTTTAGTGAATTTGATAAGAGGCTGAATATTAATGAGATGAAGCATGGCAGGAATAAGGTGTTTAACAAGCAGTAATCCCCAATAATTGGCAATTCACTGCTGCCAAACAAAACACCCACCTCACCATTTGGGAAATGCGTAAAAAATACAGCAAGTTTCCTCATCAACATTCTCAGGCGATTCTGTCATAAATTTTGTCATTGTGAATGTTGCTTGGGCCCCTAAAGGATTCCACCCAACGTCTATCATAGCAGCATAACTTGTACTTAGTTGTGCACATGCAAGAAGTTACTTCTTGCAACAAACCCATCCCCTGGTGAGCAGTAGTACGGAAATCTCATTCAACAAAGTGGCCTGCAGTGAAGATTGCTCACACAACACAACGGTCAAAAGTCAGGTCTTACCTTTGATGCTCACATCAGCTTCACACAGCTTTTCATAGTGCCAGCCTCTTCCTCACTCCTCATGGCTCCAGCCATATTTACCACAGGATTCAATTAATCCACAGCAGGCACATCACTCAATCAGAGCACAACACAACTGCTAATAATTTTGCCTTTCCAAGACAGGGTGGCAAGCAATAGAATGGAGCAAAGCAGTAATACAGCTCTAAGCTGAAAATGTGTTGCTGGAAAAGCGCAGCAGGTCAGGCAGCATCCAAGGAACAGGTGAATCGACGTTTCGGGCATAAGCCCTTCTTCAGGAAGGGCTCATTCCTGATTCCTCATTCCTCATTCCTGAAGAAGGGCTTATGCCCGAAACGTAGATTCTCATGTTCCTTGGATGCTGCCTGACCTGCTGCGCTTTTCCAGCAACACATTTTCAGCTCTGATCTCCAGCATCTGCAGTCCTCACTTTCTCCTCCGGTAATACAGCTCTATCATTGCTCAAACAGCCCTCATCTCCTGAGTGCTACAGAGAAGAACAGATCTCTACATTATGGATCCAACTGCAAGTAAGAGACCTACATCCAGCAATGGGGACAGCATTGAGGAAATCTGTAGAAAAAGACTAAAGATTTGTATGATCTGAAGAGAAGCTAAATGAAATGTTCCTGCCTGAAGCCCTCTTTCAAATTCTACCTTTCGCTCATCCTGCTATCTGGTTTGAACTGCAAACTGGAGAAGGTGTGAACATGATCCTCTTTGCTTTGTACCCCACCTCGTTCCTCATTCCAACCCGCTCCTTCTGAGGTTGTTTTCAGATACTGAAAGGCCATCACCTACACAGCCATAAAAGCCTCAGGGGGAAGTGGAAAGTAACAGCACAGCACTGCTGAAGAAGCACTGGCATATGATCTGACACACACTGCTACCAGCTCAGATTCGACAACACCAGCTTAAAATTGTCATCATTGCCCAGTGAGTCAGAGGATGTGGTTGGGCTACAGCTAGGCCGAGGTGAAGAACAATTTGTTTGCCAGTTGTTCAGAAGATGAGATTACAAACATGTTGTGGGGAGAGGGCAGAGTCAGATGAGAAGCAATGTCTGTCACACGGCAATGTGACCGTGACCACATAGCTTGTTGTTGTGATGGTGATTGGGAGACAATGACCTAGTGGCATTATCACTACTTATCCAGAAACCCAGCTAATGTTCTGGGGACTTGGGTACGAATCCTGCCATAGCAGATAGTGGAATCGGACATCAATAAAAATCTGGAATTAAGAATCTAATGATGACATGAAATTAAGAGTAATGGCAACTGTTATCAATTGTCAGGAAAAACCCATCTGGTTCACTAATGCTCTTTAGGGGAGGAAACTGCTGGCCTACTTGTGTGGTTGACTTTTAACTATGCTCCTGGCAAATTAGGGATGAGTAATAAATGCTAGCCTGTCCCATGATGCCCACAGCCTGTGAATAATAAAGAAAATGATTGAAAAATTAATGTTAGGACTTTGCAGATAGGTCCTCTATTCCTCTTCAGTTTTTGGGCATGGGTACAGCAACCTGACTGGGAGAACATTTCATCTTCAAGATGGTACTTCCCCATCACTGCACTAGCTGGTCAACTTTAATTTTTGTTCTCAAATTTCTGTACTTGGTCTTGAACATTCTAACTCAGAAGTGAAAGAATTACCAATCCAAGCTGCTACCAAATTAACCTGAAAATTTCATGTTGTTACCATTTTCTTACAGGTCAGAATTCTTGTTAACATGTACATTTTGTTCAGTATACCAAAGCAATATTAGATTAATGCCACTTACGCTTTACTTCAGCACATGAGAGAAGGAATGGTAGTTGCAATGGTAGATTTTATTGAAAAAAGCCGGAGGAAAAGCACTGACATGGACTGGAGGAGAAAGTGAGGATTGCAGATGCTGGAGATCAGAGCTGAAAATGTGTTGCAGTTTCCTGAAGAAGGGCTTATGCCCGAAACGTCGATTCTCCTGTTCCTTGGATGCTGCCTGACCTGCTGCGCTTTTCCAGCAACACATTTTCAGCACTGACATGGACTGGTCAGGCTTGGATGGTCTCTGGGTCATCTATCCCGCTATTGCTCCTTTGCCACCACTAACTCAGAAGAAGTTTTGGGAAATTGTGACTCTTTAATATACAATTTTCCATCCTTGGAAATGAAGGGATCAAATGCTTTATGAAATATACAACTAATTCCAGCAAAGTGCATCATGCCAGTCTTTATTGCTTAATCCTATTTTCCCTGAGAATTTGGGGATGGCCCGTCATCATGAACCACTGTTGTGTAACCAGTGGAGAGTTCAAAAAGTACAATGCCCTAAGGCTTTTGAAGTATATTCGCATTGCAGTTGAACAAAACTTTATTTTAAATCTATTTGACTAAATCCACTGGTAATTACTGGCCTATTTTGTCCAAGTGACTATTCTTCAGAATTAGCTCAGAGTGAAATTAGATTCCCTACAGTATGGAAACAGGCCTTTCGGCTCAACAACTGACCCGCCAAAGAGTAACCCACCCAGACCCATTCCCCACCCTATATTTATCCCTGACTAACACTACGGGCAATTTAGCACAGCCAATTCACCTAACCTGCACATCTTTGGATTGTGGGAGGAAACCGATGCAGATACAGGGACAATTTGTGAACTCCACACAGACAGTCAGCCAAGGCGGGAATCAAACCCGGGTCCCTGACGCTGTGAGGCAGCAGTACTAACCACTGAGCCACCATACCATCCTAGTAAGTTCCAGCAAATCAGCTACAGCCAACATCTCAGCCAAACCTGACTCTGCTCTCAGCCCACATGCATGCAAGTCATTAGTTAGCGATTAGCATCTGCAGTAATTATGGAATTTATACTCCTTTCTAGTCAAAGGGCACCTAACAAAAGCAGCAAAACAAAGTTTCAATCTGTAAAGGGTTCTTACGGCATAGCAATAGTGTCCCTAACTTTATTTTATATTAAAAACTAGTTTCCTTGTCAAAAGACAGCAAGGCTAATGAAAGCACTCTGCTAGATCAGTGACCACAGAAAAAGAGTGAAACCTGTCGCTGATCTCCTTTCAATAAGGATCAGTTCCAAAATGGGTAGTCTCTGTGTGAACCATCAAGGAAATTAGTTTCAGTTTTAAATAAACTTCATTTAGGTTCCTTGATATACTCCAATGTTCAAGTTCAATTGTGAAGAGTTTAGAAAAGAATTGCACAGCGATTTTTACCCAATTCTTTAATGATTTGAAACAACATCAAAATTTGTTCTGACAGAACTAATGCATTTTTCCAAATTAGATAGTGGGTTAAGGAAACCATCTGAGGTGTACTTTGATTATTTCTTCTCTAAAATAATTCTAATAAGGTTAGGGAGCAGAAAATACATGCCGAAGTGTTAATGTACCGTATATACTCGTGTTAAAGTTGAATTTTTTAGAATATTTTTAAAATCTAAATTTATGGGGTTGACTATTACATGGATATGACCTTTGAGGGCTGAAACTCAGACTACAGTACAAAATACTGTATTATTAGCAGATGCCCAGTTGATAAACAAATAAAGGAAAAACACACAAAAGGAGGTTGTTACCTGACTCTGACCTGATGCATCTTAAACATTCGCACCTAGTTCTTCTATTTCCCTCCATTTTCTTTCATCTATTGTTGTACTATTTTTTCAAACTAGCAAACTAACTAAAAAAAATCATTTTCTCATCGTAACATTTATCTATAGGAGAATACTTTGACTCACAAATGTTGATCTGTGAAGAACTAGAGTTGACTTTCACATGTGATATATGGAAAATTCCAGATTTTTTGGCCAAAAATAGGGGTTCAACTTATAAATGAGATCAACTACTACATATGGTAAATGAAAAAAGTTTCTTGTGACATTATAATGGCCAAATGTTGTTAAAATGACTTAAAGGAATGAATTTAATAATAAAGTGATTCGATTAATTAGCATTACAGGTTGAGTATAAACCTTTTGAAACTTATATCTTTTCGAATGTATGCATTGACTTATTGAGTCTGCTGGAGAAGTGAATGTGTGATTTAAGAATGAGAATGATTGTGATAAGCTGAGGAAGGACAGTCTGTTTACTTTGGGGAACTGGAGGTGAAGAATTATCAGGAGATGTGTGTAGTTTGAGTGGAAAAGCCTATTGCCCTTCCTCTCCCAATGCAACAATTGAGAGACTTCAGTCTCTGACTGATTACGGCTGTTGGTTTGACTGATATTTTCAGCTTCAATCTGTTCATGGCTATATTTTACAAAAGCATCTGCATATGATCGCACATAGATTCTGCTAATGCCTCACTGTGATGTCTGGACTCCAAATGCCTTGAAAGCACTTTGCCATTGGACCTTGCCTCTTCTGTCAGACTGTGCGGGAGTTAGCATGCAACAATCACTGCATCTCGGACAGACATCGCGCACTCTTCAAAAAGACATTTGGGATCTGGGACACCAGCATCCACATGACCAACCCCAAAAGTCCATCTACCCAAATCTAGCCAAATCTACAAGGCCAATGTGTAAGAGTCTGCAGATCACTATGACTTTTGTCATCCCATCAAATAGCAGTGGAAACAAGTCATCTTCGAGTCAGAGGGACAGCCTAAGAAATGTCACAACGTGTCAATGAAGAGAATTGTACAATCACAGAAGAAGAGGCCTTTCAGTCCATTGAGTCTGTGCTGCCAAAAATCACACTAGCCCCATTTTCCTGCTATAAGAGCCATGCTCCTTTCTATTAAAGTCATGATACAAAATAAAAGAAAATCAACCATTACCATCCACGCCAGCATTTCAGAACAAATGTACTATGATTCAAGAGCAATACTATACATGCCAGAAGCCAATTGAACACCAAAAGCAAATGGATGCTAGACCACTTCAAGATAATTCCAATATCTAGAGCAGAATCTAGTCCTGTTTCAATTCTCCCCCATTAGTTGAGATTCACATTTTCTGATGGGTAAATGAGAGAATAATTCTTTCCCTTACCTATCCTATCCCCACGTCATGGAACTATGCCTGGAGGAATTTCTGGGTGACCCTAACCCTGCCACCCATCCTGTTCAAATCAGACCTCAAAGTCATTCACACCAGCTGGTATTAATTATGCTTCAGATCTTTCGAAAGGGCCCAGACTTTAACCACACTGGATCGTTAATCCTTAGGATGGATCAATTTTGCCTAATGGCAGAACAGCTGCCTTTTGAACTGAAGATATTTACAACCTGACCATTGTTAAGTCTCAAGGATCTTTCATGAAGTAGTTATAAGTCTTGAAGCTACTGGCAGCCCACCATCAGCCTAAAAATAACCTGCAGTTTTGGACTCGGATCATTCTTCTCTGTGACTGAGATTATAGGGTTCTGAATCAGTGCATTAAATACCAACAGAGCAGGATCATCAGAATTTCAAGCCCATAAAATCTTCAACTTATTAAAGTAAGAGGAATATTTTCCAAATTAGATTAAGTCCAGATAATCATCTCACTAAAGCTTCATTCTGTTGCGCCTGTGGAACTGGAATTATTTAACTTTCTTCACTCCTGAGCTAATGTTAACATTTCACTTTACACAGTGGGATGCTTTCAATCACTTCCTTATGGGTCAAATATTAATTCATGCAGCCTAGCATGGGGTGCTCACCATACACTTCGCTTTCCAATTTAATCAGGACGGGAAGTTTTGTCTGCACTGTGATGAAATGCTCATGAGCTGCATTCTGAGCATTTAGTTACTATTGACAATATCACACTGTAAAAGCAAGTTATATCCTGTTGTGGAAGGCTTCCATCTATGTTTTATTTTCTTAATAACATGAACCCATCAGAAGGTCATTTTGTCTGTTTTGAAGCTGCCTATTACCGTGCCTGAAACTGCTGCTTCAGCCATTTACTCAACAGTTGGAATTCGAAAGGTCAGAGCCTCCTTGTGAGAAGGTTGTTATGCATGTAATAAAACAAGGCATAAAACGAGGCTTGTTATGCCCTCAGGAACAGACAACAAGATAAGTCATACCTTTGAGAAGAGTCCTCTAGCTAGATATGTGTGTGTGTGTGCGCATCTATGTGTGTTGTGTGTGTGTGTGCGTGTGTGCTGTGTGTGTGTGTAGATATCACAGTTTACTTATGCACCATCACTCAATGCCAGAGTTTGGGGTGGTCTTGGTTCTAGACTGGAGGTGATGGAGGTTGAACGGTTTGCCTCTCGTTCTGTCGAGAAGGTCTTCTCGGAGAGGAGGCTCCATTGATTTGGGGCGAAGTGTTGTGCCAAGAAAGCTGGAGAAGAGCATTCGCACAATGGCACAGCCTTACACTAACCAGTTTGTAAATGCATTGAATCTGTGGTGGACATCACAGTTTGCATGTTGCCATGAAGCAGGCAGGACACGGTGATGAATTCAGCTAACTCTGAGGAGGACACTCCATCATACCGCCTTGTTGACAGAGTTGAAGGTTCAAGGTTTGTGTAAAGATTTGTAGTTGGGGTGATGCTTGCAGTTGTTGTGGATATGTTCACCGAGCTGAGAAGTTGGTTTGCAGACATTTCGTCCCTTTTCGAGCTGACATCTTCAGTGCTGTGGAGCCTCCAGTGAAGTGCTTCTATACTGTGTTGGTTGGAATTTACATGGTTTAATCCTGTTGCTTTTGGTTGCTGGTTCAGGCTGTTCATTGCAGTGCCCTCTATATTGGGTGTAAGTCAATGTGTTTATTGATGGAGTCCATCAAGAGTTGAAGGTCTTTGAGAGTTCAAAGAAGGCCATGTGTAAATGATCCTGCTGCCTTCTACATTTCCCATGTTAATGTCTTGCTGTGAAGATCATGATCACGGAGCCGCTTGTTGGACAGGATCTGAATGTGCCTCCAGTAACAGCTATTCCTAAGGCGGAGAGGTGGCATCTGTGAGATTGTGACCCATCTCAAGCATCTCCAAAAGGTCCAGATAGAGGCCAAACACAACCAGTGGAAGGTGTGTGTGAAAGCTGACCATGTCATTCACTCACCTAGTCATAGAGTCATAGAGATGTACAGCATGGAAACAGACCCTTCGGTCCAACCGTTCCACGCCAACCAGATATCCCAACCCAATCTAGTCCCACCTGCCAGCTCCCGGCCCATATCCCTCCAAATCCTTCCCATTAACATACCCATCCAAATGACTTTTAAATGTTGCAATTGTACTAGCCTCCACCACTTCCTCTGGCAGCTCATTCCATACACGTACCACCCTCAGAATGAAAAAGTTGCCCTGTAGGTCTCTTTTATATATTTCCCCTCTCACCCTAAACCTATGTCCTCTAGTTCTGGACTCCCCCAACCCAGGGAAAAGACTTTGCCTATTTATCCTATCCATGCCCCTCATAATTTTGTAAACCTCTATAAGGTCACCCCTCAGCCTCCAACGCTCCAGGGAAACAGTCCCAGCCTGTTCAGCCTCTCCCTATAGCTCAAAACCTCCAACCCTAACAACATCCTTGTAAGTCTTTTCTGAACCCTCTCAAGTTTCACAACATCTTTCCGATAGGAAGGAGACCAGAATTGTATGCAATATTCCAACAGTGGCCTAATCAATGTCCTGTACAGCTGCAACATGACCTCCCAACTCCTGTACTCAATACTCTGACCAATAAAGGAAAGCATACCAAACGCCTTCTTCGCTATCCTATTTACCTGCGACTCCACTTTCAAGGAGCTATGAACCTGCACTCCAGGGTCTCTCTGTTCAGCAACACTCCCTAGGACCTTACCATTAAGTGTATAAGTCCTGCTAAGATTTGTTTTCCCAAAATGCAGGGTCTCGCATTTATCTGAATTAAACTCCATCTGCCACTTCTCAGCCCATTGGCCCATCCGATCAAGATTCTATTGCAATCTGAGATAACCCTCTTCGCTGTCCACTATATCTCCAATTTTGGTGTTATCTGCAAATTTACTAACTGTACCTCTTATGCTTGCATCCAAATCATTCATGTAGATGACAAAAGTAGTGGACCCAGCACCGATCCTCGTGGCACTCCACTGGTCACAGGCCTCCAGTCTGAAAAGCAGCCCTCCACCACCACCCTCTGTCTTCTACCTTTGAGCCAGTTCTGTATCCAAATGTATTCCATGTATCCATATCTCCCTCTATTCCATGAGATCTAACCTTGCTAATCAGTCTCCCATGGGGAACATTGTCAAACGCCTTACTGAAGTCCATATAGATCACAACTACTGCTCTGACCTCATCAATCCTCTTTGTTACTTCATCAAAAAACTCAATCAAGTTTGTGAGACATGATTTCCCATGCACAAAGCCATGTTGACTATCCCTAATCAGTCCTTGCCTTCCAAATACATGTACATCCTGTCCCTCAGGATTCCCTCCAACAACTTGCCCACCACCGACATCAGGCTCACTGGTCTATAGTTCCCTGGTTTGTCCTTATCGCCCTTCTTAAACAGCGGCACCACATTAGCCAACCTCCAGACTTCCGGCACCTCACCTGTGACTATCGATGATACAAATATCTCAGCAAGAGGCCCAGCAATCACTTCTCTAGCTTCCCATAGAGTGTTAGGGTACACCTGGTCAGGTCCTTGGGATTTATCCACTGTTAACCGTTTCAAGACATCCAGCACTTCCTCCTCTGTAATATGGACATTTTGCAAGATGTCACCATCTATTTCCCTACAGTCTATATCTTCCATATCCTTTTCCACAGTAAGTCCTGATGCAAAATACTCATTCACTATCTCCCCCATTTTCTGTGGCTCCACACAAAGGCCGCCTTGCTGATCTTTGAGGGGCCCTATTCTCTCCCTAGTTACACTTTTGTCCTTAATGTATTTGTAAAAACCATTTAGATTCTCCTTAATTCTATTTGTCAAAGCTATCTCGCCCTCTTTTTGACCTCCTGATTTCCCTCTTAAGTATTCTCCTACTGCCTTTATACTCTTCCAAGGATTCACTCGATCTATCTTGTCTATACCTTACATATGCTTCCTTCTTTTTCTTAACCAAACCCTCAATTTCTTTAGTCATCCAGCATTCCCGATATTAACCAGCCTTTCCTTTCACCCTGACAGGAATATACTTTCTCTGGATTCTTGTTATCTCATTTCTGAAGGCTTCCCATTTTCCAGCCGTCCCTTTACCTGCGAACATCTGCCCCCAATCAGCTTTAGAAAGTTCTTGCCTAATACCGTCAAAATTGGCCTTTCTCCAATTTAGAACTTCAACTTTTAGATCTGGTCTATCCTTTTCCATCACTATTTTAAATCGAATACAATTATGGTCGATGGCCTCACCGTATTCCCCCACTGACACCTCAGTCACCTGCCCTGCCTTATTTCCCAAGAGTAGGTCAAGTTTTGCACCTTCTCTAGTAGGTACATCCACATACTGAATCAGAACATTGTCTTGTACACACTTAACAAATTCCTCTCCATCTAAGCCTTTAACACTATGGCAGTCCCAGTCTATGTTTGGAAAGTTAAAATCCCCGACCATAACTACCCTATCATTCTTACAGATAACTGAGATCTCCTTACAAGTTTGTTTCTCAATTTCCCAACAATATAATACAAGCCCAATAAGGTGATCATCCCTTTCTTATTTCTCAGTTCTACCCAAATAACTTCCCTGGATGTATTTCCAGGAATTTCCTCCCTCAGCACAGCTGTTATACTATTCCTTATCAGAAACGCCCCTCCCCCTCCTCTCTTGCCTCCCTTTCTATCCTTCCTGTAGCATTTATTAGATTAAATTCACTACAGTATGGAAACAGGCCCTTTGACCCAACAAGTCCACACTGACCCTCCGAAGAGCAACCACCCAGACCCATTCCCCTACATTCACCCTTGACTAATGCGCCTAACACTACGGGCAATTTAGCATGGCCAATTCACCTAACCTGCACATTTTTGGACTGTGGGAGGAAACCGGAGCACCCGGAGGAAACCCACGCAGACACGGGGAGAATGTGCAAACTCCACACAGACAGTTGCCCGAGGCGGGAATTGAACCTGGGTCCCTGACGCTGTGAGGTAGCAGTGCTAACCACCGAGCCACCGTGCCGCCCATTTGTATCCTGGAACATTAGGCTGCCAGACCTGTCCATCCCTGAGCCATGTTTCTGTAATTGCTGTGATATCCCAGTTCCTTGTTCCTACCCTTGTCCTGGGTTCACCTGCCTTCCCCTCTTCAGACACCTTCCAGAAAGTGTTCAGATCCACTTTGGACTGTTTTGTGACTTCAGAATCCACAACCCTGGAGTGGAAGGAAGTCATCCTCTGTCCTGAGGAAGTGCCTAAGAAGAAGAAAAGATTTTGTGCAGCCGCTGGTCTGTTACTCCATTGTTTTCACAACCACACTGCCTCTGTCCTGTTTAGTTCATGGCCTCTAACTTTGTTCACATATCTACTGTGTGACACATTGCCAAATTTGAAAGTCCACGTGTACCAAATCTACACAATTCTCTGTGCTATCTCATGAAAAACTGAGCTAAATCCATAACAGTTTTTTGGCAGATGCCAGTGTTGTAGTTTTACTGGAACAACTAGGGGAGTGGCTAGTCTGGGGCACAATGCTTCAGTATTATTGCCATCCTGTTGTCACAGCCCCAACCTTTCCAATATCCAGTGCTCTCAGCCAGTTTTCTATATCGTGTGGAGTGAGTCAAATTGGCATTTATGATTCTGGGGATCTCATTAGTCACAGTTTAAGGTTACAGGAGAGGCCAATTAGATCTGACAAAAGGAGAAATATCTTTACCTAGAGAGTGGTGAGTGTATAGAATTCTCTGCCACAGAAGGTGGTTGAAGCCAAACATTGAATGTTTTCAATAAGGAGTCAGATACAGTTTTTAAGGCCAAAGGGCCCACAGGGAATGGGGAGACGACGGAACAGGGTACTGGGTTGAATGATCAGCCATGATTGTAATGATTGGTGGAGAAGGCTCAAAAGGCTGAATGGCCCACTGTTGTTCCCATGTTTTTATCTGTACAGTTCTCTGAGAGTTCCCCACATTTCAAACCCCTCCGAAATTTTACAGGCCTCACAGACGGGGGCATTAGTACACAGGTCAGCACATACATGATTGAGTTTTTTGAGGAGGTGATGAAAATGATTGACGAGGGAAAGGCAGCAAATGCTATTGACATGGACTTTAGCAAAGCCTTTGAGAATGTCCCTCATGGTTGGCTGGTCGAGAAGATCAAATCATATGGAATCCATGGTGAGTCAGCCAGTTACAGAGTCATAGAGATGTACAGCATAGAAATAGACCCTTCAGTCCAACTCGTCTATGTCGAGTAGATATCCTAAATTAATTTAATCCCATTTGCCAGCACTTTGCCCATATCCCTCTAAACTCTTCCTATTCATATACCCATTCAGAAGCCTTATAAATGTTGTAATTGTTGCACCTTCTTTCACTTCCTCTGGCAGCTCATTCCACACACACACCACCCAGATGCTGCTTGATCTGCTATGTTTTTCCAGTGCCACACTTTTCCACACTGACTCTCCAGCATGTCCAGTCCTCACTTTCACTTATAAAAGTTGGCAAGTCATGTTGCAGCTGTATAAAACGATAGTTAGGCCACATTCAGCATATTGTGTGCTGTGCTGGTCATTGCACTATAGGAAGGATGTGGAGGTTTTGGAGAAAGTGGAAAAGTGGTTCACGAGGATGTTGTCTGGATTGGAGTGTGTTAGCTATAAAGAGAGGTTGGACAAACTTGCCTTGTTTCCAATAGAATGTTGGAGAGTGAGGGCGACCTGATAGAAGTATATAAAATTATGAGAGAGATGGAAAGGGTTGGATGGTCAGAGTCTCATTCTCAGGGTGGAAATATCAAATATTAGGGGGCATAGGTTTAAAGTCAGAGGGAAGAAGTTTAAAGGAGATGTGTGTGAAAAGTTTTTTTTAATGCAGAGGGTGGTAGGTGCCTAGACCGTGCTGTCAGGAAGGTGGGAGAAGCAGATACAATAGCAATAGAGGGATATGGCCCATGTGCAGGCAGATGGGATTAGTTTAGGATAGCATGATGGTCAGCATGTCATGATGGGCTGATGCTTGAATAGTACATCCTGTGCTGTACTATTCAATGTCCCATTCTCCTGTATCCACTCTGTAGTTTACTGCATCTGTCCATCTATGAGAGTAGTCATTCTCTCAAGAGAAGAGATCATTAGCTGAGGAGCCAGGGACTTTTCTGCATTGTCTGCACATGGGAGCAAACTTCCTCTGGGATTTCTGACAGATTTTCACCTATTTTATACTTTTTCTCCAGCACCTGCCATTTTTGATGATACTTCCCAAAGTTCACCCTCAATGTGAAACTCTCTGCCCCAAATGTTGCTGTGGCCACAGTTGTAACTAGTTCTGTTAGCTGCATGGGTGGGGTGCACTAGAATAATATGGCAAAGTCTCCTCCAATAGTTGCCCTTCTGAATTTCAACTGCTTGCTTTGTCCTTGTTGTCTCCCATTTGTTACTTCACCTGTGAGGAGACCATATTAATGTGAGACCCCTCCACCTTCAACAGCTCACTCTCTGTGCATCAGACGTATGCAGTGCCTTCACTGGTATGAAGTGTCATGAACAATTCTGTGAAGTAGCTCACACTCCATGACCTCCACACCCACCTTGGTCCCAGCAATAAATCACCTTGCTGAACCCTCCCAGCTCCAATAAATCCATCTCCAAGAGCACCAATACACCTCCCAGTGGCAAAGTCCCCTCCAGTTCATCTCCACTGCCTGCAATTGATAGCCCAGTTCCCCTGTGAGTCAAGCATCTGAGCTCAATGTTCCAAATCCAATGCTGAGCCACTTGGCGTTCCTACTACCAGAGGCTGCTTATTATTGACGTTGGCACCAATTAACACAGATAGGCCAGGGCCTTCTGCCGTGAGGTAACTGTACATCTCACTATGAATAAAGGTGCCTTCTCAATTCCAGGGTCCTCAACCTCGTTTCACATTGCTATGGCATCTTTTGTGGCATGTTGGACTATGGGCTCAGAACCACAAGGTCCACTCATTTTGCCAGCTCTCAACAGGTCAAAGAATCGTAAACAACACTCCAACCATGATCGTACAGTCACCCCTCAGCTGCTAACCTACCCAGCACCCACCAGCCACACCTCCCTGATGAAGCCTGCTGACCTCATCTCTCTGCTCAGTGGGAGAAACACCTCCTGCCGTGCCCTTGCCACTTGGGGATTATTAAACCTGGAGACCACTCTCCCTCAAGTGCCACCCATTTCTTGAAAGCAGCCCCATGGACACACTCCCATCTTGGTTCTTTTCTGTCTGTATTTGCAACGAGTGCTGCTAAATACGGCATCTGTGTTTGAACTGCCAGCACTTCCTCTGCACCTCGCACTTGCCTCTCCCTGTCACTGGGAGAAAGTGAGGACTGCAGATGCTGGAGATTAGAGTCAAGAGTGTGGTGCTGGAAAAGCACAGCAGGTCAGGCAGCACCAAGGAGCAGGAGAATCGACGTTTCGATTCCTGATGAAGAGCTTATGCTCGAAACGTCAATCCTCCTGGTCCTCGGATGCTGCCTGAGCAGCTGTGCTTTTCCAGCACCACTCTATCCCGGTTACTGTTTGGTTTTTCTCTGTTTATCGGCTGTTAAATGGACACGACCAACCAAATCCCGTTTCCCACCCAGGGAGACTGGTCTTAACCAAAACGCTGAGACTCCCACCATCCCAGGAACATTCAATGTACTGTCACTGGTGTGTTGGGAATAAAGTACAGAAACAGAACTGTAACAAGAGGAACTTTCTCCAAGGGAAGAGCTACACTGTAACAGGTGTCAGACAAACAGAATACTGTATCACTTGAACTGGTTACATTTTTACCATGAGCTTCTTCAATTAATGGTTCATCTCCTCACTGAAACTCTTTGTACAGAATCACACAGTTCCTGCCAAGAAAAGACATTAACTGTAATTGTTAGATTGCATGAGTGATTTGTTTTCAGTTCCAGTTAATTTTCTTTTCCAAATGAATAGGAAGCTTTGTGTCTGTTTTCCATAATTTAGCACATCAGTGTGACTGCCTTTCCACATCTCCTCAAGCTGAAATTTATAACCAAAGCAAATCAAGCAATGTATCTTCACATGTGATTATAATTTGAACCAAATTATTTTATGTCAAGTTTGAGGGAAGCCTGCAATTGTGTCCATTTTGGCTACCTCATTACAGAACTATCCAAGTGAGCGACCTGAATTTATAGATTTGTTGGTCCAATCTTTGAAATAAAAATTGCGTAAAACAGGGTTAAGCAGCTGAATTGCATCGACTTAAAATGTTTGTTCTGCAGCCAGCACTTGTCAGCCACAGGCAGATAAAGGAATGGTTGCTTGGGATCTTTCACCACTCTTGAATAATTACACTTCACAATTCTCTTACAGTTTTTCAGAAGGATAACACTCGAGGAAGATCTGGACCCAGTGAGCAGGAGGCCAGGGCTGCTTCCAGAGGACATACAGCTTCACTGCTACTGACTTCTTCATCTCGAGGAGACTGACAGCAGTAGGTGTGAAACCATGAGCAAAGCAATTCAGATGCAAGTGATTTGATATTAACAGGCAAACCCACTGACAGATGGTGTGATCAACTGCTACATGCTCAGATATCACATGGACAAATGTCACATTGTCAGACCTCATGTATTGAAACTTTCAGGTATACCTTCAATCAGAACTAGCAACCAAGAACCATCCCAAAAACTGTCTGCATTTCCCAATGCCACAGAAGCTACATTTTTTTTAGGTTTATTTATAGCACATGGGTGTCATGGACTGGGCCAAGTTACCCATGAGAAGGTGGTGGTGAGCTGCCTTCTTGAATTGCTACAGTCCATGTGCTGTAGATTGATCCACAATGCCATTAGGCACAGATTTCCAGGATTTTGACTCAGCGACCCTGAAGTAACAACGCTATATTTCCAAGTCAGGATGATCAGAGTTTTGGAAGGGAACCTGCAGGTGGTGGAGTTCCCATGGATCTGTTATCTTTGTCCTTCTAGATGGAAGTAGTTGTGGGCTTGGATGGGGCTGTCATAGGCACCTTGGTGAGCTATAGCAGTACATTGTGTAGGTAACACACACTGCTGCTACTGCTTAGTTGGTGAAGAAGGGAGTGAATGTTTAAGTTGATGGGTGCAGTCCAATCAAGTGGCTGCACGTTCCAAGATTATGTTGAAATAAAGTATTATTGGAGCTACACCATAACACAAGCAGAGAGTATTCCTGATATCTGCCTTGTGGAGGCTAGACAGTTACTTGGGAGAAAGGAGATGAGTTATGCACCACAGAACTATTAGACTCTGGCCTGCTTCTGTATCCATAGTATACCTAGTCCAGTTCCATTTCTGATCAATGCTTAACCCCCCAGAATGTAGACAGTGAGGGATTCACTGATGGTAATGCCAATGAACAATGGTTAGATTCTCTCCTATTAGAGATGATATGGCATTTGTCTGGCGTGAATATTACTTATCTCTTGTAGCCCAAACCTGGAAATTGTCCAGTACTTGGTGCGTGCGGACGCAAAGTGGATCAGTATCTGAGGAAGCACGAATGGTGCTAATCGTTGTGCAATAATTGGCGAGCACCCCCATTTCTGACCTTATGGTGGAGGGAAGATCATTGATAATGCAGTTGAAGATGGTTTGGCCTAGGACACTATCCTGAGGAACGCCTAGAGTGATGACTTTGGGACCAAGATGATTGACCCCCAACAATCACAAGCATCCTCCTTTGGGTTAGGTATGAATCCAGCGAGCTGGAGAGTTTTCTGCTGACTCCAATTAGCACCAATTTCGCTAAGGCTCTTCAATGCTGTACTTGGTCAAATACTGCAATGTCAAGGGCAGTCACTCTCATCTCTCCTCGAGAGTTCAGTTCTTGTGTCCATGTTCAGACTAAAGCTGCAATGAGGATTGGATCTAAGTGATCCTGGCAGAACTGAAACTTGACATCAGTGAGTAGGTTATTCTTTGGCAAATGTAGCGTGAGAACACACTGTCAACAATCCTTTCTGTTATTTTGCTGACATTCAAACTGAATTGACAGGTCAAATTGGATATTTTCTAAAAACAAAGAACTGCAGATACTGAAAGTCTAAAACAAAAACAAAAATTGCAGGAGATCCTCAGGGTTCCCTTCTTTAAGTAGACAAGATGGCACAAGTATCAAATGGAATGACTGTACACTATAAAGCAACTAATCCAACCTCCAGCCAAGAATTAATCAGATCAAGCCAACATATGTCCATGCTAGATTTAAAAGTTTATTTTGCTAAGTTACATATTTATTTAGCAACTCATGGCTTGTGCTTTTGTGGTTCAAAACCAGAACATAAAACATATGGAAAGTGGGGAACAGCAGTTTTGATTGAAATGACAGTTTCCATTAAGACAAGTATCATATATTTATCTATAATGTCTATGTATTTTTTTTTTTACTTTCTATGAAAAGAATCATGGCCTAGCCATTCTGGTCTCAGGAGAATCGGAGACACGACATATCTGAAAGTTGCACAAAATTTGAAATAGGTGCAGAAGTAGACCATTCAGCCCCTCAAGCCTGCTTCATCATTCAATAAGATCATGGCTGACCTCTTTGTGTTTCAAACTCTCCATTCTCATCTACCCGATGTATACTTTGATTCCCTTTTCAGGGGCTGCTTCCCAGCTATTGGTTCAACAACAGAAGTGTGGCTCCCTGCATTCTGCTGCTGATGACTCTGTGGGGTTCAGGGCCCCATGTCCTGTAACTTCTTCCAGCCCCTTGATATTCTAACTTTGGAGGAATGCCCCTGCACTGATTGTAAAGTCAATCCATTCAACTTTGCGATCAATCAATTATTTTCTTCTCACCACTTCTCTCTCAGTCCCCTTGGACGATATCTCCAGCTGGGAGACAGTGAGGACTGCAGATGCGAGAGATCAGCATCGAAAAGTGCGGTGCTAGAAAAGCACAGCCGGTCAGGCAGCATCCAAGGAGCAGGAGAGTCAACGTTTCAAGCATGAGCCCTTCATCAGGAATGAGTGGGGGGGGCAAGGGGGGTGAGAGATAAATGGGAGGGGGATGGGGCTGGGGGGAAGGTAGCTGGGAATGCAATAGGTGGATGAAGGTGAGGGGGGTGATGGCGATAGGTTGGAGAGGAGAGTGCAATGGATAGGTGGGAAGAAAGATAGACAGGTAGGACAGTTCAAGAGGGCAGTGCCAAGTTGGAGGGTTGGATCTGGGATAAGGTGGGGGGGAGGGGAAATGAGGAAACGGGTGAAATCCATATTAATCCCATGTGGTTGCAGGTTCCCAAGGCAGAAGATGAGGCATTCTTCCTCCAGGTGTTGGTGGCTAGAGTTTGGCAATGGAGGAAACCCAGGACTTGCATGTTGTTGATGGAAGGAAGGGGAGCTAAAGTGTTTGGCCACAGGACCGAGGGGTTGTTTAGTGTGTGTGCCCCAGAGATGTTCTCTGAAACATTCTGCAAGTTGGCGTCCTGTCTCCCCAATATAGAGGAGACCACATTGAGAGCAATGGATACAATAGATGATGAGTGTGGATGTACAGGTAAATCTCTGTCGGATGTGGAAGGATCCTTTAAGGCCTTGGATGAAGGTGAGGGGGAGGTGTTTCTGGGATTTAACTTTAACTTGAACTCTCTTTCCCACTCCACCAAGGACATGCAGGTCCTGGGCCTCCCCCACCTCCAAACTCTAGCCACCCAGCGCCTGGAGGAAGAACGTCTCATCTTCCACCATGGGACGCTCCAACCACAGAGGATCAATTGTTAATTTCACCAGTTTCCTCATTTCCCCTCGCCCCCATCTTATCCAAGATCCAACCCTCCAAGCACCCTCCTGAACTGTCCTACCCATCCATCTTCCTACCCACCTATCCGCTGCACCCTCCTCTCCAACTTATCACCTTCACCCTCTTCATCTACCTGTCGCTTCCCAGCTACCTTATCCCTCAATCCCACCCCCATCCCTTGTATCTCTCAGCACCCTTGGCCCACCCTCTCAATCCTGATGAAGAGCTTATGCTCGAAACGTCGACTCTCCTGCTCCTCGGATGTTGCCTGACTGGCTCTGCGTTTCCAGCACCACACTTTTCAACACTGATATCTCCAGCTGCTTAGATTTCAGTGGCCCATTGCATCTCTGTTGCTCCCAGTTTGGTGGACATTTGGAAAAAGTTGAGTGAGTTGTGTCGGTAAACACTTCAAACTCTGCAACAACCAGAATGTCCCTGAACCTCGAGGAAATAGCCCACCTCAAAGCTAACAGTTCCAGTTTCAATGTTTAATTAGTTCATGGAATGTGGGCGTCACTGGCTGGGCCAGCATTTATTACCCGTCCCTAGTTGCCCTGGAAAAGGTGATGGTGAGCTGCCTTCTTGAACATGTTGCAGATAAACATATAATGTCCTTAGGGAGGGAATTCCAGGATTTTCACCCAGTGACTGTGAAAGAATGGTGATATATTTCCAAGTCAAAATGGTGAGTGTCTTGGAGGGGAACTTGGATGTAGTGGTTTCCCATGTATCTGCTGCCCTTGACTTTCTAGCAGTGGTCTTGGGTTTGGAATTTGCTGCTCAAGGAGACTTGATGAATTTCTGCAATGCATCTTAAATAAAAGTGTTTCCTCAGATAACGGCAAAAGTCTATTGGCAAGGACACGTGCAAGTACTTTGACACTGGTTGACAGAAGAAAGATGCCTCTGTAATTCCCACAGTCAGCCTTGCCTCCCTTTTTGAATATGGCCATCATCAGCGCATTCCTGAGCTCTGAGGGTCGTTCTTCTTTGAGGCAAATCTTCAAGAGCAAAGCATATATGTGATCACGGAACTGTGGGCCACCTTCCCATAGGATCTCTGGAGGAATCCCATCAGACCCAACAATTTTGTTGTTTCTTGGGCTCTTTATGGTTCTACTATGTCACCTTGCCTGGATCTCTGAAGGATTCGGTCGATGATTTCCAAGTTGACATTGGCATTATGGTTGAGGAGTTCTTGGAAATGGTCTCTCCAGCAGGATTGCCTTGCTGTCCTTGAGCAGTTTTTGTCCATCTTTAGAGCACAAGGTATTTAGAGGACTGTAGCTTGGACAATACACTGCTTTGGCAGCGCTGAAGATGCCTCATGTGTCTCGGGCATCTACGAGCTGCTGGATTTCCAAGGCCTTATCAGTCAACCATTTGTTTTTGAGCTCCTTTGCCCTCTTCTGGACATCAGCCCTAGCATTTGGCCTTACAGATGATGACATTCTGCCAGTCACAGAAAACTGCCCTTTCCTTAGTGGTAAGCTGTTCACTTTCTGTGTCAATCTCATCGAATCAGTCCTGATGGTTTCTCGACTTGTATCTGAGGGTGTTTTTTGCAGGTACTGAGAATGGGTGATTTAAGCAGACTCTAGTGTTCTCCTATGTCCTTTTGGGCATTGCTGAGGTAGGTTTTTAGCTAGTGAGGCCTGTAGATGTTGCATAATGACTGTGTCATCCTGGCTCTCAATGTTGAATCTTGGCTGGGTCTGCTTCATTTGAACCATTTTCTCTCTGTGTAGTCTGATGGACACTGGGGAATGGATAATGCAGTGATCAGTCCAGCATAATCCAACCATAGTCCAGGTGACATTCACTTCTAGATGGTCCCTGGAGTAAACAATGTCATAATCAATGAGATGCCATTATTTCAAGTATGGCTCCCTCCAAGCTCTTTCGAGTTTGTTTTGCTAACAGGAGAATGTGTTTGTGATAGTGAGGGTGTACTCACTGCATTTTGTGAGAATAAGGACTCCATTGGAATTGATATTACCAACATCTTCCCTTTCTATGGTGCCATTCCAAAGGTTGTGGTCTCGACCAACCCTGGCATTGAAAAAGAAGAAATATTGTGGCCTCCTTGGGGATGCTTGACAACAGGGCATCAAGATTGTCCTTTACTTTGACCTCCAAGACAAGCGTTGGAGCATACGCACTCCCAACCGTAGCCATCTGATTGTTGGTGAGTATCAGGCAGATAGTCACGAATCAGTTGCTGAACACTGCAGGAAGTTGAGAGAGACAACTGATAAGTTGATTCTTAATTGCAAATCCATCACCATGAATTCGGGGCTCATCAGCAGCTTTCCCTTTCCAACCTCCTTTAGTTGCTCTTCATCTGCAAGGCAGGTTTCAGGAAGAGCAGCTGGGTCAATCTGGCATCTGTTCAGTTCTCTGACTATCATCGTAGCTCTTCCCTCCACTGTTTGCTGGGTCCATCAGGGTTCTTACATTCCAGGCTCCAAAGTTTATTGTTCTTTTTCCTGACCACACATGGGTGATCCCTCTGGATGTGCTAATCCAGTCAGGAGGTTTTAAGCAGGCTATTTTCATGGCGCCTTTTGCAGTCCCCTCCCCTATTGAGATGAGCAGAGTGGATCCTAACAGGTCTGCTCAGCAATGGGTGCAACTACTGAAATGCTCAATCTGCTTTGCCCAGGAAAAGAGGACTGAATCTGACACCTACCACCTAATGTGTCCATTTGTGTCTAGGGGCTTCCAAATATTAAAGTCCTTCTCCTCCGCCAATAGATGATCACTATAGAATTATTTTTTCAGATGTAAGTAGGAATGATGCCTCTTGGGAGGATGCACATGATGTCTTTTAACATGGGGAGGCTGGTGCACAGACAACCATCACATGGAAACCTTGGCAGATAGGGGTCAAAGGCCGATTGCATGGAGAACGAAACAACTGGCGATCCTTCTCTGTTGCAGCCGTCATTCTCCTTCACAACCGTTGTGATGCACAAATTTAAGTCCAGTGATCATCCCCCCACCTGCTCTGCTGTTGAAGTCTTCATGGATCGCGCTTTATCTGGAACCTCCCACCTGGCCTTACCGTCATGGGTCACCCTGCAGTAGTTACAGTCCAGACAGTTTAGCTCTTGGCTTCCTAGGTATGCACAATCCTGTCCAGCGCAGCAAGGTGTCGATCCTCAGAGAGCAGCCTTGCACCAACCTCCTGTAGTTACTAAAGAGACCCACACAGTTCTCTCTCCATTTTAGGTAAAAACAATGACTGCAGATGCTGGAAACCAGATTCTGGATCAATGGTGCTGGAAGAGCACAGCAGTTCAGGCAGCATCCGAGGAGCAGCAAAATTGACGTTTCGGGCAAAAGCCCTTCATCAGGAATAAAGGCAGAGAGCCTGAAGCGTGGAGAGATAAGCTAGAGGAGGGTGGGGGTAGGGAGAAAGTAGCATAGAGTACAATAGGTGAGTGGGGGAGGGGATAAAGGTGATAGGTCAGGGAGGAGGGTGGAGTGGAGGTGGAAAAGAAGATAGGCAGGTAGGACAAGTCATGGGGACAGTGCTGAGCTGGAAGTTTGGAACTAGGGTGAGTGGGGGAAGGGGAAATGAGGAAACTGTTGAAGTCCACATTGATGCCCTGGGGTTGAAGTGTTCCGAGGCGGAAGATGAGGCATTCTTCCTCTAGGGGTCTGGTGGTGAGGGAGCGGCGGTGAAGGAGGCCCAGGACCTCCATGTCCTCAGCAGAGTGGGAGGGAGAGTTGAAATGTTGGGACACAGGGCGGTGTGGTTGATTGGTGTGGGTGTCCTGGAGATGTTCCCTAAAGCGCTCTGCTAGGAGGCGTCCAGTCTCCCCATTGTAAAAGAGACCGCATCGGGAACAACGGATACAATAAATGATATTAGTGGATGTGCAGGTAAAACTTTGATGGATGTGGAAGGCTCCTTTAGGGCTTTGGATGGAGGTGAGGGAGGAGGTGTGGGCACAGGTTTTGCAGTTTCTGCGGTGGCAGGGGAAGGTGCCAGGATGGGAGGGTGGGTTGTAGGGGGGGCGTGGACCTGACCAGGTAGTCACGGAGGAAACGGTCTTTGTGGAAGGTGGAAAGAGGTGGGGAGGGAAATATATCCCTGGTGGTGGGGTCTTTTTGGAGGTGGTGGAAATGTCGGCGGATCTTTTTCCTAGGGTAACAGAGTTCAAAACTATATGGCATAGATTTACGTTGACAGGGGAAAGATTTAAAAGGGATCTGAGAGGCAATGTTTTCATGCAGGGGGTGGTGCATGTATGGGATGAGCTGCCAGACATGTTGGTAGTGGCTGGTACAATTACAACATTTAAAAGGCATCTGGGTGGGTACATAAATAGGGAGGGTTCAGAGGGATATGGGCCAAATGCATGTGTGACTTGGACTGAAGGGTCTGTTTCCATGTTGTATGACTCTGAGGATCCTGGGATTGTATTCATTAGAGTTTAGAAGATCGAGGGGAGATCTAATAGAAACCTACAAGATAATTCATGGCTTAGAAAGGTAATTCATGGATGATTGGAAATTGTTTCTGTCAGGCAGGATACTAGGATCAGTGGGCACAGCCTTAGAATTAGAGGGGATCAATTTAGAACGGAAATGCGGAGACATTTCTTCAGTCAGAGAGTGGTGGGCCTGTGGAATTCATTGTCACGGAGCACAGTAGAGGCCGGGATGTTTAATGTCTTCAAGGCAGAGATTAATAAATTCTTAATCTCGCAAGGAATTAAGGGATTCGGGGAGAGTGCGGGTAAGTGGCATTCAAATGTCCATCAGCCATGATTGAATGGCAGAGTGGACTCGATGGGCCGAATGGCCTTACTTTCACTCCATTTTTTTTATGGTCTTATGATCTTATGACCACAGGCGTCTGCAGTTTGCTCACCCCCACTGGAGTATCAGTCAGGTCAGAAATGACCAGAAACTCCAGGTTATGAAAATGCGACTGAGGGCAGATAGAGCTCAATGTAGGTGTGATAGGGGATATCTGCCACAGTGATGCAGAGACCTAGAAGATGCTCACAGATATACGTGTTCTTGTGTCAGATGTCAGCCAGACAAGTTTCAATGGAGTGACCTCCCTCTGACCTCACAAACCCCTGTTAAAGAGAAGCTCACAGTGGGGTACATCCATAACCTGTGCCAAGATGACAGACCTGCCTGTTCACAGCCAAACCATATGGCTGTGAGTTCCCAGAAATATTATAATAGAGTCAAGTAAGTGTCGCCTACAGAAAGAAACTGCTTTCCAGCAGCGTGACTGTGCCTTTCTGCAATTTACTGATCTCCGACAAGATTGTGCTGTTGCTGGAGGCCTCAGGAAATTCACCCTCGGAATTTCAAACTGCACAGCGAGGCTGAGGACTGGCTTCATGTCCTGTCTCCTTTAATTGTCACGCTTGATTGAGAATCATCTGATAATTACCAGGATGTTCTTAACTAAACCACAAGAAGGCAACACCATAGCTTCAGCTGCAAGGAGCTCTTCTTTTCAAAGCTGAACGGATAAGACTGCAGACACAAGATAAAAATCACAACAACATTTCTCAGAGATCATTGGCAAAATTTAGGTGGCACGGCATTTAAAAAGATAAGAAAGGACATGTTCAGAGATGTTCTAAGTTCCAGGTACTGGGGCAGAGCTATCTCAGCTCTACGGACAGTGACTCATACGATGCTGAACAAAGATAGAAGCCTGGAAGAGAAGGAGTTGCTTCCATGGTTAAGCGTACTTTCCCCTGAACTCAGAGAAGGCAGGAAGGGATAAAAAAAAAGCTCTCTGACTTTCTAAGCCAGGCTTTCTAAGAAGTGCAAAAGCAAACTTAAACACTGTGGTGCAAAGGGCCACGGTTGCTCCAGCAGATTCCTAGCAGGAGTTCACCTGGATAACTGGAAAGGAGGCCAGGAACCAGATGCTACCTCCTAGATTTCCAGGATGGACTTGGAGGAGTCAGCCTCCATCCAGTCCTCATAAGACCACTGTCATAAAGCAAGCTGTCGCTTGTAACTAAGGACCCAAGGGTAAAGTTCCAACATTAACACTCACTTGTGCCGGGACTACAGAGCAGAAAGCCGCAAGCCTTTACAATAGGATTTTAACATAGCCAGAGGAACACTCCATCTTGCGGATTTCCTGACTAACCAGAATGAAGGAATGTAATGCTAACCTGCACTCACCCATTGAAGCCTCTCAATTTAAATGGAGACCATTTGGGGTGAAAGACGCTCTGATCTTGTGAAACTTTCAGGTTTCACAACATCTTTCCGATAGGAAGGAAACCAGAATTGCATGCAATATTCCAACTGTGGCCTAACTAATGTCCTGTACAGCCGGAACATGACCTCCCAACTCCTGTACTCAAAACACTGACCAATAAAGGAAAGCACACCAAATGCCTGAAAACTTGAAAGGGTTCAGGAAAGATTTACAAGGATGTTGCCAGGGTTGGAGGATTTGAGCAATGGGGGGAGGCTGAACAGGCTGGGGCTGTTTTCCCTGGAGCGTCAGAGGCTGAGGGGTGACCTTACAGAGGTTTACAAAATTATGAGGGGCATGGATAGGGTAAATAGACAAATAGATAAATAGGATAAAAAGACATCGGAGCAGAAATTAAGTCATTCAGTCTATCAAGTCTGCTCCACCATTCAATCGTGATTGATAAATTTCTTAACCCCATTCTCCCACTTTCTCCCCATAACCCCTTAATCCCCTTGATACTCAAGAACCTATCTATCTCAGTCTTATATACACTCAATGACCTGGCCTCCACAGCCTTCTGTGGCGATGAATTCCATAGATTCACCATTCTCTGGCTGAAGCAGTTTCTCATTATCTCCATTCTAAAGGGTCTTCTCTTTACTCTAAAGCTGTTCCCTCAGATCCAAGTCTCCAATGGGCAACCTTGGGAAGCAATGGCACCCATCACCCATGAGATGCACTTATAGGCGGCAACCTGCTCTATTCCCCTCTGCTCCACCCTCCCCCCGCTCCATCCCTCCGCTCCACTCTCCCGCTCCATCATCCCTTCCATGTCTCCCGCTCCAACCCCCCACCCTGCACTCCAACCCCCATCCCAACTCCATACAACCCCGCTCCACCACCACTCCACACACCCTCCCACTCTACCACCCCCACTTCACCACCCCTGATCCACCCTCCTGCTCCAACAGCCCCGCACCCCTCTCCCGGTTGACCTCCCCACTCCCCCCCTGCACTACACCTCACCCCAGTGCAACAACCCCCTGCTTTAAACCCCCATTCCACACTCCCGCTCCACCTGCTCCACTCCTGTCACTCCATCCCCCTGCTCCACACACAACCCCCGCCACCCCTCCATTTCACACACCCACCTGCTCCACAAACCCTCATCTGCTCAACCTCCCCACTCTGACCCGTGAGCTCCACCATCCCTCCCTCCTCCAGTGCAAGCCCCCTTGCTCCAACACTCCTGCTCCAACCCCCGCCGCTCCACATACCCCCTCGCTCCATCCCCTCGCTCCACCTCCTCACTCAACCTCCCTGCTCCAACCTGTGCACTTCCCCCCCAGTGCAACCCCCTTGCTCCAACCCTCCCGCTCCAACCCTCCCCGCACCACGCCCTCACTCCATCCCCCTGCTGTACCCCCCATGCTTGACCTCTCTGCTCCACCCCCCCACCCCAGTGCAACCTTCATGCTCCTAACCCCCTGCTCCTACCCCCCCCCCGCTCCACACCCCCAGCCCACCCTCCGTCCACTCCACCCCCTCCACTCCGTGTCCTTGCTCCACAGCCCCCCCCCCCCCCGCACCTTCTGTGTAACAGTGTATTCTGTACTCTGTTCTGCTGCCCTGATGCACGTTGTATTGCACAATCTGCCTGTATAACACACAAAACAACACTTTCCATTGTACCTCAGTACATGTGGCAACAATAAATCAAACTCAAAATCAGGCACACATTTAATGTAACAGGCAAAATAAATCATGGAGCAGGGGAAAAGAATTTAGCTTTTACAACATGGCCTCAGCTGAATAATGATGTTCAAGTCTGGGTAATGTATTTTAGGAAAGATGTCAAGTATTAGAGAGAATGCAGAAGACATTAACTAGAACGATGTTGGGGAAGTCAGACTTCAGTTAGCTGGATAGAACTAAGTAATTGGGGCATAGTGGCAATGTCACTCAGCTATTAATCCAAGAGACCAATGTTCTAAGGGTGTGGTTTTGGAAACCACAATGGCTGATAGTGAAATTTGAATTCAATAGAAAGTTAGTCCAATGGTGATATAATTTAAAAATCTCGGTCACTAATTACCTTTAAGGAAGAACATCAGGCGTCTTTACTTGGTTTAGCTTACATGTGACTCCAGGCCCATAGAAATCTGGTTGACTTAGACCTGCCCTCTTCCCATTTAGGGCTGGGCAATAAATGCTGGCCAAGCCAATGACATCTACATCCCATGAATAAGAACGTAGCTGTCTGTTCTCCTTCAAATAGCGAAGGTAGAGACGAGATTTGGCAGCGCTGTTCAAACTCATGTAAAGTTTTAATTGTGTCAATAAAGATACTGACTCCTTTGGCAAAAGATTCAATAAGCTGGACATCTCTGACTCTGACTGACTCTAAGCAGAGTTCACTGATTTAAGGTATTTGGGGAAAGAACCAGAATAAATATTATTGTATCCAGTAAGTGGTTGTGATCTGAAACCAGCTGCTCAACGAGGTGATAGAAGCAGATTCAACAACAATTTTCAAAAGGAAACTAGATAAATACCTAATTCCAGAGCAGTGGAAAGTTGTTTTACTCTGACTGCTGTGTTAAACAAATGAACTATGGATGGAGGCTGTTCCATTAACCTTGTCCATCCAATCATTAAAATAATATTTTGTAATATGGCAACATTGAAACAGTTCGGGATGGTATGACACAATAGTGTCATTGATGCCTTGAACAACCTGGGATAGACTTCCACACACCAACCCCCCACCCTCCCACACACCCCCACCTGCCCTCAATCTGTGCGTGCATGTGGTTAAATAATAAAAGGCCTGCATCTATTCACTGGTGCTAACAGATGACTTACTATTTTTGCTAAACCCTTCAGCTTGTCAGGAAAAAATTAAAGAATGTCCCTTAGAGGAGTCTGCCACGGTGGTGAAGTTTTCCCATGGTATGGCAATACCACATTCAGTTTGGACGCAGATCACTTACCCCCAGGACAGTTCTAATCGAGTTTTAGAAAGACTCTAGTGAGTTGGATGCAGACAAATCATCTGTGGAGATGTGAAGGAATGTTTTCATCGATTGACTTTTTGAGTTTCCAAAAACAATAGATTTTTACAATAAAACTGTTTATTTACAAATGAAGTGGAGCAAATTATCATCGCTACACAATTAATTATGAGGACTAACAAAATACAATCAACACTTATCATCTATAAAATATGGCCTGATGACATCATTTTTTTATTTAGGAGTAATTTTAGAAACACTGTATACCAAAGAAACCAACAAAAGTCAATGCATTTTGTCTTGCATTCACGATATTTCACAAGAAATACCAATGTAAGGAGAAACCAGCATTGTTCTTTGCAGACAAAAATGAAACTATATTACAGTTGTTTCAACTCAACGTAGTAGCTGGCAGCCATTCTTGATTCATTTCTCAGGACAAAGCCCTGACCAATCAGAATCAACTTATCTGACTTATAATATAAACAAAACTTGGCAGTTAACTGTCAGTCATTAGCTAACCTTCTATGGAGACATCTCTACCAATCAGAGCCCACTTGTCAACCAATCAGCACTCTCCTTTCACACTCAATAAATATTGTTTTCCCTTTATATTAGTAGTTCTTGCAATTTGCCCTGATGCATGTAAGATGAAAAGCTTCAACAACATGTGTACATTTTCAATAATATTTAAATGCTGAACTACCAAATGATGATAAATATTGTAATTTCCTCAATTAGAAAGCTGCCTCACCTTGAAGATTGAATACTTTACCAATCAACTTTCTGAACTAGTTTTTTTCAGGGACACAGGGAAGTAATCATCATTGATAATTCATAATTATCCACCATCCAAAATAAAATTTAAATAAGCAAAGCATGCTTCACTCTTTTCAACGTTTAAGAAACATTTGGAGATCTAACGATTTAACATGTGCTGGACACTTATAGGTTTCTTACAGGATTTACTACTTTTCTTCAATTGAATGTATGCTTTATTTAATGTTCGACCTAATTAACACAACAAAGTGAACTTGAAGAGAGGTTTATGGTGTTAGAAACGAAAATGGACTTGGATGGGGGGATTTTAGATGACTGATATGTTTTGTTAAATTCAATGAGAGTCTCAGAAAGGGGAGTAATTACTCTGGTTTGTGCTGGACCTCAAAACCAAATTTTCTTCTGCCCAGCCTCCCACCTTGCACCTCCTATACATTCAGCTCCTTTAAATTTGAGTTGATCCAAAATTCTGCTCCCCTTATTTTGATTCTCAGCAAGTCCTGTTCACATATCACTCCTGTCCTGACTGAACCACATTGGTCCAGATATTCTGATGGCTAGTTAATTATTCTGACAGTGTAGACTGGAGTTGTGCATCAGGACCAAGTTGGAACCCAGCTGGAACCAACCTGAAGGTCAGTTCCCCAACTGTAGAACCTTCTAAAAATGCCCTGTAATGTCAGAGAATTCAGAGAGCTTTACTCACTCATGCCCATCCCTAGTTATAATACACTTAGGCCTAATACACTTAATCCTAGAGGATTACAAACCTATTATAAACTTGGGTAACTATTAAACCAAAACCTTGATACACCACTGATGTGCTGCCATGTCACTTTTTTTAAAAAAAATCCAGTTAATAGCTGAAAGAGTGACAATGTTTATGCTTTAAAATGTTTACTATAACAAATGCCTAAAAGCCCTATTGACTAAATGCTATTTTCTTTTTGTAGGCAATTTATCCTCCAAACTATGAAGAGGAACTCAATAACAATCACTCCACCATTTAATATGCTGGCTCCCTCCATCATGTGAGGCTTTTAGTTGGACATTAATTGCCTTTTGAAGGGCTTCAATTAGAGGCAGGACAGGAAGGTAACTGGGATGGAGGTGTGAAGGTGGAGGAATCCATACCTGCTCTGTTAGCCACCCACCTGACTAAGTATTTCCATGCCACTAAACTCACCAGGGGAATAACATTAGATTCATTGAGAATTCACTCACTTGGAAATTTATCACCATTTCTTCACAGACATTGAATCAAAATCCTGGAATTCCTTCATGATCAGCATTGTAGGTCAATCAACAGCCATGAACTACAGCAGTTCAAGAAGGCAGCTCACCACCACCTAGGCCTATTAGGTACAGGCAGTAAATGCTGGCCCAGCCAGTGACAACCACATCCTCCAAGTGAATAACAAACTTATATCTGTTGTTGTAAACAAGGATGGAGACAGATCAAACTCCTTTATTCTCTTCATCTTCTGTCCTAAACACAGTGGTTTACTTTTGAAAAAGCTGTAGTCTGTTTTTTAAACATCTTTATTATGAAGTCAGGTTAAAGTGTGACAGCACAATCCCTTTGAGTTAAACCAAGAGCTATTCATTCTCACAATCACATCTGGAACAGTCTTGATGATTTCACACATACAAGTACATAAGACACACCCAGGAAAGAAAATTATTTACATCTATGAATATTAAAACCAGAGTGTAACTATAAATTCACATGGATATCAAAGTCCAATGTTAATTTCTTTACTCAGGAGGCCATGTGCATGTGAGTCCAGATGACTGAAGACAGGAATTGTAAAATGTTTTTGAAGTTGGAGATGACACAGAAGAGTGATGTTTGTAGATTGGGAACTAGTTTACTTTTCAGGTGATTGCAGGAGTCTTTCCAGAAATCCAGGTTCAATGAGGATTCAACTTTCAAGAGGCCTCGCTCTGGGTCTGGAGACTGTTGCTTTCTTAGCTGTTGGTTTCAGAGTGATTCGAGAGATCCAGCAAACATTTATATATGCTAAGGGACGGTTTGTGTGTGTGTGTGCTGGCAGGACCTCCCGCAAGAAGCTAATATCCAAATATGATCGTACATCGTGACAAGAGGCTGACTGACCCTGAAGAACATCAAAGTTGAATCTGATAGCTCTCTATGCAACATTCTTTCACACGTATTAATGATAGCAGTCAAGAGCAGAAACTCTGGCTGATATTTCCAATCCCCCTCCCCATAAGAGATTGAGGTTAACAGTAGAACCTTAACTGCTGTTTGGGTATAACTTGGAGATGGCATTAAGATTTTCTAGTCAGGCTGTATTAATTCCATGCATAAGAAGTTACATTTGAGACTTGTTTTCTCTAAATTTTATTTTTCTCAGTCATATTTTCTAACCTCCTCCCCAGAAGGCCTGGATATTGTGAACATGTGACACTCTCCAGTATCCATTGCAAACCCAGTCAAGTTCAAAAGTCAAATCTCACAGAGTACTGGAAATCTGAGATAAAAGCAGAAAACACTAGAAACTTTCAGCAAGTCAGGCACCACCTGACATTAACATTGTTTCTCTACATACCTGCTGCCTGATCTGCTGAGCATTTCCAGCATTCTTCTATTAAACCAGGCTGGGACTGTACTCATTGGAATTCAGGAGAATGAGAGGTGATTTCATTGAGAGATTTAGTATCCTTAAGGGGCGTGACTGGGTAAATGCTGAAAGGACATTTCTCCTCATTGGAGAGTCTTGGACCAGAAGGCATAGTCTCAGAATAAAGGGATAACAAATTAAGACTGAGATAAGGAGGAATATCTTCTCTCTGAAAGTTAGGAGTCTTTGCCACATAGAGCTGCTGGGCAGTGTTCTTGTGTATAAGGCTAAGACAGATAATTACAGTAAGGGAATCAAGGGTTATGGAGAAATTGCAGGAAGGTGGACATGAGGAATGTCAAATCAGCCATTGTCCTATTGAATGGTGAAGCTCAACGGGTTGAATGGCCTACTCCAATTCCTATTTCTCATGGTCTTAGATCTTATTTGCTGTTCCTTTAGAGTCAAATCCAATTTCTTCTTCTTCCATTGGCGATGCACGTGCATATTTCATCAGTAAGAGGCAGTGGATTGAGATCGGGAAATGGAACTGAAGCTTATTTTCCACCTTAGATATCCAGTGAAAGGTTCCCTCTAATTATTTTAATGAGCTCAGAGGCAATTTCTTTAAGTGTTGGCCCATTTAAAGTTTCAGTGTTTCGTGTATATTGTCTGTGCAGAACCTTCTCCTGAACATTGCAGCTCAGTCACTTACAGCAGTTGGACTGCTTCAACTCTGGCCCAGTTGATCTCACTCAAAAGATCACAGTGACCACTCTACCATGGCTCCACACGCTGTCAAGGCAGGAATTGAGACGTCTTTTGGATGTTTATCCTTCTGGAAAGATTTCAACCATAGTATTCAGCTCTGTGGAGGATGTATTTTACAGCTACCTCTGTGAAGGCTGTTAAATTGGGCTCCAGCCACGTAGGGCATAATTGTCCCAGGGCTTGTCGTTTGTAAGGACATCGTGAAACAGGCTGATATGTTCAAACAGATTGATGTTAAAGAGGAGGATGTGCTAGAAACTTTGAAAAACAGAAGGATAGATAAGTCCCCTGGGCCAGACAGGATATACCCAAGGTTACTACAGGAGGTGAGGGAAGAAATTGCTGCACCTTTGGTAATGATCTTTGTGTCCTCACTGTCCACTGTCATACCAGATGATTGGAGAGTAGCAAATCTTATTCCCTTGTTCAAGAAAGGGAATAGGGATAAACCTGGGAATTACAGACCAGTCAGTCTTATGTGTGTAGTGGGCAAATTATTGGAGAGGATTCTGAGAGACAGGATTTATGATTATTTGGAAAAGCATAATTTGATTAGAGATAGTCAGCATGGCTTTGTGAGGGGCAGGTCATGCCTCACAAGCCTTATTGAATTCTTTGAGGATGTGACAAAACACATTGATGAAGGTAAAGCAATGGATATGGTATACATGGATTTTAGCAGGTGTTTGATAAGGGTCCCCATGGTAGGTTCATTCAGAGTGTAAGGACGCATGGGATAGAAGGAAATTTGGCTGTCTAAAAACAGAATGGCTGGTAGAAGACAAAGGGTGGCAATAGATGGAAAGTATTCAGCGTAGATCTCAGTGACCAGTGATATTCCATAGGGATTGGTTCTGGACCTCTACTCTTCATGATTTTTATAAACGATTTGGATGAGGAAGTGGAAGGGTGGATTAGTAAATTTGCCGATGACATGAAGGTTGGTGGAGTTGTGGAGAGCTTTTGTGGATTGCAACAAGACATTGACAGGATGCAGAACAGGGTGAGATGGAGTTCAACCTGGAAAAGAGTGAAGCGATTCATTTTGGAAGGTCAAATTTGAATGCAGATTACAGGGTTAAAAGCAGGATTCTTGGCAGTGAGAAGGAACAGAGGGATTTTGGTACCCACATCCATAGATTCCTCAAAGTTGCCACCCAAGTTGATAGGGTTGCTAAGAAGGTGTATGGTGTGTTGGCTTTCATTAGCAGGGGAATTGAGTTAGAGAGCCGCAAAGTTATGCTGCAGCTCTATAGAGCCCTGGTTAGACCACATTTGAAACCTCGATTACTCGGATATCAATTATCCAAATTTTGGATTATCCAAAAAAGATCTCAAGGTCCCAATAGAAACATTACATCAAAGATGTGTTTCCAGCACTGATTGCGTCTTTTGTTTACAGTGACTAAAACTGAACTCAGCTTACTGAAATGCTGCCCAGAACAGTCCTGGACATCGATGGGATTCCAGTCACCGTCTCCAAATGACTGACCTCCCACTTTCTCTCCCTCTCTCCCCACACTTTCCCTGGAGTTCTACACAAGGGTGTACCCTGAACCCTCCTTCCCCAGATAATCGCTCGAACACTGTCCTGTACAGGACAACTGTGGAGCCTGTCAAAAGGTTGCAGTGAAAGTGTGTGAATGCGCGTATTTGGAGGCCCACCCCAGGCGCAGCAGCAGTCTTACTGATGGAGACAGGTCCGGCTGCCCAGGGGTGGAGGAACACAGTGCGGGGGGGGAGCAGCTGGATCTGTTTGGGGGCGGAGGCACGGATGGAAGTCAGATGGTGGGTGGGGGGGACGGGGGGGCAATGTTGGACAAGGTTGGGGGGGCAGGTGGGGACGGTGTTGGACGGGGTTGGATGCGGGTGGGGATGGTGTTGAATGAGGTTGGGGGCAGGCGGGGACAGTGTTGGACGGGGTCGTGGGCAGGCAGGGGACAGTGTTGGACGGGGGTGGGGGCAGGCAGGGGATGGGGTTGGGAGCAGGCAGGGGATAGTGTTGGAAAGGGTTGGGGGCAATCAGGGGATGGTGTTGGACGGGATTGGGGGCAGGCAGGGGATTGTGGTAGATGGGATTGAGGGCAGGCAGGGGACAGTGTTGGACGGGGTTGTGGGCAGGCAGAGGACGGGTTTGGACGGGGTTGGGGGCAGGCAGGGGACACTGTTGGACGGGGTTGGGAGCAGGCAGGGAATAGTGTTGGACAGGGTTGGGGGCAGGCAGGGGATTGTGGTGGATGGGGTTGGGGGCAGGCAGGGGACAGTGTTGGACAGGGTTGGGGGCAGGCAGGGGACAGTGTTGGACAGGGTAGTGGGCAGGCAGGGGACAGTGTTGGACAGGGTAGTGGGCAGGCAGGGGACAGTGTTGGATGGGGTTGTGGGCAGGCAGGGGACAGTGTTGGACGGGGTTGGGGGCAGGAAGGGGACGGTGTTAGATGGGTTTGGGGACAGGCAGGGGACAGTGTTGGATGTGGTTGGGGACAGGCAGGGGATAGTGTTGGATGGGGTTGTGGGCAGGCAAGCGACAGTGTTGGACGGGGTTGTGGGCAGGCAGGGGACAGTGTTGGACAGGGTTGGGGACAGGCAGGGGACGGGGTTGGGGACAGGTAGGGGACGGTGTTGGACAGGGTCGTGGGCAGGCAGGGGACAGTGTTGGACGGGGTTGTGGGCAGGCAGAGGACGATGTTGGATGGGGTTGTGGGCAGGCGGGGGATGTGTTAAACGGGGTTGGGGACATGCAGGGGACGGTGTTGGACGGGGTCGTGGGCAGGCAGGGGACGTGTTAGATTGGGTTGGGGGCAGGCAGGGTACAGTGTAGGACTGGGTTGGGGACAGGCAGGGGATGGGGTTGGACGGGGTTGTGGGCAGGCAGGGGATGGTGTTGGATGTGGTTGTGGACAGGCAGGGGACAGTGTTAGACTGGGTTGCGGTCAGGCAGGGGATAGTGTTGGACGGGGTTGGGAGCAGGCAGGGGACGGTGTTGGATGGAGTTGGGGGCAGGCAGGGGTCAGTGTTGTACGGGGTTGTGGGCATGCAGGGGATGGTGTTGTATGGGTTTGTGGGCAGGCAGGGGATAATGTTGGACGGAGTTGTGGGCAGGCAGGGGACAGTGTTGGACGGGGTTGAGGGCAGGCAGGGCACGGTGTCAGACAGGGTTGGGGGCAGGCAGGGGACAGTGTTGGACGGGGTTGTGGGCAGGCAGGGGACAGTGTTGGACGGGGTTGTAGGCAGGCAAGGGACAGTGTTGGACGGGGTTGAGGGCAGGCAGGGGACAGTGTTGGACGTGGCTGTGGGCAGGCAGGGAACGGTGTTAGACAGGGTTGGGGGCAGGCAGGGGATAGTATTGGACGGGGTTGGGAGCAGGCTGTGGACAGTGTTGGACGGGGTTGGCGGCAGGCAGAGGGCAGTGTTGGACGGGGTTGGGCTAGGCAGGGGATAGCGTTGGATAGGGTTGGGGGCAGGCAGGGGTTAGTGTTGGACGGGGTTGGGTGCAGGCAGGGGACAGTGTTGGACAGGGTTGGGGACAGGCAGGGGACGATATTGGTCGTGGGCAGTGGTGGGCGGTGTTGGATGGGGTTGGGGGCAGGCAGGGGACGGTGTTGGACGGGGTTGAGGGCAGGCAGGGGACAGTGTTGGACGGGGTTGAGAGCAGGCAGGGGATGGTGTTAGATGGGGTTGGGGACAGGCAGGGGACAGTGTTGGATGGGGTTGAGGGCAGGCAGGGGACAGTGTTGGACGGGGTTGAGGGCAGGCAGGGGACGGTGTTAGATGGGTTTGGGGACAGGCAGGGGACAGTGTTGGATGTGGTTGGGGACAGGCAGGGGATAGTGTTGGATTGGGTTGTGGGCAGGCAGGGGACAGTGTTGGACGGGTTTGTGGGCAGTCAGGGGACAGTATTGGACAGGGTTGGGGGCAGGCAGGGGACAGTGTTGGACAGGGTTGTGGGCAGGCAGGGGACAGTGTTGGATGGGGTTGTGGGCAGGCAGGGGACAGTGTTGGACGGGGTTGAGAGCAGGCAGGGGATGGTGTTAGATGGGGTTGGGGACAGGCAGGGGACAGTGTTGGATGGGGTTGTGGGCAGGCAGGGGACAGTGTTGGACGGGGTTGAGTGCAGGCAGGGGACGGTGTTAGATGGGTTTGGGGACAGGCAGTGGACAGTGTTGGATGTGGTTGGGGACAGGCAGGGGATAGTGTTGCATGGGGTTGTGGTCAGGCAGGGGACAGTGTTGGACGGGGTTGTGGGCAGCCAGGGGACGGTGTTGGACGGAGTTGGGGGCAGGCAGGGGACAGTGTTGGACGGGTTTGTGGGCAGTCAGGGGACAGTGTTGGATGGGTTTGTGGGCAGGCAGGGGATAATGTTGGACAGAGTTGTGGGCTGTCAGGGGACAGTGTTGGACGGGGTTGTGGGCAGGCAGGGGACAGTGTTGGACGGGGTTGAGGGCAGGCAGGGCACGGTGTTAGACGGGGTTGGGGGCAGGCACGGGACAATGTTGGACGGGGTTGTGGGCAGGCAGGGGATAATGTTGGACGGGGTTGTGGGCAGTCAGGGGACAGTGTTGGATGGGGTTGAGGGCAGGCAGGGAACGGTGTTAGACGGGATTGGGGGCAGGCAGGGGATGGTTTTGAACGGGGTTGGGAGCAGGCTGGGGGCAGTGTTGGACGGGGTTGGGGGCAGGAGGAGGGCGGTGTTGGACGGGGTTGGGGGAAGGCAGGGGAGGGTGTTAGATGGGGTTGGGAGCAGGCAGGGGATAGTGTTGGATAGGGTTGGGGCAGGCAGGGGACAGTGTTGGAAGGGGTTGGGTGCAGGCAGGGGACAGTGTTGGACAGGGTTGGGGACAGGCAGGGGTCGGTGTTGGTCGTGGGCAGTGGTGGGCAGCGTTGGATGGGGTTGGGGGCAGGCATGGGACGGTGTTGGGGGCAGGCAGGGGACAGTGTTGGATGGGGTTGGGGGCAGGCAGGGGACAGTGTTGGACAGGGTTGGGGACAGGCAGGGGACGATGTTGGTCGTGGGCAGTGGTGGACGGTGTTGGATGGGGTTGGGGGCAGGCAGGGGACGGTGTTGGACGGGGTTGAGGGCAGGCAGGGGACAGTGTTGGACGGGGTTGGGGGCAGGCAGGGGACAGTGTTGGACGGGGTTGGGGGCAGGCAGGGGACAGTGTTGCACACTGTTGGGGGCAGGCGGGGACGGTGTTGGACGGGGTTGGGGGCAGACAGGGGACAGTGTTGGATGGGGTTGGGGCAGGCAGGGGACGGTGCTGGACGGGGTTGGGGGCAGGCAGGGGACGCTGTTAGGCGGGGTTGGGGTCAGGCAGGGGACGGTGTTGAATGGGGTTGGGGGCAGGCAGGGGATTGTGGTGGTTGGGGTTGGGGACAGGCAGGGGACACTATTGGACAGGGTTGGGGGCAGGCAGGGGACAGTGTTGGACAGGGTTGTGGGCAGGCAGGGGACAGTGTTGGATGGGGTTGTGGGCAGGCAGGGGACAGTGTTGGACGGGGTTGAGAGCAGGCAGGGGATGGTGTTAGATGGGGTTGGGGACAGGCAGGGGACAGTGTTGGATGGGGTTGGGGGCAGGCAGGGGATGGTGTTAGATGGGGTTGGGGACAGGCAGGGGACAGTGTTGGATGGGGTTGAGTGCAGGCAGGGGACAGTGTTGGATGGGGTTGAGTGCAGGCAGGGGACAGTGTTGGACAGAGTTGTGGGCAGGCAGGGGACAGTGTTGGACAGGGTTGTGGGCAGGCAGGGGACAGTGTTGGACGGGGTTGAGGGCAGGCAGGGCACGGTGTCAGACGGGGTTGGGGGCAGGCACGGGACAGTGTTGGACGGGGTTGTGGGCAGGCAGGGGATAATGTTGGACGGGGTTGTGGGCAGTCAGGGGACAGTGTTGGATGGGGTTGAGGGCAGGCAGGGAACGGTGTTAGACGGGATTGGGGGCAGGCAGGGGATGGTTTCGGACGGGGTTGGGAGCAGGCTGGGGGCAGTGTTGGATGGGGTTGGGGGCAGGAGGAGGGCGGTGTTGGACGGGGTTGGGGGAAGGCAGGGGAGGGTGTTAGATGGGGTTGGGGGCAGGCAGGGGATAGTGTTGGATAGGGTTGGGGCAGGCAGGGGACAGTGTTGGAAGGGGTTGGGTGCAGGCAGGGGACAGTGTTGGACAGGGTTGGGGACAGGCAGGGGTCGGTGTTGGTCGTGGGCAGTGGTGGGCAGCGTTGGATGGGGTTGGGGGCAGGCATGGGACGGTGTTGGGGGCAGGCAGGGGACAGTGTTGGATGGAGTTGGGGGCAGGCAGGGGACGGTGTTGGATTGGTTTTGGGACAGGCAGAGGACGCTGTTAGACGGGATTGGGGGCAGGCAGGGGACGGTATTGAATGGGGTTGGGGGCAGGCAGGGGACAGTGTTTGATGGGGTTGGGAGCAGGCAGGCAATAGTGTTGGACAGGGTTGGGGGCAATCAGGGGACGGTGTTGGACGGGGTTGGGGGCAGGCAGGGGATTGTGGTGGTTGGGGTTGGGGGCAGGCAGGGGACAGTATTGGACAGGGTTGGGGGCAGGCAGGGAACAGTGTTGGACAGGGTTGTGGGCAGGCAGGGGACAGTGTTGGATGGGGTTGTGGGCAGGCAGGGGACAGTGTTGGACGGGGTTGAGAGCAGGCAGGGGATGGTGTTAGATGGGGTTGGGGACAGGCAGGGGACAGTGTTGGATGGGGTTGTGGGCAGGCAGGGGACAGTGTTGGACGGGGTTGTGGGCAGGCAGGGGACGGTGTTAGATGGATTTGGGAACAGGCAAGGGACAGTGTTGGACGGGTTTGTGGGCAGTCAGGGGACGGTGTTGTATGGGTTTGTGGGCAGGCAGGGGACAATGTTGGACAGAGTTGTGGGCAGGCAGGGGACAGTGTTGGACGGGGTTGTGGGCAGGCAGGGGACAGTGTTGGACGGGGTTGAGGGCAGGCAGGGCACGGTGTCAGACGGGGTTGGGGGCAGGCACGGGACAATGTTGGACGGGGTTGTGGGCAGGCAGGGGATAATGTTGGACGGGGTTGTGGGCAGTCAGGGGACAGTGTTGGACGGGGTTGTGGGCAGTCAGGGGACAGTGTTGGACGGGGTTGTGGGCAGGCAGGGGATAATGTTGGACGGGGTTGTGGGCAGTCAGGGGACAGTGTTGGATGGGGTTGAGGGCAGGCAGGAAACGGTGTTAGACGGGATTGGGGGCAGGCAGGGGATGGTTTTGGACGGGGTTGGGAGCAGGCTGGGGGCAGTGTTGGATGGGGTTGGGGGCAGGAGGAGGGCGGTGTTGGACGGGGTTGGGGGAAGGCAGGGGAGGGTGTTAGATGGGGTTGGGAGCAGGCAGGGGATAGTGTTGGATAGGGTTGGGGCAGGCAGGGGACAGTGTTGGAAGGTGTTGGGTGCAGGCAGGGGACAGTGTTGGACAGGGTTGGGGACAGGCAGGGGTCGGTGTTGTTCATGGGCAGTGGTGGGCAGCGTTGGATGGGGTTGGGGGCAGGCATGGGACGGTGTTGGGGGCAGGCAGGGGAAAGTGTTGGATGGGGTTGGGGGCAGGCAGGGGACGTTGTTGGATGGGTATGGGGGCAGGCAGGGGACGCTGTTAGACGGGGTTGGGGGCAGGCAGGGGACAGTGTTTGATGGGGTTGGGGGCAGGCAGGGGACCCTGTTAGACGGGGTTGGGGGCAGGCAGATGACAGTGTTGGATAGTGTTGGGGGCAGGCAGAGGACGGTGTTGGACGGTGTTGGGGGCAGGCAGGGGACAGTGTTGGATGGTGTTGGGGCAGGCAGGGGATAGTGTTGGATAGGGTTGGGGCAGGCAGGGGACAGTGTTGGAAGGGGTTGGATGCAGGCAGGGGACAGTGTTGGACGGGGTTGTGGGCAGGCAGGGGATAGTGTTAGACGGGGTTGTGTGCAGGCAGGGGAGTGTGTTGTATGGGTTCTGGGGCAGGCAGGAGATAGTGTTGGATAGGGTTGTGGGCAGGCTGGGGACAGTGTTGGATGGTGTTGGGGGCAGGCAGGGGACGATGTTGGACGGGGTTGGGGGCAGGCAGGGGAAGGTGTTGGTCGCGGTTGGGGGCAGGCAGGGGATAATGTTGGACGGGGTTGGGGGCAGGCAGGTGACGGGGTTGGGTGCGGGCGGTTGTCAAGAGTGGATGGTGTTGGATGTTGTTGGGGGCAGACAGGGGACGGTGTTGGACGGGGTTGGGGGCAGGCAGGGGACAGTGTTGGACAGGGTTGGGGGCAGGCAGGGGATGGTGTTGGACGGGGTTGGGGCAGGCGGGGACGGTATTGGACAGGGTTGGGGGCAGGCAGGGGACAGTGTTGGACGGGGTTGGGGGCAGGCAGGGGACGGTGTTGGACGGGGTTGGGGGCAGGCAGGGGACGCTGTTAGACGGGGTTGGGGACAGGCAGGGGACAGTATTGGAAGGGGTTGGGGGCAGGCAGGGGACGCTGTTAGACGGGGTTGGGGGCAGGCATGCGACAGTGTTGGATGGGGTTGTGGGCAGGCAGGGGACAGTGTTGGATGGGGTTGGGGGCAGGCAGGGGATAGTGTTGAACGGGTTTGTGGGCAGTCAGGGGACAGTATTGGACAGGGTTGGGGGCAGGCAGGGGACAGTGTTGGACAGGGTTGTGGGCAGGCAGGGGACAGTGTTGGATGGGGTTGTGGGCAGGCAGGGGACAGTGTTGGACGGGGTTGAGAGCAGGCAGGGGATGGTGTTAGATGGGGTTGGGGACAGGCAGGGGACAGTGTTGGATGGGGTTGTGGGCAGGCAGGGGACAGTGTTGGACGGGGTTGAGTGCAGGCAGGGGACGGTGTTAGATGGGTTTGGGGACAGGCAGGGGACAGTGTTGGATGTGGTTGGGGACAGGCAGGGGATAGTGTTGGATGGGGTTGTGGTCAGGCAGGGGACAGTGTTGGACGGGGTTGTGGGCAGCCAGGGGACGGTGTTGGACGGAGTTGGGGGCAGGCAGGGGACAGTGTTGGATGGGTTTGTGGGCAGTCAGGGGACGGTGTTGTATGGGTTTGTGGGCAGGCAGGGGATAATGTTGGACAGAGTTGTGGGCAGGCAGGGGACAGTGTTGGACGGGGTTGTGGGCAGGCAGGGGACAGTGTTGGACGGGGTTGAGGGCAGGCAGGGCACGGTGTCAGACGGGGTTGGGGGCAGGCACGGGACAATGTTGGACGGGGTTGTGGGCAGGCAGGGGATAATGTTGGACGGGGTTGTGGGCAGTCAGGGGACAGTGTTGGATGGGGTTGAGGGCAGGCAGGGAACGGTGTTAGACGGGATTGGGGGCAGGCAGGGGATGGTTTTGAACGGGGTTGGGAGCAGGCTGGGGGCAGTGTTGGACGGGGTTGGGGGCAGGAGGAGGGCGGTGTTGGACGGGGTTGGGGGAAGGCAGGGGAGGGTGTTAGATGGGGTTGGGGGCAGGCAGGGGATAGTGTTGGATAGTGTTGGGGCAGGCAGGGGACAGTGTTGGAAGGGGTTGGGTGCAGGCAGGGGACAGTGTTGGACAGGGTTGGGGACAGGCAGGGGTCGGTGTTGGTCGTGGGCAGTGGTGGGCAGCGTTGGATTGGGTTGGGGGCAGGCATGGGACGGTGTTGGGGGCAGGCAGGGGACAGTGTTGGATGGGGTTGGGGGCAGGCAGGGGACAGTGTTGGACAGGGTTGGGGACAGGCAGGGGACGATGTTGGTCGTGGGCAGTGGTGGACGGTGTTGGATGGGGTTGGGGGCAGGCAGGGGACGGTGTTGGACGTGGTTGAGGGCAGGCAGGGGACAGTGTTGGACGGGGTTGGGGGCAGGCAGGGGACAGTGTTGGACGGGGTTGGGGGCAGGCAGGGGACAGTGTTGCACGCTGTTGTGGGCAGGCGGGGACGGTGTTGGATGGGGTTGGGGGCAGACAGGGGACAGTGTTGGATGGGGTTGGGGCAGGCAGGGGACGGTGTTGGACGGGGTTGGGGGCAGGCAGGGGACGCTGTTAGGCGGGGTTGGGGTCAGGCAGGGGACGGTGTTGAATGGGGTTGGGGGCAGGCAGGGGATTGTGGTGGTTGGGGTTGGGGACAGGCAGGGGACAGTATTGGACAGGGTTGGGGGCAGGCAGGGGACAGTGTTGGACAGGGTTGTGGGCAGGCAGGGGACAGTGTTGGATGGGGTTGTGGGCAGGCAGGGGACAGTGTTGGACGGGGTTGAGAGCAGGCAGGGGATGGTGTTAGATGGGGTTGGGGACAGGCAGGGGACAGTGTTGGATGGGGTTGTGGGCAGGCAGGGGACAGTGTTGGACGGGGTTGAGTGCAGGCAGGGGATAATGTTGGACGGGGTTGTGGGCAGTCAGGGAACAGTGTTGGATGGGGTTGAGGGCAGGCAGGGAACGGTGTTAGACGGGATTGGGGGCAGGCAGGGGATGGTTTCGGACGGGGTTGGGAGCAGGCTGGGGGCAGTGTTGGATGGGGTTGGGGGCAGGAGGAGGGCGGTGTTGGACGGGGTTGGGGGAAGGCAGGGGAGGGTGCTGGATGGGGTTGGGGGCAGGCAGGGGATAGTGTTGGATAGGGTTGGGGCAGGCAGGGGACAGTGTTGGAAGGGGTTGGGTGCAGGCAGGGGACAGTGTTGGACAGGGTTGGGGACAGGCAGGGGTCGGTGTTGGTCGTGGGCAGTGGTGGGCAGCGTTGGAAGGGGTTGGGGGCAGGCATGGGACGGTGTTGGTCGTGGGCAGTGGTGGGCAGCGTTGGAAGGGGTTGGGGGCAGGCATGGGACGGTGTTGGGGGCAGGCAGGGGACAGTGTTGGATGGAGTTGGGGGCAGGCAGGGGACGGTGTTGGATGGGTTTGGGGACAGGCAGGGGACAGTGTTTGATGGGGTTGGGAGCAGGCAGGCAATAGTGTTGGACAGGGTTGGGGGCAATCAGGGGACGGTGTTGGACGGGGTTGGGGGCAGGCAGATGATTGTGGTGGTTGGGGTTGGGGGCAGGAGGAGGGCGGTGTTGGACAGGGTTGGGGGAAGACAGGGGAGGGTGTTAGATGGGGTTGGGGGCAGGCAGGGGATAGTGTTGGATAGGGTTGGGCAGGCAGGGGACAGTGTTGGAAGGGGTTGGGGACAGGCAGGGGTCGGTGTTGGTCGTGGGCAGTGGTGGGCGGCGTTGGATGGGGTTGGGGGCAGGCATGGGACGGTGTTGGGGGCAGGCAGGGGACAGTGTTGGATGGAGTTGGGGGCAGGCAGGGGACGGTGTTGGATTGGTTTGGGGGCAGGCAGAGGACGCTGTTAGACAGGATTGGGGGCAGGCAGGGGACGGTATTGAATGGGGTTGGGGGCAGGCAGGGGACAGTGTTTGATGGGGTTGGGAGCAGGCAGGGAATAGTGTTGGACAGGGTTGGGGGCAATCAGGGGACGGTGTTGGACGGGGTTGGGGGCAGGCAGGGGATTGTGGTGGTTGGGGTTGGGGGCAGGCAGGGGACACTATTGGACAGGGTTGGGGCAGGCAGGGGACAGTGTTGGACAGGGTTGTGGGCAGGCAGGGGACAGTGTTGGATGGGGTTGTGGGCAGGCAGGGGACAGTGTTGGACGGGGTTGAGAGCAGGCAGGGGATGGTGTTAGATGGGGTTGGGGACAGGCAGGGGACAGTGTTGGATGGGGTTGTGGGCAGGCAGGGGACTGTGTTGGATGGGGTTGAGTGCAGGCAGGGGACGGTGTTGGACGGAGTTGGGGGCAGGCAGGGGACAGTGTTGGATGGGGTTGTGGGCAGTCAGGGGACGGTGTTGTATGGGTTTGTGGGCAGGCAGGGGATAATGTTGGACAGAGTTGTGGGCAGGCAGGGGACAGTGTTGGACGGGGTTGTGGGCCGGCAGGGGACAGTGTTGGACGGGGTTGAGGGCAGTCAGGGCACGGTGTCAGACGGGGTTGGGGGCAGCACGGGACAGTGTTGGACGGGGTTGTGGGCAGGCAGGGGATAATGTTGGACGGGGTTGTGGGCAGTCAGGGGACAGTGTTGGATGGGGTTGAGGGCAGGCAGGGAACGGTGTTAGACGGGATTGGGGGCAGGCAGGGGATGGTTTTGGACGGGGTTGGGAGCAGGCTGGGGGCAGTGTTGGATGGGGTTGGGGGCAGGAGGAGGGCGGTGTTGGACGGGGTTGGGGGAAGGCAGGGGAGGGTGTTAGATGGGGTTGGGGGCAGGCAGGGGATAGTGTTGGATAGGGTTGGGGCAGGCAGGGGACAGTGTTGGAAGGGGTTGGGTGCAGGCAGGGGACAGTGTTGGACAGGGTTGGGGACAGGCAGGGGTCGGTGTTGCTCGTGGGCAGTGGTGGGCAGCGTTGGATGGGGTTGGGGGCAGGCATGTGACGGTGTTGGGGGCAGGCAGGGGACAGTGTTGGATGGAGTTGGGGCAGGCAGGGGACGGTGTTGGATGGGTTTGGGGACAGGCAGAGGACGCTGTTAGACGGGATTGGGGGCAGGCAGGGGACGGTATTGAATGGGGTTGGGGGCAGGCAGGGGACAGTGTTTGATGGGGTTGGGAGCAGGCAGGCAATAGTGTTGGACAGGGTTGGGGGCAATCAGGGGACGGTGTTGGACGGGGTTGGGGGCAGGCAGGGGACAGTGTTGGACGGGTTTGTGGGCAGTCAGGGGACGGTGTTGTATGGGTTTGTGGGCAGGCAGGGGATAATGTTGGGCAGAGTTGTGGGCAGGCAGGGGACAGTGTTGGACGGGGTTGTGGGCAGGCAGGGGACAGTGTTGGACGGGGTTGAGGGCAGGCAGGGCACGGTGTCAGACGGGGTTGGGGGCAGGCACGGGACAATGTTGGACGGGGTTGTGGGCAGGCAGGGGATAATGTTGGACGGGGTTGTGGGCAGTCAGGGGACAGTGTTGGATGGGGTTGAGGGCAGGCAGGAAACGGTGTTAGACGGGATTGGGGGCAGGCAGGGGATGGTTTTGGACGGGGTTGGGAGCAGGCTGCGGGCAGTGTTGGATGGGGTTGGGGGCAGGAGGAGGGCGGTGTTGGACGGGGTTGGGGGAAGGCAGGGGAGGGTGTTAGATGGGGTTGGGAGCAGGCAGGGGATAGTGTTGGATAGGGTTGGGGCAGGCAGGGTACAGTGTTGGAAGGGGTTGGGTGCAGGCAGGGGACAGTGTTGGACAGGGTTGGGGACAGGCAGGGGTCGGTGTTGTTCGTGGGCAGTGGTGGGCAGCGTTGGATTGGGTTGGGGGCAGGCATGGGACGGTGTTGGGGGCAGGCAGGGGACAGTGTTGGATGGGGTTGGGGGCAGGCAGGGGACGTTGTTGGATGGGTTTGGGGGCAGGCAGGGGACGCTGTTAGACGGGGTTGGGGGCAGGCAGGGGACGGTGTTGAATGGGGTTGGGGGCAGGCAGGGGACAGTGTTTGATGGGGTTGGGGGCAGGCAGGGGACCCTGTTAGACGGGGTTGGGGGCAGGCAGGTGACAGTGTTGGATAGTGTTGGGGGCAGGCAGAGGACGGTGTTGGACGGTGTTGGGGGCAGGCAGAGGACGGTGTTGGACGGTGTTGGGGGCAGGCAGGGGACAGTGTTGGATAGGGTTGGGGCAGGCAGGGGACAGTGTTGGAAGGGGTTGGATGCAGGCAGGGGACAGTGTTGGACGGGGTTGTGGGCAGGCAGGGGATAGTGTTAGACGGGGTTGTGTGCAGGCAGGGGAGTGTGTTGTATGGGTTCTGGGGCAGACAGGAGATAGTGTTGGATAGGGTTGTGGGCAGGCTGGGGACAGTGTTGGATGGTGTTGGGGGCAGGCAGGGGACGATGTTGGACGGGGTTGGGGGCAGGCAGGGGAAGGTGTTGGTCGCGGTTGGGGGCAGGCAGGGGATAATGTTGGACGGGGTTGGGGGCAGGCAGGTGACGGGGTTGGGTGCGGGCGGTTGTCAAGAGTGGATGGTGTTGGATGTTGTTGGGGGCAGACAGGGGACGGTGTTGGACGGGGTTGGGGGCAGGCAGGGGACAGTGTTGGACAGGGTTGGGGGCAGGCAGGGGATGGTGTTGGACGGGGTTGGGGCAGGCGGGGACGGTATTGGACAGGGTTGGGGGCAGGCAGGGGACAGTGTTGGACAGGGTTGGGGGCAGGCAGGGGACGGTGTTGGACGGGGTTGGGGGTAGGCAGGGGACGCTGTTAGACGGGGTTGGGGGCAGGCAGGGGACAGTATTGGAAGGGGTTGGGGGCAGGCAGGGGACGCTGTTAGACGGGGTTGGGGGCAGGCATGCGACAGTGTTGGATGGGGTTGTGGGCAGGCAGGGGACAGTGTTGGATGGGGTTGGGGGCAGGCAGGGGATAGTGTTGAACGGGTTTGTGGGCAGTCAGGGGACAATATTGGACAGGGTTGGGGGCAGGCAGGGGACAGTGTTGGACAGGGTTGGGGGCAGGCAGGGGATGGTGTTGGACGGGGTTGGGGCAGGCGGGGACGGTATTGGACAGGGTTGGGGGCAGGCAGGGGACAGTGATGGACGGGGTTGGGGGCAGGCAGGGGACGGTGTTGGACGGGGTTGGGGGCAGGCAGGGGACGCTGCTGGACGGGGTTGGGGGCAGGCAGGGGACAGTATTGGAAGGGGTTGGGGGCAGGCAGGGGACGCTGTTAGACGGGGTTGGGGGCAGGCATGCGACAGTGTTGGATGGGGTTGTGGGCAGGCAGGGGACAGTGTTGGATGGGGTTGGGGGCAGGCAGGGGATAGTGTTGAACGGGTTTGTGGGCAGTCAGGGGACAGTATTGGACAGGGTTGGGGGCAGGCAGGGGACAGTGTTGGACAGGGTTGTGGGCAGGCAGGGGACAGTGTTGGATGGGGTTGTGGGCAGGCAGGGGATAGTGTTGAACGGGTTTGTGGGCAGTCAGGGGACAGTATTGGATGGGGTTGTGGGCAGGCAGGGGACAGTGTTGGATGGGGTTGGGGGCAGGCAGGGGATAGTGTTGAACGGGTTTGTGGGCAGTCAGGGGACAGTATTGGACAGGGTTGTGGGCAGGCAGGGGACAGTGTTGGATGGGGTTGTGGGCAGGCAGGGGACAGTGTTGGACGGGGTTGAGAGCAGGCAGGGGATGGTGTTAGATGGGGTTGGGGACAGGCAGGGGACAGTGTTGGATGGGGTTGTGGGCAGGCAGGGGACAGTGTTGGACGGGGTTGAGTGCAGGCAGGGGACGGTGTTAGATGGGTTTGGGGACAGGCAGGGGACAGTGTTGAATGTGGTTGGGGACAGGCAGGGGATAGTGTTGGATGGGGTTGTGGGCAGGCAGGGCACAGTGTTGGACGGGGTTGTGGGCAGCCAGGGGATGGTGTTGGACGGAGTTGTGGGCAGGCAGGGGACAGTGTTGGACGGGTTTGTGGGCAGTCAGGGGACGGTGTTGTATGGGTTTGTGGGCAGGCAGGGGATAATGTTGGACAGAGTTGTGGGCAGGCAGGGGACAGTGTTGGACGGGGTTGTGGGCAGGCAGGGGACAGTGTTGGACGGGGTTGAGGGCAGGCAGGGCACGGTGTCAGACGGGGTTGGGGGCAGGCACGGGACAATGTTGGACGGGGTTGTGGGCAGGCAGGGGATAATGTTGGACGGGGTTGTGGGCAGTCAGGGGACAGTGTTGGATGGGGTTGAGGGCAGGCAGGGAACGGTGTTAGACGGGATTGGCGGCAGGCAGGGGATGGTTTTGAACGGGGTTGGGAGCAGGCTGGGGGCAGTGTTGGACGGGGTTGGGGGCAGGAGGAGGGCGGTGTTGGATGGGGTTGGGGGAAGGCAGGGGAGGGTGTTAGATGGGGTTGGGGGCAGGCAGGGGATAGTGTTGGATAGGGTTGGGGCAGGCAGGGGACAGTGTTGGAAGGGGTTGGGTGCAGGCAGGGGACAGTGTTGGACAAGGTTGGGGACAGGCAGGGGTCGGTGTTGGTCGTGGGCAGTGGTGGGCAGCGTTGGATGGGGTTGGGGGCAGGCATGGGACGGTGTTGGGGGCAGGCAGGGGACAGTGTTGGATGGGGTTGGGGGCAGGCAGGGGACGTTGTTGGATGGGTTTGGGGGCAGGCAGGGGACGCTGTTAGACGGGGTTGGGGGCAGGCAGGTGACAGTGTTGGATAGTGTTGGGGGCAGGCAGAGGACGGTGTTGGACGGTGTTGGGGGCAGGCAGGGGACAGTGTTGGATGGTGTTGGGGCAGGCATGGGACAATGTTGGATGGGGTTGGGGGCAGGCAGGGGACGGTGTTGGACGGGATTGGGTGCAGGCAGGGGACAGTGTTGGACGGGGTTGTGGGCAGGCAGGGGATAGTGTTGTATGGGTTCTGGGGCAGGCAGGAGATAGTGTTGGATAGGGTTGTGGGCAGGCAGGGGACAGTGTTTGATGGGGTTGGGGGCAGGCAGGGGACCCTGTTAGACGGGGTTGGGGGCAGGCAGGTGACAGTGTTGGATAGTGTTGGGGGCAGGCAGAGGACGGTGTTGGACGGTGTTGGGGGCAGGCAGGGGACAGTGTTGGATGGTGTTGGGGCAGGCAGGGGACAATGTTGGATGGGGTTGGGGGCAGGCAGGGGACGGTGTTGGACGGGATTGGGTGCAGGCAGGGGACAGTGTTGGACGGGGTTGTGGGCAGGCAGGGGATAGTGTTGTATGGGTTCTGGGGCAGGCAGGAGATAGTGTTGGATAGGGTTGTGGGCAGGCTGGGGACAGTGTTGGATGGTGTTGGGGGCAGGCAGGGGACGATGTTGGACGGGGTTGGGGGCAGGCAGGGGAAGGTGTTGGTCGCGGTTGGGGGCAGGCAGGGGATAATGTTGGACGGGGTTGGGGGCAGGCAGGTGACGGGGTTGGGTGCGGGCGGTTGTCAAGAGTGGATGGTGTTGGATGTTGTTGGGGGCAGGCAGGGGACGGTGTTGGACGGGGTTGGGGGCAGGCAGGGGACAGTGTTGGACAGGGTTGGGGGCAGGCAGGGGATGGTGTTGGACGGGGTTGGGGCAGGCGGGGACGGTATTGGACAGGGTTGGGGGCAGGCAGGGGACAGTGTTGGACGGGGTTCGGGGCAGGCAGGGGACGGTGTTGGACGGGGTTGGGGGCAGGCAGGGGACGGTGTTGAATGAGGTTGGGGGCAGGCAGGGGACAGTATTGGAAGGGGTTGGGGGCAGGCACCGGACGCTGTTAGACGGGGTTGGGGGCAGGCATGCGACAGTGTTGGATGGGGTTGTGGGCAGGCAGGGGACAGTGTTGGATGGGGTTGGGGGCAGGCAGGGGATAGTGTTGAACGGGGTTGGGGGCAGGCAGGGGACGCTGTTGGTCGGGGTTGAGGGCAGGCAGGGGACGGTGTTGAATCGGGTTGGGGGCAGGTAGGGGTCAGTATTGGAAGGGGTTGGGGGCAGCCAGGGGACGCTGTTAGATGGGGTTGGGGGCGGTCAGGCGACAGTGTTGGATGGGGTTGTAGGCAGGCAGAGGATGGCGTTGGACGGTGTTGGGGGCAGGCAGGGGACACTGTTGGATGGTGTTGGGGGCAGGCAGTGGACGATGTTGGACGGGGTTGGGGGCAGGCAGGGGACGGTGTTGGACGGGGTTGGGTGCAGGCAGGGGACGGTGTTGGACGGGGTTGTGGGCAGGCAGGGGACAGTGTTGGATGGGATTGGGGGCAGGCAGGGGATAGTGTTGGACGGGATTGGGGGCAGGCAGGGGACAGTGTTGGTCGGGGTTGGGGGCAGGCAGGGGATAATGTTGGACGGGGTTGGGTGTGGGCGGTTGTCAAGGGTGGACGGCGTTGGATGTGGTTGGGGGGGTGGCCGGCAGATGTGGGGGTGATGTTGGACAAGGTTGGGGGGATGGGCAGCAGGATGTTTTGGAAATAGGGATGGGCGCAGGCAGTGGGTTGTGTTGGATAGGGATGGGCACAGGCAGATGGGGGTCGGTGTTGGATGGGGTTCGGGGCGGCGGGGGGGCTCACATGCAGTGTGCTGCTGCCTAGTCTCCTGAACTGGGAGCGGACGTAACAGAAAACTCTGAGCCCCAGAGGAAAGGCATTGAATCAATTAACCGAATAATCAGTTATCCGAATGAAATAGTGCCTGCCCATCTCGTTCAGATAATCGAGGTTCCTCTGTATGGTGTTCAGTACTGATTGTCTCATTATCGGAAGAATGTGGAAGCTTTGGAGAGGGTGCAGTGGAGATTTACCAGGGTGCTGCCTGGACTAGAGGGCATATCTTATGGAGAAAGGTTGAGGGAGCTAGGGGTTTTCTCATTGGAGCGAAGAAGGATGAGAGGTGACTTGATCGATTTGAGAGGCATAGATAGAGTGAATTATCAGAGACTTTTTCCTAGGGTGGAAATTGCTATCACAAGGGGCATTATTTTAAGGTGATTGGAGGAAGGTTTGGGGGAGATGTCAGAGCTAGATGCCAGCAATGGCAGTACTGTTAGATACATTAGGGGCATTTAAGCGACTCTTGGATAGGCACATGGATGTTAGTAAAATGAAGGGTATGTAGGTTAGTTTGATCTTAGAGTAGGATAAAAGGTCAGCACAAAGGGGCTGTACTATACTGTTCTATGTTCTATGACTTCTCCAAAATTGTCCTTTCTCGGGGCTTCCAAACTGTAGACTTTCTTACCTCCTTCAGAGGGAGAAACCAGGGATAAATCAGTAAGTGCTGAAAATGAACTCGAGTGTACTCGAGTTCCAGTTTGAAGATTCAAAATGGGTCAGGCCAATGTGTGTCATTCATACACTTTACTATTTTTCCTTCAGTCTGTCTCCAATATGTAATTGTCTAAGTTTTAAAATATAACTTTAAAAGCCCTGCTCCAAATCCACATCCTCATTGATCTCATTGTCTTCCTTTTCCTCTTTATGCCTTTGCCTTAGCCCTTTGCCCAACTTTTCAAACATGTGGTGATCATTTCCGAGATTAAATCCCATGAATGCTTGGTGAGATTGTGACCATTCTGCATCGACCTATCAATACCAATTCTACATTAAACTTTCAAAGTCTTTGAAGTAAAAGCAAAGAGTATGGTTTTGAAAGACGGGAGCTCCTTCCTGCTGCCTGAAGCAGTAATGTTTTTTTTTAACAGTTGAAATTCTCTTTCCTGTTGGCTTTGCTGAAGTGTCATAGGACTAAATTAAACAAACTAACTACAGAGGCTTCATTATCTTGTGGCAATATAACAGGAAGCCTGTGTTGATCATGACCCCGGAGAGCAACAGTCTGAACTATATCTTTAACGTGAAAATATCCAATGCGCAAAATCTCATTCAGAATCTTGCATTAACAAAGCTTGAATTCCACCTGATGCAAGGATTGATGTTAAAAGCTTACACGAGTTTATTTAGTGGTCGATAAAGAATACTATAAATACATTCAAAAAAATGGAAGTGTGCTAAATTAATTCACCCCAAATAGGAACGCTTACACAACAGTCTAGGTAGAGTTTCAAATGGATGTGCCATTCACTTAACATACAAATGCTCCTTTGCAGCTTCAGTTTCAACGGATAGTATGTCAGGTCTTGTGGGGAATACACCCCTCCTCCTTTCTCGTGCTTAAGCAAAGCCAAAGGTTCACAGATGCAACACAGTGGAAATATATTCTTCCCCCAGCAACTGCTCGTCTACAGGCTGCAGGAATACATTCTGCTGAAGTGTATTAGCACATCCTGATACAGAAAATTAGAACCATGCAAGTGAATAGAAAAACAATGCTGTTAGTGTAAATTAATTTTATTTGAAAGCTTTAGAATTACAGAATGGTTACAATGCAGAAGGTGGCCAATTAGCTCTTTGAAGGAGCAATTCACTAAGTGCTATTTATGTATCCTTTTCTCATGGCCCCTCAGGACAAAAATGTTGTCCTTTTCAGATAATGATCCAACTCTCTTTTGAAAGCCTTCATTGACCCTGCCTTCACCATGTTCTCAGACAGTGCCTTCAGATCCTAATCACTAACTGTGGGAAACTCACATTACTATTGTTTCTTTTGTCAACAATCTTATATCTGTGGCCTCTGTTTCTCAAGTTATCCATCAGTTTCTCCCTATCTACTCTATCCAGATCCTTCATGATTTTGAATAGAACATAGAACATAGAACATAGAACAATACAGCACAGAACAGGCCCTTCGGCCCACGATGTGAATACCTTGATCAAATCTCCTCTCAACCCCCTTTTCTTAATGAAGCCAGTCCCAATATCCCAAACTGAGTGTCCTCATTGCTGGAAGAATTCTTCTAGCTCATTTCTGCACCATCTCTACTGTCTTCACAACATTCCTAAATTGTAAGGCCCAGAACCATGTGCAACATTCCATTTGAGACGAAACAGTATTCTATCTCGGTCTAACATCACTTGCTTGCTGTTGCAACCGGTACCCCTATACATACAGCCTGAAGCAGTAATGTTTTTTTTTACAGTTGAAATTCTATATATTCAACTAACTGCTCTCTCTACCTGTCCTAACACCTTCAATAATTTTTGTATGTATACCAAGGTCTCTCTGCTCTTGTGTTCCGTTTACAATTGACCTGAAATTTTATATCCCCTCCCCGCATTCGTCCAAAATTAATCATTTCACACTTCTCGGCATTAAATTTCATTTACGACTTGCACCCCCCAATCCCCCCCACCATTCCACCAACCAATCGATAGTCTTTTTTCAATCTTTACTCGGAAAACAGGAGTCTGTCCCAGGATAAAATAGTACCTCTCAGCTTTTGGATATCATTAACTGTGAGATTAATTAGTGACGACCCTTGGCAGAGCTTACATTGCAATTTAAATTCACTGTATTTAACAAAGCACGTCTGAGCCTAACCATCAGATCGCAGAGATAGATAGGGCTACATATCTACAAGACAGAATCTTGCAACTTAAACACCACAGTTCACAAAATGCTGAAAGTCACTCAAAACTCTGGCGTGTCTTTCAAATTCCCTAAGGTTTGAGTAGGTTTCTGTTGATGGGATTTCTCAATCTGAAGAATGCACTCACTTCCATAGATCAGACTCAAAATAAATAATTAGCCCATTATTGGCTTTACTTGTTACAGTGTTTGCTTAATATTGAACTTGATGTAAATGCATCATTTTGCACCATACATTTGCATGCAATTCAAAATCAATATGCATTAGTTACTTTACTCCATGTTCGGGCCTGAGCCTAATGTTTTGCATTAAGGAATATATATAGAATTAAGGAATATATATAGAATAATATATAGAATATATAGAAAGCATAGTGGTGCATTCAGCCCCTCAAGCCTACTCCACTATTCTAGAGCGTGGGTAATTATTTATCTCAACACCATTTTCCTATGCTATCTCCTTATCCTTTATTCTGACGTTGTCTCCTGGTTATGGGCCCCATCAGCCAGCAGAACATCCCTTCTGCATCTATCCTGTCTTGCCCTTTAAGAAATTTGCAAATTCGAAGAGATCACCTCTCACTCATCCAAATTCAAGAGCATATAGGCCCAGTTTGTTCAATTTCTCCTCATAACACCATCCCAGAAAGAAGCCTAATAGTGACTTGCTGCTATACTCTATACATATACCTAATAAGTGTATCTTTCCTCAGGTAAGGACACCAACATCCTGGACACAATACTCCAGTTGTGGTCTCATCCATGTTCTAAGTACGTAGGTAAGACGTTATTACTCTGATACTCAAATCCTCTTCCAAAAAAGGCTAATATACCATTTACCTATCCAAGTGCTTGCTACACCTGTGTGTTAACAATTGATGACTAATGAACATGCACACCCAGATCCTTTTGGACTTCAACACTTTCCACTCTTTCATCATTTGTCATTTAAGATATACTCTGCATCGCCATTCTCCTACTTGTGGACATTTTTATCCTCATCATACGCTATCTGTTATGTTTATACCAATTCATTCAGCCCGTCTCAAACTCTTGGAGCATCTTTGCATCCACTTGTAACTCACATTCTTAACCAGTTTTGTGCCATTTGCAAACTTGGAAACATTATATTTGGTGCCCAGATCCAAATCATTATTATGGATTTTGAACAGCCAGGGCACACGCACTGATCCTTGTTGGATAAGGAAGTCTTTTTTTTTGCCCAAATCTAATTTAGTTTGGTGTTGGTATTAAACGCAAGTTTAGTTTACATTTTATAGTTGTCAATTTTAAGCAGGGTGTTTTCAAGGGTACCAGTTAATGAACAAGTCAAGTTTGAGAGATTTGTGGCCCAATGACTGATGTGGGTGAAATGGGCTCCAGTTCATGGGACATTGCCACCAGTGCTGGGAAACTGGGATCTGTACTAATGGGACAGTTTCCACCTGAACAGTGTTCTTGCCAACTGCATAACTGGGGAAGTAGAGAGCATTTTAAACTCAATGTTAGGAACAGGGGATCAAATCTGGTAAGGCACAGTAAATCAAGAAGAAGAGACATACCCAAAGACAGAGTTATTAACGTGAGAAATAAAAACAGTCAGGCCAGGAAGGGATAGAGAGTATTAATCCAGGAGTCAACCAACAGATAAGACTTGAATTTACTTGAGGAAAATTAGAAAAGAATAGGTTCTATATCTGAATGCCTAAAATATTCAGAGAAAACAGAAGAGCTGAAAATGCAAATAGAAATGAGTAAGTACAATCTGGTAGCCATTACAGTCTCTTGGCTACAGCCTGGTGTGGATTGAGACATGAACGTTGAAGGGTTCATGGCGTTTACAAATAACAAGAGACTTTGGAGTACAGGTTTGTAATTCTTGAAAGTAGAGTCTCAGGTAGACAGAATTGTGAAGAAGACGTGTGGGAATGCTTGAATCGAGTATCGGATTTTGGAGGCTATGTTGCAGCTCTACATGACATTGGTTTGGCCACTTATGGAATATTGCATGCAATTCTGGTCTCCTTCCTTCAGTAAGGATGTTGTGAAACTTGAAAAGGTTCAGAAAAGATTTGCAAAGATGTTGCCAGGGTTGGAGAATTTGAGCTATAGGGACAGGCAGAATAGGCTGAAGCTATTTTCCCAGGAGCATCGGAGGCTGAGGGGTGACTTTATAGAGGTTCATAAAATCATGAGGGGCATGGATAGGGTAAATAGACAAGGTCTTTTCCCTGTGGTGGAGGAGTCCAGAACTAGAGGGCATAGGTTTAGGGTGAGAGAGGAAAAATATAAAAGAGACATAAAGGGCAACCTTTTCATGCAAAGACTGGTATGTATATGCCAGAGGAAGTGATGGAGGCTGGTAATATTACAAAATTTAAAAGACAATTGGATGGGTATATGAATAGGAAGGGTTTGTGGGGATATGGGCTGGATGCTGGCAGGTGGGACAGGATTGGATTGGGATATCTGGTCGGCATGGACGAGTTGGACTGAAGGGTCTGTTTCCATGCTGTACATCTCTTTGACTCTATGACAAGAAAGTAGGAAAAGGTATAGAGGTGGTTCTGTTAGGTATTATCTTACTAACACAATATTTCAGGAAACTAAGAAGTGGAGACACTTTGGCAGAAGTGCGAAATAATAAAAGTGAAAAGGCTCTTGTGGGAGTGGTGTACAAACCACCTATCAGTAACCAAACGGTAAGTTAGGGTACAAAGGAAGAAAGGCATGATGTGAAAGATAGTCTAAATGAGGGATTTATATCATGTCTTCAGGGTAGTATTTACAACAGCATGTTCTGGAATCAACCAGAAAGCAGGCTATTATCAGCTTGGCATTGTATAAAGTGATAGGGTTAGTTAATGACCTAGACAAAAGTGAGGACTGCAGATGCTGGAGATCAGAGTCTAGATTAGAGTGGTGCTGGAAAAGCACAGCAGGTCAGGCAGCATCCAGAGAGCAGGAAAGTCGACATGTCCGGCAAAAGCCCTTCATTAGGAATGAGGCAGGGAGCCTCCAGGGTGGAGAGATAAATGGGAGGGGGGTAGGGCGAGAAGGTAGCTAAGAGTACAATAGGTGGATGAAGGTGCGGATGAAGGTGATAGGTCAGAGAGGAGGGTAGAGCGGATAGGTGGGAAAGAAGATTGGCAGGTAGGACAGGTCATGAGGATGGTGCGAGTCTGTTTCAGGACACGGTTAAAGAGCTTCAGGGCAGAGGAGATGACCTGGGGGTTACTGTCAGACAGAGATTCACTGAAATCCTTCTAGAGAGAGGAGAAGAACTTCTTCAGGGTAGGCATCCTTGCAAGAGGATTCGCAGTAGGGTTACAATCAACTAGGCGAAAGTGAGTACTGCAGATGCAACTGTGACATGGTTGAGTCTGAGAGAGAGAGAGGAGTGGGTGGAGTTCTTATTTTAAAACAAAGAATAAAGTGCAATTCTGAAGGCATGAAAGCAAAACTGGATCAAATGAATTGGCAAATTATGTTAAATGATTCATTAATAGAGAAGCAGTGGCAGGCATTTAAGGTGTTACTTGAGAATGCACACAAATAGATACATTGCACTGAGTCAGAAAAATTCCAAAGGACCGATCTACCATCAGTGGTTAACTAGGAATGTTAAAGGTAGTATCAAACTAAAAGTTAAAGCTATAAAAACAGAACGTGCTTGGGAAACTCAAAAGGTCGAGCATCGTCAGCCACGATCATATTGGACAGTGGTGCAGGCTTAAAGGGCCAAATGCCCGACTGCACCTACTTTCTATGTTTCTCTATCAGTGGAGTGAGAAACGACTTAATGTTTTGAGTCGAAAATGATTTTTCTTCAGAAGACTAGCCATATCGGAATCAAACTTTAACTGTGTTTCTCTCCACAGTTGATACCAGACCTGCTGAGTTTTTCCAGAACATTTTGTTTTTGTTTCAGATTTTCAGCATCTGTAGTGTTTTGCTTTTATAAAAGAAAAAGAATATAATTATGCAAAAACAGCTGGCAGGTCAGAAGGTTGGACAGCATATAAAATAGAGCAAAGAATGACCAAAAATTAATTAAGAAAATATAGATTTTAGAGAAAGCTGGCCAGAAATATAAGACCATAAGACCATAAGACATAGGAGCAGAAGTAAGGCCATTCGGCCCATCGAGTCCGCTCCACCATTCAATCATGGCTGATGGGCATTTCAACTCCACTTACCCGCATTCTCCCCGTAGCCCTTAATTCCTTGTGACATCAAGAATTTATCAATTTCTGCCTTGAAGACATTTAGCGTCCCAGCCTCCACTGCACTCTGTGGCAATGAATTCCACAGGCCCACCACTCTCTGGCTGAAGAAATGTCTCCACATTTCTGTTCTGAATTTACCCCCTCTAATTCTAAGGCTGTGTCCACGGGTCCTAGTCTCCTCGCCTAGCGGAAACAATTTCCTAGCGTCCACCCTCTCCAAGCCATGTATTATCTTGTAAGTTTCTATTAGATCTCCCCTTAATCTTCTAAACTCCAATGAATCCAATCCCAGGATCCTCAGCCGATCCTCATATGTTAGACCTGCCATTCCAGGGATCATCCGTGTGAATCTCCGCTGGACACGCTCCAGTGCCAGTATGTCCTTCCTGAGGTGTGGGGACCAAAACTGGACACAGTACTCCAAATGGGGCCTAACCGGAGCTTTATAAAGTCTCAGTAGCACAACAGTGCTTCTATATTCCAACCCTCTTGAGATAATTGACAACATTGCATTCGCTTTCTTAATCACGGACTCAACCTGCATGTTTACCTTTAGAGAATCTAAAGATATAGAAACAGATAGTGAGAGCTTCAATAGATATTTTAAGAGGAAAAATTAAAAAATGCACTTTGCATCTCTAGAAAGTGAGACTGGAGAATTAATAATACAAATAAAGAAATAGCAGGTGAATTGACCAGGAAATGGAAGGGAGGGAGCAACTCAGAAAAATCACAATCACCACAGAGTGGCACTGAGAGAGTTGTTAAAGCAGTACCCAGAGATACGCCTGAATCCTGATGGAGCTGGACTCTTAAAAGAAGTAACTACCAAGACAGTGAGTGCATTGGTTTTAATTTTCTACAAGTCCCTTGATTGAAGGACAGTCCCATTTGATTGGAAGATAATGATTATAACTCTTTTATAAAGAAGCTTTAACTGAATCTCAATTATAATATCCTCCAATGACTCAGCTTGAAGTACCTGGTTTCTCTTGTATTTTTACTAATTCCAAATGCTAAGCTAATATTTTAATGATTGCTACCTCTGCTTTGCAGGAAATTACACCTTTAACTTCTTTGCCAATTCTATGGTCTTAACCTCCATTAAGTCTTGAAAAAAACAACCAGATTTATTGCTACAGGTAGTTCTTCTATAATGCAATGGTTATGTTCTTGTGCAACCCCGCATTATTGAAAAATCGAGCTTCAGAAACAGTGTCCCCAATTCAACAATCTTGTTACAGCGAATCCATATTAACAATACATGCATTATAGCAGAATGACCTGGATTAGATGATTAGATTACTTACAGTGTGGAAACAGGCCCTTCGACCCAACAAGTCCACACTGACCCCCCGAAGAGCAACCCACCCAGACCCATTCCCCCACATTTACTCCTTCACCTAACACTACGGGCAATTTAGCATGGCCAATTCATCTAACCTGCACATTTTTGGACTGTGGGAGGAAACTGGAACACCCGGAGGAAACCCATGCAGACACGTGGAGAATGTGCCTGAGGCGGGAATTGAACCCGGGTCTCTGGCGCTGTGAGGCAGCAGTGCTAACCACTGTGTCACCATGCCGCCCACCTGTACCATCTGCCGTATAGACTTGGTTTCTTCCGATGCCATCTTATTTTACCATATGAGAAACCCACTATTTGTCTAACCCGCTATTAGAACATGGCGGCTGCGTTCTTCATTCCAAAGGGCATCACTTTAAACTGATATAGCCCATTTGGGGCTATAAATGCAGAAATTTTTTTTGTCCACTCTGAGAAAGGTATTTGCCAGTAACCACGCATTAAGTCCAGCTTGGTGATGTAACTGGCTTGTCTGACTTTCTCGATACAGTCCTCCAATCTCGGAATTGGATATGAGTCCAATTTTATAACGGTGTTACCTTCCACGCAGAATCATTGCATCCCATCTGATTTGGGAACTAACACGATTGGTGAACTCCACTCGCTCTGCCTTGGTTCAATAATGTCCTCACTGAGCACTGCCTCCAACTCCATCTGGACCTGTCTGGCTTTGAAAAGATTAAGCCAATAGGGGTGTTGTTTTATCGGAGCTGTATTCCCTTAATAACCTAGCGTGTGGTGCTGGAAAAACACAGCAGGTCATTCAACATCCGAGGACAAGGAGAATCGACGTTTCAGGCAAGAGCCCATCATCAGGAATGAGGCTTGTGAGCCAAGGGGGTGGTGAGATAACAGGGAAGGTAGCAGAGAGTTGGATAGGTAGATGGAGGGGGGGTAATGGTGATAGGTCAGAGGGTGAAGCAGATAGTTGGAAAGAAGATGGATAGATGGGGCAGGTCATGAGGGCAGTGTCAAGTTGGAAGGTTGGAACTGGGATAATGTGAGGGGAGGAGAAATGAGGAAACTGGTGAAGTCTACATTGATGCCATAGAGTTGGAGGGTCCCGAGGCGGAAGATAAGGCGTTCTTCCTCCAGGTATCGGGTGGTAAGGGTTTGGCGGTGGAGGCGGCCCAAGACCTGCATGTCCTCAGCGGAGTTGAAATGTCTGGCCACGGGGCAGTGGGGTTCATTGGTGCGGGCGTCCTGGAGATGTTCCCTGAAATGCTCTGCGAGAAGACGTCCAGTCTCCCCAATCTAGAGGAGATTGCATCGGGAGCCACGGATACAGTAAATGTCATGTGTGGAAGTGCAACTTCATAGTCCGGGAACCCCACACCGCCCGGTTCTACCTCCTTCCCAAGATCCACAAGCCTGACTGCCCCAGCCGACCCATTGTCTCAGCATGCTCCTGCCCCACCGAATTCATCTCCACCTACCTCAATACTGTCCTATCCCCCCGGTCTAGGAATTACCCACATACATGCAGGGCACCACCCACGCCCTCCACCACCTCCAAGACTTTTGTTTCCCTAGACCAAAAGCCACATCTTCACCAATGGACATCTAGTCCCTATAGACCTCCATCTGCCATGACCAGGGCCTCCAAGCCCTCCATTTCTTCCTCTCCCGATGTCCCCAGCAGTAGCTTTCCACTGACACTTTCATTCGTTTGGCTGAACTGGTCCTCACCCTCAATAATGTTTCCTTTGAATCCACCCATTTCCTCCAGATGAAAGTGGTAGCCATGGGCACCAGCATGGGCCCCTCCTCCACGAGGAGGTTGAACAATTCATCAACTTCACCAACAGAATCCACCCCGATCTTAAGTTCACCTGGACCATCTCAGACACCTCCCTCCCCTTCCTGGACATCTCCAATGGGGACCGACTCAACACTGACATCTTCTACAAACACACTGACTCCCATAGCTACCTGGACTACACCACCTCCTACCCTGCCTCCTGTAAAAATGCTATTCACTTATTCCCAATTCCTCCACCACCACTACATCTGCACCGAGGAAGACCAGTTCTACCACAGAACACACCAGATGGCCTCCTTCTTTAAAGACCGCAATGTCCCCTCCCACGTGGTTGAAGATGCCCTCCAATACATCTGATCCACGTCCCACACCTCTGCCCTTGAACCCCACCCCTCCAACCACAACAAGGACGGAACCCTCCTGGTCCTCATCTTCCACTCCACCAACCTTCGTATATATCACATCATACTCCGCCATTTCCGTCACCTACAAACGGAACCCGCCACCAGAAATGTATTTCCCTCCCCACCCCTATCTGTTTTCTGTAAAGACCATTCCTTCTACGACTCCCTCATCAGGTCCACGCTCCCCCCCCCCGCCCCACCAACTCACACTCTCCTCCCAGCACCTTCCCCTGCCACCGCAGGAATTACAAAATCTGTGCACACATCTCCCACTCACATTGGACCAAGGCCCCAAAGGGAGCCTTCCACATCCATCAAAGCTTCCTCTGCACTTCCACATGTCATTTACTGTATCCATTGCACCCGATGCAGTCTACTCTACATTGGGGAGAAAGGACGTCTACTCACAGAGCGCCTCAGAGAACATCTCCGGGATACCCACACCAACCAACCCCTCTGCCCCATGGCCAAACACTTCAACACTGATCTGCTGTGCTTTTCCAGCACCACACTCTCGATTCGGATCTCCAGCATCTGCAGTCCTCACTTTCTCCTAGCTTACTAACCTCTCCCACTCTTTAAGGACATGTTCATTTTTTAATCCATTTTGAGGCAAATCAAAATCCACATCACCTGGATTTCATTCCTCACTTTGCAGGGCAGTAACTGATACCTGTTTCTCCAGTTCTTTCTCTCTCGTATGACACGTTTTCAACATGTTCACCTGACATACCCGACACCACTTTTTTCCTATGTGGCATCTTTACTAAATAGTTCACCTGACTCAACTTTTTTTCAATTTGAGAGGAACCACTAAACCTGGCTTTGAAAGGATCTCCTATCACTGGTAACAGTACTAACACATCATCCCCTCGGGAAAACATCTGAGTCTCAGAGCTTATATCTGCCACCTGCTTCATTCTACACTGTGCCTTCTTTAGGTGCTGTTTAGCTAACTCACCTACTCGATTTAGTCTCTCCCTCACCTCTGATACATAATCTAAGTGTGAGATCTCCAACTTCGGTCCTGTCAATTTTTCTTTAATTAATTTCAAAGTGCCTCTCACTTCATGCTCGAATATTAACTCAAAGGGAGTGAACTGAATAGATTCATTTGGGGCATCTCTAATGGCAAACAATACAAAAGGGATAACCTTATCCCAATCATTTGGGTAATCCAGACAGTATGCTCTCAACATGGCCACCTTTCTAAAGCTCTCTGAGACTCAAGATGATACGCAGTGGATTTAAAGTGCTGTACATCTAAGCTATCCATAATCTCCTTAAAATAAGCCTAAACAGTAAAATGTGACCTATGGTCCGACTGAATCTCTCTGGGTAGCCTATACCATGTGAAGAAAGCTATTAACTCCTTTATTACTCTTTTCGTTTTGTTACTCCTTAATGGAATTGCCTCTGGGAATCTGGTAGACACATCCATTACGGTTAACAAGTACTGGTTCCCACCTTTAGTTCTCGGGCGGGGACCTACCCAATCAATTCTAACCCATGTGAAAGGTTCTTCAAAATGTGGGAATTGGCCACAAAGGGGCTGGTTTTATTACCGCCTGTGGCCAACCTACCATTTGATACATGATAGGTACATATGCATGTATGATACATACGGCAAAAGTTAACCACATCCTTGTGTATTCCAAGTTAATAAAAATGTTTTTGTACCTTAGCCTGAGTCTTTCATACCCCTAGGTGACCTCCTACAGGTAGTTCATGTGCTACCTGGAACACCTCCTGTCTGTATGCTACTGGCAACACACTCTGGTGCACTTCAGCCCATTTCTCCTCTGCACTAACCTTCCATGGTCTCCATTTCTGCCTTAGGATTCTATTTTTCAGCTAATAACCCTCCAGAATATTCTCTGCCTCCTTTTCGGAGTACACATCCACTTTTTGAATATCTTTTATCGTCTTGTCTTGCTGTTGCAAGTTCCTTAGCCTTTAAGGAGTAAACACTTCTGTCTGACCCTCTGCTTGTTCAGGATTTCCCTGCATCATTATGTCAAACAGGGTGTCCACTAACTGAACCTCAACTCCTTCATCTTTCTCTTTACTTCTCGCTTTGTGCTGTGACTTCTGATTATGGGATCCCATTACCACACAGTCTGGGAAAATACCAGGATATTTCTGTTTTAACTCCTCAGTTTCTTGGTCTTCCTTGGGTTTCTCCACAACAGGGGTGTCACTCCCAACTTGGATCCTGCCAAATCTTTCCCAAGAACAAACTGGATTCCTGGAAACTGACACTTTGTCAATCACTCCCACTGTAACTTCCCCAGTCTAAGTTGGCATTCTAACCAGATCTTACATAGGGGAATGCTAAATTTCTGTCCATCTATCCCACAAATTACCACACTCACGGGTAACAGATCAGAAAGAAGGTGTATATGCTCATCTCTTACTATCAGTGACTAGTTAGATATTGTAACGCACAAAATTAAAACTTCTTGTCCTCCTCCTCCTGTTCTTTCTGAGTAAACTTTACCTACAGAGGCGACTTATTTGTAGAGATCAGGTACTAACTCCATATCCAGTCCCTGCCGAGGCTGTGCACTCTCCTGCAGCTCCTCAGTTCTTCTTGTGATCTCCTTTACCCACCCATACCCCTACATTTACCCCTATACCTAACACTACGGGCAATTTAGCATGGCCAATTCACCTGATCTGCACATCTTTGGACTGTGGAAGGAAACCGGAGCACCCGGAGGAAACCCACGCAGACACAGGGAGAATGTGCAAACTCCACACAGTCAGTCGCCTGAGGCGGGAATTGAATCCGGGTCTCTGGCGCTGTGAGGCAATAGTGCTAACCACTGTGCCACCATGCCGCCCACTGATCATCTATTCCCCTGATCATCTTATAAACCTCTATCAAGTCACCCCTCATCCTTCGCCGTTCCAACGAGAAAAGGCCTAGCACTCTCAACCTATCCTCGTACGACCTATTCTCCATTCCAGGCAACATCCTGGTAGATCTCTTCTGCACCCTCTCCAAAGCTTCCACATCTTTCCTAAAGTGAGGTGACCAGAACTGCACACAGTACTCCAAATGTGGCCTTACCAAGGTCCTATATGGCTGCAACATCACCTCACGACTCTTGAATTCAATCCCTCTGCTAATGAACGCTAATATACCATAGGCCTTCTTACAAGCTCTATCCACCTGAGTGGCAACTTTCAAAGATCTATGAACATAGACCCCAAGATCCCTCTGCTCCTCCACCTTACTAAGAACCCTACCGTTAACCCTGTATTCCACATTCTTATTTGTCCTTCCAAAATGGACAACTTCACACTTGACAGGGTTGAACTCCATCTGCCACTCCTCAGCCCAACTCTGCATCATATCTAAGTCCCTTTGCAGCCGACAACAGCCCTCCTCACTATCCACAACTCCATCAATCTTCGTATCGTCTGCAAATTTACTGACCCACCCTTCGACTCCCTCTTCCAAATCATTAATAAAAAGTACAAACAGCAGAGGACCCAGAATTGATCCCTGCAGAACTCCACTTGTAACTGGGCTCCAGGCTGAATATTTACCATCTACCGCCACTCTCTGACTTCGACCGTTAGCCAGTTCTCTATCTAACTGGCCAAACTTCCCACTATCCCATGCCTCCTGACTTTCTGCATAAGCCTACCATGGGAAACCTTATCAAATGCCTTACTAAAATCCATGTACACTACATCCACTGCTCTACCCTCATCCACATGCTTGGTCACCTCCTCAAAGAATTCAATTAGACTTGTAAGGCAAGACCTACCTCTCACAAATCCGTGCTGGCTGTCCCTAATCAAGCAGTGTCTTTCCAGATACTCATAAATCCTATCCCTCAGTACCCTTTCCATTACTTTGCCTACCACCGAAGTAAGACTAACTGGCCTGTAATTCCCGGGGTTATTCCTATTCCCTTTTTTGAACAGGGGCACAACATTCGCCACTCTCCAGTCCCCTGGCACCACCCCCATTGACAGTGAAGATGAAAAGATCATTGCCAATGGTTCTGCAATTTCCTCTCTTCCTTCCCACATAATCCTAGGATATATCCCATCAAGCCTGGGGAACTTGTCTATCCTCAAGTTTTTCAAAATGCCCAACAAATCTTCCTTCCTAACAAGTATCTCCTCTAGCTTACCAGTCCGTTTCACACTCTCCTCTTCAACAATACGTTCCCTGTCATTTGTAAATACTGAAGAAAAGTACTATTTCTTCCGACTCAATACACAGTCTCCCACTACTGTCCTTGATCGGACCTACCCTCGTTCTCGTCATTCTCATGTTTCTCACATATGCATAAAAGGCCTTGGGGTTATCCTTGATCCTACACGCCAAAGATTTTTCATGCCCTCTCTTAGCTCTCCTAATCCCTTTCTTCAGCTCCCTCCTGGCTATCCTGTATCCCTTCAACTTTCTGTCTGAACCTTGTTTCCTCAACCTTATGTAAGCCTCCTTCTTCCTCCTTACAAGACATTCAACCTCCCTCGTCAACCAAGGTTCCCTCACACGACCATCTCTTTCCTGCCTGACAGGCATATACATATCAAGGACTCGTCGTATCTGTTCCTTGAAAAAGTTCCACATTTCCACGACATCCTTCCCTGACAGCCTGTGCTCCCAATTTATGCTCCTCAGATCCTGTCTTGCAGCATCGTATTTACCCTTCCCCCAATTGTAAAACCTACCCTGTTGCACGCACCTATCTCTCTCCTTAACCAAGGTGAAAGTCACAGAATTGTGGTCACCATCACCAAAATGTTCACCCACTAACAAGCCCATCACTTGTCCCGGTTCGTTACCAAGTACCAAATCCAATATGGCCTCCCCTCTGGTCGGACAATCTACATACTGAGTTAGAAAAGCTTCCTGGACACACTGCATAAACATCGCCCTATCCAATCTACTTGATCGAAAGAGCTTCCAATCAATATTTGGGAAGTTGAAATCGCCCCTGACTACTACCCTGTGGCTTCTGCACCTTTCCAAAATCTGTTTCCTAATCTGTTTCTCCACATCTCTGCTGCTATTGGGGGGCCTATAATAAACACCCAACAAGGTGACTGCTCCTTTCCTATTTCTGACTTCAGCCCATACTACCTCCAAAGGCAGATCCCCCTCGAACTGCCTTTCTGCAGCCGTTATACCATTTCTAATTAGCAACGCTCCCCCCTTCCTTTTTTACCACCCCCCCTAATCCTACTGAAATATCTGTAACCAGGAACCTCCAACAACCATTCCTGTCCCTCTTCTATCCACGTTTCCGTGATGGCCACAACATCGTAGTCCCAGGTACCGATCCACGCCTTAAGTTCACTCACCTTATTTCTGATACTCCTTGCGTTGAAGTATACACACTTGAGCCCATCTCTGTGTCCGCAAGTATTCCCTGTCGTGCTGTTTTAAACTCTTCCACCAGAATAATCTCTCTTAGAGCCTCAAAGGTCCTATCGATTTTCAAAGCACACACCCATCGATCAAAATGACTATGTTTATTTCTTTCAAATTCAGCACAAGTCTGACCTGGTTCCTTCTTTGTGTTTCTGAACTGCTGTCTATATGCTTCCGATACCAATTCATAAACACTTAAAATAGCCTCCTCATAATCTCTTGACCCCCTCATCTGACAGTGTGTCAAATACCTCACTGGTAGCTCTGCCGATCAGTTTAGTCTGAACTAGCATTACCCATAAATCCTCGGACCACTCCATCTGCCTTGCCAATTTTTTAAATGAAATAAAGAAGGCTTCAACATCTTTCTCATCAAAATGTGGCAGAGTTTTGACATATTTATATATATCACTACCTTCTTTTTTAATTTAAATCCTGTTAACTTGACTTTGTTGACGAAGTCACAACTTCCCAAGTTCAAATTCTCTCTCTTTTTGCTCAGCCAAGAACCTTCTCTCTCTCTCTCCCCCTTTGTTTATCTTCTAACTCCATTTTCCTCAATTGTAATTTAAGTTTTCCTACCCCTACTGCACTTGCCTGTTTCTCTGACCCTCCTAAGTGTTCGAGTAATTCCCTTACAATTTCAGCTTTACTTTTGTCCTTGGTTAAATCCAAGCCAAACTTATTTGCTAATTCTAAAGTATGGCCTTTTTCTTGCCTTCTAAACCTTCTTAGCAAATTTGCGAATCATCTTCAAATCCGAGAACCTCTTCAGCAATTTTCAGAGCCATTTCTCTCACTTTTAATTTAATCAACCACACATCACTGAAATTAAACAAATTGCCTCACTTGCATTTTATGTAAAGATCTAGGACACTAACCTACAAGTGTTTAAATCTGCTGGGATTTTTCGTACCCCCAAATCTATTCAAATCTGTCTAAACCAGTTCAAATCCCAAATTCAAGACCACAAACTGTTCAAATCACTGACAAAAGGGTAACTAAGGAGAGAATAGGCACCTCAAAGATCAGCAAGGTGGTCTTTGTGTGGAGCCACAGAAAATGGGGGAGATACTAAATGAATGTTTTGCATCAGTATTTACTGTGGAAAAGGATATGGAAGATATAGACTGTAGGGAAATAGATGGTGACACCTTGCAAAATGTCCAGATTACAGAGGAGGAAGTGCTGGATGTCTTGAAACGGTTAAAGGTGGATAAATCCTCAGGACTTGATCAGGTGTACCCGAGAACTCTTGCTGGGCCTCTTGCTGAGATATTTGTATCATCGATAGTCACAGGTGAGGTGCCGGAAGACTGGAGGTTGGCAAACGTGGTGCCACTGTTTAAGAAGAGCGGTAAAGACAAGCCAGGGAACTATAGACCGGTGAGCCTGACCTCGGTGGTGGGCAAGTTGTTGGAGGGAGTCCTGAGTGACAGGGTGTACATGTATTTGGAAAGGCAAGGACTGATTCGGGATAGTCAACATGGCTTTGTGCGTGGGAAACCATGTCTCACAAACTCGATTGAGTTTTTTAAAGAAGTAACAAAGAAGATTGATGAGGGCAGAGCAGTAGATGTGATCTATATGGACTTCAGTAAGGCGTTCGATAAGGTTCCCCATGGGAGACTGATTAGCAAGGTTAGATCTCATGGAATACGGGGAGAACTAGCCATTTGGATACAGATGTGGCTCAAAGGTAGAAGACAGAGGGTGGTGGTGGAGGGTTGTTTTTCAGACTGGAGGCCTGTGACTAGTGGACTGCCACAAGGATCGGTGCTGGGCCCTCTACCTTTTGTATTTACATAAATGATTTGGATGCAAGCATAAGAGGTACAGTTAGTAAGTTTGCAGATGACACCAACATTGGAGGTGTAGTGGACAGCGAAGAGGGTTACCTCAGATTACAACAGGATCTTGACCAGATGGGCTAATGGGCTGAGAAGTGGCAGATGGAGTTTAATTCAGATAAATGCAAGACCCTGCATTTTGAGAAAGCAAATCTTGGCAGGACTTATATACTTAACGGTAAGGTCCTAGGGAGTGTTGCTGAACAAAGAGACCTTGGAGTGCAGGTTCATAGCTCCTTGAAAGTGGAGTCGCAGGTAGATAGGATAGTGAAGAAGGCATTTGGTATGCTTTCCTTTATTGGTCAGAGTATTGAGTACAGGAGTTGGGAGGTCATGTTGAGGCTGTACAGGACATTGATTACGCTACTTTTGGAATATTGCGTGCAATTCTGGTCTTCTTCCTATCGGAAAGATGTTGTGAAACTTGAAAGGGTTCAGAAAAGTTGTTGCCGGGGTTGGAGGATCTGAGCTACAGGGAGAGGCTGAACAGGCTGGGGCTGCTTTCCCTGGAGCGTCGGAGGCTGAGGGGTGACCTTATAGAGGTTTACAAAATTATGAGGGGCATGGATAGGATAAATAGACAAAGTCTTTTTCCTGGGATGGGGTAGTTCAGAACTAGAGGGCATAGGTTTAGGGTGAGAAGGGAAAAATATAAAAGAGACCTACGGGGCAACATTTTCACATAGAGGGTGGTACATGTATGGAATGAGCTGCCAGAAGATGTGATGGAGGCTGGTACAATTGCAACATTTAAGAGGCATTTGGATGGGTATATGAATAGGAAGGGTTTGGAGGGATATGGGCTGGGTGCTGGCAGGTGGAACTAGATTGGGTTGGGATATCTGGTCGGCATGGACGGGTTGGACCGAAGGGTCTGTTTCCATGCTGTACATCTCTATGACTCCATGACTCTAAAAGCCCCCAAACTGTTCAAATCCCAGTGAAGAGCCCCCAAACTGTTATGACACGGGTAAACCCTCCTGCTGAATTTAAACCAGCAACACAGAAAAGATTTATCCCATGCAGTAATCTATGAAAATCCAAGAGGCCAAGAACTATTTAAAGAAAGAGTAACAACTTTGTTTCTGAAATTATAACAGAGAATAATCAGCTAACAACTATTTACAACTCCTTCCTCTAACCTATCTTTTACCTTCCCTTCCCTAATATTAGTCCGATAAAAAACCCCTGTTATGATTTACAAAACCAAACTTCTTATCTCAAAACTGGGAAGCTTTCAGTTTTCTCTGTATTCCTGTCTTCTTTTCTTCTTCTTGGGGATTTTGCTTTACAGGTTACTGATCAATAAAGGTAGCTTTCAGAGAGCTATTTTTCAACCAGTCTTTTTACATGCTGGTGGCTTGGCAGTTTTCCTCCCAACTGTTCAATTTTCCCCAGTCTTATACTCCCAAAGTATTGCATTATGTCATTGGCTTTTAAAATTGTCAATATTTTAAATTCAAAGTTGATTGGAATTTGGTATTTTTGGGGGTATAACTTAAACTGATTGGCCGAATTTGAATCTGTTTTGTCATTTCCTGGCAACCCAGCTAATCTAGCTTTCGACCGAGTGATACATTGCTACCTTATTGACAACACTTGGTGCTGTCAGGTTGTTCTGCTAGCTTCTAACTCTCTATAAGGTACAGTACACCCATATCTTCATAACAACGGCTATTCTGACATTTGCGGGTAACAGTACTGAAGTGTATAAATCCTGATCCTCACCATTCCTCTGTGCTCCCTTGGTGAACCTTGTCCTATTAATTCTCCCTCTAGAGGCCATGCAGCAGCTGCTGTCATTTTTCAGGAAGAGCAAGGTCACACAAACAGCAAGCCTGGTTTCTGGCATTCCAGCTCCAATCGCAGCTAATCTGTTGGGAAGTCAGAGTGATGACAGGGTGTTATTGAAGGAATGACTGAATTCTCACATCCTTAACAAAAAACTGAATGCTATGTCCTCACATGGTGCAGCAGCAACGAGGCTTCACAAGGAGCTCATCATCATACCTCGATATGGAGTTCTGAGATTTGTGATCTCACCAAATTGATGGTGGACAACCAATGTTTCGATGTTCCATTGGGAGCATGTTTCTGCTGAAACTCCTACCCACTTTACCAGCCATGTCTTTGCTGCCTTTTCTTTGTGAGCGGATGGGCCAACCTCTCAGTCTTATCTTCCAACACTTGCTATAGATTGTCATCACCAATAGAGAACACCAGGTTGAGCTTTTAAATTCCTTCTTCCGATGAGGCTTGGTGAGTTTACTGACAAAGGAGCAATCAGTGGGCACAATGTAATACTCATGAATACTTGAGACCACAGTTTGATACCTGCCGTCTGGATGCTATGATTTGAAGACTGATTTGTAGCATTGCTTATTTACAGAAGACATGATTATTGCAATGTTACTTGTTAGGCCTCGAAGTTAATTCTACAACTCTGCCTCCATAGGAGAAAGCTGTAACATTCCTGTGTCTTTGCTCGTGGTCCCAGCTGTTTTGGGAATCAGTCCACAGTTGCCTTTCTATCTAATATGGCAAGCTTCCAACTTTGTGACCCACCAGTGATCCAGGAAGCTCCACCCATTCTTCATCTTTCTTTTTGTGGTGCTGTGGGCTTGATGACTCCCCCCATTTTGGTTCCACCCTCTATACCATGAATCATTTGATCCTTTTACTTGCAGACACATGATTGTGGAAGTTCCTGTGTCCTTGCTTGTCACATATAGGATAGAGTGACCATGAACTGTTTGAACCTCACCCATCACTTTGACAGCTCCATGTTCTTTTATTATCTAAGGAGAAAGTGATGACTGCAGATGCTGGAGATCAGAGCTGAAAAATGTGTTGCTGGAAAAGCGCAGCAGGTCAGGCAGCATCCAAGGACCCATCATCCTCTCTGCATTGCCCCCCAACACTATCACCATTCCCTCAGCAACTCACTACAATAAAGGGTATCCCCAAACTTAATCTGCCTGTTTTCCCCAGAATGCTATGGACTGCCTGCTGACTATTAACAACCAAAGGCCCATGACTGACCCTGGCTAACCATGGCATCCAGACTGATTTGGCAGTGACTGATCTCTCAATAGTATTGCCACTGACCTATGTGCAGTATGAGTATTTCCAGAATACTTCTACTGGACCTCAAGGACTGACCATGGCCCAATCCCTGGACTCATATTGGATTAACCATCACAACATTTAAGAATCATTCAGATGATCACTTGAAGCACCACAGCATTCAAGATTCAGGTCAAGTGCCAGAAAATGGGTCAGCAGTAAATCGGTGCTAATGACTGGGGCTACAGACATAATGGACTGAAGGGCCGTCAAACTATATTACTGTATGAGTTGCTGGAGTCCACCTTAGACTTGCTCCAGCCATTCTCATCAAGCAAATGTGGTGTGAGTGCCCTGTCAGGGCATGAGAGAAAGGAGCAGAATTAGGTCATGCAGCTCATCGAGTTTGCTGAACCATTCAGTGTGGCCACGTCTCATTTGATAATCCTCACCTTCACTTTCCTGCCTTTTCCCTGTATTCCTTGATTTCCCCTCCTGATTAAAAACCTGTCTCAGCCTCGAATATACTTAATGAGCCAGACTCGACAGCTCTCTGCACAGGAATGCCACAGATTACTCAGAGAGAAAAAATTTCTCTTCATCTCGATCTTTAATAGGCAACCATTTATACTGACATTATGGCCTCTGGTCCTAGACTCTCTCATAAGGGAAATAATCTTTCAGCATCTACCCTGTCAAGTCCTCTAAGAATCTTTTATGTTCCAATGAGCTGCAGCTTTCATGTTGACATGGCAATGTGCCATACAGCAGTATGTCCACCCCCTCTCTGACTGACACATTTCCTTTTCAGTTCCCCCCATTGCCACAAGCTGCTTGCCTCAAAAGCAAGTGAAACCACAGAAGTTTCCTGCCTCTAACTCAGTGCTAAATACCTTGTGTACTAAAAAGCAGGCGAAAACACAGAAAATTCCTGCCTCCATGCCAACACACAAATTCCCTGGATACACAAGATGTCTGGCTGCCCCTCAGTGCAAAGTGACCTTCCAGGCGCATGCAAGTCCTGGCTTTCCCTCATCTCCGAAGTATCATGGCTGTGTTCGGCTGAGACCGAGTGTATGAATTAGATGCCGAATGATGTGGATGAAGGGTCGATGAAGGGCATGGCCACTGACCGTGGAGAAACCTTGAGGAGATGTGGTCCCATGTGAAGAGAGGCTGGACAGCCTCCAGAGCAGTAACACACTCTGACAACACGAAGTTGCCAGGTAGCTGCTTTGCTTTCACTGTTGGGTTTTTTGCACAATCAACATTCTCATTTGCAGAGAGGAATATTGGAACTGCAATTTTAACACAGCGGGTCGGGATACTCATGTTTGGAAATAAACTTCTCGCCACGAGATGGCGAGGTTCTGAAAACACCATTCGAGGAATGAAGACTTCATCAAGGGAGTTTTCCTTCGATGTTGAAAGACTGAATTTTGGACCCTTGCAGAATTAAGCCATCTCATTAACAGGGGGATAACCACTTTCAGAGGGGGATAACTCTGTCATGTGTCTCCACATCCCTAGATAAGCAGATCACCCACAATAACATCCACTGACAATCTCATACAGTCTCCACTGATACTTTCCTGCAGTAGTGGAAAGGACAAACGTCCAAATGCACCTATCCGTATTTCCAACTGGCATGATGGCTGCAGTTAGAAACACACAGCTTTCATCCAGCCTCACTTCCCAGGAACCAATCTTCACATGGAGGATAACAAACATTACCTTGCCAAGTCATGACAATCTTTCTTCAATGGTAGGCGGTGTCTGAGGGATGACACTTATCCCTTTATACGCTCATCCTCGAGCTATGAAAGCCATCATTCCATTAACCTTTTTGACAATGTCCTGTAATACTTCATTACTTTTTAATGATCTATGTACTGGACCAACAAATCTCTAAAATGTCCACTATTTTTGGTTTTTCACCATTTAGGAAGTACTATAGACCAGTGAACCTAACGTCGGTGACGGGCAAGTTGTTGGAAGGAATCCTGAGGGATAGGATGTACATTTATTTGGAAAGGCAAGGACTGATTAGGGTTGGTCAACATGGCTTTATGTGTGGGAAATCATGTCTCACAAACTTGGTTGAGTTTTATGAAGAAGTAACAAAGAGGATTGATGAGGGCAGAGTGGTAGATGCGATCTATATGGACCTCAGTAAGGTGTTCAACAAGGTTCCCCATGGTAGACTGATTAGCAAGGTTAGATCTCATGGAATACAGAGAGAACTGAGCCAGTTCTGTATCCAACTGGCAAAATGTAGAAGACAGAGAATAGTGGTGGGGGATTGTTTTTCAGACTGGAGGCCTGTGACTAGGGGAGTGCCACAAGGATCGGTGCTGGATCCTCTATTTTTCATCATTTATATAAATTATTTGGATGCGAGCATAAGAGGTACAGTTAGTAAGTTTGCAGATTACAACAAAATTGGAGGTGTAGTGGGCAACGAAGAAGGTTACCTCAAATTACAATGGGATCTTGATCAGATGGGCTAATGGGCTGAGAAGTGGCAGATGGAGTTTAATTTAGATAAACGTGATGTGCTGCATTTTGGGAAAGCAAATCTTAGCAGGACTTATAAACTTAATGGGAAGGTCCTGGGGAGTGTTGCTGAACAAAGAGACCTTGGAGTACAGGTTCATAGCTCCTTGAAACGGAAGTCAAATAGGATAGTGAAAAAGGCATTTGGTATGCTTTCCTTTATTGCTCAGAGTATTAAGTACAGGAATTCGGAGGTCATGTTGAGGCTGTACAGGACATTGGTTAGGCCACTGTTGGAATATTACATGCAATTCTGGTCTGCATCTTATCAGAAAGATGTTGTGAAACTTGAAAGAGTTCAGAAAAGGATTTTGCCAGGGTTGGAGGATTTGAGCTTTAGGGAGAGGTTGAATAGGCTGTGGCTGTTTTCCCTGGAGCGTCTGAGGCTGAGGGGTAACCTTCTAGAGGTTTATAAAATCATGACGGGCATGGATGGGATAAATAGACAAAGTCTTTTCCCTGAGATGGGGGAGTTCAGAACTAGAGGGCATAGGTTTAGGGTGAGAAGGGAAAGATATAAAAGAGACCTAAGGGGCAACGTTTTCATTCAGAGGGTGGTGCGCATATGGAATGAGCTGCCAGAGGAAGTGGTGGAGGCTGGTACAATTCCAACATTTAAAAGGCATCTGGGTGGATGTATGAATAGGAAGGGTTTGGAGGGATATGTGCCAGGTGCTGGCAGGTGGGACTAGATTGGGTTGGGATTTCTGGTCGACATGGACGGGTTGGACCGAAGGGTCTGTTTCTGTGCTGTACATCTCTATGACTCTACTGTGTTTTATCCTTTTTAGATTGAAAGTGGATGACCATAAATTTGCCTACATTAACCAAATTTAGCAGTTTCTTATCTATATTGCTTACAATATTTCCTATCATTGTGTCATTAGCAGAGGGTTTACAGGGATATGGGCCAAATGCTGGCTAATGGGAGTAAATTAATTTAGGATATCTGGTCAGCATGGACGAGTTAGACTGAAGGGTCTGCTTCCATGCTGGACAATTCTATAACTCTATGACTGTAAATGGCTTTCTATCTTCAAATCTTTATTATGTCCTTGGAATCTGTGTATAATCTCAGTTCTCCTGTGTTTTGCACTGCTACCATGATGCTAATCAGTCTGAAGGAGTTATCATTTTATGGATTATTCCCGTCTTTTCCAGGTCTTCCATTCATTTTAGGCTGGACTTAGGGACTTTGAATTCTCCGAGGCAGATACTTAGTTGGTCTCATACTTTCATGGAGGAGAAAGTGAGGTCTGCAGATGCTGGAGATCAGAGCTGGAAATGTGTTGCTATTTCACTGACTGAATGTTGCTTTGATGAATATTATTAAGTCATAGATGAAAGTGTGAGCTGGAAATGTGTTGCTGGAAAAGTGCAGCAGGTCAGGCAGCATCCAGGGAACAGGAGAATCGACCTTTCGGGCATAAGCCCTTCTTCCTGAAGAAGGGCTTATGCCCGAAATGTCGATTCTCCTGTTCCCTGGATGCTGCCTGACCTGCTGCGCTTTTCCAGCAACACATTTCCAGCTCACACTTTCATCTATGACTTAATAATATTCATCAAAGCAACATTCAGTCAGTGAAATAGTGGCCTGCAAAACACTGCAATTTTCTTCTCATACTTCTCGGGTTACCAATCCCAGTCTTAGATTTGTTTCAGCCTTTGCTTAATGTCTATTATTTGGAATTCCAGGTCTTCATTCTTCCCATTACATTACTTGTCCGTTTTAATACAAGCATTGTTCATTCATACAGCCTCAATCTTACTCTTGAAGCTTCATTTTTAGATCACCATCAAGACCCAACTTGTCCAGGTCTGCAAAGCTTTATGAAGCTTTATGATGCTTTATGAAGTGCCATTGTCTAGCTAACATTTCATTTTCACTTGATGCACTCCTCCTGCAGTTACCATTCTAACTCGAATGAGAAGAGGACAAAGGGAGCATTTCAAAGACTCTCTGAAGGCTCCCCTTATGAAATACAACATAGTTGTCAATGCAAGGGAGACCGTCATTCAGAAGAAACCGACGGAGCAAATTCCTGTGTGAGAGCCACCCTCCAGCAAGAGGAAGTACAGAAAAGGAGCTGGAGATAGGAATATCAATGATCTCAATGCTAAGGACCGATTCTACCTCCTGGAAACACTCCCGAATGTCTGGTTGGAGATGCAGCTCCAGGATTGGGCTCATCAGCCACACCAGAACCCACAGAACCGTCATGACCAGTGACCCAGAATCCCCCAGGAGGACAATCATACTCGCTAACAAGTGATCGCCATCACCAGTGATAAGTCACAAGCCATTTATAATTTAAACCTTGTAATGTTAACCTGTTATATAGTGTAAAGGGATTAATCAGAACCATTGACTGTCGACTCGCCAGCAGCCATCCTTATGGGTTTGTTTGGCTTCTTTCTGATGAAATATTTGCATGTGAAGTGATTCAGCTTTTCAGCTTCTTACAGTCAGCACACTGCTTTCCCCATGTTGAACATACTCCCTCGTCTTTTGTCATGTCCTCCATGACATTAACATTCTGCCTCTGGCCTTGACCCTTTTTGCTGAATCCATTGCAAACATTTCTTCCTCTTTTCAAATTTCCTTCCTATAATTTGGCCTGAATATCTCCCAATATACTGCAAAGCCTAAGCTGTCCTCCTATTAATATGCTCAAACTAATGATTGACAATCTCAAAGCTTGTGCACAAACCAACAGCTTCCTGCGAGAAACTTGCTTCCCGCCCACTGTTTAGTGTGGATCTGTGGAGAGAGAAAAACAGAGTGGACATTGAGGAGGAGAAAGTGAGGACTGCAGATGCTGGAGATCAGAGTCGAGAGTGCAGTGCTGGAAAAATATAGCAGGTCAAGCAGCATCCAAGGAGCAGGAGAGTCGATATTTCGGCATAAGCCCTTCATCAGGAATGAGGCTTGTTGGCCGGGGGGGCCCGAGAGATTAATGGGACGAAGGTATGGTTGAGGGGGGGGGGGGGGGGAAGGTAGCTGAGAATGCAATAAGTAGATGAAGGTGGGGGAGAAGGTGATAGGTCGGAGCGGATGGAATAGATGGGAAAGATGATGGACAGGTCAAGAGAAGGTGATGCCGAGTCGGAGTCTTGGGATTAGGATAACATGGGGGAGGGAAAATGAGGAAACTGGTGAGATCGACATTAATCCCCTGTGGTTGCAAGTTCCCAGGGCAGAATAAGAGGTGTTCTTCCTCAGGCATTGGAGGAGGTCCAGGACCTGCATGTCCTTGACTGAGTGGGTGGGGAGGCTGAAGCGCTCAGCACGGGCCGGTGGGGTTGGTTGGTACGGATGTCCCAGAGATGTTCTCTGAAATGATTCGCAAGTTGGCGTCCTGTCTCCCCGATGTAGAGGAGACCACATCGGGTGCAATGGATACAGTAGATGACATTTGGTCCTGTAAGACTCTTCTTCAGAACAGAAAGGAAAATGTTATTTTATACACTTTCAGACAGGAGGGGTGAGGAGAGATCTCCACAAATACTGCCAGACTTGCTGGGTTTCTCCAATATTTTTTGTGTTTGTTTCAAATCTCCAACATTCACTGGATTTGGCTCTGAAGTGATCATATTTCAGTTGGCCAAATTCTCAAGATTCAACAATAAAAACCAAAAAGAACTGCAGATGCTGTAAATCAGAAACAAAAATAGAAAGTTCTGCAGAAGTTCAGTAGATTTGGCAGCATCTGTGAAGAGAAATCAGAGTTAAAGTTTTGGGTCTGGACCCTTCCTCAGAACTGATGGTAGGTTGGAAAATGTTCGTTTATATGTAGAAGGAAGATTGGACAGACAATAGATGGAGATAGATTCCAAAGAGAGAGAAGAACAGTTGGACCAATGATCCGGCTAGGAGTGTGAATAGCTATTAACGTGAAAGTGGCTAACAATGTTGTGTGCATAGCAAACTATGTAATAACAAGGCCTGATGTGTGAGGGTAGGGATAAGGACATGGAAGAGCTCAAGCCTGAAAATTGTTGAACTCGGTATTGAGTTCAGAGGGCTGCAGGGTCCCCATGTAGCAAATGAGATATTGTTGTTCCAGCTTTCACTGAGCTTCACTGGAACACTGCAGCAAGGCGATGACGGAGATGTCAGGCAAAAGTGAGGACTGCAGATGCTGGAAACCAGAGTTTAGATCAGAATGATGCTGGAAAAGCACAGCAGGTCAGGCAGCATCTGAGGAGCAGGAAAATCGATGTTTTGGGCAAAAGCCCTTCATCAAGAATGGAAGCAGGAAGCCTCCAGGGTGGAGAGATAAATGCCCCCATACCCTGGAGGCTCCCTGCCACCATTCCTGATGAAGGGCTTTTGCCCAAAACATCGATTTTCCTGCTCCTTGGATGCTGCCTGACCTGCTGTACTTTTCCAGCACCACTCTGACCTAAGACAGAGCTGTTGGCCAGGGAACAGGGTGGCATGTTGAAGTGGCAGGCAACTGGAAGCTCAGGGTCTTTTTTAAGGACAGAATGTAGTTGTTCTGCAAAGGTTTAAGTCTTTGGTAGAAGAGACACATAGATAACAAGAAATAGTTTATTGGTTTATTACTGCATAATAGTAAGCTAACAGGTTATGTTGCTTAAGATTATGTACATTGACACGAGGTGAGTCAGAGGTCTCTGCAGTAGAAAAGTATCAAACAGAGTAACAACCAACATCAAACTGATAAGCTCCACCCAGACACAGTCGTTTATATATTCTGAAGTCGGAGTTATCCCTTTCAGGCCAACTGTCTTATATAATAATTGCAGCCTTAACTCCACTTTCCTGCCTGTGATCGCCTCTCCAATCCCCACTCCACCATAACCATCAGGTGCCATTCCTGTCAAAAATCTGTCTAACTCAACCTTAAACATATTCATAATCCAGCCTCCATGGCTCTTTCATGTTTTTTAAATTTTCCATGCATTAAATCACTTTCTAAGTTTCTATGCTATCAAGGTTCCCCAGAATCTTATATTTTTCAATTAGAATCACCTCCATTTCTCTAAACTAAGTCAAGGCCCAAGCTACAGTGTAAAACAGCTCTGCAGGGGTCAGTTACTGAAATGCTGTTTACAAGAGCTGTTACAATGTTTCTGATTTCATAAAATTCCAAAGATCATACAGTTGTGAATTGCTTCTAAATGGGCTACTTGAAAAATACATTGAATCCATAAACAATTTTAAAGACAAATTTAAAAAGTATTAGAGAATGAGGCCCTTAAAGGGTTGAGGACAAAAAATGAGGGTGTGGGTCTAGGGCCGAAGTGCTCTTTCAAAGAATTAGCACAGACCTGAATAACCAAGCAACCTCCTTCTGTGCTCTAAGTTCCCATAATTTTATGAAAGTTATGCCAGTGTTCACTCGATACTGTTATGAAACACAAAGCAGGTGTGGGATTTGATGAAACTTCGGCCAAACTTGTGGATTTTACAAGAGTATATTCATCTGAATTTTAAAAAAAACAATTTCCAGTCATCTTCCCTTAGTTCCCCACTGAGTTCATTTTGATTTCATGAACTGCTGGTAATTTACTGACCTCCACAAATAAGGATCATCACAGAAACCTCTGCTGCAATATTAAAACATTCGATTCTATACAGGAACTCAGAGGAATCCAGAAATCCCGCTGATGCAGCCAATTCCTACATTGAATGCCTGAAGAGATATAATCGCAATGCTTTGCAAAGGTTTGTGTCTTTATCTATTCACCAACGGAAAATAAAATGAAGAGGCATTCTTTCGACAATATTAAAGGTAATCTGCCATGACTGACTATAAGGATAGACTAAATACCAAGGAACAATACAAAACATATCTCTCAATTAGCTGAAATGCAACAATCAAATTTGTAACTCAAACAGCAAGCTTAGATATATTGAGCAGCTAGCAATTTATTTTTTACTGATGAGTTTTAGCAAGATTTGTCAATGTTTTGCAACTGCCAGTCAGTCAGTAACGGCATCAAGATGTACCTACAGGGAGAGTCTGTTCATCAATGGGACTAATTCAAAATGTCGGCCACGAGGGCCATCAAAGGAGGAAATGGGTGAGTCACAGCTCCCAGAGCAGCCCTGTGGTAGCTTTTCTCAGTGAAGCATGACCGATAAAACAAAGGAGCAGGTCACAGGGCTCGTTGAAATAATCAAGTCACCCCTCTCAAAACAACCAGACATACACCAGCATTTAGGGACTCGTCATTCTGAAAGTTGCACAGGCAGGAAGGCTGCAACATCTGATCACTGTACACCACCATCCCACCTGCTGTCCCACCACAGCCCACCCCATACTGACTCAGATACCTCTAGGCAAACCGAATGGAATTCCTATGGGATTACCCCATTGGAGGCCAGGACAGGAGCCCAGAAACTCAACAGAACTCAAAAATGCCACAACAACTTTGTTTGAATGATTTTAGTCCAACATAAGTTGATCCGGGGAATCCACGGAAAGGAAAGGCACAAAGAGCCTACATTTCTGTAACTCCTTTGACAACCTCAGTACATTGGGCTGATCTTATTGAGACATGCTGAATCCTGAGGGCAGTTGTCAGGGTGAGTACGGAAAAGATGTTTCCCCTTTTGAGACACACCAGGATGAAACAGCCACACCAGGCAGAGGACTCCACACCAGACAGGGACCCCCCCACTCCAGGGAGGGACACCCCACTCCACCAGGGACCTGCCCACCAAGCCGCTGGAATACCTGGAGGCTGAAGACAACCTTCACACGGGGAAGAGATCTCCACGCCAGGACAAGACCAGCATACTGTGTCGAGACCAACTTTCGTCCTTTAGGCACCCAGACCCAGCTGCTGACCCAGAGCAACAGTGCAGGCCTGGGGCAGTCAGCACAGGACCTTCTCCTCGCTTACCTGGAGACCCTGGGCTGGGGTGGAGTCAAGTCCGGCTCCTTCTGACGTAGCTGCCGCTGCTGGATGCCTCCTCCCTCACCCACCACTCTCCAGACCCAAAAGGAAAGAAAACAAAGGAAAATGAAAAACAGCCCAAAAGGAAAGAAGGAAAAAGAAAGCCAATGGGAGCAGACAATTTCCGTGATCAGCCCATTGACTCCACCGCCATCTTTAAAGTTATGGATCATCATCAAAGGGTGAAGGGACGAGGCAGGAAAGTGAAGTCAAGGCCACATTCAGAATGGACGTGATCTTATTAACTGGTGGAGTAGGTACAAGGGGCAATATAACCTAGTCCTGCTCCTGGATCATCTGTTCACACTTATTTTCATACACATGGATTCCATAGCATTCTTGTCACTGAAAAAGTTGGGTAGTGTTGTCGTTGTTATGATGTAGGAAAAAGAGCCAGTTAATGAGATAATCATCATTTGTATCAATGAATGTCATTCTAACTGGCACACAGGGGCAGACTGGAGGGGGGTGGGGGTGCAGTGGAGGGGCTGCAACGTTCATTTCCTTCCCAATTCCATTCAATTCAGTCAGCAGATCAAGGAATGACATCCTTTGCAGAGGCCGGTCAAGGACCTGAAATGACCAAGTTTGTTTTTCTTCATTCATTTACTGGCCATCCCCAATTGCTCAGAGGGCAGTTAGGGTTAGCTTCTGAGTTTCTGGAGTCACACGCAGGCCAGACCAAGTCAGGTTGCCTAATTGGAAACTTGAACCTGACTACCAATGTGAGTTATAGCATGGACCACGGTTGAAAAGGGGCATTGGCTGATTATATACAAAAATAGGGGCATCTTCTAATGCTATGAGTCACAGTATTTGTACTTCCATAATATTGCCTGACTTGGTACATCTCAGCACATCTGCTGCTAAAAGCCTCATTCATGTCATTCCAACACACTGATAATTGTTCTTCCAGTCTCAGTCCCTGCCACCATTGTCTTATCTCGTAGTAAGTATGGATTGTCTATCATCTCTGCGATGACTGACCTACATTGCAATGTCTTGAATTTAAAATTCTCATTCTTGTCTTCAAATCCCTCAATAGCTTTGATTATCCCTAATTCTGAAATCCCCTTCAAAACTAAAACCCATCATGGTGTCTGTGCTTCATGAGTTCGGGCATCTGTTTATAATAACTTAATAACAACGTAATAACATCTCCATGTTTCACCAAAGCCAGTTCACCATCTCAGAGAGAGATGCAGATGATCCTTTGTGAACTATTTACTCGCAGGGTTTTCATTCATCAATTCTGTACTGTCAACATGAAGCCACTGGGAGCAGTAGCTAGCCAATCATGGGGAGACATATGGGGAGACAGTATGCCCTTTTTTTGGCATACTGTCCCACTGGGATTTCCCAGCTAAGAGCACACTTCCCTCATTTCATTGAAGCTAAGATTCTTTCTACATGAAGAAAATTTGATACACCTTTGCACCTAATTCCTCAGGCATAATGTCATTCTTCAAATTGGTTGTAATTTTACCTGTCTTTAAAAATGTCCACCCACAGCCTCTCTGTCCTCTACAATTACTTTCCCATCTGAACTCTTTCTTTCGTTTCTCAAGTCCTTCAATGTGTCATCATCACTTAAGCCTGCACTCCCTTCTCCTCTCCCTCTGTTCAGAGTCCTTTCAGCTAGCACCTGCCCTGCTCCCTCTGATAAGGCAACCATCTTCATAGACATTTCATCCTCCTGTGTTCCCACTTAACCACTCATTAAGATGGAACCCAACTATACAAAGTCTTGTATTTTTTTCTTAATTTTGAACTGAGCTTCAAATCCCACATTTAATGCAACATCAAGACTGACATCTTCCATCTCAATAATTTCAACCACTTATGCCCAACCTCATGAATTTGACCAATGATTTTCTACCATCCTCCTGTTCATCCAGCAGTAATTCTGCAGTTCTGTGAAATCTGAACTAAACACTTATACTCCTTTCTTTACTCATCTCTACTCAGCATTAACTCCTGTCTTTACCCAGTTCTCCCATCACGTGCATTTCAAAATCCTTGCCTTATGTTTGAATACCTCCAAAGCCAACTAAGCTCTGCTGTTTCCTCCAGCCTTGCATAATAACTTGCAGCATCTATTTGTCAATTCTGATCCTTCACATCTTCCCTTTCCTTTACTTCGCGATCACAAAGCCTTCAGCATCACTGACTTGCTCTTTGGTGCTTCCTTCCCCAACCTCATTGCTCTTTATCGCCAATGTTCTCTTCAAAACAACTACAGTTGCGACCCAATGTTCAATCATTTCCCCAACTCTTCTCAATTCTGGTTTGCCCGAGTTATCTCTAACAACTGTGAAGGAACTCAAAGTATCACCATGCCAAAGGTGCAATGTATTGTTGTTTTGTTATCAGCAGACAACAAGGTTAAATCCCACAAAGATTTTCACTTTGTCAATTGGGATAAAATGAATCAATATTCTGTGGTAAATCTGAGCACAAGTTACTGTGTAATTTGTATTGTGTCCACTCAAACCCAAAGGTAGTGGTCAGCTGCAGACACAATGCTGTCTTGACTGCAATAGAATACAAAGACATGATAATGGTACAGATTTTCACAAAGTTGGATTGACTGAAGACTATTTAAAATACCTGTTGAGATTAGATTCCAAAGAGATTGGGTTGGGATATCTGGTCGGCATGGACGGGTTGGACCAAAGGGTCTGTTTCCATGCTGTACATCATTACGACTCTATGTCACATGGTAGAGCTGAGGATGCGGAGTCTGCATACAGTAATCCCAACTTTGTCAGGTCTATTTCAGGATTGATCAGTTCAAACAAACACCCCCGAATTTTGGGGGAGTCAGTCATTTCTAACACCTCAGAGGAACAGTAAACCACAGAGGTACCCAATCGTAAGTTATCAAACTAACGCCACCTGATCAATCAGCTCTTGTTGATACAGTTGCTAGATGACCTCATTACAAATGCTGGGCTAAGGCCACTTGATTGATATGTCTATTACAATGTAATAATTAGTTTCTTTGAAGAGTTTGTCACTGTATGCTTATGAACAGGAAATGAAGTATGAAATAAAGCAATCCTGATATTAATACAAATGGTTTTTGACATTTTTAAGAAGTTTCAAGCTGTACTTTCTTTTCCAACTATTTTTCAAAGACTCTGCATACTTGGTTATTTTCAGGATTGTTTCAAAGACCAGTCAGACTTGGCAATGGCTATTGGTTCTGGATATCGATGATACCAACAAAGTGAATATGGAATAGACAGGGGAATATGAGGGAGCACTGGGGACAGGTCAGATATCAGGGTGAATGCCCAAGGGCCTGAAATTCCTCACTATACCTGGGCCGAAGTAGTTGTAAATGAAAACAGATGGCAGACTACAGCACCTTCACGATCCACTCCATTGTCAAAAATTGCACAACACCAGATTATAGTCCAACAGATTTATTTGGAAGCACTAGCTTTTGGAGCACTGCTCCTTCATCATGTGGTTGTGGAGTTTGCAGGGGCAGCGCTCTGAAAGCTAGTGATTCCAAATAAACCTGTTGGACTATAATCTGGCATTGTGTGATTTTTAACTTTGTCCACCCCAGAGCAACACCAGCATCTCCAACTTACTCCACTGTCACCATTTGGACCTGACCGTTCTACGCCTACCTTCACAAAATGCAGTGGGGATCTGACTCAAGTTTTCTGACTCAATCTTCCCATCTCTCTCCCAAAATGTCCAACCTGGTCTCTGAGTTCATTGGCCAATTAATTGGACAGTATGATGCACAAAGTCTAAAATCTGGGATGGTACACCAATAATTGATCACACAGTGGCCAGGATGCACCGACTGCCCTCCATTACTCTTAAACTTGCAACATAAGACAACAACCTAGTTTCTGTCCACCACTATATAGCCACACAAACAGAAGATCTGGCAGCATCTGTGGAGGGAAAGCAGAGTTGCTGTTTAGTATCCAGTGAATCTCCATCAGAACATACAGGGAGAGTGACTATTGACAGGAGGACTACGTGCAACATTGACAGAAACAGAAACTAGGCTGTCTTGTATTGCAAATTTTAGAATTGATTGTAAAATTTACTGAGCTTTACGTCAGAGGTATGTTCCCAGGCCATTTGTCAGCTGCAAAAACTGACGTTGATATTCCAAATGGTTTACTTCAACTTTGATTTTTTCTAATGGTTATTTAAAATTGCAAGAAGAAATAGTACCTGTAAAACATATGATAAATGTTCCTTCTGGGAAGAAATCATACTTACCCTATGACAGACTCCATGAAGTTTTGAAAAACATTCTTTGGAAGAATGAAAAATAAATGTTGAAATGGGCTCGCTGTGAAAATACTGCCCTGCACGTTTCTATGCAGCAGTCTCAATAAATAAAGACAATTTTACGCTGAGGAATTGCACTTTATTGAAAAAATAAATGCTTTGGTGTTTGTTGTAATTTGCAGCAGCTGCCCTGTTTAGGAAACTTAAAAACATTTTTTTCTCTGGTGCCTCTGTGATGATCTCTGAGGTTATGTATAATGCAGATTTGTAGTATGGACTGGAGTCAAACTGTCCTGCAGCGCCATCCAGTGGTTACAATATATCGGCTATGATGAAGCTAGATTTTGGATTAGTGGTGCTGGAAGAGCACAGCAGTTCAGGCAGCATCTGAGGAGCAGCAAAAATCGACATTTCGGGCAAAAGCCCTTCATCAGGAATAAAGGTAGAGAGCCTGAAGCGTGGAGAGATAAACTAGAGAAGGGTGGGGGTGGGGAGAAAGTAGCATGGAAGAGCTTCAGGGCAGAGGAAATGAACTGGGAGTTGCAGTGGGAGAGGGACTCCCTGAGATTCTTGTAGAGAGAGGAGGAAAACTCCTTCAAGGCAGGCATCCTTGCAAGAGGATTCGCAGTAGGGTTAAAATCAACTAGATAAAAACAATGACTGCAGATGCTGGAAACCAGATTTTGGATTAGTGGTGCTGGAAGAGCACAGCAGTTCAGGAAGCATCTAAGGAGCAGCAAAATCGACATTTCGGGCAAAAGCCCTTCATCAGGAATAAAGGCAGAGAGCCTGAAGCGTGGAGAGATATGAAGCTAATTGCAGAATGAAATACTGTAGATGCAGGAACCATGTCAAATTCAGCAGATCTACAGTGAGAAACATTTACAATTTCACAGCCATAGGCTGAATTAACTTATTACAGCCATTTTTAATTTTAAATAAACCATTGTTTGTCAAAATGCTTATTATTGCTGTTTTGAAATACTTTGCCCTATCCATTAAACTTTTCAAGAAAATTGAAAGTGTTTGGCAGAGGGTAAATCAGTTTCTATTATAAAAGCAGTGCAGGTGAATTGGGATATGGCTCTGGTTATGTTCTGTAATGTGAGGTAGGCAGTTGCAGAATGCACCGCGTTAGGGAGCCACCTTTCTGCAAAGAGTATTAGAAACACACATTTATTGTTTGAGTAGTTAGCCACAGATCACATATGAGCACCTCAAACACATCCATAATACAGGATCTAACACCTGCCTTACCGCCCAAGTCAGTAACAGGTTGCAATTTTATTGGGGGGAGCTGGCATCGGAACTAAACGGAAAGAGAAAAATGGAGGTTGTCACTAAGAAAAAAAGTTTAAAAAAAAACTTTGCTCAATGTTACCTCCTGTATGCCTTCCAGAGGGGGACTTTCACCTCCCGAGACCCGTGACACTGAGGACTTTAGCAAACGTTTAGAGCAGTGACCTGTGGTCACAGGTCCCCCGGCCTGTACTTGTGTGGCCTATCTGGTACCATTCTGTGACAGTGTTTATGAAGCACCTACAGAGAAGGCAATACACAGACTACGTCCTGATTTCTAGGAAGGCTCATCTAATCAGCATGGAGTACCAGTGAATGGAAAACTGAGAGAAGCTGACGTTTCCTTGCTTGATGACAGAGGTCTTGCCCACAACCTGGGATACCAGCAGGAGCCTCACATCATCTATCGTACGCACACCCTGTCAGATTAAGTGACTCTCCATTAAACAGTGGTAGGATCAAGGAGCCCCAGGAAAACACAGGATGCATGGCAGCAGTAGCACATGCCAGGAGTGACTGCTGCTTCAACACTTACCCCAGGGACCTGACCTCAGAGACGGATCTCAGGCCACAGATGAGTGACAGCAGGGGGCTCAGAGAGGGGTTGAGGGTTGCACAGAGACTGCCAACAATGCAGGCAGCAGGTGTGGCCCTCAGTGGGTGTGTCCCCCAATGCCCACTTTCTTGGGCACCTCGGTAGGCACTGACCCCATTTTAGCGAGCCCCTTCACCTCCTCCCACTGCAAAGCAACTTGCTTGTCAGGCGTTTTGCACAGCAAGACAATGCCAACACCTCCCACTGGGTTAATTGCCCACTTAATTAGCAGTGGAGGAGATGGCATGTGCATAGGTCATCCTGTCAGGAATGAAGTTGAGATTAGATTAGATTACTTACAGTGTGGAAACAGGCCCTTCGGCCCAACAAGTCCACACCGCCCCGCCGAAGCGCAACCCACCCACACCCTTACCTTTACCCCTTACCTAACACTACGGGCAATTTAGCATGGCCAATTCATCTAACCTGCACATCTTTGGACTGTGGGAGAAAACCGGAGCACCCGGAGGAAACCCACGCAGACACTGGAGACAAAAAGATGGCAGCGTCCCCACCGGCCAACCTCCTTTTTAGATTTCCTACTGTGTGGAAACGCCCTTCAGCCCTACACAAAGAGTAACCCACCCAGTCCCATTTCCCTCTGACTATTGCATGTAACACGTTGGGCAATTTAGCATGGCCAATTCACTTGACCTGCACATCTTTGGACTGTGGGAGGAAACCAGAGCACCCGGAGGAAACCCACGCAGACACAAGGAGAATGTGCAAACTCCACACAGACAGTCACCCGAGGCTGGAATCAAACCTGGGACCTTGGTGCTGTGAGGTAGCAGTGCTAACCACTGAGCCACTGTGCTGCCCCTGTTTGACTAAACACCACCAAACCTCAGCAGAGTGGAGCAGGGCAAAACATTCTACCCCCTTGCCTTTGTCAGAGGGTGGAGTTTGGGAGGGTTGCTGAAAAGGCCAGGCTGCAGTTTGTTCCATTCAGACAGTCCTGCCCCTGAGCAGTTCAGTAGACAGGGCAGGTCCAATTGTGTTTTATTGTAATGGTGTCCCGAAGTTTAACAATGGATGTTTCAGTATTAGTATTTCTGATGAATGTCAAGGGCAGTTGGTTAGACCCGCAAGATGGAGATGATCATTTCCTGGCACTTCAGTTGCCATAATCAGCCAACGTTCTGTATGAACCTGCATGGATCAGTTATGTATTTTCAAAGTTGTCCACCATTTGTGACTTTGATGTGTCAATATTCTTAATTCCAAGTACCTCTGTCACAAAAATGAGCTATAAAGAGAGACTAGATAGACTGGAGCTATTATTCTTAGAGTAGGGAAGGGTAAGGGGAATCTGATGGAGGTGGATGAAGTTTGAGAAACATAAGTAGAAAGGCAGAAATGTTTCTTCTATGTAGAGAGAGCCAATATCAGGAGGCATAGTTTTGAGGTAAGGAGCTGAAGGTTTGGAGGGGATTTGAGGACAATATTTTGACTCAGGGGGTTGAAGGCTTCTGGAACTCACTACCTAAAAGGGCTGTAGAAGGGGAAACCCAAAAGACATTTAAGAGGTATTTATATAAACATTTGAAATGCTATAGTATATAAGGCTAGAAAATGGGATTAGAATAGATGGATGTTTGATGACAGACACAGACATGATGGGCCAAAGGATCTCTTCCTGTGCTGTAAACACTATGTCTCTACAAAGTCAATCAAGTGCACCTATTAGGCTGTCCCAGAACTAAACAATTAGTTTTATTTAGAGACGTTGAGCATTTTCTTTTTTTTAAAAAAAAATCAGCTTAGAGTTGAAATTCTTTCCAGTTGAAGGGAGTTAACAATGTCACATGTTCCAGCAATCACCCAGCTCGCCTTGGCATGAATCGGTCAGTGCAAATGATAAAGCATGTTCTCTAGCTAAAATAATGTGAATTTTACATAAAGAGAGAGAAATAAAAAACAAAACACCAGAGAAAAATCTGAACAGATATTTTGATGCGCAGCAAACTATCTACCAACAACCTGAGGCATCAAGAAAGATAGATGATAATTAGCTACATGTCTAAGTTTGTTTTATAATCTTTAAAAAAACAAGGCAAAGCATGTTTAGACAAGTAAGTTAGCTTCAAAGAGTTATTGTGAACAAAAGATGAAGAGAAGCAGAAAGGACAGAGAGAGAGACACAGACAAGTTTTCAGCAAGTTACTGTTAAGGAATGATCCCGAGCATGGTATGCAATGTTTCACACCATGCAAGCACAAGGCGGTTGTCACTATTTTACTGAGTCGTTGCCACTTCACATCTGATATGCTTGACCTGAGAGAATTCTGTGCTTTAACTTGTTTTTCTAATCAACCTGTTCAGAGATGCTACTACATACCTCTGGAGCAGGTGGGAGTTTAACCTGAGCCTCCAGTCTGGGGATAGGGACACTATCGCTGTGCTACAAGAGGGCCTTCAATTCTACAACTTTAATGAAGTGGTGGTAGTTGGTGACAGCAGCTTCCTATTAGCTTGGGAGGGCCTGTGTACTTGAAGTACAACATTACCTGCTCAGTACACGTTCTTCCCACTCTTTTCTCAAACTGACATGGTTCTAAATCTTCCTCATATTAAGAGGGAAAGACGTGGAGCAGTAGAGATGATGCGAGAATCAGAAATCTGTCAGAAGAAATGAAAGAAGTTATCAAAAGGGATGAAAGAATAGCCAAAAAGATGACGGACAGGAAAATGCGAATAAGTGACAAGAAGTGAATCGAAGCTAATCAGTTGAAGTCAGTACAAACAGGGAAACGGCGAATGAGTAGGGACTAGAGAAATAAAGCAAATCAGCAACAAGAAAATACATTTAGTAATGTAAGAGTGTATCAAATTCAAAATTTATTAAGAGCATCAATGGCTAATGGACACACAAAAAAAGAATCAGTCATTTGGTTTTACAGAAGACAATTCACAAGAACACCAATTCAAGGGGAAAACCAACATTTACATTTTATGGAAGGAGTGCGCCAATTGGTTGGCAAGTGGGTGCTTATTGATATTGCCATGGACCTATGGTTAAATTCTTCAGAATGATATTACTTTGGTCAAAACAACCCTTCAGCATTGACTTGTTAAGACAATAAGGCATAGAACAGACCATTCAGACCATCAAGTTTTCTCTGCCAATGAGACGACAACTGATTTGACAATCCTCAACTCCACTTTCCTACCTTTTCCCCACTACCCTCAATTCTCTCACTGATTACAAATCTGCCCATCTCAGTCTTTGAATTACTTAATACTGCAGAGGGATGTCAAGGCTGCAAACTCCACAGATTCACTACCCTCAGAAAACACATTCCCCCATACCTCAGTATTAAATGGGAAATCTCAAACTCTAGCCATTTGGTCCTAGACTCCCCCCCCCCCCCCCCCCCCCAAAAGGGATAACAACCTTTCCCCATCTACACCTTCAGACCTGAGGAACCTTTCAGTAAGATCACTTCCATTGTGAACAGCTGTTATCTTTGACAGCACTCAGATAGGAAGAATTCTCTCCCTGGCTTATCAAAGATGCTTCTGGGTTTGAAAAAGAAAGAATTCTAACTGAATGTAAAAAGGTGCTGCTCTTCCACATCAGAAAAATCCACCATCCACACTCCAGCACACACACCCACCAGAGAAGTTAGGTGAGACGGAATTTATTGAGGAAGGGGCAAAAGGACAAGGGGCAGGCTCTCAAAGCTCATTAAAGGGGTATAAGAGGTAAATTGTAAGAACAAAAACAGAACATAGACTGGATTGGCTCCCCATGATTGCACACCCTGCGATATTGGATCAAGTATAGTACAAAGGAAATTGGGAACGGGGAAGACCCAGTTTTTATTTGTCTAGAGGGCATGGTACAATCAACCCAATGAACGCAGCATGGTATTGCCCTCACAAGATACCTGCCTGACTCATTTCAATTCCGAAGCCAGTCACCTGAAAGTTGTGCCAAATTATATCCTAATGGCTCAGATTGTCTCTTGCCTTTACCTTTATAAGTGGTCTTTCAGTCCAGGCAGTGTTCACATGCATTCTGAAAGAACTTTACTGCTGCCTTCATTTTATTGCTAAATAGATGAAAATGTAAATTTAGCATAAAACAACTGATTTGCTCAACTCTGTCTATGACCATGTTAGTGAATCTATGGAGATTGCCTGACTCTCAGCAGTTGCAAATCTGAGGGAAGAGTAATAAATAGGTGATGGAATAGATTGCTCTGGATAAGCTGAAGGAGCCTAAAGATGAAAAGGCTGAGAGGAAAGGTTGGGCAATTTGCATTTGGATCTATTGGAGTTTAGAATAATGAGAGATGATCTTATTGAAGCATATGATGTTACTGAGGGGCTTTGATACCGTGGATGCTGAAAGGATGCTATCCCCCAAGTGAGAAACTACAACTAAGGCTCAATGTTAAAAAGTACAGGGTCTCCGATTTGGGGGAAGGAGAATTTTTTCTTTTCAGAGTGTCTCAAGTCTGTGAGATTCTTTCCAGAGTGCAGTCATTGAATTCTGATAAGGCAGAGCTAGATTGACATTTGACTTGTAAAGGAGTGATAAGTTATTGGGGTAGGTGGGAGAATAGAGTTGAGGCCATCACAACAGGCATCAACTTAATAAATGGCAGAATAGGTTTTTAGGGATCAAATGGTTAAATGCTCCACTTTATCCGTATGTTTGTAAGAGTCGCCATATTTCACCCACTCTAATAGGTATCAGCCTGGTTACTAAATATTTTGTGCCATTTGCCATCTGTTTCTTCTTTGGAATATTCCATCTGTCCTCAAAGAATCAAGGTCCTTCAGCAATCAACATATTCACTTATTTCATAGACCTGACAACCGGACAGTTTTCCACTGCCAGATCCCAGGAGATATACACCTACCTCAATAAAGGTGAAACATTGAACGCTCACCTAGTTCTGATATTGAATAGCAGATAATTACAATTCAATTGGGTGGGATGTGCTGGTGGTTTCTGGATTATGGAACAGGTGAGGAGCCACTAGTCAGCATCAAACAAGAGACATTCATATCAGCTAAATTAAACAAAGAACTACAGATGCTGCAGATCTGAAACACACAAAAACAGAAATTGCTGGAGAAACTCAGCAGGTCAGGCAACATCTGCAGATAGAGAAACAGAGTTAAGGTTTCAAGCGTGGTGACCCGTCAGATGAAGAGTTACTGGACATGAAAATGTTAATTCTGCTTTCTGTCTACAGATGCTGCCAGACCGGATTGTCATGCCAGATCCACATTGGCAAAAGGGCATCAGGGGAACGGCCATCCCTCTTAACTCAGTTCAACCTACAGCAGGTTCATTTACTTTTTGAACAAATGGCAACTGAGTTGATATCATACCTATAATAACCAATCTGATCACTATAGGAATATAGGGACAGAGGAGGTAGAGCATTCGAAAGATTAACCACCCTCGAACGAAGAAATTCCTCATCTCCATCTCAAGTGTTATCCCTTCCCCTGAAATGATGTTCATTGCCTTTATGGTCACCAACCAGAGGAAATATCCTATGTGCATCCCTCCTTTTAAGCCCTAGAAAGGTTTTAACAGATTTCCCTAAGATCACTTATTATGCTTTAAAACTCTAAAGAATACAGCTCCAGTTTCCACATTCGCTCCTCATGAGACAAATGCATTTTCCCAGAGATAAATCTGATGAACCTCGGTTGAATTCTATGACAAGTATATACGTCCTTAGATAAAAGGAGAACAAAACTGTAGTCAATACTGCAGGTGCTGTAGACAATTATAGCAAAAACCTTTTAGTTCTGTACTCAAATCCCTTGGTCATTAAGATCAGTAGCTGGAAATGTGTTGCTGGAAAAGCGCAGCAGGTCAGGCAGCATTCGGGGAACAGGAGAATCGACGTTTCGGGCATTAGCCCTTCTTCAGGAAAAACGTCGATTCTCCTGTTCCCTGGATGCTGCCTGACCTGCTGCGCTTTTCCAGCAACACATTTCCAGCTCTGATCTCCAGCATCTGCAGACCTCACTTTCTCCATTAAGATCAGTGTACTGTTTGCCTTCCTAATTGCTTGCTGTAGCTGCATACACGTCATGACACATGAACAAAGATACCAGATTCCTTTGCAAACTCTCATTTCCCGACTTAATACCATTTAAGAATGCCATTTTTTAACCGAAGTGAATAACTTTACAATTATTCACATCATATTCCATCTGCTAATTCCTAGATTATTTTCTTAACCTTCCCCAGCCACCTCTGACACCTCTTTGAAAATTAGACATTTATTCCTGTCTGCTAACCAGTGTGTAATAAGTTTAGTTAGTTAAAATTCAAATATAATCACATCTCACCAGCTCTCCTTTATCTCTGCTAAAAGTGCCATCCTCACATAAATTCCACATTTGTCAAATATTATTTACACAATTGTGGCCAATAAAATGGATCTATGTTCTATGCTGATGTAGAGTCATAGAGATGTACAGCATGGAAACAGACCCTTCAGTCCAACCCGTCCATGCCGACCAGATATCCCAACCAAATCTAGTCCCAACTGCCAGCACCCGGCCCATATCCCTCCAAACCCTTCCTATTCATATACCCATCCAAATGCCTCTTCAATGTTGCAATTGTACCAGCCTCTACCACTTCCTCTGGCAGCTCATTCCATATATGTACCACCCTCTGTGTGAAAAAGTTGCCACGTAGGTCTCTTTTATATCTTTCCCCTCTCACCCTAAACCTATGCCCTCTAGTTCTGGACTGCCCGCCCCAGATAAAAGACTTAGTCTATTTATCCTCTCCATGCCCCTCATTATTTTGTAAACCTCTAGAAGGACATCTCTCAGCCTCCAACGCTCCAGGGAAAACAGCCCCAGCCTGTTCAGCCTCTCCCTTTTGCTCAAATCCTCCAACCCTGGCAGCATCTTTATAAATCTTTTCTGAACCCTTTCAAGTTTCACAACATCTTTCCGATAGGAAGGAGACCAGAATTGCATGCAATATTCCAGCAGTGGCCTAACCAATGTCCTGTACAGCCACAACATGACCTCCCAACTACTGTACTCAATACGCTGACCCAATAAAGGAAAGCATTCCAAACGCCTTCTTCGCTATCCTAACTACCTGCGACTCCACTTTCAAAGAGCTATAAACCTGCACTCCAAGGTCTCTTTGTTCAGCAACACTCCCTAGGACATTACCATTAAGTGTAGAAGTCCTGCTAAGATTTGCTTTCCCAACATGTATCTGAATTAAACTCCATCTGCCACTTCTCAGCCCATTGGCCCATCTGGTCAAGATCCCGTTGTAATCTAAGGTAACCTTCTTCGCTGTCCACTACACCTCCAATTTTGGTGTTATCTGCAAACTTACCAACTGTACCTCTTATGCTCACATAATGACAAAAAGTAGACGACCCAGCTTGTGCACTCCACTGGTCACAGGCCTCCAGTCCTGAAAAACAACCCTCCACCACCACCCTCTGTCTTCCACCTTTGCGCCAGTTCTGTATGCAAATGGCTAATTCTCGCTGTATTCCATGAGATCTAACCTTGCGAACCAGTCTCCCATGGGGAACCATGTCGAACGCCTTACTGAATTCCATATAGATCACATCTACCGCACTGCCCTCAATCCTCTTTGTCGCTTCTTCAAAAAACTCAATCAAGTTTGTGACACGATTTTCCATACACAAAGCCATGTTGACCAACCCTAATCAGTCTTTGCCTTTCCAAATAAATGTACATCCTGTCCCTCAGGATTCCCTCCAACAACTTGCCCACTACTGACATCAGGCTCACTGGTCTATAGTTCCCTGGCTTGTCCTTACCACCCTTCTTAAAACAGTGGCACTACGTTAGCCAACCTCCAGTCTTCTGGCACCTCACCTGCGACTATCAATGATACAAATATCTCAGCAAGAGGCCCAGCAATCACTTCTCGAGCTTCCCACAGAGTTCTCCGGTACACCTGATCAGGTCCTGGGAATTTATCCACTTTTACCAGTTTCAAGACATCCAGCACATCCTCCTCTGTAGTCTGGATATTTTGCAAGATGTCACCATCTATTTCCCTACAGTCTATATCTTCCATATCCTTTTCCACAGTAAATACTGATGCAAAATACTCATTTAGTATCTCCCCCATTTTCTGCAGCTCCACACAAAGGCCGCCTTGCTGATCTTTGAAGGGCCCTATTCTCTCCCTAGTCACCCTTTTGTCCTTAATGTGTTTGTAAGAACTCTTTGGATTCTCCTTAATTCTATTTGCCAAAGCTATCTCATGTCCCCTTTTTGCCCTCCTGATTTCCCTCTTAAGTATACTCCTACTGCCTTTATGCTCTAAGGATTCACTTGATCTATCCTGTCTGTACCTGACATATGCTTCCTTCTTTTTCTTAACCAAACCCTCAATTTCTTTAGCCATCCAGCATTCTCTATACCTACCAGCCTTCCCTTTCACCCTGACAGGAGTAGACTTTCTCTGGATTCCTGTTATTTCACTTCTGAAGGCTTCCCATTTTCCAGCCATCCCTTTGCCTGGGATCTGCCTCCAATAATTCGAAAATTCTTGCCTAATACCGTTAGCCTTTCTCCATTTTGGAACTTCAACTTTTAGATCTGGTCTATCCTTTTCCATCTCTATTTTAAATCTAATAGAATTATGGTCGCTAGTCCCAAAGTGCTCCCCCACTGACACCTCAGTCACCTGCCCTGCCTTATTTCCCAAGAGTAGGTCAGGTTTTGCACCTTCTCTCGTAGGTACATCCACACACTGAATCAGAAAATTGCCTTCTGTGTGGAGTTTGCACATTCTCCCTGTGTCTGTGTGGGTTTCCTCCGGGTGCTCCGGTTTCCTCCCACAGTCCCAAAAATGTGCAGGTTAGGCGAATTGGCCATGCTAAATTGCCCGTAGTGTTAGGTAAAGGGGTAAATGTAGGGGAATGGGTCTGGTGCGTTGCTCTTTGGAGGGTCAGTGTGGACTTGTTGGGCTGAAGGGCCTGTTTCCACACTAACTAATCTAATCTAACCTAATCTAAACCCTTTACATTATAGCAGTCCCAGTCGCTGTTTGGAAAGTTAAAATCCCCTACCATAACCACCCCATTATTCTTACAGATAGCTGAGATCTCCTTACAAGTTTGTTTCTCAATTTCCCTCTGACTATTAGGGGGTCTATAATATAATCCCAATAAGGTGATCTTTCTTATTTCTCAATTCCATCCAAATAACTTCCCTGGATGTATTTCCGGGAATATCCTCCCTCAGCACAGCTGTAATGCTATCTCTTATCAAAAATGCCACTACCCCATCTCTCTTGCTTCCCTTTCTATCCTTTCTGTAGCATTTGTATCCTGAAACATTAAGATGCCACTCCTGTCCATCCCTGAGCCATGTTTCTGTAATTGCTATGATATCCCAGTCCCATGTTCCTAACCATGCCCTGAGTTCATCTGCCTTCCCTGTTAGGCCCTTTGCATTGAATGCAGTTTAATTTATTAGTCCTACCTTGTCCCTGCCTGCACTATTTGACTTGCTTCTGTTTTCAACTGTACCAGTCTCAGATTGATCTCTTTCCTCACTATCTCCCTGGGTCCCACCATTTGTGGACTTGAGTTATAAGACAACACCTGAATGAGGAAGATTCTGCAGCATTCCTTCTGCCATTCCTACTTGCTACAAATTACTAAGGTACACTTTCCGCTGCAAATTTTTCAGCCGTTGTTGTGACCAAATCAAACTACTGCATTAAAACAAGGCTAATATTTGAGGTTCTGAGTTGGTTGGAGCTTTGCACAGATTACTTGTTACTGGCATAGGCAGCTAAGCACCTCAAGCTGGGAATGGTGGTATAATAAAGTTTCTGACAGTGAGCTGTCCATCTAATACATCCTCTTCCTACTGCCCCTCGACCATGACCCCACCCCCCATCACCAAACCATCATCTCCCAGACCATACAGAACCTCATCACCTCAGGAGATCTCCCACCCACAGCTTCCAACCTCATAGTCCGGGAACCCCGCACTGCCCGGTTCTACCTCCTTCCCAAGATCCACAAGCCTGACCACCCTGGCCGACCCATTGTCTCAGCATGCTGAACTCCCACTGAACTCATCTCTACCTACCTCGACACTATCCTATCCCTAGTCCAGGAACTCCCCACATACGTTCGAGACAACACCCACACCCTCCACCTCCTCCAAGACTTCCGTTTCCCTGGTCCCCAACGCCTCATCTTCACCATGGATATCCAATCCCTCTACACCTCCAGTCATGACCAGGGCCTCCAAGCCCTCCGTTTTTTCCTCTCCAGACGTCCCCAACAGTACCCTTCCACCGACACACTCATTCGTTTGGCCGAACTGGTCCTCACCCTTAACAATTCCTCCTTTGAATCCTCCCACTTCCTCCAGACCAAAAGGGTAGCCATGGGCACACGTATGGGCCCCAGCTATGCCTGTCTCTTTGTTGGCTACGTAGAACAGTTGATCTTCTGTAATTACACCGGCACCACTCCCCACATCTTCCTCCACTACATTGATGACTGCATTGGCGCCACCTTTTGCTCCCGCGAGGAGGTTGAGCAATTCATCAACTTCACCAAAACATTCCATCCTGACCTTAAATTTACCTGGACCACCTCTGACACCTCCCTCCCCTTCCCGGACCTCTCCATCTCCATTAGTGACGACCGACTTGACACTGACATTTTTTACAAGCCGACTCCCACAGCTACCTGGATTACACCTCTTCCCACCCTATCTCTTGCAAAAATGCCATCCCGTATTCCCAATTCCTCCGCCTCCGCCATATCTGCTCCCAGGAGGACCAGCTCCACCATAAAACACACCAGATGGCCTCCTTCTTTAGAGACTGCAATTTCCCTTCCCACGTGGTTAAAGATGCCCTCCAACGCATCTCGTCCACATCCCGCACCTCCGCCCTCAGACCCCACCCCTCCAACCGTAACAAGGACAGAAACCCCCTGGTGCTCACCTTCCACCCTACAAACCTCCGCATAAACCAAATCATCCACCAACATTTCCATCACCTCCAAAAAGACCCCACCACCAGGGATATATTTCCCTCCCCACCCCTCTCCGCCTTCCGCAAAGACCGCTCCCTCCGTGACTACCTGGTCAGGTCCACGCCCCCCTACGACCCACCCTCCCATCCTGGCACTTTCCCCTGCCACCGCAGGAACTGTAAAACCTGTGCCCACACCTCCTCCCTCACCTCTATCCAAGGCCCTAAAGGAACCTTCCACATCCAAAGTTTTACCTGCACATCCACTAATATCATTTATTGTATCCGTTGCTCCCGATGCGGTCTCCTCTCCATTGGGGAGACTGGGCGCCTCCAAGCAGAGCGCTTTAGGGAACATCTCCGAGACACCCACACCAATCAACCAAACCGCCCCGTCGCCCAACATTTCAACTCCCCCTCCCACTCTGCCGAGGACATGGAGGTCTTGGGCCTCCTTCACCGCCGCTCCCTCACCACCAGACGCCTGGAGGAAGAACGCCTCATCTTTCGCCTCGGAACACTTCAACCCCAGGGCATCAATGTGAACTTCAACAGCTTCCTCATTTCCCCTTCCCCCACCTCATCCTAGTTTCAAACTTCCAGCTCCGCACTGTCCCGTTGACTTGTCCGACCTGCCTAGCTCCTTTTCCACCTATCCACTCCACCTTCTCCTCCCTGACCTATCACCTTCATCTCCTCTCCCACTCACCTATTGTACTCTATGCTACTTTCTGCCCACCCCCACCCTCCTCTAGTTTATCTCTCCACGCTTCAAGCTCTCTGCCTTTATTCCTAATGAAGGGCTTTTGCCCGAAACGTCGATTTTGCTGCTCGTCGGATGCTGCCTGAATTGCTGTGCTCTTCCAGCACCACTGATCCAGAATCTGGTTTCCAGCATCTGCAGTCATTGTTTTTACCCCATCTAATACATCTAGTTAAGAATAACACGGTCAAGTAATGATCTTTTCCCTAGCTAATATTGTGACAATATGATTTCAGTTAACACTTACGCATTTTTGAGCACAACTCTCATTGTCTAATTTTCTTCATTAGTGATTCCTCCTATTGCTTAGCTCAAGAAATTTTGTTCTGGGAAGTACAATTAACTGCACTTATAACTATAATTAGCCCAAAGTTTAATTGCTGCAGCCACACAAAATGGCTTCACAGTTCTTTTCTCCTCACTTATGGGTATCACAGATCATGCTTACTCCTTTAAATATTTACAGCTGTTTTCTTCCCTTTGAAATCCTACAAATGAAATTGCAGACTACATTCCCCCTGAGCCATGCAACTAACAATAAAAAGCTGTCTTACATTAAGAAAACATTGCCTACACTTAAGTCTATGATACCCATAGAGATCACACAAAACCTAAGCCTCCCAGCACTCCATTAAGCAATGCAAGTTAACACCAGAGACCAAAAATTATTCAGATTAATATAACAGCAGAGAAATAAATAAATATTGTTTTGCTCACATCCTCAGCATGTGCCAAAGTGCTTTGCGATCATTTGTCAGCACTGATTTTTAAGGCAAAAAATGCAGGCAACTTGTGTGAAGCATGACATCTACAAACATCAAAAACATAATCAACTAATCTGCTTTGATCGTATCGAAGAAGACTAACCATGAAGTCAGGTACAGTCAGGTTATGTCTCACAGCAGACATGCAATATACTTTTAAGGGCGACTCATGATATCATCACTGTATCAGAGCCGAGTGGTTCCCGACCTTTGCAGTAACATGGCATGCTTGAATGAAACGAAATTCCACAGAACATCCATTTGTTAGAGCTGAACTGATTGCTCATAAACATCAAATTTACATGTATTTTTTACAGTCACTGTCTTCCTAGAAAGGGACAGTGCACAGAACAATTTATCTATTTTCTTCTTAGATCAAAAGCTCAATTAAAAAAGGAACAAACAAAAACCCATGCTACCATGGAAACATGTCCAGCCAAGCAAACCAGCTGAAAAAATACACACCTCTTCACTGAATATGTACTGTTTCTTCTCATCCTCAATCATTGTACGTGGTTAGGCCAAACGTTTGGGCCCGTGCAGGGCAAGCGGATTTCTTATCTTCCACACATGCACAAGAATGAAGCGCTATGTATTGGGAATCTGAGAGAAACAGTGCTGCTTCCAAAGAATTTTGCAGCACGTTTTTCACCTTGCTGCAGCATTCCTGTCAAAAACCACTGTCAAAGCGTGTTACCTTATGATCTAAAACTATCTCTCTCTCACCTGGGTTCTGTCTTCATGCTGTATCACACAGTAGGAAGCATGCTACAGTATAATTGAATTGCTTAGGTTGATCCCTACACAGATGTTCCTGTGTTTTTAAACGACAAATGCAGATGTTGAGTGCTGCACTAAGAGATTATTGGATTCTTCAGTGGTACGCGACCCACATCTCATATTTGTGTTATGGAAGCTAACGTAAGTATCTCAACATGCTAGTTATACTACTGATCACCAGTATATTATACTACATCGTAGAGTGGTGGTGGCAGCATGATAGTAAGCACCAATAATTGCTTAGAAAAGAAACTCTAAAAATTAGATCATAAAGTACTTGGATGACCAATTACATTGAAATACTTGTAGTGGTGTCTCATCCTACCGCCATGCAGCTCATTCGGAGACCCCCAAGGATCCATCTCTCATGATTTCTATTTCTTATCTCTATGTTGCCCTATAGCAGCATCATCCAAAGGCACAGCATCATGTTTTCAAATGTACACTGAAAACCAAACCCCACCAGCATTTTCTCTCAACTGCTTCAGTGTAAGTACATAACCAACTTGCTGTTTTGACATGAAAATTTGGATGAGAAATTGCTTCCAACTTTGCAAAAATTGAAGTGATGCTTTCTCTCTCCACTTGAAATAACTACTCTGCTATCAACATCTTCTTTCTCCTAATGTTGTAAACAGTCTTTTGTCTAAAGGTCTACAATAGTGTTAATTTTGACCCCATGATGTTCAATCACATATTATTCTATTTCATCTCCACATCACTGATCAACTTCATCAGTTGCAAAACAACTGCTGTTGAAAATGTCATTCATGAATGCCTTCATTACATCCTGTCTCAGCTTTATCACCATCCCTCAACGTACACACTGGCACAAACTGAGGAAATAATAGTAGAGAACCAGTGAATGGTAGAGAGTTAAATAAATACTTGGCATCAGTCTTCACAGGACTACATTGATCAGTAGCGTTCCAAAATATATTCAATGTCAATGATGATAGAATCCACAGGGAGTACAGACAGATTACAGAGTAAGCAAATACTTGGCAGGTGGAATATAATATGGGAAAACGTTAGGTTGTAAACTCTGGAAGGGAGGAGAGTCGAAAGTGTGGTGCTGAAAAAGCACAGGCCAGGCAGTATCCGAGCAAGAGAACCGACGTTTTGGGCATAAGTCCTTCATCAGAACAATGCCCGAATAGTCAACTCTCCTGCTCCTCGGATGCTGCCTGGCCTGATGCGCCTTTCCAGCACTACACACTAGACTCTGATCTCCAGCATCTGCAGTCCTCACTTTCTCCCAGGGAGAATAGAAGAGTTGAATATTATTTAAATTGCAAAATAAGTTTTTCCTTAGTTAAGGGGATTAAAACTGCTCACCGTGTTCCAAGTACGCTCCAACCACTGCCTCGTATAGTTTTAGCTTGATCGCATGTTTTTACCTCATTCCCTTGGAAAGGAGCAACAACCCATTTGCTTTCCCTATTTATCCACCAGGCACGGATACTAGCTTTTTTGTGATTCATGTACGAGGACCTTGCAGTGCTTCTTCATTTATGTGATACTTTTAAATTACTCTTCCATTTGCCATGCCAAAGTTCATAAACCCACATTTCCCCACATGAAGACTTCCTTAATAGATGGTTTTAAAAAGGATGCATTGTCGAACTTTGCATTTTATCTTTAACAGTTTCCCACTATTTACCACCATACCTTTTGGTCGATTTATCAATCAACGTAGCCAGTTATCTCCTCATCGCTGTGCAACTCGGTTTGTTTAATTAGAAGATTTTTGTTTGTGATCAAGGCACGTCACTTCAAAACTTAATCAGTAGTATCACACTTTCACAGTAGATCTTTCACTATAAGATGACTAATCAATCATGCCTTGATACAGAACTGAGGATATGAAATAGCTTTTCTTAGAGTGTGGTCAAACCAAATGCTTTAGGAAACTGCAACAACATTCTACAAACACATTTTATGGACAATACTTGCTAAATTATAGTTTTAGAGTCATATAGCACAGAAACAGACCCTTCAGTCCAACCAGTCTATGTTGACGATAATATCGAATGAAACTGGTTTGGCCTACATCCCACTAAACCTCTCTCATTCATATAGTTGTAAAAATATGTCATTTAAATGTAATTATACCTGCATCCACCACTTCCTGTGGACTTCCATTCCATGGATGTTCATTCTGCACACTAACCACTCTGTAAAAAAAAAAGTTGCCCTTATATCCTTTTCACATTTTTCTCCTCACCTTACAAATATGTTGTTTTGAAATTCCCCACCCTCAGAAAAAGACACCTGCCATTCATCTTATCCATCTCCTTTATGACCTTAAGGTCGCTCCTCAACCTCCTAAGCTCCAGTGAAAAGAAGTCCCAGTCAATTCAGCCTCTCCTTATAACTCAAACCCTCCATTCCTGGCATTATCTTGGTAAATCTCTTCGGAACCCTCTCCAGCTTAATAGTATCCTTCCAATAACAGGACAACCGGAATAGACACAGGACTCCAGAAGAGGCTTCACCAATATCCTGTCCAATCTCAACAATATCCCAACTCAAACTCAAAAGGTCTGAGCAATGAAAGCAAGTGCGCTAAAAACCTTAACTACCCTATCGATGTGTGACACAAACTTCAAAGAATTATGTACCTGAACGCCTGGGTCTCTGTTCTACACTACCTAAAGGTCCTATGTTTAATTGTATAAGCCCTGTCTTTGTTTGTTTTACCAAAATGTAATACCTCATTTATTCAAATGAAACTTCATCTGCCATTCTTCAGCCTATTAACCAACCTGTTCAAGATCCCTTTGTAATCTTAGATAACCTTATTCACTGTCCACTATACCACCAAGTTAGGTGTCACCTGCAAAGTTATAACCATGCTTCCTATATTCTCATCCAAATCAGTTGTATAAATGACAAGCATGAGTGGACCCAGCACCAATCCCTGTGGAACATCACTGGTCATAGGCCTCCAGTCCAAAAACAACCCTCTGTCTCCTGCCATTAAGTCAATTTTATATCCAATTGACAAGCTGACCCTGAATCCCATGTGATATAACTTCACACATTAGTCTATCATTCAGAATCTTATCAAAGGCTTTACTAATATCCAAGTAAACAATGTCTACCACTCTCAATCTTCTCAGTTTCTTCCTCAGTCCCAGTCTGTTTACATTCTTCACACCTATTACATTTTCTCTTCTCCAATTTTCAATAATAGTGCATGAAATGTTCTTTCCAATGGTATAACATCTCTTGGGGAGCTTATCAATTACTCCCTCAAACTTTTGCTATTCCTAAGTCATCACCCATTTGAATTTTATTTTGTGATCTTCTGAGCCCAGATCCTTCCTCATGTCCTGACGCTCTTCTCGATTCTCAGACCTATGTTTGCTCCAATTTTACTGTCTTTTTAAAAATAATGTGCACCTCAGAATATTTATTTTCCAACTTCGTTCCTTAGCTAGGAGACAAAGTTAACAACTCACTGGCTAATGTGTGACAAATTCACAATTATGCATTATGTATGGTGCATTCACAATGCAACAGCCAAGTGAGTGCCCTTCCTCGATGAGGTTTGCCAATGTGTCTCATTCGTGGAGTATTGAAGACTCACTCCCAAGTTGCAACCCTAACTATAACAAATTAAACATTCCAACCCAAGAAAGTGATAAATCAGCACCCAAATACATCTAAGCATATAGGCAAATGATCTAACAACTGCTGTAACAAAACATTTGACACAAATAATGACAATGTAATGCCAGAAAGGTGCTGCAATTTATGCATATTGAATTTGAAATCTCGTCGACACAAAAGCATCCTGATTAGGATTCTAAGAATACCAGAGCATATAATTGATGTGCAAAGTCGAACTCAGCAAGTGAAATTCACTTAATATATTGTAAGGCACTCAAAATGTACAAGTTGCAGATAGAATCAGAGAGATGCACAGCATGGAGACTCTGGTCCATGCCGACCAGATATCCTAAATAAATCTGGAACCATTTGCCAGCATTTGGCTCATATCCCTCTGAATCCTCTCTCTTCATATACCCATCCAGATAACTTTTAAATATGTTGTAATTGTACCAGTCTCCACCACTTCGTTTAGCAGCTTATTCCATACACCCACCACCCTCAGCATGAAAACGTTACACCTCAGGTCCATTTTAAATGCTCCCCTCTCTCAACTTCAACCTATGCCCTATAGTTTTGGACTCCCACATGCCAGGGAAAAGACCTTAGCTATTTATCCTATCCACGTTCCTCAATTGTATAAACCTGCAAGGTCACCTCTCAGTTTCTGACACTCAAGGTAAAATAGCCCCAAGTCTATTCAGATTCACCTGATAGTTCAAACCCTCCAAACCATCCTTTTCTGAACTCTTTCAAGTTTCAGAACATTTTGCCAATGAGAGATCAGAATTGCACACAATTTTCCAAAAGTGGCTGAAGCAATTTCCTGTACAGCTGCAACATGATCTCCCAACTCCTGTACTCAATCCTCTGACCAATAAAGGAAAGCATACCAAACACCTTCTTCAATAACTTGTCTACCTGAGACTCCACTTTCAAGGTACTATGAACCTTCAGTCCAAGGTCTCTTTGTTCAGCAAAACTCACCAGGCCCTTACCACCAGTGTATAAGTCCTGTCCTAATTGGCCTTTCCAAAACACCTCGCTTAACTAAACTCCATCTGCCACTCCTTGGCCCATCTGATCAAGGTCCTGTTGTAATCTGAGGTAACCTTCCTCACTGTCCACTTCACCTCCAAGTTTGGTGTCACCTACACAATTACTAATCCTCTCCACGTTCACACCCAAATCATTAAAAAAAAGACAAAATGCAGACCCAGCACCAATCCTTGTGCACACTGCTCGTCACAGGCTTCCAGTTTGAAAGCAATCTTTAACCCCCATCAGGGATTGATCAACTTAGGTGTTTTATGACTCCAGCAACTCCTCCACCAAAACGTGGATTTTTTTCAAGATGTCACCATTTATTTCCCCACGTTCTCTATCTTCCATATCCTTCTCCACAGTAAACTCTGATCTGAAATACTCATTTAGTATGTTCCGTACCTCTTGCAGTTCCACACATAGGCAGCCTTGCTGATCTTTAAGGGACCAGAGTCTCTCCCTTGCTACTCTTTAGTCTTTAATGTATTTGTAGAATCCCTTTGAATTCTCCTTAACCCTATCTGCCAAAGCTATCTCATGTCCTTTTTTTGCCCTGCTGATTTCCCTCTTAAATATATTTCTACTGTCTTCATATTCTTCAAGGTAGTCACGTGATCCCTGATGTCTATACCAGACATATGCTTCCTTCTTAATCTTGACCAAAACCTCAATTCCTCTTGGCATCCAGCACTCCCTACACTTACCAGCCTTGCCTTTTACCCTCACAGTAATATACTTTCCAGTTACATTTTTGAAGGCTTCCCATTTTCTAGCCGTCCCATTACCTGCAAAGATCCACCCCCAATTAACTTTTGAAAGTTATTGTTGACAGTGTGGTGCAGGAAAGAGACAGGTCAGGCAGCATCGAGGAGCAGGAGAATCGATCTTTCAGGCATAAGCTCAACTTTTGCCGAAAACGTTCAAAATTAGCCTTCCTCCAATTTCGAACTTCAACTTTTAGAGCCAGTCTATCCTTTCTAATCACTACAGAGGAACCTCAATTATCTGAATTTCGGATTATCCAGCAAGTCGCAATGTCCCAATGCTTGGCTAAACACTGTTATGCAGTCCTTCGATTACCTGAACAAAATACTCCCTTCACGAGGCGTTTGGATAATCAAGGTTCCTCCATTTTAAAACGAATATAATGATAGTCGCTGCCCCAAAGTGCTCTCCCCACTGATACCTCAGTCACCTGCCCTGTTTTATTGCCCAAAAGTAGATCAAGTGTTACACCTTCTCAAGTAGGTACATCCACATACTGAATCAGAAAATGTTCCTGTACACACTTAAATGCCTCTCCATCCAAGCCCTTAAACTATGGCAGTCCCAGTCTATGTTTGGAAAGTTAAAATTCCCTACCATAACCACCCTATTATTCTTAAGATAACGGAGATCTCCTTACAAACTTGTTTCTCAATTTCCCTCTGACTATTAGGGGGTCTATAATACAATCCCAATAAGGTGATCAATCCCTTTCTTATTTCTTAGTTGCACCCTAATAACTCCCATGGACATATTCCTAGGAATATTGTCTGAAGTACAGCTGCAATTTTGTCCCTAATCCTCTTTGCCCACCTTTCTATAGCATCTATATCATGGAACATGAAGCCACCAGGCCTGCCCATCTGTGAGTCATCTTTCTGCAATCGCTATGATGCCCCAGTCCCATGCTCCCAATTATCTCCTGAGTTCAGTTGCCTGACCAGCTCAGGGAAATCTCATATGGAGGGGAGGACTGCATTGGTGCTGTAGTAAAATAAAGTCAGAGTGGGTGTGGTGACCTCTCAATTGTAGAGCTCAACAATGAAGAACATTTTGTTCTCATATCTCTATCTGTCCACAATTGAAAAAAAGGTGTTACGGTCAAAACCTTGCACTCTTTGCTAAGCCAAATTAACATGAGCATTTTTATTTTTAAAATCTACAAAGTAAAAGAATCAGGTAACAAAAGCATTTTAAAAATTAAAAGAATCATATTAATATACTTCCAGTTAAATCATTTTCAGAAGCCAAGATTCAAAGAGAATATTTTGTAAAATTGGTAACAACTGATGTAACTTGCTCAAAAAAGGCAGTGCACCAATATTTCAAAGCTCATATTCAAAAAAAAATGAAATGACTAAACTCATATTTGAATATACTCAACATAGGTAAACTATTCGTACATAAACCTTTCTGCACAGTGGTGTTCAAAACACATGATAATTGGAAAATAAAATGAAAACTTTTGAACTGGCAGCTTTAAAGACATAAATGATGACTTTCAGTAATGTCAAACCAAACACAAAATACAATGACAGGTCCAGGCAAAACAATAATAAGACCCAAATGCCTACTGAACAGAAGCAATTTATTAAAATTAGATCAACTGAGTAACAATAGATCAATTGAAGTAGTAAGAATCTAATTATTACTCATGCCTTTGTTGAATGTGAATGAACAATAAAGCCTATTAACTAAAATGACAGTCATGTCAGACTCAGTGGGCACATATATACTTTGATACAAAGTATCATTTGCAAATAAGCTAATACTTAGAACAAGTTAAACTACAAATTAATAATCCTTCATTAAATAAATTTCAAATGTTAAATTTCTTCTAACATACCAAAACTCCTGTTCAAGATATAAATAAAATTATGTGCCAGTATGAGAAATGCTGGAAAGTGAATAAATGTCCAAGGCATTATTAGTTGAAACCAACTTTGTTAACTATCTGAGCAAAAGATTTGCTTAATAAACCGTGGCAAATTCCAAGTATACCTACATAGAAAAAAACAGCATAACCAGTGGTAGCATAGTTTTATTTTTCATATACTTTAGGAAACAATATACAAAGCTGAGCTTCACCACCATTTTCCAATGATGGTCGTGTGCTCAAGTTACACAGTTCTTGCGTATTGTGATGGCAAAAGAACAGCAGTCAGCACCTTACTTGCACAGTTAGCTACAACACAAATAACCTTCAAATTAAATGTGTAATTATAGCAATACAGGTAAACCGAAACTTTGCACAAGCCATTACAGGCAATGAACCCAAAATCCTTGTTGAAATTCTTGTTTTAGTCACTAAGTTACTTACGAAAAAAATTCTTTCGTCCATATTTGCACAAATTACTGCTTCTTGAAAGCTAGAGTTCTATACAAAGAAAAACAAGTTTCCAACAAGGATTACTCCCAATCAGGTTTGCTAGAGCAGTTCAGCTTCCTATATGCAGCAGCTGAATAAAAAGAAGGGTACCCAGTGCTTTAAACAACAAAAGTTTATTATATTTACATACATCTTTGCATGACTGACCGGCTTTCTTGCATCGTCAACAATGTTAGCAAATAACATTGGGCTTCTGTCACTATTTTTTGAGTGGCTTCTGCCGCTTAATAAATACACACATGCCCTGTATCAATCTTTCCCCACTGCCATTTTTTGTTTTAAAACAGGGCACAAATGCAAATACATAGCAATTAGGTAGGCATACAAGAAATCAATTTGTACTTTACCTACTGCAACAATCTGTTTTTTTTCCATACAACAGTACTTCACTTATAAACTGCTGTACAGAGGAATGAAAAGTTGGTGAACCCAAATGCCTCGATCACAATGTCTTAAGAAAAAAAAACTGAAATTGCCTTGCAATGAAGAAAGCTGTCTGCAGAGCTGCTCCTGACTGGGTCTGTGGAATCTGAAGGTGCTCCATGCTAATTGGTGTACTGACCAAACTGTTCCAGTTGTTGCAGCCTGTGATTCACACTGGCTGGTGCCAGGACTCTAGGAAATGCGTATCACTGAATGATGAAAATTACCAAAGCTAGTTTGCAGACAAGTTAACATGTAAAAGGCTAGGTATTTAGCCACCTCAGCATTGATTAGTTCAGATGTCAAAGCTCTGATACACATGGCTTCCCATGGCTTCACTCTACAAAACATATTTACAACGTGAAGGATACATCTACAAGAAATCTACATTTCAAGGGTTTACAAATCAACCACTTATCTCCCCTGAATCAGAACCCTTCTTTATCCCCCTCCCAATCCACCCCTTTGCCCAGCCCACGGTCCAAAGCCTTCTCAAACGCAGCTCAAATTTTGTTTAAGACTGGGCAAACGTTTACAGTCCCTGGCTTTAAACCATGTGCAATTTCTTCACAAGTCCTCACACCATAAAGGAATTTTGATTCTTCAGTTTTTCAAGTTCTTTAATTTGTTGTCTCAAAAACAGTATCCTGGAAAAAGGGGGAGAAAACAGACAGTCACGACATTGACATGTTACGAACACCAAAGCTTAAACTACAGTCAAAATGAAAGAAACTGTAGATATTATGTAATATCTTTCTTGCATGCTTTCACTGAAACTTAATCCTTTGATCTCATTTAAATACCTGAAGCTGTGTGTTTTTGGAACAAATTATTTATGGAGTTTCACGAATGTCTTAATTCCACCACAACAAAGTCATCTTGGCAGCATTAAATATTTCAGTTAATACTCCAACACTTATTTTGAAGAAAGATTCACTTTCAACCAACTCTATTCTTTAACAGAAGTCAACATTTTTCTTCTAAAATTCACATATTTAACAGACATGTAGAATCAAATGCTGCATAACCAGAAATCAATAACTCTCCCCTCTTGGTTCTGCTTTGCTAGGCAAAGAGGAGCCTATAAAAGGTAAACTTGGTGAAAAGGAAATCTAGATTGCAAAGTTAAGTGGGTAGGGTTTTCCTTGCCCGCCTTCCCTCCCCCAGGTTCAAGCTAAACTGCAATTTACAGGTTACATTGCACTGATCAAAGCCAGTGCCTTAGATGTGCATTCACATTTTATTTTTAACAAACTTAATTAATTACCATCTGTAATCCTATTTTCTTACTATTGCATTGGCCCAAGTACATTTAGGACAGAACTAGAATTATTGACAGCTAGGCTAAATCTGGCAACGTCCAACGGAGTTTAAATTTGTAGCATTCTGGGACTCAATTAATCCTGCACTGAAGAGTTTCTTACCTTTGCTCACGCAAAGTTGCTTGAATTTCACATACCCGAACCAAAGACCTTAAATTTTTAAGCTCAGTACAAATTTCAGATATGTGAATACTTCCCATGTTGTGTGCTTCTTCTCTCAGTCGAGATGCCTAAACATAAAATTAAAAAGCAAATAAATAGGTATTGAAGATCTGAAATGACAGGAACAAGAACAAATAGTCCAACTTTCTGAACATTAACATATGCTCAACTCAAAAATCGTAAATTATGTTGAGCTAACCTATTATTCATTATTCCCCCCACCCCTCAATGAAACACAGTATTTTGTTTGAAGTCGTAAACATTTGTGGGAAATTTCTAGACATACACACAGATGCATGCACACGTGCACACATACATACTGCAATGTCTTGTGAAGTTGCAGAGCAGGAGGTTTATAAAACGAATCCAGGAATGAAGGACTTGTGTTTGTGGAGAGATTGTGGATGGTCTCCTAACAGCAAAAATGCTCATGGGAAGATGCATAAGAGGTACTAAAATTACAATATCTTTCTATAATGATAACGAGGATGAACAAACAACAATCAAATGGCAAAACAGTGAAAGACAAAGCTTTTTATTAATGCAATATATCATCTGGAAAGCACCGTCTGAGAGAGTTGTGGAAACAGAATAAATAGGGATGTTCAAAGGTCAACTGATAAATTAACTGAAAATTTGCAGAACTATTATCAGAAAGGAAAGCAAGTGACCTAAAGAACCAATATGGAAGAGATGAGCTGAATGGCATACTTCTGCACTATATGATTCCACGCAAGATTTATTCCAAATCATGTCTCATTAATGAATAATTTAACTCCATAGTTGGCATATTTTTCATTCCATTTCAGCAGCATACTGTTTTGATGTTGGAAATAAAAAGAGGTTTCCTGGTTTACTAAAGAATTACAGATGCTAGAAATCTGAACAAAAACAGAAATTGCTGGAGAAACTCAAAAGATTTGGCAGCATCTCTGTAATGAAAAGCAGAGTTTTTTTCCTGAGCTCAATGACCCTCCTTCAATCCCTGCAAGCTAGTCAATCCTCTATCCTCGCTAACATGTTATGTCACGTCATTTTCTGCAATAACATTTAATTTGGAATCTTATCAAATATCTTCAGAAAACCCAAGTAAAGAACAATCTAACCTTTAACCTAATTGCCAGTTCATGTTGGATGATTCCATGCTCTCATAAGTGCCCTTATACAAGTTAAATTACTCGACTGAGACCTATGCTCATCTCCTGCTGATTGAACGCATATTGTGACTGTTGCTACCTCGGGATGCTTTCACCATAATCATGTTAATTAATCGTATCTTGTTTCACACTACCATCTCGAGCACAGACTGCTTCCTGGATGGTTCCAGTACATACTGTTCTGAGAAACGATCACTGAAATATTCCATGAACTCCTCATACAGGCTCCCTTTGTTCACCTGATCCTTCCAGTACACGCATAATAAAATCCTTCATGACAATCGCTGAAAATTTCTAAAAAGTTTCCAATCTATCACTCGGGGACCTGCAACTGAGTCACTCAAGTGACCTCTGGTCTTTACCAGTTCTCATCTCTACCTAAATTACTTCAGTTCCAACCTTCTCATTTCCATTTTTCACCACCAGTTTAAGTGTTCTGTCCACATCTTTCTCTGCCATCTGGAATCCCACCTTCCTGTCATGAATTTGGATCTCCAGTTATTTAAATTTTCCCTCATGTTTGGTCACGCTTCAACTGAAACTACATATTAACTTATCTCTTGGGGTAAGCGATTTCTCCTATATTTCCACCAAGCCCAAATGCTGTATTAGTTCAAGCATCTGCCGTCTTAGTTTTTTGAGAACTCCAATGCGGGGGGAGGGTGAGAAGACTTGGAGCGAGGGGACTGAACTGGACAGAGCAAGGGGGGGGGGGGGGGAAATCTAGGACAGAGCAAGGTGGGGGTGGAATCTGGGACAGAGCGAGGTGGGGACACGAAGACAGAGCAGGAGAGGGAAACGAGGAGAGAATGGGGGGGGGGGGGGGAGGAAGCTAGAACAGAGCGAGTGGGGGGAAACGAGGACAGATCAGGGGAAGGGGAAACTAGGACAGAGCGAGGGGGGTGGGAACCCGAGGACAGAGCGAGGGGGGTGGGAACCCGGGGACAGAGCGAGGGGGGTGGGAACCCGGGGACAGAGCGAGGGGGGTGGGAACCCGGGGACAGAGCGAGGGGGGTGGGAACCCGGGGACAGAGCGAGGGGGGTGGGAACCCGAGGACAGAGCGAGGGGGGTGGGAACCCGAGGACAGAGCGAGGGGGGTGGGAACCCGAGGACAGAGCGAGGGGGGGTGGGAACCCGAGGACAGAGCGAGGGGGGGTGGGAACCCGAGGACAGAGCGAGGGGGGGGGTGGGAACCCGAGGACAGAGCGAGGGGGGGTGGGAACGAGGACAGAGCGAGGGGGGGTGGGAACGAGGACAGAGCGAGGGGGGGTGGGAACGAGGACAGAGCGAGGGGGGGTGGGAACGAGGACAGAGCGAGGGGGGGTGGGAACGAGGACAGAGCGAGGGGGGGTGGGAACGAGGACAGAGCGAGGGGGGGTGGGAACGAGGACAGAGCGAGGGGGGGTGGGAACGAGGACAGAGCGAGGGGGGGTGGGAACGAGGACAGAGCGAGGGGGGGTGGGAACGAGGACAGAGCGAGGGGGGGTGGGAACGAGGACAGAGCGAGGGGGGGTGGGAACGAGGACAGAGCGAGCGGGGGTGGGAACGAGGACAGAGCGAGGGGGGGTGGGAACGAGGACAGAGCGAGGGGGGGTGGGAACGAGGACAGAGCGAGGGGGGGTGGGAACGAGGACAGAGCGAGGGGGGGTGGGAACGAGGACAGAGCGAGGGGGGGTGGGAACGAGGACAGAGCGAGGGGCGGGTGGGAACGAGGACAGAGCGAGGGGCGGGTGGGAACGAGGACAGAGCGAGGGGCGGGTGGGAACGAGGACAGAGCGAGGGGGGGTGGGAACGAGGACAGAGCGAGGGGAGGAGAATCGAGGACAGAGCGAGGGGGGGAAACGAGGACAGAGCGAGGGGGGGAAACGAGGACAGAGCGAGGGGGGGAAACGAGGACAGAGCGAGGGGGGTGGGAACCCGAGGACAGAGCGAGGGGGGTGGGAACCCGAGGACAGAGCGAGGGGGGTGGGAACCCGAGGACAGAGCGAGGGGGGTGGGAACCCGAGGACAGAGCGAGGGGGGTGGGAACCCGAGGACAGAGCGAGGGGGGTGGGAACCCGAGGACAGAGCGAGGGGGGGTGGGAACCCGAGGACAGAGCGAGGGGGGGTGGGAACCCGAGGACAGAGCGAGGGGGGGTGGGAACGAGGACAGAGCGAGGGGGGGTGGGAACGAGGACAGAGCGAGGGGGGGTGGGAACGAGGACAGAGCGAGGGGGGGTGGGAACGAGGACAGAGCGAGCGGGGGTGGGAACGAGGACAGAGCGAGGGGGGGTGGGAACGAGGACAGAGCGAGGGGGGGTGGGAACGAGGACAGAGCGAGGGGGGGTGGGAACGAGGACAGAGCGAGGGGGGGTGGGAACGAGGACAGAGCGAGGGGCGGGTGGGAACGAGGACAGAGCGAGGGGCGGGTGGGAACGAGGACAGAGCGAGGGGCGGGTGGGAACGAGGACAGAGCGAGGGGGGGTGGGAACGAGGACAGAGCGAGGGGAGGAGAATCGAGGACAGAGCGAGGGGGGGAAACGAGGACAGAGCGAGGGGGGGAAACGAGGACAGAGCGAGGGGGGGAAACGAGGACAGAGCGAGGGGGGGAAACGAGGACAGAGCGAGGGGGGGAAACGAGGACAGAGCGAGGGGGGGAAACGAGGACAGAGCGAGGGGGGGAAACGAGGACAGAGCGAGGGGGGGAAACGAGGACAGAGCGAGGGGGGGAAACGAGGACAGAGCGAGGGGGGGAAACGAGGACAGAGCGAGGGGGGGAAACGAGGACAGAGCGAGGGGGGGAAACGAGGACAGAGCGAGGGGGGGAAACGAGGACAGAGCGAGGGGGGGAAACGAGGACAGAGCGAGGGGGGGAAACGAGGACAGAGCGAGGGGGGGAAACGAGGACAGAGCGAGGGGGGGAAACGAGGACAGAGCGAGGGGGGGAAACGAGGACAGAGCGAGGGGGGGAAACGAGGACAGAGCGAGGGGGGGAAACGAGGACAGAGCGAGGGGGGGAAACGAGGACAGAGCGAGGGGGGGAAACGAGGACAGAGCGAGGGGGGGAAACGAGGACAGAGCGAGGGGGGGAAACGAGGACAGAGCGAGGGGGGGAAACGAGGACAGAGCGAGGGGGGGAAACGAGGACAGAGCGAGGGGGGGAAACGAGGACAGAGCGAGGGGGGGAAACGAGGACAGAGCGAGGAGGGAGGGAAATCTAGGACAGAGTGGGGGTGGGGGTGGGGGAGAATCTAGGAGAGCGCGACGGGAGGAGAATCGAGGAGAGAGCGAGGGGAGGAGAATCGAGGAGAGAGCGAGGGGAGGAGAATCGAGGAGAGAGCGAGGGGAGGAGAATCGAGGAGAGAGCGAGGGGAGGAGAATCGAGGAGAGAGCGAGGGGAGGAGAATCGAGGAGAGAGCGAGGGGAGGAGAAACGAGGAGAGAGCGAGGGGAGGAGAAACGAGGAGAGAGCGAGGGGAGGAGAAACGAGGAGAGAGCGAGGGGAGGAGAAACGAGGAGAGAGCGAGGGGAGGAGAAACGAGGACAGAGCGAGGGGAGGAGAAACGAGGACAGAGCGAGGGGGGTGGGAAATCTAGGACAGAGTGGGGGTGGGGGGGGGGAGAATCTAGGAGAGCGCGACGGGAGGAGAATCGAGGAGAGAGCGAGGGGAGGAGAATCGAGGAGAGAGCGAGGGGAGGAGAATCGAGGAGAGAGCGAGGGGAGGAGAATCGAGGAGAAAGCGAGGGGAGGAGAATCGAGGAGAGAGCGAGGGGAGGAGAAACGAGGAGAGAGCGAGGGGAGGAGAAACGAGGAGAGAGCGAGGGGAGGAGAAACGAGGAGAGAGCGAGGGGAGGAGAAACGAGGAGAGAGCGAGGGGAGGAGAAACGAGGAGAGAGCGAGGGGAGGAGAAACGAGGAGAGAGCGAGGGGAGGAGAAACGAGGACAGAGCGAGGGGGGTGGGAACCCGAGGACAGAGCGAGGGGGGGGGGGAACCCGAGGACAGAGCGAGGGGGGGGGGAACCCGAGGACAGAGCGAGGGGGGGGGGGGGAACCCGAGGACAGAGCGAGGGGGGGTGGGAACCCGAGGACAGAGCGAGGGGGGGTGGGAACGAGGACAGAGCGAGGGGGGGTGGGAACGAGGACAGAGCGAGGCAGGGTGGGAACGAGGACAGAGCGAGGAGGGGGTGGGAACGAGGACAGAGCGAGGAGGGGTGGGAACGAGGACAGAGCGAGGAGGGGTGGGAACGAGGACAGAGCGAGGAGGGGTGGGAACGAGGACAGAGCGAGGAGGGAGGGAAATCTAGGAAGAGCGAGGAGGGAGGGAAATCTAGGACAGAGTGGGGGTGGGGGTGGGGGAGAATCTAGGAGAGCGCGACGGGAGGAGAATCGAGGAGAGAGCGAGGGGAGGAGAATCGAGGAGAGAGCGAGGGGAGGAGAATCGAGGAGAGAGCGAGGGGAGGAGAATCGAGGAGAGAGCGAGGGGAGGAGAAACGAGGAGAGAGCGAGGGGAGGAGAAACGAGGAGAGAGCGAGGGGAGGAGAAACGAGGAGAGAGCGAGGGGAGGAGAAACGAGGAGAGAGCGAGGGGAGGAGAAACGAGGAGAGAGCGAGGGGAGGAGAAACGAGGAGAGAGCGAGGGGAGGAGAAACGAGGAGAGAGCGAGGGGAGGAGAAACGAGGACAGAGCGAGGGGGGTGGGAAATCTAGGACAGAGTGGGGGTGGGGGGGGGGGGAGAATCTAGGAGAGAGCGAGGGGAGGAGAATCGAGGAGAGAGCGAGGGGAGGAGAATCGAGGAGAGAGCGAGGGGAGGAGAATCGAGGAGAGAGCGAGGGGAGGAGAATCGAGGAGAGAGCGAGGGGAGGAGAATCGAGGAGAGAGCGAGGGGAGGAGAATCGAGGAGAGAGCGAGGGGAGGAGAAACGAGGAGAGAGCGAGGGGAGGAGAAACGAGGAGAGAGCGAGGGGAGGAGAAACGAGGAGAGAGCGAGGGGAGGAGAAACGAGGAGAGCGCGAGGGGAGGAGAAACGAGGAGAGAGTGAGGGGAGGAGAAACGAGGAGAGAGTGAGGGGAGGAGAAACGAGGACAGAGCGAGGGGGGTGGGAACCCGAGGACAGAGTGGGGGTGGGGGGGGGGGGAGAATCTAGGAGAGCGCGACGGGAGGAGAATCGAGGAGAGAGCGAGGGGAGGAGAATCGAGGAGAGAGCGAGGGGAGGAGAATCGAGGAGAGAGCGAGGGGAGGAGAATCGAGGAGAGAGCGAGGGGAGGAGAATCGAGGAGAGAGCGAGGGGAGGAGAAACGAGGAGAGAGCGAGGGGAGGAGAAACGAGGAGAGAGCGAGGGGAGGAGAAACGAGGAGAGAGCGAGGGGAGGAGAAACGAGGAGAGAGCGAGGGGAGGAGAAACGAGGAGAGAGCGAGGGGAGGAGAAACGAGGACAGAGCGAGGGGGGTGGGAACCCGAGGACAGAGCGAGGGGGGGGGGGGGAACCCGAGGACAGAGCGAGGGGGGTGGGAACCCGAGGACAGAGCGAGGGGGGGTGGGAACGAGGACAGAGCGAGGGAGGGTGGGAACGAGGACAGAGCGAGGAGGGGGTGGGAACGAGGACAGAGCGAGGAGGGAGGGAAATCTAGGAAGAGCGAGGAGGGAGGGAAATCTAGGAAGAGCGAGGAGGGAGGGAAATCTAGGAAGAGCGAGGAGGGAGGGAAATCTAGGACAGGGGGGGGGGGGCGAGAATCGAGGAGAGAGCGAGGGGAGGAGAATCGAGGAGAGAGCGAGGGGAGGAGAATCGAGGAGAGAGCGAGGGGAGGAGAATCGAGGAGAGAGCGAGGGGAGGAGAATCGAGGAGAGAGCGAGGGGAGGAGAATCGAGGAGAGAGCGAGGGGGGGGGGGGGGGGGAACCTAGGACAGAGCGAGGGGGGAAGGGGGGGACCTAGGACAGAGCTGGGGTGAATAGAGGACAGAGTTGGGGGGACATCTGGGACAGAGCGAGGGGGGGGGAAATCTAGGACAGAGCGAGGGGGGGGAAAATCGAGGACAGAGCGAGGGGGGGGGACCACTAGGACAGAGCGAGGGCGGGGACAGAGCGGGGGGGGGGGCATAGCACAGAGCAGGATGGCGGGGGAGAGAACTAGGACAGAGCAGGGGGGGAGAAGGATCTAAGACAGAGCTGGGGGGTGAATGGAGGACAGAGCGAGGGGAGGAACTCTAGGACAGAGCGGGGACGACGACCTAGGACAGAGCTAGGGGGGGGGGGGGAGAGACGACGACCTAGGACAGAGCGAGGGGGGACGACGACCTAGGACAGAGCGAGGGGGACGACGACCTAGGACAGAGCGAGGGGGGACGGGGACCTCGGACAGAGCGAGGGGGGACGGGGACCTCGGACAGAGCGAGGGGGGATGGGACCTCGGACAGAGCGAGGGGGGATGGGACCTCGGACAGAGCGAGGGGGGATGGGACCTCGGACAGAGCGAGGGGGGATGGGACCTCGGACAGAGCGAGGGGGGATGGGACCTCGGACAGAGCGAGGGGGGATGGGACCTCGGACAGAGCGAGGGGGGATGGGACCTCGGACAGAGCGAGGGGGGATGGGACCTCGGACAGAGCGAGGGGGGATGGGACCTCGGACAGAGCGAGGGGGGATGGGACCTCGGACAGAGCGAGGGGGGATGGGACCTCGGACAGAGCGAGGGGGGATGGGACCTCGGACAGAGCGAGGGGGGATGGGACCTCGGACAGAGCGAGGGGGGATGGGACCTCGGACAGAGCGAGGGGGGATGGGACCTCGGACAGAGCGAGGGGGGATGGGACCTCGGACAGAGCGAGGGGGGATGGGACCTCGGACAGAGCGAGGGGGGATGGGACCTCGGACAGAGCGAGGGGGGATGGGACCACGGACAGAGCGAGGGGGGATGGGACCTCGGACAGAGCGAGGGGGGATGGGACATCGGACAGAGCGAGGGGGGATGGGACATCGGACAGAGCGAGGGGGGATGGGACCTCGGACAGAGCGAGGGGGGATGGGACCTCGGACAGAGCGAGGGGGGATGGGACATCGGACAGAGCGAGGGGGGATGGGACATCGGACAGAGCGAGGGGGGATGGGACCTAGGACAGAGCGAGGGGCGGGGAGACCTAGGACAGAGCGGGCGGGGGGGGGGGGGGGGAAATCTAGGACAGAGCGGGGGGGGGGTGGGGAATCTAGGACAGAGCGAGGGGAGGAGAATCGAGGAGAGAGCGAGGGGAGGAGAATCGAGGAGAGAGCGAGGGGAGGAGAATCGAGGAGAGAGCGAGGGGAGGAGAATCGAGGAGAGAGCGAGGGGAGGAGAATCGAGGAGAGAGCGAGGGGAGGAGAATCGAGGAGAGAGCGAGGGGAGGAGAATCGAGGAGAGAGCGAGGGGAGGAGAATCGAGGAGAGAGCGAGGGGAGGAGAATCGAGGAGAGAGCGAGGGGAGGAGAATCGAGGAGAGAGCGAGGGGAGGAGAATCGAGGAGAGAGCGAGGGGAGGAGAATCGAGGAGAGAGCGAGGGGAGGAGAATCGAGGAGAGAGCGAGGGGAGGAGAATCGAGGAGAGAGCGAGGGGAGGAGAATCGAGGAGAGAGCGAGGGGAGGAGAATCGAGGAGAGAGCGAGGGGAGGAGAATCGAGGAGAGAGCGAGGGGAGGAGAATCGAGGAGAGAGCGAGGGGAGGAGAATCGAGGAGAGAGCGAGGGGAGGAGAATCGAGGAGAGAGCGAGGGGAGGAGAATCGAGGAGAGAGCGAGGGGAGGAGAATCGAGGAGAGAGCGAGGGGAGGAGAATCGAGGAGAGAGCGAGGGGAGGAGAATCGAGGAGAGAGCGAGGGGAGGAGAATCGAGGAGAGAGCGAGGGGAGGAGAATCGAGGAGAGAGCGAGGGGAGGAGAATCGAGGAGAGCGAGGGGAGGAGAATCGAGGAGAGAGCGAGGGGAGGAGAATCGAGGAGAGAGCGAGGGGAGGAGAATCGAGGAGAGAGCGAGGGGAGGAGAATCGAGGAGAGCGAGGGGAGGAGAATCGAGGAGAGAGCGAGGGGAGGAGAATCGAGGAGAGAGCGAGGGGAGGAGAATCGAGGAGAGAGCGAGGGGAGGAGAATCGAGGAGAGAGCGAGGGGAGGAGAATCGAAGAGAGAGCGAGGGGAGGAGAATCGAGGAGAGAGCGAGGGGAGGAGAATCGAGGAGAGAGCGAGGGGAGGAGAATCGAGGAGAGAGCGAGGGGAGGAGAATCGAGGAGAGAGCGAGGGGAGGAGAATCGAGGAGAGAGCGAGGGGAGGAGAATCGAGGAGAGAGCGAGGGGAGGAGAATCGAGGAGAGAGCGAGGGGAGGAGAATCGAGGAGAGCGAGGGGAGGAGAATCGAGGAGAGAGCGAGGGGAGGAGAATCGAGGAGAGAGCGAGGGGAGGAGAATCGAGGAGAGAGCGAGGGGAGGAGAATCGAGGAGAGAGCGAGGGGAGGAGAAACGAGGAGAGAGCGGGGGGGGGGACACTCGGAGTGAGCGAGGGGGGGGGACACTCGGAGTGAGCGAGGGGGGGGGACACTCGGAGTGAGCGAGGGGGGGGGACACTCGGAGTGAGCGAGGGGGGGGGACACTCGGAGTGAGCGAGGGGGGGGGACACTCGGAGTGAGCGAGGGGGGGGGACACTCGGAGTGAGCGAGGGGGGGGGGACACTCGGAGTGAGCGAGGGGGGGGGACACTCGGAGTGAGCGAGGGGGGGGGACACTCGGACTGAGCGAGGGGGGGGGACACTCGGACTGAGCGAGGGGGGGGGACACTCGGACTGAGCGAGGGGGGGGGACACTCGGAGTGAGCGAGGGGGGGGGGACACTCGGAGTGAGCGAGGGGGGGGGACACTCGGAGTGAGCGAGGGGGGGGACACTCGGAGTGAGCGAGGGGGGGGGGACACTCGGAGTGAGCGAGGGGGGGGGACACTCGGAGTGAGCGAGGGGGGGGGACACTCGGACTGAGCGAGGGGGGGGGACACTCGGACTGAGCGAGGGGGGGGGACACTGCACAGTGCGGGGGGGGGGGGACACTGCACAGAGCGGGGGGGGGGGGGGGGGGAACCTAGGACAGAGCGAGGGGGGAAGGGGGGGACCTAGGACAGAGCTGGGGTGAATAGAGGACAGAGTTGGGGGGACATCTGGGACAGAGCGAGGGGGGGGGAAATCTAGGACAGAGCGAGGGGGGGGAAAATCGAGGACAGAGCGAGGGGGGGGGACCACTAGGACAGAGCGAGGGCGGGGACAGAGCGGGGGGGGGGGCATAGCACAGAGCAGGATGGCGGGGGAGAGAACTAGGACAGAGCAGGGGGGGAGAAGGATCTAAGACAGAGCTGGGGGGTGAATGGAGGACAGAGCGAGGGGAGGAACTCTAGGACAGAGCGGGGACGACGACCTAGGACAGAGCTAGGGGGGGGGGAGAGACGACGACCTAGGACAGAGCGAGGGGGGACGACGACCTAGGACAGAGCGAGGGGGACGACGACCTCGGACAGAGCGAGGGGGGATGGGACCTCGGACAGAGCGAGGGGGGATGGGACCTCGGACAGAGCGAGGGGGGATGGGACCTCGGACAGAGCGAGGGGGGATGGGACCTCGGACAGAGCGAGGGGGGATGGGACCTCGGACAGAGCGAGGGGGGATGGGACCTCGGACAGAGCGAGGGGGGATGGGACCTCGGACAGAGCGAGGGGGGATGGGACCTCGGACAGAGCGAGGGGGGATGGGACCTCGGACAGAGCGAGGGGGGATGGGACCTCGGACAGAGCGAGGGGGGATGGGACCTCGGACAGAGCGAGGGGGGATGGGACCTCGGACAGAGCGAGGGGGGATGGGACCTCGGACAGAGCGAGGGGGGATGGGACCTCGGACAGAGCGAGGGGGGATGGGACCTCGGACAGAGCGAGGGGGGATGGGACCTCGGACAGAGCGAGGGGGGATGGGACCTCGGACAGAGCGAGGGGGGATGGGACCTCGGACAGAGCGAGGGGGGATGGGACCTCGGACAGAGCGAGGGGGGATGGGACCTCGGACAGAGCGAGGGGGGATGGGACCTCGGACAGAGCGAGGGGGGATGGGACCTCGGACAGAGCGAGGGGGGATGGGACCACGGACAGAGCGAGGGGGGATGGGACCTCGGACAGAGCGAGGGGGGATGGGACCTCGGACAGAGCGAGGGGGGATGGGACCTAGGACAGAGCGAGGGGCGGGGAGACCTAGGACAGAGCGGGCGGGGGGGGGGGGGGGGGGGGAATCAAGGACAGAGCGAGGGGGGGGAATAAGAGGACAGAGCGAGGGGGGGAAATCTAGGACAGAGCGGGGGGGGGGTGGGGAATCTAGGACAGAGCGAGGGGGGGGGACACCAGGACAGAGCGAGGGGGGGGACACCAGGACAGAGCGAGGGGGAGGACACCAAGACAGAGCGAGGGGGGAGGACACCAGGACAGAGCGAGGGGGGAGGACACCAGGACAGAGTGAGGGGGGAGGACACCAGGACAGAGCGAGGGGGGGGGGGGCACTGGGACAGAGCGAGGGGGGGGGGGGGGGGGGGGACACTCGGACAGAGCGGGGGGGGGGGGACACTCGGACAGAGCGGGGGGGGGACACTCGGACAGAGCGGGGGGGGGACACTCGGACAGAGCGGGGGGGGGGACACTCGGACAGAGCGGGGGGGGGACACTCGGACAGAGCGGGGGGGGGGACACTCGGACAGAGCGGGGGGAGGACACTCGGACAGAGCGAAGGGGAGAATCTCGGACAGAGCGAGGGGGGGGTATCTCCGACAGAGCGAGCGGGGGAATCTAGGAGAGAGCGAAGTGGGGGGGGAACACGGACTGAGCGAGGGGGGGGGAGAACACGGACTGAGCGAGGGGGGGGGGAACACGGACTGAGCGAGGGGGACGACGACACTCGGACTGAGCGAGGGGGGGGACGACACTCGGACTGAGCGAGGGGGGGGGGGGGGACATTCGGACTGAGCGGGGGGGGGGACACTCGGACTGAGCGGGGGGGGGGGGGGGGAGGGACACTCGGACAGAGCGGGGGGGGACACTCTGACAGAGCGAGGGGGTGGGACACTAGACAGAGCGAGGGGGGGGACACTAGCACAGAGCGAGGGGGGGGGACGCTAGCACAGAGCGAGGGGGGGGACACTAGCACAGAGCGAGGGGGGGTGGGACACTAGCACAGAGCGAGGGGGGGTGGGACACTAGCACAGAGCGGGGTGGTGAGAACGCTAGCACAGACCGAGGGGGGAGGGGGTACCAAGGACAGAGCGAGGGTGGAATCTAGGACAGAGCGACGGGGGGGAGAATCTAGGACAGAGCGAGGGGGGCAATCTTGGACAGTGCGAGGTGGGGGGGGGGGAATCCCGGACAGAGTGAGGGGGGAGAGAATCTCGGACAGAGCCACGGTGGGGTGGGGGGGGGGGGGGGACTCCGAGGACAGAGCGACAGGGGGGATAACGACTCCGAGGACAGAGCGACAGGGGGGATGACGACTCCGAGAACAGAGCGACTGTGGGGGGGTGGGGGGGGGAGAGACTCCGAGGACAGAGCGAGTGGGGGACAAGAACAGAGCGAGTTTGGCAGGGGGGGGGGGGGGGCGGGGGGGGGAAAGAGAGAGACGAGGTCAGAGCAAGGGGGTGAATCTAGGACACAGCGAGGGGGGGGAAACGAGGACAGAGCTGGGGGGGAACGAGGACAGAGCTGGGTGGGGGCATCTAGGACAGAGTGAGGAAGTGGAGGAACTAGGACAGAGAGGGGGGGGGAGACTAGGACAGAGTGAGGGGGGGTGAATCTACGAAAGAGCGGGCAGGAGGGGACTAGGACAGAGTGAGGGGGGAACTTGGACAGAGTGGGGGAGAACTAGGACAGAAGGGGTTGGGGTGAAGAGACTAGGACGGAGTGAGGGGAGGAAATCTAGGACAGAGCGGGAGGGCATCTAGGACAGAGCGAGGGGGGAGAACTAGGACAGAGCGGGCGGGGGGGGGGGCGGGTTGACAAAGTGTCTAGGATACGGGTGTAATCTAGGACACAGCGAGGTGGGGGGGGGGCGGGGGAAAAGACCTAGGGCAAAGCGAGGGGGGTGGGATGACACGAGGACAGAGCGAGGTGGGGGGGGGGGGGGGGGAAAGAGAGACGAGGACAGAGCGAGGTAGGAGGGAGAGAGACGAGGACAGAGCGAGGTAGGAGGGAGAGAGACGAGGACAGAGCGAGGTGGGGGGAGAGATGAGGACAGTGCAAGGGGGGAGGAACTAGGACAGAGCGGGGGGAGGAATTGGAGAGAGAGCGGGGGGAGGGGGTGGGTGGGAGAGAACTAGGACAGAGCGGAGGGGGGAGGGATCTAGGACAGAGCGAGGTGGGGGGAGAGATGAGGACAGTGCAAGGGGGGAGGAACTAGGACAGAGCAGGGGGAGGAATTGGAGAGAGAGCGGGGGGAGGAATTGGAGAGAGCGGGGGGGAGGGGGTGGGTGGGAGAGAACTAGGACAGAGCGGAGGGGGGAGGGATCTAGGACAGAGCGAGGTGGGGGGAATCTACAACAGAGCGAGGGGGGCAGAATCTACGACAGAGTGGGGGTGGGAGAACTCGGACAGAACTAGGGAGGGGGGAGACTAGGACAGAGCCGGGGGGGGGGGAAGACTAGACTGAGCAAAGGAAAAAAATGATATAGTGGGGGTGGGAGAACCACAGAGGGAGACTGAGATAAGCAACCAGCTTCTGGGTGTTTATTGTTGCTTTGTGTTTCCCTCATACGTTAAGTTAGGCATATGTTAAGTTGCAGCCAGAGAAAAAAAAATCAGTAAGTTGTTATTCTGCTGAGTTCTTCTGAACCCACAACAGATGGCGCCAATTTTTCAGCAAAATCTAACATGTTGACACATGCAGTTAGCTTCACTTATGTTTTCACAACTCATTGCACATTCACCCTTCCAAAAGCAGTGCCAATTTTCCTCATTTTTGTCCAATCTAAAAAGAAAAAGACGTGGTCTTTTGATAACAATAAACACAGCAACTAATTACAAGCACAGTAACCTAGCAGCAATATGATCACAACCATGTGCTTTAAGGGAGAACCATTGACCAAGACAACAGAAGTATCTCCCTGGCCCTTATTCAGAATAATGCCAAACAATATTTTATGACCAAATGGTCAAATAGGGCTGGTCAGAAATATGACACTTCAGACAGTATTGCATCTGCTTTGCTCTGCATTAGTGTCAGTATTGATTTTTGCACGCAGATCTCTTTTTTTCCCCAAAGAGGTCAATCCCCCCCAACATTTGGATTCAGAGGTTATAGTACCCTCTGCAATTGTCCAACATACTTGACATTCTTGCACACTATTTGATTGAGAGCAGGGACTGCAGTGTGGATGAATAAAATGACTAATACACTGTGGTGCAGGGAACCATTTGGGGGGGGTGGGGGGGGAGACAGAAATGAAATGTACTTCGACAAGGAAACCGTACAGTTAAGCTGACTCTTTGCAGTCTAGAAGTGAGTCCAAAGACTATATTGGTTGGTCAGTGTGAGGGTATCCAGTTGTTGTTTTGCACATGGTAGCAACAATGTAGGTGATACAAAGAGAGAGAGAGATTCTATGGGAATTCAATAACTAGGGAGTAAATTAATAAATAGAACCACAAAGTAATAATCGCAATGATACCAGAGCCTCCAATAAATTGAAAAGGGGTATAGAAAATCAGATTTGAAAGTATATCTCATATTGGTTTGACAGAAATGGATTTCAGTTCATGGTACCAGTGCTGGGGAAAATGGGAGTTGCATTATTAAGACTGTCTTCACATGGACACAGTCTCCTAGTGAATCATAAATAATGCAATAGAGAGGGCTTTAAGCTAAAATAGCGCTGAAGGTGGGTCATATGACAGGAGATTTTCAAAGTTAAAGACAAAAGACAAGGCAAAAATGCAGGATAATACTTTAGATATTGGTGACCAGACTATGAAAGGGACAGAGCTACAAAACATTAATGCACACCAAATATGGCCAGATGGAAAAATAGTTTTCAAACCAAGGGGGAAAGGAGGTTTGGGTAAAGGGAGATTTTGAAATCTGAGGAGAAAAGTTGAGAATATTAAGGTGGATGAAAACAAGTTCAGTGTGAACAAAAAAGGACAGAGAGTTAAACAGTAACAGTGAAGAGAGAAAAGTCCATACGTAGACCAGTAGTGGAAAAACAAACTGAAATCACTTTATATGAACCTAAAACATTCACAATAAGACATGAACAAGTGCACTTCTCAAAATTGTAGGTTGCGACCCCCAGTCAGGAGGCCAACCAATGTTTTGGGCCATAGGCTGCTGTATCTCTCCAACCAAGAGTTAATTATAAGGCCCCTTTAAATTAAAAAAAAGCATAGTGTAACTTGCTGATCTTTTCATTCGGAATACACCCAGTGAGGAACTAAATGCTATTTACTTGAAAACCCAGGTGGATTAAACATCATCTTCCCTGTCACTCTCAGGACTCATCATTTTTTTCTTTTTCTTCCTCTACCTCTTCCCCAACTCTGCCACTCATCCCAACCACCACACCCATTCACCAACACTTGACAAAAATATTCACCAACTTGAACAAGGCTCCTAAGACAGTATATTCCAAACCCATGACCCGAATTACCAAGGAAGACAAGAACATCAGATTTACTGTTGGCAAGTTCCTCCCCAAGCCATAGACCAACCTTAACGGTCACGAGGACTAATTCCAAAAACCACCTTTCCAACAGCACCCTGGGTATAACTATTACCTAAGGTTTTAGCTGTTCAAAAAGTTCACCATAGAAATTCCTGGAACTTGTCACAAAGGCAATGCAATAGTTGTGTGGAACTTGTCTTAATATTGACTGGGCTAACCAAATGAGAAAAATTGGTCCAGAAGACAATTTTGTAGAAAGTTTTCATGTTTTTCTGAACCACAAATGTTATGGAATAAACCAAGATGAAGATATTTTAGGCCAAATTTGTTCAATGAGACAGGGTGAATTAGCAATATTAAGAGTAAAAATCTACTGGGAAACAGTGATATAAAACAACTGAATTCCACAATGTTAAAAGTTGCATTTCTTGAATTGCAAGCAGGAACCATAAACTTGAAGAATGCCAGCAGCAAAGGTAAACAGATAATAAGCTATGGCAGTAAACAAACCATAGCAGAAACATTTAAAGAAATCATTTGAAATACTCAAAGAAAATAGATTCCAATGAAAAACAGAGACAAAGCAAAAAGATCCACCTGCGACTTGATACTATTTAAAGATTTTATAAAATTGAAAAACGTTTAGAAGAGTGAAGAATAATAGCAAGTCTAAGGATTGGGAGCATCTTAAAAACCAAACGGCCATCAAAAAGTTGACAGATAGGGAAACAAAACAAAACAAAACAACAGGAAATTTCACAAGGAATATAAAACAGATTTTTAAAAAAAATAGCTAGAGTTAACATAAGTCTCTTAGACGTAGCCTCCGCAAAAAATACGGAGGTATAGCATTTAGGGTGAGTTGGAGGTTTGGATTAGGAATTGGCTGGCTGGAAGAAGACAGAGGGTAGTAGTTGATGGTAAAGGTTCATCTTGGAGTGCCGTTACTAGCGGTGTTCCGCAAGGATCTGTTTTGGGACCATTGCTGTTTGTCATTTTTATAAATGACCTGGAGGAGGGGCTAGAAGGTTGGGTGAGCAAGTTTGCGGATGATACGAAAGTCTGAGGAGTTGTTGACAATGAGGAAGGATGTGGCAGGTTACAGCGGGATATAGATAAGCTGCAGAACTGGGCAGAAAGGTGGCAAATGGAGTTCAATGTAGCTAAGTGTGAGGTGATTCACTTTGGTAAGAGTAACAAAAAGATGGGGTACTGGGCTAATGGTCGGATACTTGGTAGTGTGGATGAGCAGAGGGATCTTGGTGTCCATGTACACAGATCTTTGAAAGTTGCCACCCAGGTAAATAGTGCGGTGAAGAAGGCATATGGCGTACTGGCTTTTATTGGTCGAGGAATTGAGTTCCGGAGTCCTGAGATCATGTTGCAGTTGTATAGGACTCTGGTGCGGCCGCATCTGGAATATTGTGTGCAGTTTTGGTCGCCATACTATAGGAAGGATGTGGAGGCACTGGAACGGGTGCAGAGGAGGTTTACCAGGATGTTGCCTGGTATGGTAGGAAGATCGTATGAGGAAAGGCTGAGACACTTGGGGTTGTTTTCATTGGAGAAAAGAAGGTTTAGGGGTGACTTGATAGAGGTGTACAAGATGATTAGGGGTTTAGATAGGGTTGACCGTGAGAACCTTTTTCCACGTATGGAGTCAGCTATTACGAGGGGGCATAGCTTTAAATTAAGGGGTGGTAGGTATAGGACAGATGTTAGGGGTAGGTTCTTTACTCAGCGAGTCGTGAGTTCATGGAACGCCCTGCCAGTAGCAGTGATGGACTCTCTCTCTTTATGGGCATTTAAGCAGGCATTGGATAGGCATATGGAGGATAGTGCGCTATTGTAGGTTAGGTGGGCTTGGATCGGTGCAACAGAGGGCCAAAGGGCCTGTACTGCGCTGTATTCTTCAATGTTCTATGTTCTAAAAATTATCAAAGGTAGGGAGACACATGAAACAATGTCCACCTTCGCAGCAGAAGACAAAGGTTACATACCAGAAATAGAAAATGACCAGGGACTAATGAAAAAAAAAAGGTCGCTACTAGGAGAGAAAAAGTACTGGATAAATTCCAGGAATTAAAATCCTAAAAGATGCCAAGAATCTGACAGCCTAAGTCTTAAGGTCTAAAAGGATTGGCCGGCTATGACTTCACAAGATTCCCTAAACTCTGGAAAAGTCTAAGCAGATTGCAAAGTGGCAAAGTTACTGTGCTATTCAATTAACAAGACACAGGAATCTGCAGGCCTGTCAGCAGGACAGCAGTCATGTCGAAAGTGAAATCAGGCAGTCTTCAGAATGCACTTAAAAAAAGCATAATATGATTATAAGTCAACATGGTTTTACAAAAAGAAAACCATTTGACAAATTTCTGAGAGAATTTATCAATGTGATGAGTGGAGTGGGTAAAAAGGGACTGGTGATTGCAATATAGTTGTATTCCAAGAGGTGATAAAGTGACACACAGGTTAACACAGAAGGTAAGTATATGGAATAAAAACAAAGACAGACCATAAGACAAAGGAAATAGCAAAAGTAGTAGGAGGCTGTGAGAGCCTATGCCATAACTCAAGAGGATCATGGCTGGTCTGATGACATTCTGAGTATGTACTTTCCTGTCCTTTGTCCATAACCTTCAATTCCATGATTGATGAAGAAATTATTTACCTCAGCCAGAAATATACACAAGGACTCTGATCTGACAGCTGTCTGTGGCAAGCAGTTTGAAAGGCTCAATCCCCAGAGAGAAGAAATTTCTCCTCATCTCAGTCTTAAAATGGCACCCCCTAATTCTGAGACAGTACCCTCTGGTAACAGACTATAAGATAAGGAGAAACATTCTCTCAGTATTTATTCTGTCATACTATTTAAGAATCCTCTATGTTTCAATAAGATCACCTCTCATTCTTCTAAGTTCCAATAGTTAGGATCCCAGCCATCTTAGTCTTTGCTCATAAGACAATTCCTCCATATTGGTTTACAAACTTAAAAATCACACAACACCAGGTAATAGTCCAACAGGTTTAATTGGAAGCACACTAGCTTTCGGAGCGCCGCTCCTTCATCAGGTGGTTGTAGAGCGGCACTCCAAAAACTAGCGTGTTTCCAATTAAACCTGTTGGACGATAACCTGGAGTTGTGTGACTTTTAACTTTGTACACCCCAGTCCAACACCAGCATCTCTAAATCAGGCCTCCATATTGGGAAGATCTAAGTGAACCTTCACTGAACTGCCTCCGATAAAATAATATCTTGCCTTAATTAAGAGGACGAAAATGCTCTCAGAACTCCAGATGTGGTTTCACTACTGTACAGTTGCAGAATGACTCTCCAAACTTCAAATTCTATCAGTTGCGGTGGAATTTGAATCTGACTCCCAGAACATTTGCTGACTTTCTGAATTAATAGTCCAGTGATAATATCAAAAGGCTATCACCTCCCCATCACCTTTTCTCTCCATTGAGGTTGTCAGACCAGCTGAGTTTCTCCATCATTCAGAAAATCTGATTTTCCTGAAATAAGGGCCAACATGTGAACAGCGCCAGGGACCTCGGTTCAATTGGAGCAACTGTCTGTGTGGAGTTTACACATTCTCCCTGTATCTGCGTGGGTTTCCTCGGGATGCTCCAGTTTCCTCCCACTGTCGAAAGATGTAGAAACTAGGTGAATTAGCCACAAGAAATGCAGGGTCACATGGTAAGGGTGTGCGTTTGGGTGGGATGCTCTTCGGAAGGTCGGTGTGGACCCAATGGGCCGAATGGCTGCTTCCATACTGAGGATTTTACAAACATTCTATTCACCTACCTGATCACATGCTGCACCTGGATTTTAGCTTTATGTTTCGTGTACAAGCACCTCCAAGTCCCTTTGTGTTGCAGCTTTCAGTAGCTTTTCTCCATTTAAATATTCTGTTCTTTTGTTGTCCCTTCCAAAACAAGCAACTTGTCATTTTCCCACACGACACTCCATTTGTCAACTTTTTGCCCACTAACTTAACCTATCAACATCTCTCTGTAAAACGTTTCCATCCCTGTCGCAACCTAGCTTTTCAGCTATTTTTGTGTCATTTCAATTCTGCCTACAGTACATTTGCTTCCTTTAAGTCATTAATATATAGTGTAAACAGTTGCAGTCCCAACACTGATCCCTGTGGAACCCCACTGGTTTGCAAGTTGCCAAACTGAATAAAAACATGTCATCCCAACAAGCTGTTTCCTGCCCATCAGTCAATTCTCTATATCAATGTATCACCTCCAACAAGCTTTTATTTTATGACTTAGCTTTTGAAAGGTACTTTATCGAATATAACCTAACTGAGACTTTTTCAAAGAACTCAATCAGAAATGAGTTCCCCCCTTTCATGAAGTCATGTTGATTTCCCAAATATGCCGCTATTACTTGTTTCATAATTGATTCCAATGTCTGTTCAACAATAGATGGTAACTGACCTACTGTTACCTTTTGCCTCCATTCCTTTTTGAAAGAGTGTGACACATTGGCAATTTTCCAATCCGTCAGTGCTGCTCCAGAGTCCAAGGACTTTTAGAAAATTTGAACCAATTCATTCACTATTTCTGTAGCTACTTATTTTAGGATCCGAGGATGCAAGCTAACAGGAGAGGGGATTTGTGTCTGTAACCTCTTTACTTTGCCTAATACTACTTCTCTAGTGATAATATTTAATTCCTCCTCCCGTAGTCTTTAATATTAATGGGATGTATAAACTATCTTTCACCCTAAAGACTGATGCAAAATATCTGTTTAACTTCTCTACCATTTCCTTGTTCACCACAACTACCTAGTCAGATTGATTTTCTAAATGATAGAGAAATTCAGCTGGTCTGGCAGTCTCAATGGAGAGAAAAGGCAATGGGGAGGTGGTAGTCTATTGGTATTATCACTAGACTATTAATCCAGAAAGTCAGCAAATGTTCTGGGAACCAGGTTCAAATCCCACCACAGCTGATGGAATTTGAATTCAATAAAGAAAATCTGAAATTAAGAATCTACTCATGACCATGAAACTGCTGTCAATTTTTGGAAACCCATCTGATTCACTAATGACCTTCAGGGAAGGAAATCTACCATCCTCTCCTGGCTTGGTTTACATGACTGGACCCACAGCAATGATGTCTATTCTCAACTGCCCTTTGAAATGGCCTAGCAAGCCACTCAGTTCAAGGGCAGCTTGGGACAGACAATAAATGTGGCCTGCCAGCTGTGTCTATGTTTCACGAAGGAATGAAAACAAGAAATGGTTAATGGTGGAGTCCAATATCATTTTTCTTCAAAATTGCCCAAGGCATTGGGATAATACATTAGCACAGACAGAGAATTCATGAACAGAGAGAAAGCAGAGAATTAGGAGAAATGGAGGAAGGAAGATAGCAGATTGTAACTGTGAAGTAAAGCAGGGTTTTGCACAGGAACTTGAGTGATATTCATGAACCAGATAAGTAACAGTAATGTATCCAAGCTTGCTCACAACACAAAGCTAAGTGGGAATGCAAATTGAGAGAAGGGCACAAACAAATTACACAGGTACAGACAGTTTTTGTGGTTGGGCAACAATGTGACAGATCGAGAGTAACGTGAGGACATGAGATTATTCACTTTGGTCCTAAGAATATAAAAGCAGAATTTAAAAATAAAAGGTTCAGAACTTGTAAATGCTTCTGATCAGAGAACTGGATGCACTCAAACTGGAACAAAAAAAAAGTTAGCATGCAGAAAGGCAACTGGCATTCTAGCTTTAATTGTAAGCAGATTAGAGTACAAGTACAAAGAAGTCTTGCTACAACTGTAGAGTGTTTCTGTTGAGAACACACATGGACTAATGCCTGCAATTATGATCCCATATTTAAGGAAGTATACACTTACACTGGAAGCAGTACAGCATAGATTCACCAGATTGGTCCATGGGATGACAGGGATGTCCCAATGATGACGGGCTGAATAAACTGGCTTCGTTTAGAAGATTATCATTTGGGACCAAAATGAGAAAAGTGTGTCATCACTTAAAAGATCATGAACCTTTGGAATTCTCTATGTTGAATGGCTGTGGATATACTATAATTGAATATATTCAAGGCTGAAATATATAGTATTTCGGTCTCAATCAAAGGATATGCTGAGCCTGTAGCTACATGGACTTTAAGCCCAAGATCAGCCACGATTATACCAAACTGTAGAGCAAGCTGATGGGCTATTTAGGCTGCTCTGATCCTAAATACAGTGCACAATCTCCCACTGATGCTTCCTGAAACTTCGACCAGAGTGCTGGATTTCATAGGTGATTTTACTCAATTGATATTTAAATACAGTATTATATAGCTGTAAAAATAAAATGGTACATTGCCAGGACATTTCTCATCCATACATATAGCATGACAAAGCTCACCCAAGTAACAAATGCTCCAGGAGTATTCATACAATCAGCAAAATGAGTCTGCAACAATGGCATTAAGCAGCATCTGTCAACTAACAACCTGCTCATTAACACCCAGCTTGGGTTCCAGCAGGATCACACTACTCCAGATCTTACAGCTTTCATAGAATCATTGAGGTCTACAGTACAGAAAAAAGGCCCAATGGCCCATTAAGTCTGCACCAATCAAAAATGTTGATACCTTCATTATTTCATTTTTCTTGATTTTTAGTTGAAACAGAGTTGAAGTTAAAATTTGACCTCAGAGCAGCAGCTTGTTTTTAGGAAGGAAGAGACAACAAACAATGTTTGCTTATGGGAATTGGCCTGAAAGGATAACTGAAGGTTCATTATGGTCTTAAGAACATTCAATACCAAGATGTTCTAGGCTCACAACAGGCAGCTAGTTAGATGCAGAATGGATCAACCTTGGGCAGAGTAGTGCTGGCCAGCCAATCTCACAGAACATTGAAAAGGAAACCACAAGTTGAACTGGTTTCTTCTGTGTTTTGGGCAGAAGGCAGCGTGGCTGTGAAAGTTGCTGAACAAGGTTTTCGTTGCTCTCCAGTTATCAAACTGTTGGAAGTTCTGAGCAAAGAACCCAAGTCTGCGACACAAGAGGAAAAATCTGTGGAAGCTGCATTGACCGGCGACTTTGAAATTCAGCTAAGATATCCAGTCCTATGTGCTTGTGAACAATATTATCTCAGGAGGGCAAGAAGATAGCTAGCAACCATTCAAAAATGCTTAAGTGAACTGACCAGTTACAGCTTTTACCTTCTTTTACTCCTTATCTGTATTTGTCTGAGAGCATGTTCGAGGGCCATGATCAAAGATGATTAGGTTGAAATCATATACATTAATTACCTTACTGCTTTACTGTAACTTTTGTAGAGCAAAGTTATGTTATTAATTTCTGTTTCAGCAAACTTGGGTCTGGTTTTGAACAACAGAAATTTTGAGGAATGCTATTTTAATTTTACTGTGTTTTGCAATCCAGTGTTTGCAAGTCTTATTTGGTCTGGCTTGCTCTCCCTGTCATATAAAATAACCACCTAACCATTCTAATCCCATTATCTACTCTAATTCTACACTTGCCCCATACCCTTGTATACCTTGTCATTGCAATCATGATTTGGAGATGCCGGTGTTGGACTGGGGCGGACAAAATTAAAAATCACACAGCAGCAGGTTATAGTCCAACAGGTTTATTTGGAAGCACTAGCTTTCGGACGATTGTGGAGAATAAGAGTATAAGACACAGAATTTTAAGCAAAAGTTTACAGTGTGATGTAACTGAAATTATATATTGAAAAAGACCTGGATTGTTTGTTAAATCTCTCATCTTTTAGAATGACCACGTTGGTTTCAGTTTTTTCATTTGTAAATTGCAAAATTTTTAAAAAGTTACTTTCTCAAGTGCACTTTAACAACCGGTGTCACGTCGATCCAGATAATGTATTGAAGATGTTAGCTCCCTGTGTGAGACAGTCCGTACCACAATTTTAATTGTGCCACTTATTTTAATCTAAAAAACGGATTTAAAGAATCTTACATGGATACATGCAGAGTAAAATGTAATTGTGCAAGTACGAACTCACCCCACAAACTCATATGTGTATGTGTGCGCCTGTGGAGGGGTGGGAACACTTCAGCAGTCCAGGACATTCAACCTCCTCGGACCTTCGGGACACTGTCCTCCAAGGCGGACTTTGGGACAGGCGACAACAAAAAGTGGCCGTGCAGAGGCTAATAGACAAGTTCAGTACCCATGAGGATGGACATACATATACACACACTCACGCAGAACCTTCTCTCATACACTCCCACACACTTAAACCCCTTTACACTCTCACATATCCAAATGCCCTCTCAGAGACAGACAGTCATATACCCCCCCCAATCGCTCACATACAAACATAAAAGTTTGTGGAGTGAAGTTGTATTTGCAGAATTACATGTTACTTTGCTCAAATACTGCATGAATTAATGTCAGATTCTTCAAATCCTTTTTTTTAACATCAGAATCAGTCCAAGCATTATGGCACATGCAGCCTCACAGAGGGAGCAAACTCCTTCAATACATTATCTGGGCTGACATGATACCAATTGTTAAAGTTCACTTGAGAATGTCACTTTTAAAGTTAGTTTTGCGATTTACATAAGGAAGAACTGAAACCAACGTCATCATTCTAAAAAATGAGAGACTTAACAATCTGGATCTTTTGGGGCGGCATGGTGGCTCAGGAGTTAGCACTGCTGCCTCATAGCAGCAGGGTCCCAGGTTCGATTCCAGCCTCTGGCGACTGTCAGTGTGGGTTTCCTCGGGTTTTTTTTTAAGATTAGATTAGATTACTTACAGTGTGGAAACAGGCCCTTCGGCCCAACAAGTCCACAAAGCCCCGCCGAAGCGCAACCACCCATACCTCTACATTTACCCCTTACCTAACACTACGGGCAATTTAGCATGGCCAATTCATCTGACCTGCACATCTTTGGACTGTGGGAGGAAACCCACGCAGACACGGGGAGAACATGCAAACTCCACACAGTCAGTGCTCCGGTTTCCTCCCACAGTCCAAAGATGTGCAGGTTGGGTGAATTGGGCATGCGAAATTGCCCATAGTATTAGGTGCATTAGTCAGAGGGAAGTGGGTCTGGGTGGGTTACTCTTCAGAGGGTCAGTGTGGACTGGTTGGGCCGAAGAGCCTGCTTCCACACTGTAGGTAATTTAATCTAATTTTTCAATATATCATTTCAGCTACATCACATTGTAAACATTTGCTACAAATTCCGTGTCTTACAATCATATACTCCACAACCACCTGATGAAGGAGCAGCGCTCAGAAAGCTAGTGCTTCCAAATAAACCTGTTGAACTATAACCTGGTGTTGTGTGATTTTTAACTTTGTCATTGCAAGTGCACATCTGGATACTTTTTAAATGTTATGAGGTTTCTGCCTCTCCTCTCTTTATAGGTAATGAGTTCTAGATTCCCAAGTGGGTGAACAAAAATCTTCCTTGCACCCTCTCTAAACCTACCTGAAATCTATGCCCCGGTCTGTGATACTTCCACCATGGAGAAAAATTTCTTCCTATACACCCTGTCCATGCCCCCGAATTTAATATAGCTCAGTAAACTCTCCAGCCAAGCCAAATTCTGGTTAATCTCCTCTGCACCCTCTGCAGTGCAATCACATCCCTCCTACACTGTGCACACAACCTAGTTGTGCCTAACTAACTTATTATACAATTCTAGCATCAGCTCCCTGCTCTTAAACTCTATGCCTCAGCTAATAAAGACTTATTACTTCTTAACCACTTTTATTTACCTGTCCCATTACCTTAAAGTACCACTGACCGTTGGTGCTTCCTCGGGTCCTACCATTCATCATATATTCCATTGCCTTGTTTACCCCGCTCAAGTGCACCACCTCACATTTAATGTTCTGATCCAGACTTGCAAGAAAGAGCTAAATAGCTGGAATTTGATGACAAAAGACATTTAGCAAAACTGGTGATCCAAAAGAGGAAAAAAAATAATTTAACCCTCAACAAACTCATCCCTGATTTGTATGACAACTCCATTGTTTTGCCTTGGCTCCACATTCCTTGAATTTCAAGGGATCACAAAAAACAGTCGTTTCAGCTATAAACTTATTCAGCATATTTGTAAATATTTTTTAATGGAAACTTCAGATGGATAATTTGTTCAATGGTGGAAGACTTTAAAGTTCCCTACGTTTCAGGTGCAAAAGACACCTTTAAAACTTCACTGCATTACTAGCATCACATTTGCCTCATGCTCACTGTCTGAATTTGACAGAGTTGAATGGCTGTTAAGAATACTGTACTGAAACATCATAATACCACTTCCTCCAGTTCAGCAACTACAAAATAAGAAAACGTTGAATTTGCACGGCCACCAAATTTATTGTACTTAGCACAACCGAGTTATAATGTTGCTAAAACCAAAACCATTGCAATTAAAAATTATGCTTCAGTACCAAGGTAAAACATCAGCATATTGTGATAAGACATTGGAAAATCTAGTTACCAGCTGAGGTGGTTAATCCAACTCAAAGCGATTTATACAGTCATTGATTTTAGTCTACAACTTGGTTACATAACTGAAATTATCCTGAGAAAATACCTGCCAGCAGGACAAATGATTAAAGGAACAGAATAAATAGAAACCAAAGAAATCTCAAAACTCCAAAATGTCAACATCCTTAAATCAGCTCCTAATAATGCAATATAAATATAATTCAAAACAAACAGAGCTATGCACTTACTTGCTTTTCTGCATGATCAGCGGGCCAACCTTGAACATGTTTTATAAGAGTTTCATTGAAGTGCGCTGCTAGTGTCGGCGTCAATGAACACGACGAACGTGCAGATGTTGTTGGCGGTACTGAAGACGCGCTGTTACTTGCAATGTGATTTGGACTTGGTGATGGACTTCTCTGGTTGCTGCAAAAGTTTTAATAATTACGGTCCACAAATTTTATAAAACTTTCAAATATTATTTAATATCATTTAAATTGAGAACACATTATCAAATTCTAGCTTCCAAATTTAGTCACATTAAAATTTGCGGATGATATCCTTTAAAAGTATCCTTTTCCTTTAAAAGTATGACATCATAACAATATAAATGATTGTCTGTCAGAGGGTAAATCCAATATTTGCACTTGCAATCTTCAAAGAGAACACAAAGAAAATGTTAATGCCAGGGCTCAATGGTAGCCCACATACGCCAGAAAAACGTTTAACTCCCTCTTCCAAGGCTAGAGTCTTAAAGAAGTCATCTCCTAAACCGATTATTACTCCAGCACCAATGACAAAGAAGACATTAAACGCATTTGTCTTTTCGGGTCATGTAAAGATAAAACAGCACATCTTCAAGGGAAGATGCTTGTGTTGTCCTGACCTTATTTATCAGTTTACACCATATACATTGTCTTTACCACATTGCTGATCATGGGATCTTTGTATGGCGCCCCACAGCTTTTCTGCAGTACCTTATCAAATGCCTTCTGGAAATCCAGACATTGTACATCGCCAGGATCCCCATTATCAATACTACTTGCTGCATCTTCAAAAAACTCTAGCAAATTAGTCAAACATGATTTATTCTTCATAAAACCACATAAGATTGTATTTTGACTTTCTCAATGTTTTGTCGATATTTCCTTAATAATGCATTCTAACAATTTCCCAACAAATTAAATTAGTGGGCGGCACGGTGGTTCAATGGTTAGCACTGCTGCCTCACAGCGCTTGAGACCCGGGTTCAATTCCCGCCTCAGGCGACTGACTGTGTGGAGTTTGCACGTTCTCCCTGTGTCTGCGTGGGTTTCCTCCGGGTGCTCCGGTTTCCTCCCACAGTCCAAGGATGTGCAGGTCAGGTGAATTGGCCATGCTAAATTGCCCGTAGTGTTAGGTAAGGGGTAAATGTAGGGGTATGGGTGGGTTGCGCTTCGGCGGGTCGGTGTGAACTTGTTGGGCCAAGGGCCTGTTTCCACACTGTAATGTAATGTAATCTAAACTGGCCTGGTTTCTGGTTCTCTCCCTTTTTGAATTAAGGTCATTATATTCGCATTTTTCCAATCCATTGGAACCTTTACTACATTCAGGAAATTTTGGAATACTGGAACCAATGGATCCACTACCTCTGCTGTCACTTTAATTTAAGACCCCAAGATGTTTGCCATCAGGCCCTGGGAACATGTCTGCTTTCAATCCCAGTAGCTTTCTCAGTGCATTTTCCCTAGTGATGATTGTGCAGAGGCCTTCACATTCAATAACCTCTACATTATTTGTTAGTATTGCGATGCTAATAGTTTCCTCCATCATAAAAACCAAAGCAAACTGATTTAGTGACTTTACCATTTCTGTGCTCACCACTGCCAATTCCCCAGTCTCATCCTCCAAGGGATCAACACTCACTTTAGCTATTCTCTTTAGTGCAATCAAGGTGCTCAGAGCATTCACAGGAATGTAAAGAATTCAAAATGACACAAGTAATGCAAGGGATCAAAACAGCACACGTTTAACAGATCAGACCCTCTGCAGGGTGCACAGATCTCCCAATGGATGAAAGTAAATACTATGAATGCTGAAAATATTAATTTTAAAAAGTACTGGGAAAACTCTGTCTAGAAGTATTTGCTGAATGAGAAACTTTCATGGGGAGCTTGAAGATGGTGGTGCTCTCATGTATGTGTTACCCATGTCCTTCCAGATTATAGTGGTCACGGATTTGGAAGATGCTGTCAGAGAATGCTTGGTGAATTTCTGCAGTGCATCCTGTCGATGCTATACACTGTTGCTAACGAGCATTGGTGCTGGAGTGAATGAATGTTTGTGGAAGTGGATTGCTTTGTCCTGGATGGTGTCAGATGTCTTGAGTGCTGTTGGAGCTGTATTCATCCAGGCAAGTAGTGAGTGTTTCATCAAAAGCCTCATTTATGCCTTGTTCATGGTGGGCAGACTTTGTAGAGTCAGGGGGAGAGTTACTTGCATCAAATTCCTAGCTTCTGTCCTGCTTTTGTAGCCACTATAGTCATACGGCAAATTCAGTTGAGTTTGTTCAATCATAATCCCTACTATGTTGCTGGTGAGGCATACAGTAATGCCAACACCATTGATTTTCAAGGGACTGTGGTTAGATTCTCTGATGGTGATGATTATTTCCTGGCATTTGTGCGGTGCAAATCGTACTGTTCACTTGTAGCCTAAGCCTGGATATTGTCTAGGTCTTGCTACAGTTGGACTTGGACTGCTTCTGCATCAGAGTTGTGAATAATGTTGAACATTGTGCAATCATCACAGAAACTCACCACTTCTGACCCTATGGCAGAGGAAAGTTAATTGATGAAGCAGCTTTTCATTGAAGGTTGGCAAAGGATACTATAATGAGGAACGTCTGCTGAAATGTCCAGATGACTGACCTCCAACAATAACAAACATCTTGTTTGGTGCCAGGTGTGGACTCGAACCAGCAGAGTTTCACTCCCCCCACCACCTCCAACACCCGCCCCTTCCCTCCCCAAACTTACATGGATGCCACGTTTGCTGTCCTTAATACCAAACTATGTCAAGTGCTGCCTTGATGTCAAAGGCACTCACTTCTCGTTCTGGTTATTTTGTCCACATCTGAACCAACGCTGCAATGAGCGTATGGGCCAAGTGGCCGAAGCAGAACTCGAACTGGCTATCATGTGAAGCAATTACTGCTTGATAACACTGTTAATAGCACTTTCAATCACTTTACTGATGGTCAAAACTAAACTTTGCAACAGTTATGGAAAAGGATATGTTTTACAAAGAAGTTCAAGTTCTTAAATGGAGCAAAGTAAATTTTCAGGATATGAAAGAAGAATTTTCAAAAGTTAATTGCAGTAGACTGATTGCGGGTAAAGGGACGCCTGACAAATGGGAGACCTTCTGAAGTGTGATAATGAGAGTTCAGAGGCATGTTGTTTCTGCTGGAGTGAAAGGAAAGGATGGTAGGATTAGGAAACAATGGAAGAAGAAAGATGTTGAGGTTTCAATCAAAAATGAAAAAGAATCATGTATTAGATACATATAATTGAGATCAACTGAATTTCCTCAAGGGTATAAAGAGTGTAGCGGCATTCTTAAAGAGGAAATCAGGAACACAGAGGGGAAACAAGATAGCCTTGGCAGATAAGGTTAAAGATAATGCAAAAAGATTCAACAAATACATCAACAGTGCAGCTAGAGAGAGTAGGACCCCTTAAAGATCAATGAAGTAGTTTTCGTGCTGAACCTCAGGAGATGGGAGAGATACTAAATTAATATTTCACATCAGTTTTTACTGTTGAGAAAGAAATGGGAGGCTAGAAAACACAGGGAATTAATATCAATGTTTTGAAAATAGTTCACATTTCAAAAAAGGAAGTGCTGGAGGTCTTAAAAAACAAAAAAAATGATCTGATCAAGTGCATCCCAGGACATGGTGGAAAGTCAGGGAGGAAATTGCAGGATCCAGAGCAGAAATATTTCTACCAGCGTACTAGAGAACTAGAGGGTGGCTAACAATGTGGCATTGTTGAAGAAAGGCTGTAAGAGGAAGCCTGGAAACTAAGACCCTTGAGCCTGATATCAGTGTTACACGAGTTATAGGAGGCGATTCTGAAAGACAGGATTTACATGCATTTGGAGAAGCAAGGACTGATTAGAGACAGTCAGCATAGTTTTGCGCGAGGGAAATCATGCCTCACAAACTCGATTGAGTTTTTTAATGGAGTAACCAAAAAAGATTTGATATGGACAAGACATTGTTTACTTGGACTTTAGCAAAGCCTTTGAAAAGGTTCGAAATAAGAGGCTGATGAGTAAAGTTAGATCATATGGGATTCGGGGTGAGCTCACCAACTGGATACAGAATTGGCTTAATGGGAGGAGACAGAGGGTAGTGGTAGTGGTGGTGGGTTGTTTTTTAGACTGGAGGCCTGTGACCAGTGGTCTTCCACATAGGATAGGTGCTGGGCCAACATTTGCTTGTCATTTTTATATAAATGATTTGGATAAGAATATCGGAGGCATGCTTAGTAAATTTGCAGATGACACCAAAATTGATGGTACAGTGGACAGTGAAGAAGCTTTTCTAAGATTACAAATAGATCCTGATCAATTGGTTCAATGGGCTGTGGTGAGACGACGGAGCTTAATTTGGATAAATACGACATATTGCATTGTGGGAAAACAAACAAAGGTGGGACTTACACAATTAAGAGCAGGGCCCTGGCTAGTGTTGTAAAACATAGACTCGGGGGCTTCAAGTAGATAATTCTTTGAAATTTGCACCACAGGTCGACAGGGTGGTTAAACTATTTTGCATGTTTGCCTTCATTTCTCAGACCTTTGGGTTCAGGAGTGTGGATATTATGTTGAGGTTATACAGCAGTTCTGGTTGCCCTGTTATCGGAAGGATATTATTAAGCTGGATAGGGTTCAGAAAAGATTTAACAAGATGCTGCCGGGAATGAAGGGTTTGAGAAATAAAAATAGACTGGAAAGGCTAGGACCATTCTCACTGAAGTGCAAGAGGTTGAGGGGTGACCTTATTGAGGTTTGTAAAATCATTAGGGACATAAATCTGGTTAATGACAAGGGTCCTTTCCCTTGGGTGGCAAGAGTTCAAAACTAGGGGGGCACATTTTTAAAGGTGAGAGGAGAAAGATTTAAACAGGATGCGAGGGGCAACGTTTTTTATTTAAAACACAGTGGTTCATGTGTGGAATGAACTTTCAGACAAAGTGGTGGATGCATTTTGATAACTTCATGAGTAGGAAAGGCTGGGAGAGATATGGGCCAAATCAGGGTGGCATTAATTTAGTTTGGGAATATGGTCGGCATGGACTGGTTGGACTCAAGGGTCTATTTCCACTCTGTATGACTAAGATTGATGGGGAGGTAACTGGCCATGTTTGATCTGTCCTGCTTTTTGTACACAAGACGTATGTTGGCAATTTCCCAGATGTTGGGCAAATATAAACATTGGAGCTGCACTGGAACAGTTTGGCTAGGGGCCCAGCAAGTTCTGAAGCGCATATCTTCAGTACAGTAACCAGAATGCTGTCAGAGCTCACGGTTTTTGCAGTACCCAGTGTTCCCAGACATCATGTGGAGTGAATCAAATTGGCTGAAGACTGACATCTGTGGAGGAGGCAGAGATGGATAGTCAGACTGCACCTTTGACTAAAGATTGTTGCTAAGTACTTAAATGATGTGCTGGCCTCCCCCATCACTGATGTTAGGGACCTTTGTGGAGTTCTGCAGTGAGTTGTTGAACTGTCCATCAGCATTCATGACCAGACATGGCAAATCTGATCTATTGGCTCTGGAATGCTTAACTGTGTCTTTCACTTGTTGCTTATGCTGTGTGGTACACAAGTAGCCCTGTTTTATCGTTCCATCAGGCTGACACCTCACGCTGCTCGTGGAATTTCCTCCTGCACACTTCACTGAACGAAGATTGAACCTGGCATAATTGTAATGATAGAACAATTGTGTTGCTGTACCAATCTTGTGCTGCTGATGGCTCATGATGTCTCACGAACGCCCAGGCTTTAATTGCGAGATCTGTTCAAAGCCTATTGCATTTAGCTCTGTGATAATGCCACACAACACAATACAATGTATTTTCAATGTGAAAGGCATGATTACATCTTCACAAGGACGGATAGTCACTCTTACTAATAGTATAATGGACAGAAGCATCTACAGAAGACAGACTGTCACCAATGAGATAAATTGCGTTTTCTGCTTACACGTCCAGCAGACCCAGCCCATCAGCAATGTCCTTCAGAATCACAAAATCTCTAAATTGCAGAAAGAGTTGTAGCCATGGAAATGGCCATTCTCAATGATGCCAGGTCTCAGCTTGAATGAAAAAGATAGGGTTAAGATCCTGCAAGTGCTCAGGCGATGAACCATTGTGGCTTCCTCTCAACATCCCAAACAACGCATAAATTAGTTTTTAACCTAACAGACTCTTACCATTTCTTACCAAGAAACAGATGAGCAGAACAGATACAACAAAGGCTATGGGTCACAATAAAATCTTTGTCGCAGCAGTGAGGTCTTACACTCCACAATTAGCTGCCTCAACAGCCAAGCAATTTCAGTAGAGCTGCCATATTAGCATCAATCCAAGAAAAAATTCCCAGCTATGTGCTGAAAAATGTGTTTGCTGGAAAAGCGCAGCAGGTCAGACAGCATCCAAGGAGCAGGAGAATCGACGTTTCGGGCATAAGCCCAAGGGCTTATGCCCGAAACGTCGATTCTCCTGCTCCTTGGATGCTGCCTGACCTGCTGCGCTTTTCCAGCAACACATTTTTCAGCTCTGATCTCCAGCATCTGCAGTCCTCACTTTCTCCCAGCTATGTGCTGCCCACAATAGGAATTGGCATAAGCCATTTAGACCCTCAAGCCAACTCTACTGTTCTGGACATTTATTTCTGCAATGCTGGACATTTTATTTCTCTATTTTCTAAGATATTGTAAGTAAAAAAGTTGTTCCTAGGTACCTTTGTACCCAAGATGGTGCTATAAGTATTGACATACACTTTTCACTGTACTCATTTAAGTATATGAGGTAACAAAGCTCATTCAATTCAATTCAATTCAATTCACATTATAGCTACTCTGTGGCCTAACTTCATACACAAACAGAAATTGGTGGAAAATCTCAGCAGGTCTGGTACCATCTGTGGAGAGAATCAGAATTAACATTTCAGGTCTAGTGATCCTTCTTCAGGACTTTTCTTTTAGTGCCTAATGTCATATGTCTGCCTTGGGCCCATATCCCTTGATACTCTGTCGACAATGTTGCCCAATTTTACATTACCAGCAAATTTGGATATTTTAATTTTTATGCAACTATTCAAATTGTTAATGGATATCGTGAATAATTAAAATCCCACACAAATCCCGACAGGACACCAGCACCGGTCACATCCTGCCAACTTCAGTGCTTACTCATTGTTCCACCTCTGTGCTTCCTGTGACTCAACCAATTTCCTATCCATGTCCCTTAATTTGCCCTCAATCCCATGGGCTTCCACCTTAGCTATTAGGTTCGTGAATGGGACTTGAGCAAAGACCTTCTGGAAGTCTGCATGAACAACATGAATTGACTTATTTGTCATCTCTTCAAAAAACTGAGGTTTGTCAGACATTACATACCCTCCATAGAGTCATAGAGATGTACAGCATAGAAACAGACCCTTCGGTCCAACCTGCCCATGCCGGCTAGATATCCCAACCCAATCTCGTCCCACCCGCCAGCACCCGGCCCATATCCCTCCAAACCCTTCCTATTCATACATCCATCCAAATGCCTCTTAAATGTTGCAATTGTACCAGCCTCTACCACATCCGGATTAATTGAAAGTCTGAGGTGATCAGTTACTCTATCCTTGATTATAGCAGCCAACATTTTTCCATCACACATCTTCGGCTATCTGGTCTGTAATTTTAATTTCCTTCTGCCACCCTTCTTAAATGGGCAGAGTAATATGAGCAAATTTTTCAATCCAGAGGGAGAACTCCTGAATCCCAGGAACTTTGAATGATGATAGTTAGGGTGTCAGCACTGTGCTCTCCTACCTCCTTTAACACCTATGGATGGAAACCATCAGGTCTTGGGAACATGTCACTCTTCAGTTCCATTCATTTCCCCATTATTGAAGATTTACTTCAAATGATTTTTATTAAGATTCGATCCCCAATCCTCTATTCACTTTTTATGTATTCTGACAAGTTATCCTCTTTTTCTGCTTTGAATACTGAAGCAAGATAATCACTCAGCATGTCTGCCATGTACACGAGGCACGGTGGTACAGTGGTTAGCACTGCTGCCTCGCAGCGCCAGAGACCCGGGTTCAATTCCCGCCTCAGGTGACTGACTGTGTGGAGTTTGCACGTTCTCCCCGTGTCTGCGTGGGTTTCCTCCGGGTGCTCCGGTTTCCTCCCACAGTCCAAAGATGTGCAGGTCAGGTGAATTGGCCATGCTAAATTGCCCGTAGCGTTAGGTAAGGGGTAAATGTAGGGGTATGGGTGGGTTACGCTTCGGCGGGTCGGTGTGGACTTGTTGGGCCGAAGGGCCTGTTTCCACACTGTAAGTAATCTAAAAAAAAATCTACACCAACAGTGCTCTTAACTAACCACTTTGTTTACAGAACTCAAAAATCTCTTCTCGTCTTTTTTGACCCTTGCAAGTTTCCTTTCAGAATCCTTTTCAGTAGCTCTTATAAGCTGCTTTGTGGACCTTTGTTGTTGTTTGTATTTGTCTCATTCTGTGGGATCTATACTGTCCTTTATGTTTTTATCAACTTTTCTTTTCATTTTATGCTGTCCCTTACCTCCTGAGACGTCCATGGCTGATCCGAGGTAGAAATTTTCCTTCTCATGGGTACATACTGCTTCTGAATGACATTAACTGTTTCTTTATCACCCTCCAATGTTCCGCAGTTATTTTACTGATTAGCAGAAGTTCCCAGTTTACCCTGAACAATTTTTGCCTAATACCAAAATTCTAATATCCCATCTTTCCTTACCTCATACAAACAATACATGAAACTTGATTATGTTATGATCACTGTTTCACAAATACTCATGAATTACGTCACTATTGAAATCAAAGTAATTGCTCATTACTTGATCCAAAATTGTTTGCCCCCGTCACATCAAAAACATATTGCCATATCGCAGACACAATCTTCCAGGTAGGTGTTTGTCTGTCTCTCCCAGTCTATGTTAAGAATAGAAAGATCCATTAGTACTACTCTGCCTTTGCTACATAGTTGCCTAATTTCAACATTTATACAATCTAGTACTGCAGAGCTGCTATGAACTGGTCTATAAAAGACACCTATGGGAGTTTAATTCCTTTACCATTTCTCAGTTCTACCTACAAGCTCTCTATGTGCTTTCCCCTTATTATCTCTTCCCTCACCGGTGTTTCCAATCAATAATGCGATTCCATCCCCTCTGCTGTTTTCTCTATCCCTCCTGTAAACCTCATAACCTAGTACATTTAGTTCCCAGTCCTGATCATCCTGCAGCTGTGTCTCTGTAATGGCTACTATAGTGTGTCAGAATGCAGAAAAAGGGCTTTGGTCAACCAAGTCTGCATCAACATAGCTACAACTAATGGTGCGCCAATCCAAATTTCCTGCACTTGTCCCATAATCTTGAATGCCATGATATTTCAAGTGCTCATCCAAATATTTTTTAAAAGGTTGTAAGATTTCCGGCCTCCACTACCTTCTCGAGCAATGAATTCCGGATTTGCACCACCCGTTGCGTGAAAATGTTTTGTCTCAAATCCCATCTAAATCTCCAGCCCCTTAACCTAAAACGATGTACGCTCATGACTGACCCCTGACCCAAGGCATAGCTTCCAATTTGAATTGTGCCTTCCAGTCTGTGCATTTGTATGAACGACTCTAATTTTGACTGCGTACTCTAACCTTACTATTTCTCTTTCCTGTCTCACTCAGTACACTTCTGTAGCCCGATTCTGTTGTCTAAACAACCCTTGCTTATTCATCAAGTTCTACCTCTCCTCATATGCTGACCTGCTGCCTGCCATACTAGTTTAAACCCCCTCGCAAGTGGTACTAACAAACCTCCCCACAAAGGTATTATTGTCCCCTCCAGTTTAGGTTCTTTTTATACCAGGTTCCACCTGCCCTAGAAGAGGTCCAAATGATCCAGACAGAATCACTGACGAACAGGATGGATTTGATCTGACCTATTATCACTCCAGTCAGCTCTCTATCAGATGTAATTGAAGCCATCTTCAGTAATGGTAACAAAGAGCACACAGGGTTTAATTTACATAAATATGAGTGTTGCATTTTGGGAAGGCAAATCAGGGCAACACTTCGGAGTGAAGTCCTCGGGAGGTTGCTGAACAAAGAGACCTTGGAGTGCCGGTTCATAGCTCCTTCAAAGTGGAGTTGCAGATAGACAAGATAGTGAAGGCAGGATTTGGTATGCTTTCCTTTATTGGTCAGTGCATTGAGAATGGGAGTTGGGAGGTCATGTTGCAGCTGGACAGAATATAGGTTCGGCCACTTTTGGAACACGGCATACAATTCTGGTCTCCTTGCTACAGGATGGATGTTGTGAAACGTGAAAGCATTCAGAAAAGATTTACAAAGATGTTGCCAGAGTTGGATGGTTTGAGCTGTAGAGAGGCTGAATAGGCTGGGGCTATTTTCCCTGAACCAGCAAAGGCGGAGAGGGTGACGTTATGGAGGTTTATAAAGTCATGAGGGCCACAGATAGGGTAAGTAGACAAGGTGTTTTCGGAGTTGGAGCCATCCAAAACTAGTGGGCATAGGTTTAAGGTAAGAGGGGAAGATTTAAGAAGGGGCATAAGGGGCAACTTTTTCATGAGGGTGGTGCATATGTGGAATGAGCTGCCAGAGGAAGTGGTGGAGATTGGTACAATCATAACATTTAAAAGGCATCTGGATGGGTATATAGATAGCAAATGTTTAGAGGGGTATGGGCTAAATTCTGCAAATGGGACTAGATTTATTGAAGATATCTGGTCAACATGGAGGAGTTCAACCGAAGGGTCTGTTTTCACGCTGTACAGCTCTATGACTATAAGAGCAATGACTTGCGCACCAATATTTATTTTGGGTTTCAAAAGGTCCAATTGGCCCTAGCTATCATCAGGGCTTGGTTCAGATCAAAAGGAGCTAACGTAGTTGAATTCCAAAAGCAAAGTAAGACCAAATGCCTGGCACATCAGGGTAGTATTTGACTGAAAGACTGGAGTAATATGAAAGTGTGACAAATCTCCACTGGTCGGAATCATACACAACATAAAGGAAAATGGTTGTGGCTACTGGAGGCCAATCATCTCAGTCTAAACACATTACTGCAAGAGGTTCTTGGATTTGACCTTGGCCCAACCACACACAGCTGTTTCGTTCATAAGCGTTCTTCCAAGTTGAAATCAGACGTCCTTGCTGATGATTGCACAACATTCATTGCTAATCACAAAATGAAGCAGTCTGCATCCCTGTTCAATGAGATCAGAATATAATTCAGGTTTGAGCAACAAAGTACCAAGTAACATCTACACCACACAAGTGCATATCAAACAAAAGAACTGCCTAATCACATTCCATTGACATTCAATGGCATGAACAATGTTGAATGCACCAATCAACAACATCCTAAGGATTACCACCATCAAGAAATTAATATTTATTAGGCTGGATCAGTCTAAGTTTTGAAGAGCATGTTAGAGGCTGAGGATTCTGCAGTAACTAACTCATTGGACACACTGAAGCCTGTCTATCATCTATCTACAAATACACAAGTTAAGTGTGTGATCAAACATTGTCCAATTACTGGGATACATGCATCTCCAACAATATTCACAGTTACATGAGATCCATTACAAAGCAGCCAGATTCAGAGGCAACCTGTTGCTCTATCTTAAACATTCACTCCCTCCCAACACGAGTATATGTTGGCTGCAGCATATACGATCCTTGAGGTGCACTGCAGCAATTCAAGGTTTCTTTAACAACACTTTCCAAACCACAGCATAAATTTCCTAAGAAGAGAAAATGAGGTCTGCAGATGCTGGAGATCAGAGATGGAAATGTGTTGCTGGAGAAGCGCAGCAGGTCAGGCAGCATCCAGGGAACAGGAGAATCGACGTTTCGGGCATTAGCCCTTCTTCAGGAATTTCCTACAAAAGACAACAACAACCCATACAGGCAAACATAAGCACCTGTGTTTTCAAGCTAAGGGCGAAAATCCTGGAACTCCTAAAGTAAACTCTCACTGGGAACACATACTTTATGTATCACACAGACTTCTGTAATCCAAAGTGATGGGTCACCATCATCTTCTCAAGTGCAATAACTGGTACTCCAGCCAGCAACACCCATGTGCTGTGAACAAATTACAAAATGCCTTTGGCCAAAAGTTATTCCCGTAGACAATTCTGTTCAATTTGTACCACAATAGATTTAAGCATTCAGCCAATGTGGTTCAATTATATTTGAAGGCTACTTGAAAAGGAACATCATGCAGTTCAAGAGAAAAAGCAAGAGAATGATACAAAGTGGGTTGCTTATTTGAAGCAAAAACAAAACTAAATTCATAACACAACACTGACCCACAACTACAGCAAGATATCCTTACCTTGAACGTTGAACATTACGAGGGGATTCTGGCTCATGCCCGTGTTTGTCAGCAGTTGCAGATTGCTGTGATACTTGCTGCTGTGCTGGTCCTTGTTTCACAACTGAAATACTGGACTACGGAGAGAAAAGCAAAGACAAACTCTCACCTCTGACTCAAATACATAGCTTTTAACTAACACCATTTTCAGTTGTTTAACACTGATTTTCAGAGACCCCCAAAGCACGGTCTGCAAACCAGTGCTATTTCAGTACATAGTTAAAACAGGTCAAAACGCATAAAGCATGTATTTATTAGAAATCACATTAGTCAAGTCTATGACGACTTCAGTAAATATTGCAGATGTGCAATGTAAATCATTTTTTCCAAAGTCATAGCTTAAACGTGAACTGGAATTCATGGGCTTGGACTTGTTTAACACAACCAGTCTAAACAGACCAGGTGCCTTCCCACCCTGACCTGTCCTCAATGGCCTAGGATTAGTTTCTTATTCCAGGCATTGGTATTACTGCACACAGGCAGTCCCCTGGGTTGCAAATAGGTTCCATTCAGGAGTCTGTTCATAATTCGATTTGTACTCAAGTCAGAACACAATGTCGGACTACATAAAACAGGTCATTCCTATGTCAACTACACCTTGTATGAGATCGCATTCATTTGTACAAGCATTCCGAAGTCAGACATTCGTAACTGAAAACCCCCTCTAACAGGTTTCCCAGGGCACATCAATGCAACTCAGTTTGATGGACATGTGATTTTGCTTTACCAAATGGAAGACACCAATAACACAGCAGATTTTCATGATAGTCAGGGGCCGAGGTGACTAAAGTGGCCAAAGGTGCTGAAGAAGCTTAAAGGTGGATAAAACACCCATACTGGATGAATGACACACAAAAGTTTTAAAGGAGATTGTGGAGGCACTGGTGCTGATCATTCAGGAATCACTGGATCAAAGAGGGCCCCAAAGGACTGGAAAATCGTTCATGGAATATAGCTGTTTGGAGAGAGGGTGGCAGGCAGAAGGTAGTAAACTATAGGCTGCTTAGGCTGACCTCAGTCTTTAGTAAGATTTTAGAGTCCATTATTAAGGATGAGATTGCAAAGCACTTGGAAGTGGATAATAAAATAAGGCTTCTTCAAGGGAATGAGCAAATTAGACAAAGGAGAGCATCTGATAAGGTGTCACAAGAGACTGCTGAATGAGAGTCCATGGTGTGAGGGCGAAGCTACTGGCCTGGATGCAAGATTGGCTGACTGGCCCCTGTTTTGGAAAGGATGTTATGAAATTATAAATCTTTTCTGCACCCTTTACAAGGATGTTACTGAGAATGGAGCGTTTCCGCTAAAAGGAGAGGCTGGACTGGCTGGGACTATTTTCCCTGCACCGTAGGTGGTTGTGAGGTGACCTTACAATGGTCTATAAAATCATGAGGGGCACAGATAAGCTGGAGGGGGAGTCCAAAACTAGAGGGCACAGATTTAAGATGAGAGGGGAAAGATTTGAAAAGGGACCCGAGGGGCAACTTTTTCCACACAGACAGCCGTGAGTATATGAAATGAACAGTCATTAGAAGTGGTAGAAGTGGGTACAGCTACAACATTTAAGACATTTGGACAGATGAATGAATAGGAAAAGGATTAGAGGGATATCTGCCAAACCCAGGCCTATGGGACTAGTCTGGTTTTGGAAATCTGGTCACCACGGTTAAGTTGGACTGAAGGGCTTATTTCCTTGCTCAATGATGCTATGATTCCGTGGCAGAAGGGATAACAAGGTCTTTTTCAGGATGGCAGTCAGTGACTAGTGGAGACTCGCAGAGGTCAGTGTAGGGACCACAATTATTGATATTGTACATGAACAATCTAGAGGGTATTGTTGCTAAGTTTGTATGTGACACAAAGACAGGTGAAGGGACAGGCGGTGTTGAGAGAGCATGCAGACTACCTAAGGACTTGCATAGACAAGCAAAGTGTGAGGTTACACACTTTGACAGGAAGAATAGAGGCATAAACTATTGTCGAAATGGTGAAAGGCTTCGGAAGTCTGAATCACAAAGTAACTTAGGAATGCTAGTTCAGGATTCTCTCAAGGTTAACATGCAGTTTCAGTTGGCAGGCAAATGCAACATTCTCACTCATTTTGAGGTGGTGACCGGAGAACCATATAGAAAGAAGAATATGCTGGCCTTGGAGGGGACCCAGAGGAGCTTCACAAAAACAATTCCAGGAATGAAGGGCTTGTCACATGAGGAGGAGTTCAGGATACTGAGTCTATACTGAATGGAGCTTTGAAGAAAAAAGGGTTCTCGTTGAAACTTAGAATATGGAGAGGCTGAGATAGACTGGATACTGAGAAGATGGTTTCACTCATCGGAGAGACTAGGACCTGGGGGCACAGCCTCAGATTGAATGGAGAACCTTTTAGAACTGAAATGAGGAGCAATTTCTTCAGCCAGAGGGTAGTAAATGTGTGAAAATAATTGCTGTAGAAGGCTATGGGGGGCAAGTCATGGAGACAGATAGATAGGTTATTGATGAGTACAGGGGAACAAGCAGAACAGGGAGACAGAAGAATGATTTTCAGAAACATATTACCCATGATCAAATGGTGGAGCATACTTGACAGGCTCAATTCTACTCACTGGTCTAATAACAATCAAATGTATTAGGCCCCTGCTTAACATTAACTCATTTAACATTGTTTCACAAACAATTTCAATACATCCATTCAAACCTGTCAGTTGCACTTTGACATTGTTAGTCAAAGGTTCTGTGGCTGGCCTGCCAGCACACATGACCTCACCTTTAGGCCTCTCCTCTCTTGCTGCCCTTGCTACCTCCGAGCCTCATTCTCTACTGACCCTCATTGCCTAGCCTCACCTCCTGCACTGTTTTGAGACCTCCAGTACAGTTCTTCTCTTCCTACCTGGCTCCATTCCTGAACTTGTGCTGAAGCCTGGCTCCATCTAGTGGTTGAAGTTGGTCAATATGAATAGTTTGGGATTTTAACTGGACTAGATGGAATCTGGTCAATCTAACAGTGACAGTGATTACAGTAATTTTTCAAATTAATATTGCAGTATATATTGTATTTCTGCTGTTTTGAGTGATGCATTTTGTTTCATAAAATAATTCAGCTCGGAAAGCAAGGTACTGCTCAGGAATGATAAAGTATTTGAACTTCCATGTTTTCCAGATGAGAACTGTCTGAAGGAACCCAACTCTGGATTCCTGTGGGAACTTATGATTCGCTTAAAGTCATTTCACTGAACACTGAAATCAGCAACGTAACAACTTGAAGTGAGAACTTCCTGCAGTTTTCAACAGCAACTGATGGGGCAGCACGTTGGCTCAGTGGTTAGCACTGCTGCCTCGCAGCACCAGTTGATTCCAGTTTTGGGTGACTGTCATTATACAGTGCACATTCTCCCAATGTGTGCATGAGTTTCCTCCCACAGTCCAAACACATGCAGGTTTCAGTGGACTGGCCGCGGTAAATTATCCATCGTGCCCAGAGATGTCCAGGCTGGGTAGATTAGCCATGCTAAATGTAGGGTTACAGGGATAGGCTAAGGGTCTGGGTGGGATGCTCTTCTGAAGGTTGGTGCAGATTTGATGGGTCAAATAGACTTCCTACCATGTGGGAAGAGGCCATGATTTTAGTAACATACTCATGCTATCTGAAGTGGAGTGGCACATGGTTACATTTGAACTGATAGAGTCGTACAGTACAGAAACCTTCAGTCCAACTCATGCATGGGGAGTTTCTCAAACTCGTGTCACTTGCCTGATTTTGCCCATATCCCTCGAAACCTCTCATTCATATACCTGTCCAAATGTATTTTACCTGTAAATTGTTTCTATATCAACCACTTCCTCTGGCAGTTCATTCCACAAATGAACTACCTGATGTGAAACAGTTAACCCTCAGGTCCCTTCTAAAACCTTTCTCCTTTCACTTTAAAAATATGTCCTCTCGTTTTGGAAAGGATCTTTGCTATTCATCATATCTATGCCCCTCAGGATCTTATAGACCGCCTATGCTCCAGTGAAACAAGTCCCAGCCTAGCCACATAACTCAAACCCTCCAAACCTGACATCATCCTGGTTAATCCTTTTCTGAACCCTTTCCAATTTAATAATATCCTTCCAAGAGCAGGAAAGTCAATCATGTTTCCATAGAGTCCAATCATATATCTGGAACTGAAGTTTAGTATTCTGTTCAGTAGAGAACCCAGGAATTTGAAAATGTAACGTATATCTAGGCCTGATAAACAAGTACAATAACACCACAAGACACAGGAGAAGAGGACCATTGCGTCCATTGAGTCTGCTCTGCCATTCAATGAGACAATGACTGATTAGATAATTTTCAACATCACCTTCCTGCTCCATTCTTGCTTTAGCCTCGTTAGTGAAGAAGAATCTCTCATGGCATTGTATATTGCTCCAAACCAATCTCTTCGGTCCTCTGCAGTCATAAATTCCACAGACTCAGAAAAGGAATTCTCCTCAGCTCTGTCTTAAATGGCCAGCTACTTAATCTGACATTATGTCCTCTGTGCGAGATTCTCCCACAAGTGGAAATAACCTCTCCACATAACCCAGTGTAGTCTCATAAGAATCTCACATGCTTCAGTAAAGTTTTGCCTCAATCTTCCAAATGTCAACAATATAAGCATTATCTATGCAACCTTTCCTCATATCCAGGATCAACCTCATATACCTTTTCTGGTCTGTCTCCAACGCTCGTACATCTTTCCTTGGATGAGGGGACCACAACTATGCACAGCCTTGTATATTTTGAGCGACACTTCTCTATTTTTATAATCCATTCCCTTTGAAATAAAGGCCAACATTCCATAATACCTATTGATCTTGTGTATCAGCTTTGTGATTCATGCACTTGTCACCCAAATCGCTCAGTGCTGCAGCTTTCCCATGTTTCCCTGTTTAAATAACATTTAGCTCTTCTGTTCTTATGCCAAAGTGCATGATCTCACATGTTCCCACATGATATTCTATTTTCCACTCTCATAACCTTGCTATATTCCTCTGCAGACTCTTGGCATCATGTCCATCACTTATGTTTTCAACTAGTTTTGTGTCATCTTCAAACGTTTCCATAATATTAATGATTCCAGCACAGATTTCTATGGCATTCCATTAGTTACAGGGTGCCATCCTGAAAATTATCTCTCTATCCATAAGTCGATTAGCCAGCCAATCTTCTATGCATGCTAATTTGCTGCCATCATACCAGAGTGCCTTACCTCAAGTAGCCATATGTAAGATACCTTATCAAACATCTTTTGCAAATTCAAATATTTTGCATCCACGAGTTCCCCTTTATCTATCCTACTTACTACATCTTCAAAGAGTGTAAGCCAAGCCAATTCTGCTTCATTATGTATTTCTAAATGCTTCACTATTACATCTTTATATTAGATTCTAACACCATTAAAACGTGTGAAGTTAACGAGCCAAGAGTTACCATTTTGTTTTGTTCAAAAAGGGAGGGCAACAAGGGTGATTTATTAGCAGTTTTCAAATCCTCTGGGACATGTGCCAAATCCAAGGGATTCTGAAAGATTACTATCAGCTACTTAAGTAAATTACTAAAGAACATTGTTCAAATCACCTATGATGCAATCCATCTGAGACTTAATGGCCTTTTGTCCTATTAGTTTCACTCATATGTTTTTTTGAATGATAGTTATTTTATTCATTTTCTCTATCACTTTTGCTCCTCATTTATTTAGTACTTTGGGAGTGTTATCAGCATATTCTACTGTGAAGGCGAACGCAAAGTATTATTCAAAGCCTCCGAAAATTTGTTCATTCCCCATTATCACCTCCTCGACTCATTCGCTCAGACACTAGTGTTCATTTTGGCCTCTCATTTCCTTGTAATATATTTATACAGTCTTTTTAAATAAAGAAGTTGCAAGTTTAGCCTCAGTTTACTTACTTTTTTTTACTGGATATCTTTTGTTGGTTACTCTAACTATCCCAATGCTCTAACTCACCACCCATCTCTGTCTCAATGCCTGCTTTTCGCCTAAAATTTGAGATCATCCTTAACTTTTAATAACAAGGGTTGGTTTAGCCCTTCCTAAAATCCTCCTTCCTTACATGAGTTACTATTTTTCAAAAATTTACCACTGTTTCTTACTGTCTTCCCCACCAAGCTTCTTTCCCAGTCCTGTCCACCCAATTCTGCTCTTATTCCTTCGTAATTATCTCTTTTACCTTTAGCAGAGTTGTTTATGACCCAAATTTCTCACTGTTAAATTGAGTGCTAAACTTTATCATGTTATTGTCATTGCTTCATGAGATCTTTTACTCAAGTAATTTATTAAACCTGCCTCAGTATACATTACCAGACACAAAATGGCCAGATCCCTAGTTGGATCCACAACATTGTTCTAGGAAACTATTCCAAATACTCACTATGGACTCTGTGGTGGCTACTTTCGCCAATTCCTTGCCAAAATCTACGATTTAAGTTATCCATGCACTACCTTTTGTTGATGCCCTCATTATCACCTGACTTATTGTCTTTTACCCACAGTTATTTCTGACCTTAACCATTTGGATTCTATCCTGATCCAAGATCATGTTTTGCTATCACAGATATCATATCTCATACTCTATTCAAATACCATTGCATCCATCTGCCATATTTTTTTCAAAATATATTAACTAGTGTTGATAATAGTACAGCATATTCAGGCATTTAAAATATTGCAATTTTGCTTAAATTGCAACTCAAGCTAGCCAGTGCAAATTATGACCACCCTGAAACTACCCATGTGAAATTTAAAAGCATACATTATGTCATAATAGTGTCCCTCCAAAATTGTATTTTCATAATAAGTATCGATCATTTAAATTAGACGAACTAGTTTTGGTTTTACCTTTGGTTGAGACGACACTGGAGGCGTACTCATCAGTGGTTTAAGAGGAACAGTGTTAGTCTGTGGCGTACTTATCCTTGGAGACACATATGACCTTGGGGATGATGCATCTGATGCCAATGACATTGGTGACTGATTAGACTGCTGGGCTGTTTTAAAAAAAAGTGTCAATTTGAAATAATCTTATCCAACAGGGAAAATTTTATTTTTTCACCATAAGATTCTATTGACATTTTGGGTCAGGGGAAGAACTATTATTCAGATACATTAAAGTAAAGCTGTTCAAGGTCTCCAGTTTCTGAAAGAACATTTTCTCATGTGAAAGAAGCCCTGAGAAATGTTACAAACCAAATATTTTGTTGTAGCTATAACCACTAAAAATATAATTACATGTATTAGAACCCATAGATAAAACTTGGTAGGCAAACTTAAATACACTTAGCATTCTAATACCCAAATAGATTACTCGCTTGCTCTCTAATGGAATTCTTTCAAAATTAACAAAAAAGTTTATGTCAACATCTTTGTGTCTCAAAACTGCAAGCTCCAACATGATTACATTTTGATTATGTTCAATTTATAACGGAATGAAACCAAAATAGAAACTGTATCCCAGCAGTTGATTATTATGTTTGCATTTTTAAAACAAATACACGTAAAATAAGCAGGTGCTGCAAATTTAACAAATATGTGCCCAAATATCACAAGATGCAAGAGACCTTCTCGAAAGAGAATGAGGTTTCACTGGCTGTCTACCGAGCAGCCAATATCCCTGTTGCCTCAACAAGGTTATCCCAAGATACCCATCTTCTGATCTCAATTGATATACAGTTAGTTACTTAATTTCCATGTTCTTTACAGCTTGGACATTCCCTCTATATCGAAGAATGCAATAGTGCAACCCTGTTAATTGCAATCCTTAAATCAATTCATTTTACAACAGCTTTGAGCTCAGCTCAAGAATCACTATGCACAGGGTGAAACACAAATAAATTAAGCAGAAAATTACCATAAGGTGGTACATATTAGAAGCAACAAATTCATTTTCAGAACCTCCACTCAGGCAGCTCTGGGCTTGGTCTTGGACATTGAGTGGAGTGTGCTATTTTGACACGACAATGACATTTTGCTGAACTAATGCTTCAAAAGGTCTCACAAATGCTCTGAATGCAAGTTCCAATTCCTAAATGTGAAATAAACCTAAAATAATGACCACGAAACCCCAGATTGCTGTGAAAGGAAGGAAATCTAAATTACAGCAGCACATTCTGGAGCCAGAGAGCAAGCTATTGTGCAATGAGATGGAATTGGAAGACCACAGGCTCTCCTAAACTGGAGCAACCATAACATGACTGAATTTTACATTCAGTTCAACGGAGAGACAAGTGGATCTGAGACAAATAGTTTAAACTTATGGAAGGGCAATTATGAGGGCATGAAAGCCAATGTGTGGGTTACCTCCGGGTGCTCCGGTTTCCTCCCACAAACTAAAGGTGTGCAGAACAGGTGAACTGGCCATGCTAAATTGCCCATAGTGTTAGGTGCATTAGCCAGGGGTAAATATAGGGTAAGGGATGGGTCTAGGTGGGTTACTCTTCAGAGGGTCGGTGTGGACTTGTTGGGCCGAAGGGCCTGTTTCCAAACTGTACGTGATCTATAATAGTCCTCATCTTTAATTTATAACTAGCAAAAATGAACTGGCAAATTAAGTGAAGTCATACATTTATGTGGATACTTTCAGACAAATCAGCTACATTCCAACAAGGGGAGTTAATCTGCGGTTAACTGAAAAAGTTCCAAGATAGCATGTAGTTGCACAAATCTTTGCTGATTTAAGAGAGAAGAGAGAGAAAACGAGCTAGAAATATAAAACACATAGAAAGAATTTCTATAGTTATTTAAAAGGGTTTTAAAGTTACAAAAGTGAACACTGGTCCGATAAAAATTAATCTGGGAATTAATAATGTAAAATGAGATGCAGATGAACAAGTATTTTGCATTGTCTTCATGGAAGAAGATGCATGCGGTGTTTTACAAATAGCTGTATAATCAGGAAAGAGAATTCAAGAACATAACAATCACCAGGGAAGAGGTACTGAGCAAACTGTTAGCACTGTAGGCTGACAAGTTCCCATAAACTTGATGCACTTCACCATTAGTTCTGAAAAGAAGTGGCACAGGGAACAGATGATGCATTGGTTTTAAATTTTTCGAATTCCACAGATTGAGGAAAGATTCTAATAGATTCCAAGATAGAAAACAACTTTTTCACTCAAGAGGAGGGAGAAAAAAAAAGCAGTAAACCACAGTCAAATGAGCTTAACATTGGTCATTGACAAAATGTAAGAAGCAACTAAAGATATTACATCAGGGAACTTGAAAAAAATTAAAGGTCATCAAACAGCAAGGTTTGAAAAGGAACTCATTTAACCAATTACTGAAATTCTGTGAATTAATAGTGGTGTGGATAAAAGGGAACTTTCATGTTTTATTGTTAGATATTTAAATGGCATTTAATAAAAGGCTGCATCAAAGATTATTGTAGAAAATAGAAGCTCACGGTTCGGGGCTAACAGATGAGCAATGATAGAAGACTGGCTACCTCACAGGAAATAAATGAGCATACATGGATCATTTCCAGGTTGGCAAGATTACGTGTGCAGTGTGCCACAGGGATTAGTGCTGGAACCTGAAACTACAGAATTTATCCAGACGTGTTAGATGAGGGGAAAAAGAGGAGTGAGTAGGCATACATCTGGTAAATTGAATGTCATGTGGGAAAAATCAGAGACTAACCATTTGGCAGAAAGAATTTTTAAAAATTATCTAAATGGTGAGAGATTGCAGAGGTGAGATGCAGAGGGATCTGAGTGTCCCAGTGCATGAACTTCAAAAGGCCAAACTGCAGTGCCAAAAATTCAGAATGCTAATAGTATGTTTATCATTTATTCCAAGAGAGACAAACAAATATACACAGTATATGTTTCAGGTAAAAAAAAAAGACACTCGTGAGATCACATCTGGAGCACCACATACTGTATGGATCTTTTTTTTTAAAAAACAAAAAAGTGCACTGCAACCTTTACTAGACTCGTAGCTACAATGGGAGGGGATAGGTTATGTTATCAGGAAAGGTTGGGCAGGCTAAACTAAAATCTGCTGGAGTTAAGAAAGAGGTGACAGCTTAAACATATAAAATCCTGACCGGTCTTGACAGGGTAAACATGGAAAAAATATTTCCAGGTGGGGAAAACATAGAACAACGGGTTATTGAGTGGTTCTGGACTGATTTAACAATCTGATCAGCCATGGTCTCACGAAACAAATAGCAGGTTTGAGGGGTAAAATGATGTCCAAACATGCATATTTATACGTTTTATACAAACATGCAACTCCACAGCAATTTGGTTGCCTTTTCTTTGCCCCATTCATTCAGTCATACGAAAACTGCGGAAAAGCTGAAGCCAAATAAAATTGGACAGAAAAATGGGCATCAACCTGAGCATCAGAAATGACAAACCCTGCCCAATTTACCCTCATTAATATGTGATGACATGTGCCAAATTGGGCCAGCTGTCTCACACGCGGCAGGCAAAAAACTGACACAAGTATGATTCCATGGATAGGATTGTTATGAAATTGTTACATGTGAAATATTATTTTATACTACTAACAGCTAGATGTATACTTATCACAAACATTCTGAAAAGGACATTTCTTTAACCAAGGACCTTGGCTAAAGCAACATTTGCTGGTCATGCACCTCGAACAATGCTCTTAAATAGTCCCATACCATCCATGACAAAGCAGTTCATTTGACAGGACCACTGTGAGAAATAGCATCTGCCATTTACAAGTGTATTCTAACAATTCACCAGCATTATTCTCTAGAAGAACAAGGATTGTAAAGCACCAGGGAACACTGCCTTCGATGTTCCCCTCCAGACACTGACTTACAATTATTTCATCATTCCTTCACTGTCACTGGGTCAAAAACCGGGAACTCCTTCGCTACCTGGGCTGCACAACTTCAAGGAAACCAATGATCAGAACCCTGACAAGGGCAGCTGGGATTGGGGAAATAAATAGTGGGCTTTCCTCCCAAGAACAAATAAAAATATCTGCAAAAGAACTTGTTTGAACAGTATCCCCCAATTATGTCACTACTTTCAACTGAGGAGAGAAAAGGAAAAAGGTAAAAATCTAATCAGTTGCCATTCACCAAGAGTATAATTAAATTTCTAAGTGTCGAATCAAGTGCTAGTCTTGGCTTCTGACGTCTGCAAGGAAATTATAGTGACTTGACAAACTACAAGCAACAGAACTCGGAACTTCGAGTGCTCCAGGGGCACTTGATGGTGGGATGAATGGAAAGAACAAATTTACAAAATGCCTGTGTACAGCTGTTGTTCCACCAAGGGATCTCAAAATCAGAGTAAGAAGCACAAGAGATAAATGGAAATTTTGAACCAAATTATGTTCAGCTTACAATGACTTTATGTGACCTTCCAGAAAATATCACATGACAAGCCAGGTGCATCCACAAATCTGATCACACAAAACCTCCATAAGGCCAATCAGGTCATATCTCCCAAATCATTAACGTAGCAAATTTCCCCCAACTGAACTCATTTTACAGCCTTGCAGTGGTACCAATATTATACCAGTTATTTCAGGTAGTGGTGCACAATCAAGCATGTTTTAAAGGCTTCTGATCACTTAAGACAAAATACTATTGCAATTTAACCATCAGTTCCAAATATTTTCAGTAACTTATGAATCAGGTTAGTCAAAATGATACTGATATGTGATTAAAGATTCTTACTTCTGAGTTATGTTGAAGTGAACTGAACAATTTGATTCTCAAATATATGAAGACTTTCTTTTAAATGTTTTTTTAAACATTTTAAGGTACTAACTCATTAACTGACACAAGCAAACTTTGGTTGACCAATGTACAACTGAGTTCAAACAAGAATATGGAAACAAAATACTTCTTTAACAAGCATCATTTGTACTCAAATTGTCCACTGTGCCAAAAGCAGAAACTCTAATCAAGCTACAAAGGATGGGATTAGAACGCTGACAAAAGTTAACTCAGGTTGGTGCACGTGACATCTCATTTCACAACAAAGAAGCCAAGAACCTTTGCACACATGTGTTAACACACAGTCTTAAAAATTAGACATGTTTGCACTGGTTTATGAATGAATTACACATTTACTTCAATCGTATCTAAGTTAATCAATTAGAAAACAATTCAACTGCATTTAATGGTGGTGGCTAATAGGTAAAAATTGCCACAGGTGATTTGGTGGTGGGAAAAGCCGTTCAAATAGTACTTCGAGAAAGAAGCAAGGAAAACGTACATTTACTTCAATGAGTATCTGTAAATCAAATAGTAATGTACTCCAATAGTATTATAAAATACATATTTATAAATATTAAATATCCAGCTCCAGAGGTAAAACTGATGCTCTGCTTAGCTTTAGTTTTCTAGTCAGTGATAATCTCGAATGCCATTCAGAAACACAAACTTTGACAAAAATAACACGTCAGACGAGACCAACTAGGAAAACAGTTATTTGACATGATGACTGCAATTAATGATGTAAAAAAAAAGATTTTTGAAGTGAGATTTAAAGTTGAAGCACGTTGGTCACCCATAATTCAATCTATGATGAAGAGCAATGCAGCAAATAACTAACTCAGCAATTGAACAAAAGTAGAGAGCAAAGATGACAGGACAGTGTTAGTCAAGGACAAGGAAAGCACAAATCCCAGTTTTAATGCTTATGGTGAAGACTTTTCATGCCGACATAAAAATTGGAGACAATATACTTCTGTTGTTGCTGATCAATATGAACTTTGACCTTTAAAGAACTGAATGAAATCTGTTGGGCAACTGTCAGCGCATTGGAAGAAAGCAATATTTTTGATATGCTTTAGAATGGAATTGCACTAAGTAACTTTGTCTGCACTGCTAAGCAGGTCTGAACTTATGTGAAGATTCCTGCTCTATTCGAATAACAAGTAATCAGCAAAGCTAAGTGCTTGGTTATCGAGTCTGGTTATCCTTCTCACAGCAGAGAGTGGGGCGAGCTGGGCGGAAGTGAGGTTGGAGTGCAGAGGTGGTCAGGAAGGGAAGTGATTGATATTTGAGTGGGTGTGTTCTCGACCCCAGGCCCTACATAGTCGGGCCTCCCCCCCATCCTCCTCCTCCAACCTAATTTTGAAGTCCACAGGTAAGCTACTCAGTGTTCTTGTTTTCGGAGAAGAGGTGTAGAGTCATGGCAGCGCAGGCAGTGGAATGTTCCTCCTGCAGGATGTTCGAGGTAGGGGTGACCACCGATACTCCTGCCGACTTCATCTGCAGGAAATGCAGTCAGATCCTGCTCCTCACAGAACGAGTTAGGGAGCTGGAACTGGAGTTGGATGAACTGAGGATTATTCGAGAGGCTGAGAGGGTGATAGATAGAAGCGACAGGGACATAGCTACGCCAGAGAACAGAGGTAGCTGGGTAACAGTTAGAGGTGGGAAGGGGAGGAATCAGGCAGTGCAGGGATCCCCTGTGGTCGTTCCCCTAAAAAATAAGTATACCGCTTTGGATACTGTTGGGGTAGCAGGGGTAAGCTGCAGTGACCGGGTCTGTGGCGCGAGGTCTGGCTCTGAGACTCAGAAGGGAAACGGGGAGAGGAGGAGAGCGCTAGTTATAGGAGACTTTCTAGTTAGAGGGACGGACAGGCGGTTCTGTGGACATGGGCGAGACTCTGGGATGGTTTGTTGCCTCCCGGGTCGGACCGTGTCTTCAGAATCCTTAAGGGGGAGGGTGTGCAGCCAGAATTTGTGGTGCACGTTGGCACCAACGACATAGGTAGGAAGAGGGGTGGGGAAGTCATTCAAGAGCTCAGCGAGTTAGGCTGGGAAGCTAAAAGCTCGGACAGACAGAGTCGTCATCTCTGGGTTGTTGCCGGTGCCACGTGACAGTGAGGCAAGGAATAGGGAGAGAGTGCAGTTGAACACGTGGCTGCAAGGATGGTGTAGGAGGGAGGGCTTCAGGTATTTGGACAATTGGGCTGCATTCTGGGGAAGGTGGGACCTGTACAAGCAGGACGGGTTGCACCTGAAGCAGAAGGGCACCAATATCCTGGGGGGGTAGGTTTGCTAGCACTCTTCGGGGGGGGGGGGGGGGGGAGTGGTTTAAACTAATTTGGCAGGGGGATGGGACCCGGACTTGTAGTCCAGCAAGTAGGCTAGCTGTTTGTCAGGATGTCCAAGAATGTAGGGAGGCTGTGAAGAAGGTAGCACTGACAGGGAATACTTGCAGGCAGAGAGATGGGTTCAAGTGCGAATACTTCAACGCAAGGAGTATCAGAAATAAGGTGGGTGAACTTAAGGCGTGGATTGGTACCTGGGACTACGATGTTGTGGCCATCATGGAAACGTGGATAGAAGAGGGACAGGAATGGTTGTTGGAGGTTCCTGGTTACAGATGTTTCAGTAAGATTAGGGAGGGTGGTAAAAAAGGAGGAGGGGGGTGGCGTTGCTAATTAGAAATGGTATAACGGCTGCAGAAAGGCAGTTCGAGGGGGATCTGCCTTTGGAGGTAGTATGGGCTGAAGTCAGAAATAGGAAAGGTGCAGTCACCCTGTTGGGTGTTTACTATAGGCTCCCCAATAGCAGCAGAGATGTGGAGAAACAGATTGGGAAACAGATTTTGGAAAGCTGCAGAAGCCACAGGGTAGTAGTCATGGGTGATTTCAACTTCCCAAATATTGATTGGAAGCTCTTTAGATCAAGTAGATTGGATGGGGCAGTGTTTGCGCAGTGTGTCCAGGAAGCTTTTCTAACTCAGTATGTAGATTGTCCGACCAGAGGGGAGGCCATATTGGATTTGGTACTCTGTAATGAACCGCGGCAAGTGATGGGCTTGTTTGTGGGTGAACATTTTGGTGATGGTGACCACAATTCGGTGAATTTCACCTTGGTTATGGAGAGAGATACGTGCGTGCAACAGGGTAGGTTTTACAATTGGGGAAGGGTAATTACGATGCTGTAAGACAGGGTCTGAGGAGCATAAGTTGGGAGCATAGGCTGTCAGGGAAGGATGTCGTGGAAATGTGGAACTTTTCCAAGGAACAGATACGACGTGTCCTTGATATGTATGTACCTGTCAGGCAGGAAAGAAATGGTCCTGTGAGGGAACCTTGGTTGACGAGGGAGGTTGAATGTCTTGTAAAGAGGAAGGAGGAGGCTTGCATCAGGTTGAGGAAACAGGATTCAGACAGAGCAGTGGAGGGATACAGGAAGGGACCTGAAGAAAGGGATTAGGAGAGCCAAGAGAGGGCATGAAAATTCTTTGGCGGATAGGATCAAGGATAACCCCAAGGCACTTTATGCGTATGAGAGAAACATGAGAATGACGAGAACGAGGGTAGGTCCGATCAAGGACAGTAGTGGGAGACTGTGTATTGAGTCTGAAGAGATAGGAGAGGTCTTGAATGAGTACTTTTCTTCAGTATTTACGAACGAGAGGGACCGTATTGTTGAAGAGGAGAGTGTGAAACGGACTGGTAAGCTAGAGGAGATACTTGTTAGGAAGGAAGATTTGTTGGACATTTTGAACAACTTGAGGATAGACAAGTCCCCCGGGCCTGACGGGATATATCCTAGGATTATGTGGGAAGCATGAGAGGAATTGCAGAGCCGTTGGCAATGATCTTTTCGTCTTCACTGTCAACGGGGGAGGTACCAGGGGACTGGAGAGTGGCAAATGTTGTGCCCCTGTTCAAAAAAGGGAATAGGGATAACCCGGGAATTACCGGCCAGTTAGTCTTACTTCGGTGATAGGCAAAGTAATGGAAAGTGTACTGAGGGATAGGATTTATGAGTATCTGGAAATACACTGCTTGATTAGGGACAGCCAGCACGGATTTGTGAAGGTTAGGTCTTGCTTTACAAGTCTTATTGAATTCTTTGAGGAGGTGACCAAGCATGTGGATGAGGGTAGAGCAGTGGATGTAGTATACATGGATTTTAGTAAGGCATTTGATAAGGTTCCCCATGGTAGGCTTATGCGGAAAGTCAGGAGGCATGGGATAGAGGGAAACTTGGCCAATTGGATAGAAAACTGGCTAACCGGTCGAAGTCAGAGAGTGGTGGTAGATGGCAAATATTCAGCCTGGAGCCCAGTTACAAGTGGAGTTCCGCAGGGATCAGTTCTGGGTCCTCTGCTGTTTGTAATTTTTATTAATGACTTGGATGAGGGAGTCGAAGGGTGGGTCAGTAAATTTGCAGATGATACGAAGATTGGTGGAGTTGTGGATAGTGAGGAGGGCTGTTGTCGGCTGCATAGAGACTTAGATATGATACAGAGCTGGGCTGAGGAGTGGCAGATGGAGTTCAACCCTGTCAAGTGTGAGGTTGTCCATTTTGGAAGGACAAATAAGAATGCGGAATACAGGGTTAACGGTAGGGCTCTTAGTGAGGTGGAGGAACAGAGGGATCTTGGGGTCGATGTTCATAGATCTTTGAAAGTTGCCACTCAGGTGGATAGAGCTTGTAAGAAGGCCTATGGTGTATTAGCGTTCATTAGCAGAGGGATTGAATTCGAGTCGTGAAGTGATGTTGCAACTGTACAGGACTTTGGTTAGGCCACATTTGGAGTACTGTGTGCAGTTCTGGTCGCCTCACTTTAGGAAAGATGTGGAAGCTTTGGAGAGGGTGCAGAGAAGATTTCCCAGGATGTTGCCTGGAATGGAGAATAGGTCGTACGAGGATAGGTTGAGAGTGTTAGGCCTTTTCTCGTTGGAATTGCGAAGGATGAGGGGTGACTTGATAGAGATTTATAAGATGATCAGAGGAATAGATACACAGTCAGAAACTTTTTCCCCGGGTACAGAGTGTTACAAGGGGACATAAATTTAAGGTGAAGGGTGGAAGGTATAGGGGAGATGTCAGGGATGGGTTCTTTACCCAGAGAGTGGTGGGGGCATGGAATGCGCTGCCTGTGGGAGTGGTAGAGTCAGAATCATTGGTGACCTTTAAGCGGCAATTGGACAGGTACATGGATAGGTGCTTAAGCTAGGACAAATGTTCGGCACAACATCGTGGGCCGAAGGGCCTGTTCTGTGCTGTATTGTTCTATGTTCTAAAGGAGCATTACTGATCCAAGTTGATGTCAATTTTCAAGAATAAATTCAAGCTTTCAGATTTGGTTCAGTCTTTTTCCAAGACAATTTATGAAGTACCAGTTTCAAGTGGTCCCTGCATTAAATTACTGATTATCTTTCAGAACGGTCAAGTGAATGATTGCAAAGGATAATGTAAACAGCAAAAGGACTCAGTCACACATACAATCAAGACAGAATTTCAGGACAACTTTTTAAAAATGTAAACAATCATGAATTAAATACTGGGAATGGTAGTGTACTAGGAGCACAAAGTTTAAACAAGCATTTAACAAACTTCTCACCAAAATATTTGGACAGCAAATATTTGACTGCCAAAAGTATAGGTTTGTTCCTCATCTAGCTGGTAAATGCTACAGTTAAGGCCTTCCATTATTGCTATGCGGAGAAAAATGATCACCTCCAAATCCTAACAGCCCTCAACTGGATAGGCACAAAGAAAGTGAGCACAACAATGCATTCCATAATATGCAACAACATTCTGAACCAAAGGGTTTGGACACGGAGGCATTGCAATTTTTAAATACTAACAGAAAAGCAAAAGTACATACTTATTTTAACCTTACCCTGAGAAGACAACTGTGCAGCTTGGGAAAGCAGAGTAGTGATGCTTAAAGCTGATGGTCCAGCCGTGAGGAGCTTATGAAGCATAGACTGTAAGGAAGCTTGCGTGACAGCAGCTGTAAGGACTGCAAGACAAAAGGAAAGTGCTTCCTTAAACTTGTGCTATGCAATGGTAACATGTAAACTGTTCACAATAGATCAAGTAAAATTAGAAGATCTCTTGTATTAAATTCTGAATCAACAGACTGTAACCCAATAATTCTAGCAGGTGATTAATGTTCTCAACTTGGAGTCTGTATTCCAACTTATGCATTAGTTCTTTTGAAATGAAAATCCTGTTTTCATTCTTGACTAAGCCATTAAAAATCATCTTAAAAAATGCATCACGAAAATAGAGGTCTCAACCCTTGCATCTAAAGCACAACCATCTTACAAAATACCAAGGTTGAAAAGAGAATAAGAATGTAAAACAAAGATCTAGATTACAGACCTTTCCAAAAGCCTAGGCAGGATGTAGTCAGCTCTCTGTATATTGCATCCAAGAAATAAGTCATTCTTTGCAACTTAGCCAATGTACTTTCAAAAGCCATGCAACAAATCTAGTACAAGGCAGATAATATAATGCTTAGCTCGAAAGTGCCATCAAAAACAATGTGTTGCACAGCATAAATGAGTGTTTAACCATCATGCACTATGCAGCAGTTATAACTTTACATACAAGTCACACCTCAAAGCCTCGAACAGTTCTTTTAAGGGTCTAAATATTTGCAGGATCAACTGACTCATTTTTAAAAGGCATTTCCTAAGATGCAAAATCGAAGCCAGTGCAAGGCTCATTGAATCACTGGCTTGATTCAGATCAGAAAACTGGTCTGGCAATTGAAGGCAATAGTTAACAGGAAGGGCTTATCTATTAGAGATGTCTAGTGGAACATGGAAACATCTTGCTAAAATGCAAACTTAGCAGATTAGAGAAAACAGCATGAAGTGGAAGCTGAACCATTTTTAGAGATTCACACCAGTCATTTAGATTAATTTGATAAAATTACATGCACGAAGCAACACAAAGAAGAACAGGCAATAGTAAACATGTGAAGAGTGAGACAGGATCCTACGGTAAGCACTGCCAAAGAGGCAAGGCAAAGCACAATTCTTACGCGCATCAACAAGCAGTGACATAACACAATATTTGAATGAGGCACTGAGTCAGCTCAAAGCTCTCTCTGTTTATCTTTTAAATTAGCAATGCCACTTCGGTTTCAGGTAAAGGATGATTTTGAAATGCGACTAATCCAAAACAAAGTAAACTCAATTAATCTTGTCGAATTAGACTTGAACTGAAAAGGCAGAATGAGCATGGGTTCCTCTGAAAAGCATGAAACTCGTCAACACAAGCTATCTGCAAAGTCCAATTCCTCGGCATGACACAAATTTGTTCATTTCACCTCAAGAAGCAAAGTCTTTTGAAAGTACTCAGAAAATAAATGACGTTTTGAAACTTTGAAAGTAGACTATTAAGCAAAACAGAAAGATTTGGTCAATGTCAGAACAAATTACTGCAGATGCGGAATCTGTAATGAAGACAACACACGCTGAAGATTACAGTGGGTCAGACTATCCCATAGAGAGAGAGCAAGTTTTGAGTCCAGATGACTTTTCATCAGAGCTGATGTAAAGCGTGGAAATGAACCAAGTCAAGGGGTGGAAATTTGAATAGCTTTCAAGGTCCTGGTGGGAGCATGAATTTCCACGAGCTCCCATTCCACTTCTCTATAAATTGCACTTTGACCATTGCCAACATGGTGGCACAGTAGTTAGCACTGCTGCCTCACAGCGCCAGGGACCCAGCTTTGATTCCAACCTCAGGCAATCGTCTGTGTGGAGTGTGCAAATTCGCCCCGTGTCTGCATGGGTTTCCTCCCACAACCCAAAAATGTGCTGATTAGGTGAATTGGTCATGCCAGATTGCCCACAGTGTTCAGGGATTTTAGTTTAGGTGCACTAGTCAGAGATAAATACAAGATAAAGAGGTTGGGGAAATGGGTCTGGGTGGGTTACTCTTCAGAGGATCAGTGTGGACTTGTTGGACCGAAGGGCCTGTTTTCCACACTCGGGATTCTATGATTCTGTCTCCATTTCAGCAAATAAACTGTCCATTGCCATCCACTGACTCCCATAGTCCCTTCACTACAGCTCGTTATGCCCCACATCCTGCAAGGATTCCACCCCGTTCTCCCAGCCCCTTCACCTATGTTGCATCTGTTCGGATGATGCCACCTTCCAAAAGGATAGATGCTGTTGACCCACTATGATCTCCAGTATATTTTCTCGAAAGAAAGGCACAGCATGAAATATATTTACTCAAAATCAGAACCTATTTGCGAATGTCTTCCTCACTTCGAAAGGTGAATCAAACTAACAAAACCTTCAAGATTCATTGCTGCTTTCTCCTGCTCCACCAGCCTTGTGGACTTGTATAAAGTTTCTCAGAGAAAGTGAGGACTGCAGATGCTGATCAGAGTCAAGTGTTTGGTGCTGGAAAAGCACAGCAAGTCAGGCAGCATCCGAGGACAGGAGAATCGACTTTTCGGACATGAACCCTTTCTTTCCTGATGAAGGGTCTATGTCCAAAAAGTCGATTCTCCTGCTCCTTGGATGCTGCCTGAGCTGCTGTGCGTTTCCAGTACTACACTCTCAAACTTGTATAAAGTTCCACCAGGATAAAGAAATGAAATAAACTAAAGTTGCAACATTTGTATATATTTCAAATCAAAACTAGCATTGAAACTTTGATCAAATGAACCTTTTTGTTCTGCTGTTTCAACCAAGATGATTGCTCGGCACCTAGTATTTTAAAATAGTCATGGAGCTGTACAGCATGGAAACAGACCCTTCGGTCCTCATTGTCAATACCGATCAGATATCCTTAATTAATCAAGTCCCCTTTGCGCACACTTGGTCCATAGCTGTCCAAACCCTTCCTTTTCATATACCCATCCAAATGCCTATTAAAAAATGCCATAATTATACCAGCCTCCACACGTTCCTCTGGCAGCGGATTCCACATGTGCACTATCCTGTGTGAAAACGTTGCCCCTTATGTCAGTTTTAAATCTTTCCCCTCTCACCTTAAACATATGCCCTCTAGATCTGGACCCTCCCCACCCTGGGGAAAAGACCTTGGCTATTTACCCCATCCATGCCCCTCATGATTATATGTCATAACATGTTTGAACAGGTCAATTCAAATATTTTAAAATCTAAATTCACCGAATATCAACGTTTAATTAAAACATATTAATTGATTACCCTGTATCCATATGTGAATAATTGAACTTGCAATGAAATATTCTGTAGATTGATAGGACAAGGGACAATTCAAATTAGTTTACAGAATATTATAACATGAGCAAGTTAAAATGTCCAACAATATCACAAGGTGACACAAATTCATAAATAATTGAGGTAGTGACAAAATTTTCTATTCTCTGTCACTTATCAACTTTAAACTTTGAAGTCTAAAATTCATGCTGTTCAGTAACAGATGACAGGGGGCGTTCAAATTTTGGGCTTCATCTGATATTAACCACATTTGTTCACTCTCCTTGGTGTTGTGCTTCATTAGGGCAGTGCCTTGGAAATCAAGCTCTTCCATTCCTTACTTAAAGTTGTCACAGAAGATAAGATTATAAATCAGAATTCCCAATTTACATTTCTATTGGACCAAGGTTGACAGAATGCAGAGACCAGATTTCTGTACTTAAGAAGAATTACTATTTATTACAGATAAATCATCTCCAATGACAAACAATTATGAAGAACTAACATGTAACTAATCAGTCAAAACTCGAACCAACTTTCTCAAACTCATTACTACAAACATACACAGACAGGAAAAAAAGGACATTATGGATGGAGGGAAAGACTGGGAAGGCAATTCAGTAGTTCCCACCTACTGGTTTTGCTCATCAGAACATTGTTTCACAATCTGCTTTTGTCAGATCCTGCCATTTCTTCGCAAGAATTTTACGGTGAATGAAGCCTGGTTCAATTTAGCAAATTATGAGGAAGATAGAAAGTTGGGTACCACGTTTTGGTTGAACAAATCCTAAGAAGCTCTTTCAGAAGACTTCAATCAATACCTTGAAGCCCATGCAAGTGGAGGTCTTTCACACCTTCATCACAGATGCCACTCTATATTTACTCATGAGATGCAAATGTTGTGCCCTTGCACAAGAAGGGCAGTAGAGATGACCCAGGTAATTATAGACCAGTGAGCCTTACTTCTGTTGTAGGAAATGTTTCGGAAAAGATTATAAGATCCAGGATTTATAATCATCTCGCAACGAACAATTTGATTGCAGATACTCCACATGGTTTCTTCAAGGGCAGGTCATATCTCACAAACCTCATTGAGTGTGGATGAGGGTAGGGCAATTGACATGGTATACACAGACTTCAATAAAGCCTTTGATAAGGTTCCACATGGTGTGCTGTTGGAGAAAATCAGGAACTTCAAGGAAAAATATCTAAACAAAATATGGTACATCTTAAAGTGATTGTCTTTATCCTCCACATCTCCCCTAACAAGTACTTTTAGGATAACATGGCGTCACTGGGAAAAGGGGGAGAAATTGGAGCTGGTCTGCTTGGATACTGACAGTCAAGTGCATTGACTGCCAGAGAAGCTTTGGCTGTGAGAGTCTCGGTTTTTGGGCTGTAAACTCGACTTTGCGATTCTTTGTTCTGAGGGAAAGGGGATAGCATGATTGCGGCACCATATGGTTTGCTCTCAGGGTTTTCACTTGTTCATTCACCTAGAAGCATGGCATTCCATCTGGACTCTATCAACAAACACAGAGTTGGATCCCATTTATCACCCCCTGGGAAAAAGAACAGGAAATGACATTACCATCGGAAACGATATCACCAACCCAAGGAAACTAACAAATAAAAAGCAGGCCATATTACCAGTGCTTCATCTGGTGGCTCACTGATGATGTTACTAGTATGGTGACGTAATGTCTGAAACTGAACCTTCCAGGTCAACAAGCAAACCTACATCCAAATATTTTATTTTTATAAGTCTAATTTCCTCGAGAGGATATGAAATAAATGAGCAACGCTGAAATTAGGGTTGTACTAATAGCAGGGGTTGCACTATAAATTGTGCTATGCTGAGAGTATTTGATATTTAAATATCTTGGCTTCTTAGAACACTGGTTCAGAAAATCCTTTTAAGTTACTCTTTTGCCTTACTTGAATCAAGATCTCAATTCAATGTGTTTTCAGGGCTATGTAATAGGGTATATTTTGTTTTTACATGAAAATTATACACCATTAGGACTTTTATAAAATGATCAAACTTGTCACCTTAAGTGCTTTGAGTGACTTGAGCCCGATTTGTTCAAAATTCTACACCTGTTTCAAAAAAAATTGTCAGTGGTCATGCTTTAGCCATATGAGAGTATTGTATTAAAATGCCTTTGTTGCTTTGTTCTTAATGCAGAGTTTTCACAAAAAGAGTGCATTTTAACTTTGATGTTTTTGTTAAGATTTTAAGAGGATAATAGAACTTGAGGCTGAGCTGTTTCAGGTGTCAATTACGGTTAAGATTTCATTGGCCCCCTTCACATTGCAAATTTAAAGAATGTTGATCGCTACCAAAGTTGCCACTGTAATTCCAACTGTTTTACTTGGGAAGTTTTATTTGAAGAGTATATTTTCATATGTTCTGTATTTGTTTCCCACGAACATTTGAAATTTAAATCTGAACTGAACCTGCTTCTTGAATTGATAAAGCACAGGAAACATTTTGTTGTTTTCTTTGTGTTCCAGATTTCTGAAATACTTTTCCTGATAGCTTTCACATTAGCCAAGTATCAATTTGTTCAAGGAAAATAATTTTTGAATAAACTGAAATGGCTCCCCTCAGAGTTTGACTTTAGGACTTTTGATAGTTGTTTATAAATGACAATTGTTTTAGCAGTACAATTTAGAAGTTCATGGATAAAGGTAAATAACGTCATAAATAGTGACGACAGTAACAGACTTCAAGACAATTGAGAATCTTTAAATAGACAGACACAATTTAGATTAGTTAAAATAGGTGACTGTCTTCATACTGATATCCACCTAGGCAAGAAAGGAATGAGAAAGGAAATGTAAAGATACCTTCAGCAGCTAACATTGTCTCTAGAGTTTCTCCATTCACATGTAAAGTACGCCTTCGGACCACTGCCTAAGCCTCCACAACCTGATCCAACGGATTCAATCAGCTCCCCAGTCACGAGCAGGAAAAGTGAAGAAGCGAATAATGGTTAAGAGGAGGTCGGTACACTTTTCGTCAGTGGCTTTCCTGTGCACATTAAACCATGAGAGCTTTCCCTTGTCTTTCGTTCATTTAAGGGATATGATGGTTCACTGATCAAGCTAACATAACCCAGTTGGCTGTGTTACATTAGACAGCAGAGCAGGAGCAGAACTAGCAAAGAATGCTGCATTCATCTGGCCTCTTGCTGCTTCTGCAGCAGGGTCCGGTGCACTCATATCCTCCAGCTTAAAGCATCTCAGCAAGGATGGAAGTCTAATCAGTTTTGTTAAGTGCTTACGTGCCCTTATCCAAGGAAACAGTGGTGTGCAAGGACAGACTGAATTTTGTATTCAGAGTGGGCTTTATTGAAGGACATTTTGGATGACTGGCTCATTTCCATTCAACCTGGAGGCGGTGGAATAGTCACTAAGTACCGTGGATTTAAGAACTTGATCGATGAACTCTTTTTTGCCCCCACATGGGAGGATACTATCTAAGGCATGGACTACTAATTTTTGATGTTATAATTGCATGTTGTGTGTCAATAACTTAAGGACTGGCAGTAAGATTCTTCTGAAGATGGTAGTGCAATCTAGGTGGTTATCATGGAATGATAAAAGGAGGCAATGAGATATTAAAGAGTTAATTTGCTCTACTGACCTGTATGAAATGGAATGCCCTGGGGGGAAGGTCTTTGTCTTACCAGGTGGAATGTGGGAGGTTTCCATGGTCATTTCCTTGCCATTCAGGGATTATTTACATTATCATCCAGAAATCAATAAGAACATTACAGTTGGAATTTGACTATTCCCCTGTAGTTACAAAAAACAATCATTCGCAACAGATTTGACCATTAAGGAATGATTTGCATTACATCATTTCTGGAGGTGGGGTGGTCACTGCATTATATCTTGAGTGGCATGTGACTATGATAGGATGGCTGGGGCTTGTCTTGCGAGCATTAACTGTCATGCAAAAAGATTCTGTATAAAGGAAAGACCGTTTGCATTGTTCAGAGAAAGCTTTTGCTACGATGCCACAAGTCCTGTGAGGTGTGTTAAAGGTTTCTCCAAGGCTTGTACTGTAACAACAAATAAATTTGGTTGCTGGCATTTACAGTTGCATCAAGTGTGTAAGAATGTCAAGAGGAAAAGAACTTAACACTCAAACCACTCGAAACAAATTTAGAATTCTAACTCAGCAAATGTCACTGTGAACCGAATCTTACAAACATTTCCTCCTCGCATTCAATTTATCTGGACTTAGCTGGACAAGGGCTCTGAAACAAATAACCATTTTATCATACAGAACCTCAGCACTGCTGAAAATTCATTTTTTAATCGAATCTTTACATCTTGCACTTAACAAGATAGTTTCCAAATACTAAACCATGAAGGGAAACTTTTTTTGAAAAATCAAAGTAGTGTGTATCCATGTTCTTTTTGTCTGCAAAGAATAGCACTCTGCATATTTTTGCAGCTTCCAGTACACCCAAATGCATTACCTAAATGTGTGTTTAACTGGCAACTTAAAATTGGTTCTGATTTTAGCAGGATTATTTGACAAATCTTCTGCGATTGTGGAATGACATTTGATGCTGGACATGAGTTTTTGCAAGCGTATACTGATTGAAGCTTTTGCCAAGTGTGCACAACAAAATGTGTCTTGTTCAGCAATACTGGCATTGTTATTCTGAACTGCAGACTGATAAGCATAGAGTCTTTACCAGTTTGATTCTAGAAAACTAGGGGTGTATTTTTAAGAAGTTGCACAAATGCAACTTTGATCTTCATTAAGAAACATTAGCATCACAGATGATTTTATATTTATAAGTGATAAAAATTGATATTTTCATGGAAAATTAATTTAACAACATCCATAAAAGATCAGAGATGGATCATTAAATCAATTAAAATATAAGCAGAATGATGTCATTCAAGACAGTTGCATTTACATATGCGGACTGTTTTAGACTAGATCAAATCCCCTCAAAGTAAATTAAGATAGCTAGACCCTCATTTTGTTTTAATTTTAAATTGTGTTCCACATGCAATTCAATTAGCCAAATTACCAGGCTTGAAATAAAACCCATTTTTAAAAATATTACAGTTAAAATACAGACAAAAAGAATTCACTTAACTGTCACTCTTTTGAAATGTTTACAAAATACTAAATACAGAGGAACCTCGATTATCCGAATATCAATTAGTTGAATTTCAGATTATCTGAAGTTGATCGAAAGGTCCCGATAGCAACGTTACATCAAAGACGGTGTTTCCCACACCGATCGCGTCTTTTGTTTACAATGATTAAAAACGCACCTGGCTTACTGAAATGCTGCCGAGAATAGCTCTGGACATCGATGGGAGCTGAAGCACAATCTCCAGTTGATTGACCTCCCACCTTCTCTTTCTCTCTCTCTCTCTCCCCCTCCCCACGCTTTCCCTGAAGTTCTACACAGGGGTATACCCTAAACACCACTTCCCCACATAATCTCTCCAACATTGTCCTGTACAGGGCAAAGGCGGACTATGTCAAAACATTGCAGTAAAAAGTTGGTATGTGTGTCTGTGTCGCACATGCACAATTTGGAGACTCACCTCCCACAAAGGCAGCAGCGGTCTTATTGTTGGTGTCCGGTCCGGCTGCGGGGAGGAGAAACGGTTTTGGGGGGCAGGGGTGGGGGCGATGGACTCAGGTGCAGTGTGCTGCTGCCTCGTCTCCTGAATGGGGAGCACACTTAACAGAAAACTCCGAGCACCAGAGGAAAGGCATTGAATCAATTAAACAAATAATCAATTATCCGAATGAAATAGTGCCCACCCATCTCATTCAGATAATGAAGATTCCTCTATATATGTTAACTGCAACAAATTAACTGTTCCAATGTGGGAACATCCCGTAAACACACTCATGGCAAAGGTAAATTCAGCTAAATAATTCGTCTTTACACGTAATTCTCGTAGCACGAAGAGAACGTCAGCTTTTAGCTCGAATAGAGAGAGAAGGAAGAGCTTCCACATCCTGTATCAAGACCCAAGCAACAACTGCTACTGATCACTAAAACAAAAAAAAAAAATCCTGGTTCTGTGGGTGCTTCACCGCACCCATTCAGGCTGTTTCTATTGATTGAATTTTTAAAGAAAACTCCAAGGCCTCAAAAGCTGTTTACTTTATTGGTTTTGCAGTAGACTGTTCAGTACCTCTGTCACAACCTTTCTTCATTGAAAGGACAAATGCACCTCTTAAATACATAGGAGCGTCACAAGACACACAAATTAACAAGCAAAAATTGAAATGTGACCTCATAATTGCGGCAAACATCTTTCACAAACATAGAAAATACCAGAGAGCAGATCAGTGGCAGGTGTAATTTAATCCTGATCAGAACTTCGGAAGAAATATCAAGAATGGTACTCAATGAATGGAACACACTAAGAAGCTCAAATAAACTGTGTTTTTGTCCACAATTCCTGGAGGGTGGCAGGACAAATAGATAGGGTAGTTAAGATGACATATGAGCTATGGGTCATTATCAGCTTTGGCACAGATTACAAGAGCACGAAGGTGATGTTGAAGCTGTACAAAGTTTTGGTTGGACCACAGCTGTTGTCGTGCACACAGTTCTGGTCACCGCTCTTGGATGGATAGGATTGCACTGAAACAGGTGATGGGGAAATTAACCAGGATGTTTCCTGGAATGGAACAGCTTAATTCAAGAGAGAGGCTGGATAGACCGTGATTGTTTGGAGCAGAGAAGGCTAGGGTGTACAAGAGATGCACAAGATTGAGGGGCAAAAACAGGGCGAATAAAAAAAGTGTCTGCTCTCCTTAGTCGAATGGTCAATAACAAGGCAAATCAATTCAAGATCAAAAGCAGGAAGTTTGGACGGGATTTCAAGAAGCATTTTTTCCACACAAAGGATGGTGAAGGTCTGGGATGCACTGCCTAGGAAAGTAGTTGAAGTGGGTAACCTTGGACTTCAGTGAGCAGTTGAAGTGTTGTAACATGTAATGCTGTGGGCCTAGTGTTGATTTTATGTATCTTTGGCCAGATAGGCTTCATGGGCCGAAAGGCAGGTGATACAGTTGGTTGGATGAGAGGAGTTAGAAAATCAGATAAATCAGATTATGTCGAAAAGGCAACTGAAACGTGTCAACCTGATAACAGAAGAATCAGACTGAATATTGGCAAAGGAAAGAAGGGTGGGGGGGCTAGACCACAGTACGGAAATATATCAACAGTTAACAAAGAAAAATAATCCAAACATCCTTGAATGGCAGACTAACATGCAAGAGATTTTACGGAGGACAATCTCAATAAACCAAGGGAAAATAACAGCCATTTGAGCAAAAATGGTCGAACAAGTGAGAGCCAGCACAAGTGTTGAGGGCAAATTGTTTCCAACTAAGTTGACTTGAATTTTTGATTAGCTAACAGAAGGGGCAAAAGAGAGAGGTGCAAGAGCTGTGCGTACAAATTTTCCAAAGGCATTTGACAAAACACCACATAATTAGGATTCCATCTCGCTAACAAGCTGAACAGTTTCGAAATGAAAAAAAACTGGCTAAAAGATAAAAAAGTTCTGGCTATTATTCAAACTGGTTGGAAGTGTACACAATGCTGTTCTTCAGGGTTCAATACACACACTCTCATAGTTGTTGATATCTATTAATGACTTTGATTTGGGAACCCATTTTTGGACATTAGACAGAGTTACTGAAATGGATCAATAATGGCATCCAACGAGCAGCAAAAAGCCAGCGGATAAAGGGGGTGCAGTGGTAGTCTGGCGCACTGACCTCTACACCACTGAAGCCAAACGCCAACTCGAGGACACCTCTTCCTCCTGCCCCCTCGACCATGACCCCACCCCCCATCACCAAACCATCATCTCCCAGACCATACAGAACCTCATCACCTCAGGAGATCTCCCACCCACAGCTTCCAACCTCATAGTCCGGGAACCCCGCACTGCCCGGTTCTACCTCCTTCCCAAGATCCACAAGCCTGACCACCCTGGCCGACCCATTGTCTCAGCATGCTCCTGCCCCACTGAATTCATCTCTACCTACCTCGACACTGTCCTATCCCCCCTAGTCCAGGAACTCCCCACATACGTTCGAGACACCACCCACACCCTCCACCTCCTCCAAGACTTCCGTTTCCCTGGTCCCCAATGCCTCATCTTCACCATGGATATCCAATCCCTCTACACCTCCATCCGTCATGACCAGGGCCTCCAAGCCCTCCATTTTTTCCTCTCCAGACGTCCCCAACAGTACCCTTCCACCGACACACTCATTCGTTTGGCCGAACTGGTCCTCACCCTTAACAATTCCTCCTTTGAATTCTCCCACTTCCTCCAGACCAAAAGGGTAGCCATGGGCACACATATGGGCCCCAGCTATGCCTGTCTCTTTGTTGGCTACGTAGAACAGTTGATCTTCCGTAATTACACCGGCACCACTCCCCACCTCTTCCTCCGCTACATTGATGACTGCATTGGCGCCACCTCATGCTCCCGCGAGGAGGATGAGCAATTCATCAACTTCACCAACACATTCCACCCTGACCTTAAATTTACCTGGACCATCTCTGACACCTCCCTCCCCTTCCTGGACCTCTCCATCTCCATTAGTGACGACCGACTTGACACTGACATTTTTTACAAACCCACCGACTCCCACAGCTACCTGGATACACCTCTTCCCACCCTATCTCTTGCAAAAATGCCATCCCGTATTCCCAATTCCTCCGCCTCCGTCGTATCTGTTCCCAGGAGGACCAGTTCCACCATAGAACACACCAGATGGCTTCCTTCTTTAGAGACCGCAATTTCCCTTCCCACGTGGTTAAAGATGCCCTCCAACGCATCTCGTCCACATCCCGCACCTCCGCCCTCAGACCCCACCCTTCCACCTTCCACCCTACAAACCTCCGCATAAACCAAATCATCCGCCGACATTTCCGCCACCTCCAAAAAGACCCCACCACCAGGGATATATTTCCCTCCCCACCCCTTTCCGCCTTCCGCAAAGACCGTACCCTCCGTGACTACTTGGTCAGGTCCACGTCCTTCTACGACCCACCGCCCCATCCTGGCACTTTCCCCTGCCACCGCAGGAACTGTAAAACCTGCGCCCACACCTCCTCCCTCACCTCTTTCCAAGGCCCTAAGGAGCCTTCCACATCCTTCAAAGTTTTACTTGCACATCCACGAATATCATTTATTGTATCCGTTGCTCCCGATGCGGTCTCCTCTACATTGGGGAGACTGGGCACCTCCTAGCAGAGCGCTTTAGGGAACATCTCCGGGACACCCGCACCAATCAACCACACCGCCCCGTGGCCCAACATTTCAACTCCCCCTCCCACTCTGCCGAGGACATGGAGGTCCTGGGCCTCCTTCACCGCCGCTCCCTCACCACCAGACGCCTGGAGGAAGAACGCCTCATCTTCCGTCTCGGAACACTTCAACCCCAGGGCATCAATGTGGACTTCAACAGCTTCCTCATTTTCCCTTCCCCCACCTCATCCTAGTTTCAAACTTCCAGCTCCACACTGTCCTCTTGACCTGTCCGGACCTGCCTAGCTCCTTTTCCACTTTTGCCTGAACTGCTGTGCTCTTCCAGCACCATTGATCCAGAATCTGGTTTCCAGCATCTGCAGTCCTTGTTTTTACCTTTACAGAGGTCAGAAATGAGAGTTTCATAAATCAACTGGAAAAGTTAAGACCTTTTCTCCATAACAGAGGTTAATTGGAAATTTTTAAAACCATTATGGTTTAGATGGAGTAAATGAAATAAACAAGTTTCCAGTGGTGAAAGTTGAGAACTGGAAGGCATGGATTTAAAGTGATTAGCACTGTACCAGAAAATGCAAGGCAAAAACAACCATTGCCTGATGAAATGAAAATAGTTTTAATGCTAACTTTCAAGGGAACCAAATAAATACTTCAATGAAATATTGCATCGAGTTGGGAAAAGAATGAAAACATTTGGAGTATTCAAATTCCAAGTAGCTGGCACAGACGAGAATTGGATAAATGGCTTCTGTTGCATCATACTCATCTACGCATAACTTACACTGCAGAAAGAGAAATAAAAACCTACACAATCCAGGAAAGCAAATGTCAAATTTAAGTTGAAGAATATATGAATATCAGAATTCAGATACACATAAAATAGGTTCACAAGGTCCTATATTAAAACAAAAAAAAGTTCAATTCTACAAGATTACAATCAAAAAGCAAAGAAGTTATCTTCAGCTTAGTGCTAGTCACCACATTATAAAAGTGATACAAAAGCATCAGGAGGAATTCAAATAAGATTTTTTGGAATAGTACAAATTTGCTAAGTTACATTATTTAAAGAGAAGAAACTTCCCATCCATATCAAAATGGGTGACCCCTCATTCTGAGATTGTCTCCTCTGGTCCTCTATTCTCTCACAAGGCAAACAATCTTTCCTAATCTGCCTGGTCAAGTTTCCCAATTATCTTTTATGTTTTAATAAGGTTGCATCGTATTCTAAGTTCCCACATATACAAGCTAAATCTACTGAATCTCTCCATAAGAGGCTGAGTGAACCACCTCTAAACTGCCTCAAAATCTTTGCTTCAATCGAGACCTAAGATTATTCTCAGTTGTCCAGCTGTATTCTCACCCATGACTTGCATAGTTTTAGAAAATGGTCCATATCTTTATATTCAATTTCCTCTGAAATAAAGGTCAACACTCCATTTGCCTTCCCTATTACCCAGTGAACTTAAATACTCACTGTTTATGATTCATGCATCACAATCCCAACTCCCTTTCCAGACTTTATCCATTCAAATAATATTCAGCTCCTCTATTCTTCTTGCTAAAGTGCATAATCTCACATTTTCCTACATTTTATCCCATTTGCCAAGTGTTTGCTTACTCACTTAACCTGTAGAGATTGTTTTGTCGATTCTTCATTCCACCCTTACCAGTTGCTTTCCCAGCTATCTTTGGATTACCCACAAACTTGGCTACAGTGAATTCACTTTCCACATTCAAGTCATTGTACATAATTGTGACCTTCAGTATTGATCCCTGTGACACTCCACAAGTTACAGGTTGCCATCTTGAAAGTACCCTTTTGAACCTCTGCCTTCTGTTAGTTTGGCAATCCTCTAAACATACCAATGTACTAAATCCACTAACGATGGCTGGTACTTAATTAAATGTCTTCTGAAAAATGTTAATTCACCACTTTCCCCTTTTTCAAAACCACTTGTTACCTCCTCAAAAGAATGAATATAACTTTATTATTCATGATATTGTATTCATGAAGTCATGCTGACTCTGCTTGATGATATCATGTATTTTTACATGCTCCACTTTGCCATCTTATTAATAGACGCAAACATTTTCCCAATAACAGACAGTGGCAATCCAATCCTCAGACTTTGAGAATACAAGGAATCCTGGAGGTTAACGACCAGTGCATCCACTATCTATGCAACCAGTTCCTTTCATAATCCAGGATGCATCCCATCAGATCTAAGGAACTTCTCCATCTTTAGTCCTGTTAACTTCCCTAGCATTTTTCTCTTGGTGACGGTCATTGCATTTATTTCCTCTCCTCCGTTTGGTCCTTGAATATTTAGGAATTTTGGAATGTTCTGGAGATTGATGCAATGCAATCATTCTAACTCCTCTGCCAGTTCCTAGTCCCATTATTTCCAGACAGATAGAACATGGAACAGCACAGGAATGGGCCCTTCAGCCCACCATGTTGTGCTGAACATGATGCCAAATTAAACTAACCCATTTTGCCTGCCCGTGGTCCACATCCCTCCATTCCTTGCATATTCATGTGCTTAGTCTCTTAAACACCTCCATCATATCTGGCATTACCACCACTCTGGGAAGCACATTCTAGACTCCCATTACTCTAAAATATTTCACCCTCACACCTTTAAACTTCCCCCAGGGAAAAGACTTTGTCTATTTCCCCGATCCATGCCCCTCATTAATTTTGTAAACCTCTGTAAGATCACCCGTCAGCCTCCAACGCTCCAGGGAAAACAGCCCCAGCCTGTTCAGCCTCTCCCTTTTGCTCAAATCCTCCAACCCTGGCAACAGCCTTGTAAACCTTTTCTGAACCCTTTCAAGTTTCACAACATCTTTCCGATAGGAAGGAGACCAGAATTGCACGCAATATTCCAACAGTGGCCTAACCAATGTCCTGTTCTGCCGCAACATGACCTCCCAGTTCCTGTATGCAATACTCTGATCAATAAAAGAAAACATACCAAACGCCTTCTTCACTATCCTATCTACCTGCGACTCCACTTTCAAGGAGCTATGAACCTGTACTCCAAGGTCTCTTTGTTCAGCAACACTCCCCAGGACCTTACCATTAAGTGTAGAAGTCCTGCTAAGATTTGCTTTTCCAAAATGCAGCACCTCGCATTTATCTGAATTAAACTTCTCAGCCCATTGGCCAGATCCTGTTGTAATCTGAGGTAGCCCTCTTCGCTGTCCACGACACCTCCAATTTTGGTGTCATCTGCAAACTTACTAACTGTACCTCTTAGGCTCACATCCAAATAATTTATGTGAAAAAGTAGTTCAACATCTTTCAGCTGACAAGAAAATTTCAAATAACTTCTTTTTGATGGGAGGGGGGGAGGGGGGGGGGGGGGGGGGGTGGAGAGGAGCAAATTGTAGCGAGTTAGCACACGTAAAAATAAAACAGGAGGAAAACTTGACCAGAGGAAACAGGAGGAAAACATGACATTCCCCATAAAAAAAAGTTGATGAGAGGACTAAAGTTCCCTCGTTCTCATTGTATTTTGCGCCACTCTCTCTCTAAGGGCTCAGCAGTCACACAGGAGCGCAGGACAACCTTGGTTAGTCTGGATGACGGCACGACATCAAACACAAAGATGCCGGCTCCTGTCCAGGATAAAATAGAGGAAACATTTCACAGACTTCAGTCAAACACTATCCAAAAAGTGATTTTATTTGTAAAATATCATTAAGTTTTTAGCTATATCCAGCCTTTGTCCATATTTTAGCAATTGAATGAAAACAAAAACTCTGGAAACATGCTTTTTTATGTAATTATGTTCAGAATGGCTTTGTTTGTTTACAATCAGATCAATTCAGTTATCAGAACAAAATACTCGGCGCATGTCTCGTTTGGATAATTGGGGTTGTTCTGCGTTCCACAAACAGCAGAGGTCCCAGTATGGATCGCTGTGAAACAGCACTGGTCACTGATCTACAGGCTGAAAAACACCCTTCCACCACTACTCTGCCTTCTATGGGCAAGCCAATTCTGAACCCAAATCTAAATCCATTTCCCCAGCCTCATTGTCTATGTTCACTAACTTCTCACTTCCCTTTTACGCATCTAAAGCAGCTTAGGTTGTCGGTCTTGATATTACTTGCATGTTTCCTCTTGAAGTTTATTGTCCCTCTTATTTTTGGGGTATCTTTTGTTGGTTTCTAAACTCTGACCAACCTTTTGTTGTATCTCTAATCTTTTCAACACTACGTTTGTTTTTTCAGTTTCACAATATTCTCAACTTTCTGAGAATCCTCTTACTCAACCGTGGGGCGGCATGGTGGCTCAGTGGTTAGCACTGCTGCCTCACAGCACCAAGGTCCCAGGTTCAATTCCAGCCTCGGGCGACTGTCTGTGTTGAGTTTGCACATTGTTTCAGTGTCTGCGTGTTTCTCCTCCGGGTGCTCCGGTTTCCTCCCACAGTCCAAAGAAGTGCAGGTCAGGTGAATTGGCCATGCTAAATTGCCCAAAGTGTTAGGTGCATTAGTCAGAGGGAAATGGGTCTGGTGGGTTACTCTTCGGAGGGTCGGTGTGGACTGGTTGGGCCAAAGGGCCTGTTTCCAAACTGTAGGGAATCTAATCTAATCAAAGTAGTATGGCTTTGCTGTGCGCAGTGAACTATTTCCTTAAAAAAAAATCTGCCACTGTTTCTCATCTTTGCTGATCACTACCAGTCCACTTACAGACATTGGGTCACAGATGTATAGCACATAAACAGAATCTTTTGGTCCAACTGGTCCATGCCGACCATATATCCTAACCTAATCTAGTCTCATTGTCCAGCACCTGGCCCATATCCCTCTAAACCCTTCCTATTTATATACGCATCAAGATGCCTTTTAAATGTCGTAATTATACCAGCCTCCACCACTTCCTCTGGCAGTTCATTCCATTTGCACCCCACCTTCTGTGTGAAAAAAGTGCCCCATAGGTCTCTTTTGTATCGTTCCCTCTCGCTCTAAACCTATGCCCTCTCATTCTGAACTTCCCCACCCCAAGGAAGAGACCTGGTCTATTTACCTTCCCATGCCCCTCATGATTTTATAAACCTCTCTAAGATCACCCCTCAGCCTCAAGACTGAAGGGAAAAACAGCCCCAGCCTTGTCAGCCTCTTCCTGTAACTGAAATCCTCCAACCCCAGCAATAGCCTTGTAAATCTTTTCTGAATCCTTTCAAGTTGCATAACATCTTTCTGATAGGAAGGAGACCAGAATTGCATGAAATATGCTCTGGACAGCCGCAACATGACCTCCCAACTCCTGTACTCAATACTCTGACCAATAAAGGAAAGCAGACAAAGTGCCTCCTTCACTATCCTATCCACTTGCAACTCCACTTTCAAGCAAATATGAACCTGCACTTCAAGGCCTCTTTGTTCAGCAAAACTCGCTAGGACCTTACCATTAAGTGCATAAGTCATGCTAAGATTTGCTTTTCCAAAATGCAATACCTTGCATTTATCCAAATTAAACTCCATCCACCACTCCTCGGTCCAGTGGCCTATCTGATCAAGATCTCTTTGTCATCTGAGGTATCCTTTTTCGCTGTCCACTAAGCCTCCAATTTCGGTGTCATCTGCAAACTTACTGTGTCTCTTATGCTCGCATCCAAATCATTTATGTAAATGACAAAAAGTAGAGGGCCCAGCACCGATTGTTGTGGCACTCCACTGGTCACAGGCCTCCAGTCTGAAAAACAACCCTCCACCACCACCCTCTGTCTTCTACCTTTGAGCCAGTTCTGTATCCTGAAGAAGGGCCTGTGCCCGAAACGTCGAATCTCCTGTTCCCTGGATGCTGCCTGACCTGCTGTGCTGTTCCAGCAATAAAGTTTCAACTTTGATCTCCAGCATCTGCAGACCTCACTTTCTCCCAGTTCTGTATCCAAATGGCTAGTTCTCCCTGTATTCCATGGGATCTAACCAGTCTCCCATGGGGAGCCTTGTCAAACGCCTTACTGAAGTCCATATAGATCATGTCCACTGCTCTGCCCTCACGAATCCTCTTTGTTTCTACTTCAAAACACTCAAATCAAGTTTGTGAAACATGATGTCCCATGTACAAAGCCATGTTGATTAGCCCGAATCAGTCCTTGCCTTTCCTGCACTCCTGATCATGGGAGACTTCAATATGCAGGTGGACTGGGTAAATAATGTTGCCAGTGGATCCAAAGAAAGGGAATTCAAGAATGCTTACAGGATGGCTTTTTGGAACAGCTTGTCATGGAGCCCACAAGGGAGCAGGCTATTCTGGACCTGGTGCTATGTAATGAACCAGACTTTATAAAATATCTTAAAGTAAGGGAACACTTAGGAAGCAGCGATCATAATATGGAAGAGTTCAGTCTGCAGATTGAAAGAGAGAAGGCAAAATCGGATGTAATGGTGTTACAGTTAAATAAAGGTAATTATGAGGGCATGAGAGAGGAACTGACGAAAATAGACTGGAAGCAGAGCCTAGCAGGGAAGACAGTAGAGCAAACATGGCAGGAGTTTGTGGGTAAAATTGAGGACACTGTGCAGAGGTCCATTCCCAAAAAGAGAAAGATTATCCGGGGAGGGATTAGACAGCCATGGCTGACAAAGAAAGTCAGGAAATCTATGAAAGAAAAAGAGAGATTCTATAGAGTGGCCAAGAGCACTGGGAAATCAGAAGATTGGGAAGGCTACAAAAACAAACAGAGGATAACAAAGAGAGAAATAAGGAAGGAGAGGATCAAATATGAAGGTAGGCTAGCCAGTAATATTAGAAATGATAGTAAAAGTTTCTTTCAATACATAAGAAACAAACGACAGGCAAGAGTAGACAATGGGCCACTTCAAACTGATGCTGGAAGCCTAGTGATGGGAGATAAGGAAATAGCAGGAGAACTTAATAAGTACTTTGCATCAGTCTTCACAGAGGAAGACAGGAGTAATATCCCAACAATTAAAGGGAGTCAGGGGGCTGAGTTGAGTATGGTTGCCATTACAAAAGAGAAAGTGCTAGAAAAGCTAAAAGATCTTAAAATTGATAAATCTCCTGGCGCCGATGGGCAACATCCTAGAGTTCTGAGGGAGGTGGCTGAGGAAATAGCGGAGGCGTTGGTTGAGATCTTTCAAAAGTCACTGGAGTCAGGGAAAGTCCCAGATAATTGGAAGATCACTGTTGTAACCCCCTTGTTCAAGAAAGGATCAAGACAAAAGATGGAAAATTATAGGCCAATTAGCCGAACCTCAGTTGTTGGTAAAATTCTAGAATCCATCATTAAGGATGAGGTTTCTAAATTCTTGGAAGGGCAGGGTCGGATTAGAACAAGTCAACATGGATTTACTAAGGGGAGGTCGTGCCTGACAAACCTGTTGGAGTTCTTTGAAGAGGTGACAAGTAGGTTAGACCAAGGAAACCCAGTGGATGTTATCTACCTCGACTTCCAAAAGGCCTTTGATAAGGTGCCACACGGGAGGCTGCTGAGCAAGCTGAGGGCCCATGGTGTTCGAGGTGAGCTACTGGTACGGATTGAGGATTGGTTGTCTGACAGAAGGCAGAGAGTTGGGATAAAAGGTTATTTTTCGGAATGGCAGCCCGTGACAAGCGGTGTCCCGTAGGGTTCAGTGTTGGGGCCGCAGCTGTTCACATTATATATTAATGATCTGGATGAAGGGACTGGGGGCATTCTAGCGATGTTTGCCGATGATACAAAGTTCGATGGACAGGCAGGTAGTACTGAGGAAGTGGGGAGGCTGCAGAAGGATCTAGACAGTTTGGAAGAGTGGTCCAGGAAACAGCTGATGGAATTCAATGTGAGCAAATGCGAGGTCTTGCACTTTGGAAAAAAGAATACAAACATGGACAATTTTCTAAACGTTGAGAAAATTCGTAAAGCCAAAGTACAGAGGGATCTGGGAGTGCTATTTGAGGATTCTCGAAAGGTAAACATGCAGGTTGAGTCCGTGATTAAGAAAGCGAATGCAATGTTGTCAATTATCTCAAGAGGGTTGGAATATAAAAGCACTGTTGTGCTACTGAGACTTTATAAAGCTCTGGTTAGGCCCCATTTGGAGTACTGTGTCCAGCTTTGGTCCCCACACCTCAGGAAGGACATACTGGCACTGGAGCGTGTCCAGCGGAGATTCACACGGATGATCCCTGGAATGGTAGGTCTAACATATGAGGAATGGCTGAGGATCCTGGGATTCATTGGAGTTTAGAAGATTAAGGGGAGTTCTAATAGAAACTTACAAGATAATGCATGGTGGACACAGCCTTAGAATTCGAGGGGATAAATTCAGAACAGAAATGCGGAGACATTTCTTCAGCCAGAGAGTGGTGGGCCTGTGGAATTCATTGCCACAGAGTGCAGTGGAGGCTGGGACGCGAAATGTCTTCAAGGCAGAAATTGATAAATTCTTGATGTCACAAGGAATTAAGGGCTACGGGGAGAATGCGGGTAAGTGGAGTTGAAATGCCCATCAGCCATGATCGAATGGTGGAGTGGACTCAATGGGCCGAATGGCCTTACTTCCACTCCTATGTCTTAGGGTCTTAAATACATGTACATCCTGTCCCTCAGGATTTCCTCCAACACAAGTTTTAAATTACTTATGGATAGAGTATTGCACGGGTAAAAGCACAAAATTAAGGGAAGGCTAACTATCATAATTGAAGGTAGGAAATGTGGAATGTCGTTTGGGGATAGCTGCTTGAGCATAAATATGCACTTTTTTTTTTAAAAGACCAGTTGATTACAATTCAGGACCAGCACTGGAGTGGCACAGTGGTTAGCACTAGAAAATGAAACACCAAGATACCAAGATTCAGGAATCTTGAATGACAACAGAAACTGAGAATTTAAGTCAAAAATAAAAGGAGGCATATACAAGGTTCAGAAAACTGAAGACAGACAGACTCCTTGAAGGATACAAAGATAGCAGTGAAGAACTTAATCCCTTTTCTCTCTTCCAATTCTTTGTTTATGAGGTGTCTATTAGCAAACAGGATTATGGAACATTGCAAGGCATTTCATATATACTCAAGAATCAAGAGAGCAGCAAGGCAAGAGATGCCAGCACAAAGAAGGGAGTTGATGCATGGAGCCCTTGGAAATGGGCAAGATCCTTAACAAACACGTGGTATCAGTATTGCCAAAGGACAACAACATGATGGATGATGAGCCTTGCAAGAGGTGTGTTGCATTCTCGAGCATGTCAATAAACAGGGTGATGGTGTTGGGTGTTTTGAAAAACATTACAGTAGAAAGGTGCCCAGGATATGTTAAGTTGCATCCCAGAATACTGAAGGAGGCAAGAAAGGAAATTGCTGGGGTCTTATATGAAAGCTTTGTATCCTGTTTAGTCACAGGAGAGGTCCCAGAGGCCTTGACAATACCTGTTGTTCCTTTGGTTAAGTTAGACAACAGGGATAATCCAGTAAATTACAGGCCAGTGAGCCTTACGTCAGTGATAGGGAAACGACTGGAGAAAATAATTGGATTAGTGTTTGCTCACATTTGGGAAAAAAATCTTATGAGCAATAGGCATCATGGCTTGTTGTGGGGAAGGTCATACCTCAAACTGACTGTTTCTTGAGGAAGTGACAAAGATGAATGATGAAGTCAGCGAAGTGGATGTTGTCTATATGAACTTCAGCAATACTTTTGACAAATCATAATACCTCATGGCAGGCTGACACAAACGATGAAATCACACAGCATTAATAGTGAACAGCTAAGATGAATACAGAACTAATTCAGTCATAGAAGACACAGTAGAAATGGAAAGGTGATTTTCTGACTCAAAATCCGTGACGAGTGATGTTCCGTTGGGATTAGGGTTGAGACTCCTGTTGTTTGAGGGAGAATGCAGGTGATCTGATTAATAAGTTTGTGGATGACACAAACATTGGTAGAGTTGTGGATAGTGAGGAGAATTGCCAGGAATCCAGCAAGACAGAGAGGCTGGAGACTTGGGAAAAGAAATGGCAGATGGAGTTTCGTCTGGACAAATAAGAGGTGATGCATTTTGAACAATCTAATGGAGATAGGAAGAATAAATGGTAAAATGCATAAAACATCAACATGGAGGGACATACAGGCCCACAGTTCCCTCAAAAGTGGCAACACAAGTGAATATGGTGATCAAGAAAGCATATGGCATGCTGCCTTCATTGGTTTGGGCACAGGATAAAAATTGGCAGTTGTATAGAACTTTAGGTAAACTATCTTTGGGATGTTGTGTACAATTCTGGTTGCCACACTACCAGAAGGATGTGGAGGCTTCAGGGCATACATAAATGGTTTCCCATGGTGTTGCATGGTTTGGAGGGTATGAACTCTGTCAAAGATTGTCCAAACTTTCTTTGTTTTCATTTGCATGTCAAAGGATGAGGCATCCCAACAGAAGTATACAAAATTATGAGGGGCACAGATAGAATGGATATTCAGAGTCATTCTCCCAGAGGAGAAATGTCAATTACTCAGGGACACCTGCTCAAGGTAAAATAAAGGGGTGGGGGTATAAAATAAAGGAAATGTGACAGGATTTTTCTCTTTGAAATAAAAAACACAAAGGATGGTCAATGCCTGGATGAGCTGTCAGAAGTGGGGCTGGCAGTGGATATATATGAATAGACAGGGAATAGGGATATGACACACAGGCAAAAGGTTTTTACTTTAGAAAGGCATCATGTGTCTTGATAGGCCAAAAAGGCTTGGCCCTTCACAGTCCGGTTGGACTATAACTTGGTGTTGTGAGATTTTTAACTCTGTTGAAGCTATCCTAACACTGCTCCAAAATGCTCAAAAAAACTCAAGTCAGAGTTTTAATTTCAAACCTGTCATCAAATAGTATTAAAACACAGTTTCTCAACATTCAAGTAGAATTTACGCACTTTTCAAAGCTGTTTACATTAGAGTAAGCCCAAAAAAAATGCCAAGTTGTTGACCATCAGACAGATTCACCTGGTATTGACCAATGGACCAGAAAAGACAACGGCATAAACAACCCTCTTAATCTTGCCGAGTGCCCTTCACTAACATCTGGGGGCTCATGTCAAATTTTGGAAAGCTGCCTCAAAGACTAGTCAAGCTACCGCCTGACACCGTCATACACTCAGAACCATACCTTACTGACAAAGTGCCAGAGATCACAATCATCATCCTTGTATATGTTCTGCACAACCGGCCAGAGAGCGCAACAGAGGTGGCAGCAAAGTGGTATTCAGTCAGGCGGGAATTGGCCTGGGAGTTCTCATCATTGACTCCAGACTGCATAAAGTGACTTGGCTTCAGGTTAAACATGGGCAAGGAAACCACTGGCTGATGACCACATACCATCCTCCCTCAACTGATGAATCGGTACTTCCCCATGTTCAACAATGCTTAGAGGAAGCACTAAGGATAGCAAGGGCACAAAACACACTGTGTGGGGAATTTCCATGTCCATGTCAAAGAGTGGCTTGGCAGCAGTACTACTGACCAAGCTGGTCGGGTATTCAAGGACAGAGCTGCTAGACTCTGTGGAAGTTGTCCAGGGAACCAAAGAGGTGGATAACATGGCCGACCTCCTCTTTACCAATCTGCCAGCTGCAGATGCATCTATCCATGACAATATCAGCAAGAGCAATCACCGCACAGTGTTTGCGGAGATAAAGTCCCGTCTTCACTTTGAGAATAACCTCCATGTTGTGTGGCACTATACCCATTGGTATTCATGAGGGGCTGTGGGCCATCAACAGCAGCAGAAGAATTGAACTCCAGCACAATCTGTAACCTCATGGCCCTGCATATCCCCCACTCAGCCACTGCTACCATCCACAAGGATCAACTCTGGTTCTATTAAGTCTGCAGGAGAGAATGCCAAGAGCAGCACCAGGCATATCTGAACATGAGGAATCAACTTGGTGAAGCCATCAAATAGGACTACTTGCATGCCAAACAGCATAAACAACAAGTGTCACACAGACCTAAACGATCCCACAACCAATGGATCAGATCTATGCTCGGCAGTCCTGTCACATTCAGTCATGAATGGTGGTGGATGACTAAACAACTCACTGGAGGAGGCAGCTCCACAATTATCCTCATCCACAATAATGGAGGCGCCCAGCACATCAGTGCAAAAGATAACGCTGAAGCACTTGTAACAAATCACCAGCTAGGAGTGCCTTGTGGATGATCCATTAGTGGTCCTCAGCATTACAAATACCAGTCCTTCAGCCTTTTCGATCCACTCCACACACTAATATAGTTGAACTCGTTCGATACCGCAAAGGCTATGGGCCCTGACAACATTCTGGTAATAGTACTGATAGCTTGTGCACCAAACTTGCCACTCCCCGAGCTAAGCTCTTCCAGCCACTCCTCGGCCATGTGGAAAATTGCCCAGGTATTTCCTGTACATAAAAGTAGAACAAATGCAACTCAGCCAATTCATCGCCCCGTCAGTGAAGTGATGGAAGGTGTCATCAACAGCATTGTCAAGCAGCAATAACCTGCTCAATGACGCCCAGTTTGGGTACTACAGGGCCACTCAGCTCCTGACCTCATTACAGCCTTGGTTTAAACATGGACAAAACAGCTGGATTCCAGAGATGAGGTGAGAGTGACAACCCATGACATCAAGGCTGCATTCGACCGAGTGTAGCAAAGAAGAGTCCCGGCAAAACTGGAATCAATGGGTATCAGGGGGCAAACCCTTTGACGGTTATAGTAATGCCTGAAGCATCGGAAGATGGTCGTGATTGTTGGAGGTCAGTTATCTCAGTTCCAGACATCTCTGCACGAGTTCCTCATGGTAATGCCCTCGACCCAACCATCTTCAGCTGCTTCATCAATGACCTTCTCTCTATCATAAGATCAGAATTGGGAACGTTAGCCAACAATGGGGAATGTGGCTCAGATATCGAAGCAGTCAGTGTTCAAATGCAACAAGATCTGGATAATATTCAGGCTTGGGCTGATGAGTGGCAAGTAACATTCACTCTACACAAATGCCGGCAATTACCATCATGAGAAACAATCTAACCACCGCCCCCTGACATTCAATTGTGTTACCATCAATGAAACCCCCATTATCAATATCCTTGGGGTTACTGAGATATTAAAGGGTTAATTTGCTCTGCCAACCTGCAGGAAATTGGATGTCCCAGGGGTAGTGTGGTATGCTGTTAGCGTGGTATGTCTTTTGTAAATTTTTTACATTCTACCGACAAGACAATGTCATCTCCTGTCATTCAGAATCAATAAGAACATTGCAGTTGGAATTCTGACCACATCCTGTAGTTAAAAAATACAATTTACGACTGATCTGGCCATGAAGCGATGATTTACATTATGTTGTTTTTGGTGATGATCAGGTTACTGCATTGTGTGGAGTGTCATGTGACTGCAAGGGAGTGGATGGGGTTGTCTTATGGGCATCACTGACTGTGAGGTGAAGATCCTGTATAAAGGAAGGACTGTTCCTTTGTTCAGAGAGCTTCTCTTGACACACTTCGCAGCCATTGCAAACAGTGTTAAGTGATCCTCCAAAGCTTGTACTCGCTCATTAAAATTTTGCCTGTTCACAGAAGTTTGCATATTGCAGTTGCATCAAGGTGTCTAAGAATCTCAAGAAAAAAAGAACCTAACATTACCACTGACCAGAAATTTAAATGGACTCATAACCTAACCACAGTGGCGACAAGAGCAGGTCAAAGGTGAGGAATATTGCGGCAAGTAACTCAACTCGTAACTCCCCAAAGCTTACCTACCATCTACAAGGCACACGTCAGGAATGTGATGGAATACTCCCCACTTGCCTGGATGGATGCAGCTCCAATTGTACAAGCAGCTTGACACCATCCAGGACAAAGCAGCCCTCTTGCAGAGCATTACAACAACATGCATCCACTCTCTCCACCACCAACGCTCAGTAACAGCAGTGGGAGAAAACAAGGACTGCAGATGCCTGATGAAGAGCTCTGCTCAAAACATGACTCTCCTGTTCCTCGGATGCAACCTGACCAGCTGTGCTGTTCAAGCACCACACTTTGACTCAGCAGCAGCAGTGTCTATTATCTGCAAGATGCACTGCAGTAATTGACCAAAGACCCTCAGACGGCACCTTCCAAACCCACAACCACTTCCATCTTGAAGGACATGAGCAGCAAATATATGGGAACACCACCATCTTCAAGTACTCCTCTAAGTCACTCACTATCCAGACTTGAAAATCTATCACCGGTCCTTCACTGTTGCTGGGTCAAAATCCTGGAACTCTTTCCTCATGGCATTGTGGGTCAACCCACAGTCGATGGGACAACAGCGGTTCAAGAAGGCAGCTCACCACCACCTTTTCAAATAGGAAACTAAGGACAGGCAATAAATGTGGAGTGTGATGTGACTGCAAGGGAGTGGATGGGGTTGTCTTATGGGCATCACTGATTGTGATGTGAAGATCCTGTATAAAGGAAGGACTGTTCCTTTGTTCAGAGAGCTTCTCTTGACACACTTCGCAGCCATTGCAAACAGTGTTAAGTGATCCTCCAAAGCTTGTACTCGCTCATTAAAATTTTGCCTGTTCACAGAAGTTTGCATATTGCAGTTGCATCAAGGTGTCTAAGAATCTCAAGAAAAAAAGAACCTAACATTACCACTGACCAGAAATTTAAATGGACTCATAACCTAACCACAGTGGCGACAAGAGCAGGTCAAAGGTGAGGAATATTGCTGCAATGATGCCCACATCCCATAAATTATTGTTTTAAAATGCATGATAGCACCTACTCTGTGGCAATTTATAGAATTCCTACAGTGTGGAAAGAGGCCAGTTGGCCCATCAAATCTGCACCAACTCTCCAAAGGGTATCCTATCCTCTCCCCTTAACCCCATATTTACCTTGGCTAACCCACCTAGCCTGCACACCTTTGGACTGCAAGAGGAAATCAGAGTACTGGGAGGAAACCCACAGAGTCACAGGGAGAATGGACAAACTCCACAGAGTCACCCAAACCTGAAACTGAAAACGGGTCCCTGGCTATGTGAGGCAGCATTGCCGACCACAAAGCCAATGTGCCACACATGCTCATTTCTGCATATCTCAATATATAAAACTAACCGCTATATATTTTATTGAGACTGAAAAACTTATATCTATTATAATTCTTTGGAGGGTTGGTGTGGACTTGTTAGGTCGAAGGGCCTGTTTCCACACTGAAGGCAATCTAACCTAATCAAAAGGGAAATAAATCATTTAAAAAGGTGACCCAGGAAGTCCAAACAGAAGAGACAGATTCATAAAATCAGCAGATGGGCTTACTTCGTCTAAGAGCTGCAGCCGTGATGCCTGCTATATTAGCACAAGTGCAGTCTGAAATGTTTTGAGAGTTCAATCCAAATTGTTTTTTCAGTGAAAATGCAAAAAATTGCAAAGCCTACTTAGGACCTTTGATGAACAAGGAAATTGTAAATCGGGACTAATTAACCTCAAGGTCACTTTCAGGACAGCCCAGAGCATGATATATGGAGATGGACAGAGACGGAGGATGAGGATTCACTGCTGTGCAGAGATCTGAGTGTTTGTTGGAGAAGTTAGTTGCAACTTGCACCTTGTGTGATGTGCTGCTCACAGAGAAGATAGTTAAATAAATGACAGGTAGCCAGACCTGCACAGCAAGAGGAATTTAATTTCATCATTAACTGTGAGGGTCAATCTCAGCTGGAATTTTGAAAGGGAACAGACACAGAGATTTCATAGTTTCAAAGGAGAAAAATCATCGACCAACAGTGGAACTCTACAGCATTTTCTGCCAATGAAAGCAACAAACACAGGGAAGATGGTAATAGAGCCAATGTCATGAGACTGGTGCTCCCAGGGTCCAAGCTATTGCTTTGGCCTCACATAACTAAATTCATTTAATAAATCTAAAATATAAAGCTGGTTTCACAGTCACCATTACTGATATGGTCACTGATTGTAAAAATTCTAGCTGACTTTCAAATCTCTTTCAGGGAAGGAAAACCGTAGTCATGACCAAGTCTGGCCAACATGCAAATCCATGCACTCAGAATTGTGTTGGACTCTGAATTGACTCTAGTAAGCCATTCAGTTCAAGGGCAATTAGAATTGGGCAACACGTTATGAAAGAGTAAATAGTAGTAGTCTCCAAGTATTGAAAGCGAACCAGAATATTGGACTCAGGCATGTGTAACAGGAGATGGCAAAATGGAAGATTTATATCTCAGAATGGTTTGAGCTAAAGAAATTCACCACAGGATTGTGGTACACTGATGGCTGCCCCTTCATAAAGTAAATAACTAAGATTGTCTTCTAAAGGAATTGCTCGTAAAGCAATGAGAAAAGCTGAGTTTTTTTTTGTACTTCAAAGCTGTGGTATTAACACATTTGTTTCCTTCATTTTGCAGTATACACAGTAAGTTTGGAGTTTGACTAAAGTAGAACTGAAATCTTAAGGCATCTTCCTATTGGTGAAACAAGGCATTCAGAATTCTTCAAATTTTAACCATCCAGAACTGGATTGTTACATTCTGCTCAACAATCTTCCATCACCAGGACATTTGAGACGTATGCATGTATATTCCGCAGCACAGAGTTCCAAAGAGACGGTAATTCACGTTAATATGTAAATATCAGACCTGCAGCAAGTGCCAGCCGCCTACATGGCAAACAAACACTCTCATTGTGGCTGTACTCCGTTATAGTGGGCTCAAAACATTAACACTGGTTTTCTCTCTGCAGATGTTGCTCAGTCTCTCCAGTACTCTATTTCTAATTCAGTTATATACTTGCTGATTAAAACCTTAACATCCCTCTGAGCAAATAGGGAGAGGCAATAAATGCTGGTCTTGTCTGCAATGCCCACATCCTGCTCAGGGACAAAATAAGGTTCCTCATGTCTCCAGTTCCTTAGCCAATCACTTTAACAACCTTTTGTTTAAGGGACCTTTCTCTACTGTCATAACCAGACCTCAACATAAAACACCACTTTCTTCCAAGACCAAACCGATATTTTGAAGACTTAGCAAACTGAATGAAACGAGAGCATGAAGTCTGCCACACAGTTGAGGGTGAAAATCAAATGTAAAAATGTTTACACCTAATCAGCAAATTATGACTGAAAACGTTGGAGTGCAAGTGTCACAGTGTAAGAACAAATGTGTCAAACTCATCTTGTAAAAAGATAAATGTTTAAAATAGGTCAGGGAAAGATTTTAAGAACACATTATAACACAAAAAAACCATCACGTACCTTCATTTATTTTTGACATATCCACATTAGCGTTGTTAAGCTGCAAGGTGGCTTGCAAAGCAGGAAGTAATTGCCTCAAAAGGTTTGGATCCTGTAGTAGAGGAGGAATAGGTGACTGAGGAATAGGTGAAACAGGGACAGTAGACGTGGTGGCTGATGGGGTCTGAGAAGCAGGAGTCATTCCCGAGGATGATGACGAAGGGGTAGCACAAGACTGAGTTGCTGACTTGTCCACTGAAGCAGTTTCTGGGAAAGAAGTGGGAGGGGAGAAAGTTAAAACATAGCATACTGTGAAAAAAACCCAGGAAATCTAGAGTTTACAATAACAACTTCCCCCCTCAATTCCAGAATAATAACCAAGCAATACTCCCAGGACCTCCCTTGGATACTAGCCATTCCAATCCATAATGTCTTTTAAAACTAAGTAACAACACTATTTCCTGGTGGCACTGCATGCTGAATTGTTGGAAATTTTAGCATTATTCAATGAAAAACAAGATCTCAGAATCCTGGCTAGTATTGCCCCTTCATTGCACTGTAATTCGGTAATATCCAGTAGTAGTAAAAATCATACATTCAAGACACTGTTTCATTTAACAGACAAGCTTCAAGATACAATCAAAGTGTATAAGGTATAAGCAGGCAGGGAAAAAGTTCTTAGTTTTGTGAAACAAGAGGCTCAGCTGAGCATGACTCAGATCTGATAAGAACTTGCAGTTAACAATGGGGTACTGGAGGCAAGGGTAATGGGTGAACAAGGTAGAAAAGCATTCATTATGTAGAGCCAAGTAACAAAATTGGAATCATTCAGTATGCAAGATCAGTTTAACAAGGTGAAAAGTATTCATTACCTGAAACCAGTCAAGGTTAAGAACATTCATTGTTTAACACCAGATGGCTTAATCTTTGCTACTGACACTCACTGACTGTAACAGTCACCCAATCAATATGTATATTGCCTTATCTGAATACTCCTTCCTGTTAAGTGACTATAAAATTGAATTCATTAAGAAACTGCTCTTCCAGAGAAGACCATGAACTCATGTCTTTGTGCAAGTGAACGAATAGAGAGTTTTGCTTGGACGGGGCGTGGGGGGGGGGGCACTTAAAATCGCTCCAGAATCACCAAAACATCCGTTATTCCCCACAGAACGGATGACCATCTCACTTTTATCTTTGATATATAATTCAACAGTTCTGAACATTTCATATCAAACATGGGTAAGCCATTCAGAACTGTGATGAGGAAGAATTTCTTCACCCAAGTGTTATGAACCTGTGGAATTCTCTCCCACATGAAGTTGTTGGAGCCACTTCATTAGATATATTCAAAAGTGAGTAGCCAGACTCTTGCGGCTAAAGGGGTATGGGTGGGAATGGGATACTAAGATTGCATCATCAGCCATGATTGTAATCAATGGTGGTGCAGGCTCCAAAAGAGCCAAATGGCCGACTACTGCACCTATTTTCTATATTTCAAGTCAATTAGGGATAAATCAGTAAGAGCAGCCTTGTTAGCATTTCCCTAATAAATTGTTTCATGCAATTAAAAACAACTTTAAATACTTCAGTCTTCACTATAACATAGGTGATAGGAAAGACCAAGATGCATAACTTTACCCTACTTAGTAGAAGTTCAGTATTATTTGACAATTGTTTCACTCAATAGAAGTGGGTGAAATAGCAATGAATTGAAGATTACATTCAAATGGGAAATGGAGTTTTCCCAAAGTCAAATAAAGGAGCCAGTGGTCTATAATCTTAACACCTCAACAGCTAAGCTGTGAAACAACAGCACACTGGGTAACCATGAAGGAACTGCTCCAACAATTTAGTCAAAGGATTGTTGTGTTTTTTTGGGAGCCTACAAGACCATTTACAAAGTGATTAGTACTCTGAAATGAGAGTAATCTCTGCTGCATTTTGTGAAGTGTTTTGTTATGTAATCGTAGGAGCTTTAATTTGTCTTAAGTTGGCCCGCACAAGGGTCAAAAAAACTCAACAAGGTGTGTAACTGACTGATTCATAACAGAAGACTCATGAACTTTTCAACTTGATTGCTTTTACCTTAACAGCAGCATTCTAGTTCCAGAAAACCTCAAACATGCTTCAGAGCTGAAAGTAGGTTACCATTTGTCTTCACTAATCCAATGTCAGACTGAGTCAGATTTGTGCAGCATAACAACAAAGAATTCAAAACACTTGCAATGCGATGTACATTATATAAGCATACACGAGTGCAGTATACATTGAGTCATGTATTATGGAACATTATTCTGATGAGATTGCCAAGTGTTGCTTTTAATGTTTAAGGGTTCAAACCCACTACAAACTTGCAGACAACCTTTCTCCATTTGGCAACACAATCTTATTGCTTTATGTTCTGTCGCACTTCCAAGAAGAATTACTGCATGAGCGCATTTTACTCGTTTCAGGAGATTAACAGATAAATGATTTAAGGCATTTAAAATAATTTCGTCAGGAAAACTGAGGTATGGTGTGACCTGAAGTGTGGCCTCCATGTAGAGCATAAAAGGTATCCAAATATTAATATTTTGAAGAGAATTTTTAACTGCTGTGATCAACTCATCACTTGTCATATCCCATTTATTAATAAATTGTTATATAATATAATAAACAGCAGTACAGCTCCTCGAGCCCACTCCTGCATTGACCAAGATCACTGTTGATCACAGAATCCCTACAGTGTGGGAGCAGGTCTTTCGGCCCATGCCGACTCTCCAAATAGCATCCCACTCAGAACACCCCATCCCCCAACCCTACAGTTAATCCACCTAGCCTGCACATCCCTGGACAATATGGGTGATTTACCATGGTCCAACCACCTAACCTCCACATCTGTGGACAATGGAAGGAAACCTGGAGGAAACCCAGACATAGGGAGAACATGCAAACTCCACTATCACCCAAGGCTGGAATCAAACCCAGTCCCAGGTGCGATGAGGCAGCAATGCTGACCTCTAAGCCACCACGTCTCAACTCCATTTTCCTGTCCATTCTCCTCCTCCTCAAATTGCTTGAAATATCAAAAATATATCCAGAGATCCATCATCTTTCTACAAAAAGCTTCACAATTTTCTGGGACATGAGAAATAACAGTACATGACAGTTAGAAATGCAAAGTTTGACGTGCAAATAGAGCCAAAGAACAGAACAGCATTTTGTTGTGCAGTCAGTATGCAGAAAGTCTGTCAGTGAGGATAATTACTTTATGTTGCGTCTGGAGTAAAATTATCTTGTAATCTTAGTGAAGCCCAGCCTATTAGATATGTTTATGATTAGCTCCTTGAAAGTTCAACCAAAACTCCCAAGTTTCTGCAACTGCTGTTAAACCTTCCATCTGAAGCAAAATACTGCAGATTTGCAAGATCGGAAATAATAACCAAAGTCTGGAGAAACTCAGCATGTCTGAGAAAACCTGTGGGGGAAAAAAATGCATTAACAGAGTCTGAATGACTCTTCCGAGAATCACAGAATCCTTACAGTGCGAAAGCAGGTCATTCAATCCAGCAAGTCCACACCAAGACCCATTCTGCCACTCAATCCCTCTACCTGTGCATTTCCCAAGCTAATCCAACAAGCCTGCACATCCGTGGACACGATGGCCATGCTACAATGCACAATTTGCACACCTTTGGACTGTGGGAGGAACCTCTGCACTGATTTTACACCTTAAGTATTTAACTGAATTCAAAAACCCCCAAACTTGAACAGGTATGCATTTGCATACAATACTCAAACAGATTGTTTTTTTTGATGACAGATAAATATTCATAAACAAACAATGCATAAACACTTATTCTGACAGGGATAGAATTCAAGTATTGCTCAAAAGTGACAATTTGTCAAAGTTCTGCATTTTGCACTCAACACATCATTGACAAGAATTCAAATAAGGGGGCAAGCCAACATATGCACTGTGAGAAAAGAGCCCTGCATCCAAGTGTAATAGACAAGCTAAAACAACCTGCAGCTTTAAGTGCTGAGTGGATGATATACCTTGGCCTCCACTTCAGGACCAATCTATTGTCTGTTCTGTACCATTAAAAACATGTGCTCAAGAATTTGTCACAATTCCTGCAAAACTATAATAATGGCATTTCCTCAAATAAAAATGAAAACCCACCTGTCTGCAAAAGGCAGAGCAAATCTAATTGGCTGATGACTATCCTTGAGATCTCTACTCAAATTATCGACATGATAATATATTGAGCAAAGCTTGCCAATAACCTGCTCAACAGCATTGATAAAGTTTCCACCGAGACACTCAGTACTAAATGTCATGATTACATGGACAAAAGAGCAGAATTCCAGAGATAAAGTACAATTTGGCATCAAGGAGCCCCAGCAAGTTTCAAGTAAATTAATATCAGTTAACCTAAAGAGGATGGTCTTGGTTGCTGGAAGGAGCTTTGCTTAGTCTCTTAGCTGCAACTAAGCACTTGTATAGTTGCTTCATTAATACCCTTTCCTCCATCATAAACTAAAGAGTCTGATGCTTGGTGAAGATGGCAGGACTCAGAAATCCACAGGTAACAAAGTGGCCTGTGCTGCCACACAAAGACCTAGACAACGTTCAGACTTCCACGCTCAGTGGCATAAACTTCACCCGTCACCAAAAGTGACAGAATACCACTGTCCTTTGACATTCAACAGCAAAGCTCAGATTGCATCACCTACCAACAACATTCTGGAAGGAGACAAATCACAAAGTGAAACACATCAGTTATACACATACAGAAGCAGATCTCAAGGTGGGCATTAATGTAGCAAGAGATTTAACTCTTAATTTCCGAAAGCCTTTGCAACATCTACACAACAGTTCGAAATGCTCCTCACTTACTTGAATGATGCAGCTTCAACTTTCATAAGGTTCAACAACATCTCGGAAAAAGCAGCCTGCTTCACTGGCATCAGCTTAAAAATTCACTCTTTCCATCCATGGTAAACCAGCATGCACTGTGTGCACGACACGCTGCGGCAATTTAAGATGCTCCTTTAATAGATTATGTTATACCCACAAAGTCTACCACCGAAACAAGCAAGCAAAAAGTGCATGCGCATTCACTACCTGCAAGTTCTCTTCCAAGTCAGACACCAACACTTGCCATTTCATCATCAGTGGCTCAAAATTCTTGAACTGCTCGTAGCACTACGAGAGCACTTGCACCACACAAAATCCAGAACTTCAAGAATGAAAGCTCACCACTACATTGTCATGGACAAACTACAATGGGTAACGCCTTGCCAGTGATATGGACAAGCCATGAAAAAAATGTAACGCAAGTTCCTTTGATGCAGTTTGAGCATAAATCAATAATGAATTCACTATGTAAATTCAAGTTGCTGTTAGTAAATCCAAAGCAAATAGAATAAACAGTGCCAGATAAATAGCAAGAAAATTAGATTTAAAAAGATTTAAAAGATTAGCATTTTAATGAAGCCAAATTTCAAGTCAGTGGAGTTCATGTATCATAAGACACACAAATAGGTAATGGAACCAATTCATAAGCAAATTCCTAAGATAAAGACCATAAAATAGCAGTGATTTTTTTCTGTAGAATTCCACTAACCTGATCCAATGTCATGACAAAATTAACAAAAAGGAACAAGTCATTTGAAAATGCAAACTAAACATGGTAAACCAAAATTCAACCAGACTTTCACCATGGACAGCCAAGTACCTCATCTAAGTGTACAGAAAGGAAGATTTTAATTCTCATGTGATTGTGGAAAAATCCCCACATGATTTTTACTTTCCAGAGCAAAGTCAATCTTCACCAGGTAAAAAAAAACATTGAACATAACAGTCACTACTCTGGAATCCATGATTTTGGAAATGCCGTCCAACATTGGAAGTGATATTTCACAAGTCGCAAGTAGCATTGACACCACGTAACATGTCAGGCAACTATGATCTCCAATAAGAGATGATCTCCCAACTACCTCATGATATGAAAGGCCATTAGCATTACTGAATCTCCCTTGATGAACATTCTGGGGGTTATCAATGACTTGCCATATAAATACAACTGCTGTAAGAGCAAGTCAGAGGCTAGGAATCCCATAGCAAGTAACTCAGCTTGTGACTCCCTAAAACCTGTCCACTATTCTTTAGGACTGAAATAACCTGTTGGACTATAACCTGGTGTTGTGAGATTTCTCACTTTCTCTTCTCCAATCCAACACTGGCTCCTCCACATTATGTCCACTATTCGGCCATTTAAGAGATACAGGTCAGGAATGTGATGAAATACTTCCCCAGTGCCTGGATAAATGTAGTTTCAACATTACTCAAGAAGCTTGACACCACCCCAGACAAAGCAGCCTGCTCGATTGGTACCAAATCCGCCCCTTTGAAAATTCATTCCCATCACCACTGAGGGTCAGTAGAAGCAGTGTGTACCATCTACAAGATGAACTGTAGACATTCACCAAACATCCGAACCCACGATCACTTCCATTTGGACAGCAGATACGCAGGAACACCACCATCTGTTTATCCCCTCCAAGCCACTCTTCGTTGGGTTGAAATCCTGCAATTTCCTCTCTAAATGGCATTGTGGATCAACCGACAGCACAGGAACTGCAGCAGTTCAAGAAGGCAACTCAGAACCACCTTCTCAGGAGGAATGAGGGACAGGCAAAAATAAAACCGGCCAGCCAGTGACAACGACATTCCTTGAGTAAAGAGAAAACAATAATTTGGATGGATTATTTTCAACCTGCTGTGAAAATGGATTTTTATTCTTCAAACATCTCAAAACTAGAAAATATTATAACTGCACCTATTTTGCCACAACAGCTTAGAATAATCTAAGACAATCCAAGTAATAACTAAACTAGATAGCTGAACCAAATTACAGGAGTTCAGTGAAGGCACCTAGGTGGCATCAAACTCTGCAAGTCATTCAATTCATAAAATCCTTTTGGAACCTTAATTAACTTATCTCCAATCTTGAAACTTTATTGCTGGAACAGCACAGCAGGTCAGGCAGCATCCAGGGAACAGGAGATTCGACGTTTCGGGCACAGGCCCTTCTTCAGGAAAGAAGGGCCTGTGCCCGAAACGTCGAATCTCCTGTTCCCTGGATGCTGCCTAACCTGCTGTGTTGTTCCAGCAATAAAGTTTCAACTTTGATCTCCAGCATCTGCAGACCTCACTTTCTCCTCGAAGATTATCTCCAATCTTGACTTATAAATCTATTCACTGTTCTGATCACTGCTTCACCTATTCGTTGCCAACTTCCAAAAGTATATGGAAGAACGTTAACGTGAAACAATACAAAAGCAATTTTGAACGTATGTTAAATACACATTTTACAACCATGGATCAAAGTATTACACATTCAGATTGTCATAAATTGCAGCCATTGAAAAAGAACATGTTCTAATTCAGAATGAAAAATTCATACCCAACTGAGGGGAAAAACATCACAGACCTGCAAGATCAAGAGGAGCAAAGAAACACTAGCCACAAGTCTTAGAGGATTTTCTTCCCCATTTCCATCCAGAAAATCCAAACTTCTCCATCTCATACCTTGTCACAGAAGACCATCTCAAAATTACTGATACTTTAACATAATTCTCATTAAACTCTATCCAGTGCTACGAGCTAGTGAGGGCAGGAATGGGAGGATGGAGCAGATGAATGCATGGCTGAGGAGCTGGTGTATGGGAGAAGGATTCACATTTTTGGATCATTGGAATCTCTTTTGGGATAGAAGTGACCTGTACAAGAAGGAAGGATTGCACCTAAATTGGAAGGGGACTAATATACTGGCAGGGAAATTTGCTAGAACTGCTTGGGAGGATTTAAATAGTAAGGTGGGGGAGTGGGACCCAGGGAGAAAAAGTGAGGAAAGAGATCGATCTGAGACGGGTACAGCTGAGAGCAGAAGTGAGTCAAACAGTCAGGGCAGGCAGGGACAAGGTAGGAGTAATAAATTGAACTGCATTTATTTCAATGCAAGGGAAAGGCAGATGAACTCAGGGCATGGTTAGGAGCATGGGACTGGGATAACAGAGCAATTACGGAAACACGGCTCAGGGATGGGCAGGACTGGCAGCCTAATGTTCCAGGATACAAATGCTACAGCAAGGATAGAAAGGGAGGCAAAAGAGGAGTGGGAGTGGCATTTTTGATAAGTGATAACATTACAGCTGTGCTAAGGGAGGATATTCCCGGAAATACATCCAGGGAAGTTATTTGGGTGGAACTGAGAAATAAGAAAAGGATGATCACCTTATTGGGGTTGTATTATAGAGCCCCCCCCCCACTAGGCAGAGGGATATTTGTAAGGAGATCTCAGCTATCTGCAAGAATAATAGGGTGGTTATGGTAGGGGACTTTAACTTTCCAAACTGGGACTGCCATAGTGTTAAAGGTTTAGATGGAGAGAAATTTCTTAAGTGTGTACAAAACAATTTTCTGATTCAGTATGTGGATGTACCTACTTGATCTATTCTTGGGAAATAAAGCAGGGCAGGTGACTGAGGTGTCAGTGGGGGAGCATTTTGGGGCCAGTGACCATAATTCTATTTGTTTTAAAATAGTGGTGGAAAAGGAAAGACCAGACCTAAAAGTTGAAGTTCTAAATTGGAGAAAGGCCAATTTTGACGGTATTAGGCAAGAACTTTCGAAAGCTGATTGGAGGCAGATGTTCGCAGATAAAGGGACGGCTGGAAAATGGGAAGCCTTCAGAAATAAGATAGCAAGAATCCAGAGAAAGTATATTCCTGTCAGGGTGAAAGGGAAGGCTGGTAGCTATAGGAAATGCTGAACGACTAAAGAAATTGAGGGTTTCGTTAAGAAAAAGGAGGAAGCATATGTGAAGCACAGACAGGATAGATCGAGTGAATCCTTAGAAGAGTATAAAGAAAGTAGGAGTATACTTAAGGGGGAAATCAGGAGGGCAAAATGAGGACATGAGATAGCTTTGGCAAATAGAATTATGGAGAATCCAAAGGGGTTTTACAAATATATTAAGGACAAAAGGGTAACTAGGGAGAGAATAGGGCCCCTCAAAGATCAGCAAGGCGGCCTTTGTGTGGAGCCACAGAAAATGGTGGAAGATACTAAATGAATATTTTGCATCAGTATTTACTGTGGAAAAGGAGATGGAAGATATAGACTGTAGACAAATAGATGGTGACAGCTTGCAAAACGTCCAGATTACAGAGGAGGAAGTGCTGGATGTCTTGAAACGGTTAAAGGCGGATAAATCCTCAGGACCTGATCAGGTGTATCCGAGAACTCTGTGGGAAGCTGGAGAAGTGATTGCTGGGTCTCTTGCTGAGATATTTGTATCATCGATAGTCACAGGTGAGGTGCCGGAAGAGTGGAGGTTGGCAAACGTGGTGCCACTGTTTAAGAAGGGTGGTAAGGACAAGCCAGGGAACTATAGACCAATGAGCCTGACCTCAGTGGTGGGCAAGTTGTTGGAGGGAATCCTGAGGGACAGCATGTACATGTATTTGGGAAGGCAAGGACTGATTAGGGATAGTCAACATGGTTTTGTGAGTGGGAAATCATGTCTCACAAACTTGATTGAGTTTTTTGATGAAGTAACAAAGAAGATTGAGGAGGGCAGAGCAGTAGATGTGATCTATATGGACTTTAGTAAGGCGTTCGACAGGGTTCCCCATGGGAGACTGATTAGCAAGGTTAGATCTCATGGCATACAGGGAGAACTAGCCATTTGGATACAGAACTGGCTCAAAGGTAGAAGACAGAGGGTGGTGGTGGAGGGTTGTTTTTCAGACTGGAGGCCTGTGACCAGTGGAGTGCCACAAGGATTGGTGCTGGGCCCTCTACTTTTTGTCATCTACATAAATGATTTGGATGCGAGCATAAGAGTTACAGTTAGTAAGTTTGCAGATGACACCAAAATTGGAGATGCAGTGGACAGCGAAGACAGTTACCTCAGATTACAACAGGACCTGGACCAGATGGCCAATGGGCTGAGAAGTGGCAGATGGAGTTTAATTCAGATAAATGCGAGGTGCTGCATTTTGGGAAAGCAAATCTTAGCAAGTCTTATACACTTAATGGTAAGGTCCGAGGGAGTGTTGCTGAACAAAGAGACCTTGGAGTGCCGGTTCATAGCTCCTTGAAAGTGGAGTCGCAGGTAGATAGGATCGTGAAGGCATCGTTTGGTATGCTTTCCTTTATTGGTCAGAGTATCGAGTACAGGAGTTGGGAGGTCATGTTGCGGCTGTACAGGACATTGGTTAGGCCACTGTTGGAATATTGCGTGCAATTCTGGTCTCCTTGCTATCAGAAAGACGTTGTGAAACTTGAAAGGGTTCAGAAAACAATTTACAAGGATGTTGCCAGGGTTGGAGGATCTGAGCTACAGGGAGAGGCTGAACAGGCTGGGGCTGTTTTCTCTGGAGCGTCGGAGGCTGAGGGGTGACCTTATAGAGGTTTACAAAATTATGAGGGACATGGATATGATAAATAGACAAAGTCTTTTCCCTGGGGTCGGGGAGTCCAGAACTCGAGGGCATAGGTTTCGAGTGAGGGGGATGATATCAAACAGACCTAAGGGGCAACATTTTCACACAGAGGGTGGTACGTGTATGGAATGAGCTGCCAGAGGATGTGGTGGAGGCTGGTACAATTGCAACATTTAAGAGGCATTTGGATGGGTATATGAATAGGAAGGGTTTGGAGGGATATGGGCCGGGTGGTGGCAGGTGGGACGAGATTGGGTTGGGATATCTGGTCGGCATGGACGGGTTGGACCGAAGGGTCAGTTTCCATGCTGTACATCTCTATGACTCTAGTTCATAAACGACATCAGTAGCAGCATTAAATTATTTTTTGCTGAGATTCATACACACTTGATGCAACTGCAACATGCCAATTTCTATGAACAACCAAAATTTTATAAAACACAGTACAATCTTTCTGGAAATATCTTTAACACACACTTCACAGGGCTTGCAGATTTGTGTCAAAGATCTCCCTGAACAAAGGAAACAGTCCTTCCTTTGTGCAAAATCTTTACATCACAGTCATTAATGTCCACAACACAATCCCACCGCACCCCCCCCACCAAGTCACACATCACTCAAGACATTGAGTGATCAGTGATCACATCATTTCCAGAAACAACATAATGTAAATAATCCCTTAAAGGGCAAATCTGTTGCACAACATTTTTTTTAAACTGCAGGGAGTAATCAAATTTCTAACTAATGTTCTTATTGATTTCTGTACAAGGGATGAAAAGTTAAATAGTATGAGATGACAATGTAGATTGGCTTTCTGAGTGACTCTGAAATGGCCATGAATGCCAAGAGATGGAAATGTAAATTCCTTATCTTCTGCCTGTAGAATAGAGACATCCCACCCTCGCCTCAGGACATATAATTTCCTACAGGTCAGTAGATTAGCTCTTGAATATCACATACTAATACTTCAAATCAAATTCACCACCCAAATAGAAAAAGATGATAATTCAGCATGATTTTCACATGCCAAAACACAGAGTACATACGAATCTAAACAAATCAAGTAAAACACTTAAATGGAACCTTAAGTGCAGTTTTTGCTTTGAACACTCAGCATTCAACACTGCAATTTCAACACACAAGTTAGTCAACATCAAATCTAGGTAATGGTCACCTCAATTTGTCGTATTTCCTTCAAAAGGGTTGAGGGGAAATTTCCAAAATTTCACTAGGATTCAGGGACTTTGACGATATGGGGATTAAGGAAACTGGGAGTAAAGAATATAGTAACAAGGAGATTGAAGAAATATTTTGAATAGTACTTCAGAGGGAATTGTTTTCACTGATTGGAGAATCGATAAGTAGAAGACATAATTTAACATGAATATGCTTTTCAAATACATTAAGAGTTTGATGATTCAGAATTCCTTGCTCAGAAATATTGCAATTATGTTAATGATTAAACATCAAAAGCGATTAAAAAAAAATTCGCAAGTGGGGGTAAACACGGCAGTTGGACCAATAGATAGCTCTTTCTCAGAGCTGGCACTGACATATTAGGTTGACCTATCTCTTACTGTCTGGAATGATTCTTCAATTTTCAATTAGACTTGTGACATTTTTCACACATAACAGCCACAAATCTGAAATCTGGTGCTGCAGTTTTAACTTCGAAAGCACAATGCATATTTCAAAGATGACAAGCAGTGAAACCAATCTTTATTTACATCTTAAGCATCATCTCGAACCTACTCAGCCTCCAAGCTGGTGTAAGCTTTATAAAAACTGAATTTCATTAATCATAAACCACATTAAAACTCCATCTTACAAACCTTAACATTACATTTTAACAAAAGCCAAGATAGCCAAGTGCAACAGTTCAAGATTGATCAGTTGGATGAATTTAAAATCCACAAATTTCAAAGTTGTCACAGCATTTCAAATTCTCAGGGAAAGCATTTCATGTACTGAAAGTAGAACCAAGTTCATTGGAGTTCAACAATGCAAAATTAAATGCGGCATTCTCTTAAACAAGCAGCATTTATGAACATTGAAAATTGAAATCATTCTCAGCTTTTGTTAGCATTACCACGAGTGATGCTCAGGTTCCAGATTACATCTTGAACCTAGGATCTCAGCCCAACAATAATGCTGCACTCTTGGAAATGTCATCTTTTCTCTGAAATACTGGACCAAGATTCTATCCTTGCTCTGGTGTATGAAAAAATACTTCACGATATTATTCAATGAGTGGGATTTATACCCTGCGGTTTCGTCAGCTCTCAACCAATACCACAAAGTTTATTTTCTCCAATTTATTGGCTACTGCATTTCTAAACATGTCAGCTTTATTTCCAAAATACTTAATTATTTGTGAACCACTTTACAATACCTGGAGAGGAAATGTAAACTTGCATTTATAATTGTGTCTTGCTTTTGTTCAGTTAATTTGCATTTTTAAAGCTTTTTTGCTATGCCTCAAGTCAAGAAACAAGGAACATTTCTCCAACCAACTCCAGAGTTTCATGGAAAATCTGACTATTTACATAATACTGGCACAGCTGTTAAAACTTGGCAATCATTTTCTCCAGGGGTCAGAAACATCAAGATAAATGAATCCTCTCACCACAACAGCTACACAGGTCTTTTTACAAGGGAAATGTTTAATGTCTCTCCTGCTGTTCGGTCCTCGTGTGTCAAACAAATTTAGTTATTTTCTGTGTGCAACAATGTCTAAGCTGGTGGTAAACAAAAACATCAGGTTTAATGACACCATCTTTTATATGCTGGTTAATAACCATTTTTAAAAAGGGAAACCACCTCAATGCGTAGAAGCAACAATGATCTGTACACAAAGATATGCAATATCTTTCATCCAGAACAATCACCTTCCTGACAAAAATAAGATGTATTATTCACTCATCCCAAATGTTCATCAGCTCATTTCACAGACACATCATGACCACTAAATTGGTAATAATATCCTGGAAATGAATAAACATTAAAGACAAATAATAAGACTGGTAAAACAATGACAATATTAGATCTGCCTACAGAATAGTTATTGTCCAAACCTTCTTAACTAAGTAATAGATGTTTAAGATCATTCAATGCACAAATGTACTGCAAGAGGTAACAACTGTTTATCATTTACACCCCAATTGGAAGCCTTCTTGTGAATTATTTGCTTTTACTGGACAGCTATTTCAAAAGCTTCTGATGAATGGAACTCAACATAATGAGAACTAAGGTGGTAGCTCTTGTACAATGTCCCTGTATTGCAGTGTCCCAACCATTTTTACTTGGTTTAGTACTTTTGGAGAAAAATATTACATTTGGGAAGGCATCTCATTCGCAGAGGAAACCATCAAAAACTGTGCGCAGAACAAGGCTAGACATTGATCAGACTTCACCTCAGCCGTGCAAGATAATTATCAAGAATCTTTTGAATCCAGTTGCAGGAACATGTGATACCTGAAAACCTGGGTACCAGGTTAAAAATACCCAAATTTATATGTTGCTCAATCATTTGATAAGCGTCACTGATTCAGTGCAATACTTGTGGCTTTTGACATTAGATAATTTGTGAACTATGGATTCAAGAAACATTTGGAAGCATATCTTAACTCTAACTGGGAACATTAATGGATCCCTCCATTTTAGGATTGAAGAGAGAACCATCATAGAATTTGAATTCATTGACATAAGATCTCAAACTTAGCAGACAGAAGTATCCCACGGAGAGAGAAACTCAGCCGAGAAGCCACCAAAATGTTTGAACGTACCATAGAATACTCACCACTCAGATTATAATTCTAGACTTATAATAATCTATGGATTCAATGCAAAATCATAAAAACAAAAAAACTGTACCACTGCATAAACCTTGTCAAATGAGAGCAGAATGTCTTAACAGGCCAGTAATGGCAAAAGATCTTTCAGATGAACAGCTGTCACACTCAGCTCTATGTACTTCCAACATCAGAGGTTAGATTCAATTGAGACTTTACTCACTCAACAGCCTATGTGCTTCCACCGGTGGTGACGTGCGAGTCACTGTATGAATTCTATTCCTACATTATTCAAAAATCTCTGTTGAAGACAAAGAATATTATGGAGGACAATTTACCGGCCAGGTTCCCACATCTTCTCACCCAAGAATGAAAGGCTACATGAAGCATCAATAAATACAAATTTAATTACATAACGGAAGATAAATGCAGGCTGGGACTTGAACTTGGGATCATCTTGATCTGTTTCAAGAAAGCCTATCCAATGGCCTACTCCACGAAGTGATAGGTCAACATCAGCACTTAAAGTGAATGAAAAGAAAAACTAGCTGCTCTCGAAACATATCTAGTCCATCACCAGAAGTAAATTTCATTGTGAACTTTTGTTCATCATTGATTCCATGTATTTTAAGAAAAAGATCATGACCTTAAGTGAAATGGTAATTATCCTCTTCAGTTCGCTCTTCTGCAGTTTATAATTAAGTTGATTTGTTCATGTATTTACAAAGAAAGTGATAATCTTACTTAATATATTTGAGTAGACGGCCAGATGACACTGTGAATCATCAAGCTTGCAGCCAGCTATTTGGAAATCTGCTTTAGGTGCAACCGAAGTGCAGGATAACGCAAGATAACAGATCGATCATAAGATAATGAAGCCAAAACAGTCCTGTAGTTGTCTGGTGTACACAATCCAGTACACACACTGAAAACTACAAGTGGACAGTACCCAGGCTGTCTGTGATAGCGACATTAAATAATGGGCACTTAAAGAAGAACTTCACAGAATCAGAGCGGTTTTGTGGTGAAAGAGGCCATTCAGCCCATGTGCCTGCACTAATTTGTTCAATGAACATGACACTGCACCAATCTCCTCAGCACCCATACACTTGCACATTATTTTAACCAAATAATCATCCAAAGCTCTTCAGAATACGCCAATGAAGCCTCTCCTCCACACTTCCAGGCAGTGCATGCCATACTCAAACAACTCCCTGAGCAAAAGCTTTGTATTCTCTTCACCTTTGCTTCTTCTGCAGATTGCTTCAAATACATGTCCTAGTGTTTTTGTTCCTTTTGAGTGGGAACAATTTGTTCTTACTTAATCTATCTAGCCCACTCTCAATTTTGAAATTTCTGACAAACTGGAGAAAACACTGGAGCATTGCTGGCACCCTCAGATTTTTAAAAATCCTAGCACAAGTCTAAATCGTTTTTTTTAAAATTAGATTCCCTCGAGTGTGCAAACAGGCCTTCGGCTCAACCAGTCAACACCGATCCTCTGAAGAGTAACCCACCCAGACCCATTTCCCTCTGACTGACGCACCTTCAACTATGGGCAATTTAGTATGGCCAAGTCACCTGACCTGCACATCTTTGGACTGTGGGAGGAAACCGGAGCACCCAGAGGAAACCCACACAGACACTGGGAGAATGTGCAAACTGCACACAGACAGTGACTCGAGGTTTCATTGACGTATTCTGAAGAGCTTTGGATGATTATTTGGTGAGAGACAATATGACATCGAAGGAAGAATAAATTAATACTGCAATCTATCCAAGATATAAACCACAAACGTAAATCAATCAAGTTCCACTGGTGCTCCTTTCCCTTCCACTAAAGCCTTAAGCAACCCAGTATTTGCAGTATATACTGCAGAGGAACCTCGACTATCCAGCATTCGATTATCCGAATATCAGATTATCCAGCAACATTGCAAGGTCCCTAAACTTGGCTAAACTATGTTATCTGGCATTCAATTACCCAGAATTCGATTTACCAAATGAAATACCCCCTGTCCTTTGGTTCATCGAGGTTCCTCTGTATGTGCATTTGGTTGCTGCTTTTCTATTCATGGATATTTTTAACAGTTCACCAAGACTTAAAATTCCAATTCAGATAATTACATCTGAATGCAAATGGCTGCAACTGAAACAAGGGAACATAAGTCCAGAATGATATTTCTACTTGAACTGGAATGGTCTTGAAATCTTATATTTGTGCACTGGTCATTTTGTAATCAATTCAAGAAAAACAAGAAGAGTTTTCTTTTTGGTATAGTTTGCAAAGATTGCGACTTGGCTCGTTCCCAGAACACATTCCAATAGATTTTGTCTTGCATAAAGAAGGGAGAAAATTTCAAATACGCTGAATTTATATAAAGGACTAACTCGACTAAATTAACTTTAGTCATTAGAACCCACATTAATTGCCCCAAACTCAGGCATTGGAAGCAAGCGTTAGCCAATTATCAAGGTTAGTTATTATTCTTCATATTGTATAAACCTTTCTACCAGTGAAAGTGAAGTTTTGACTTTAGTTAAACACCATGAACAGTTACCTGGAATGATAACTTGTTAAGTGTGAAATCCTTTCAAATGCCTTTGAAGATTGAGTATCTCACATTCCATGTCCAATGCATAGTTTGCAATTTGTAGTAGTCATTCCAATGACTGATAAGTTGTTAACTCCACCCTCCCCCAGACCTCTTATTGGTTAACTAAAATTCTTAATGAAGCAACAAGCTTTGTTCGATTTATGAAGCTGTGAAGCCATAACAGCAACAGCATCAAACTCAGCAGTTCGCAACCACAGTACATGAAAAAATTTCATATTTCAGCATAGTGAACCAGAAAAGGGCAGTGCATCATTCTCTTTTCTATGTTAACTGCACACCCAGGGCTGCAAATGTTAGTGGTTTGCTGTACATTTGGGAAAAATGAGAATTCAAAGTCACAAACTTGTTATAACGCAGAGGGAGGCCATTTTGGTCTACACTGTCTGCACTGGCACTGACTGACGAAGTCCAAATGCTCAATCTCCTGCTTTTTACCCATAACCCTGCATGTGTTTCTATTTGAATACTTATTCAATGTCCTCTGCAATACCTAATTGAACCCACTTGCACTAGCATAAGGCACCGCATTCCAGACTCTACTTGTTGACAGTTTCTCTCACTTCACATTTGCTTCATTGGGAAATATTTGAAATTTGTCTCTTCTGTTCTTGGCCAATTTACAAACACGAACAATTTCTCCCTATGTAATCTGTCCAGACCCATCATGATTTTAACAACTTGGAATCAAATCTCCACTCGGCCTTCTCTTCAAGCAAAACCGTCCAAGCAATCCTCAGAATTGGAGTCTCTCAATATCTGGAACCATTCTCTTAGTACAGAATATTTCTGTCTCCAGAAAACACAGTCACAGCCTTCCTGAAATGTTGTGCCTCGAATTGTGCAGAGTAGTCAGCTGAGATCTAACCACGGTGCTGTACAAATTCCTATACACTCTATCCCAATCACTGAAACCTTAAATATGGTCTTGCTTTACTATTTTTCTCTCTCTCATTCTTCACCTTGAATTAGTCTCTCTCCACCTGTTGGCCCTTCAGAGTTGTTACAATCCTGCAGGACAAGTCCGATTCTCAAATAAAATAAAAGCTCGATTGATCATATTTATTTGCAGTTGATGTGGTGGCCAGTTACTGAAACATACCCACATAATGTTGCAAATTTGTATTTAACAACAAAAACAAAAGTTGATGACACAAAATAAATTAAGATGAATAGGATAAACCAAGCTTTTTGCATGTAAACATGTTGAAAGATTTGAAATACAGAACAAATTCCCATTTACAGCACTCAAATACCAGCACATTCTAACTAAAGCAAAGGACTGCGGATACTGGAATCTGAAACCAAAAGAGAAACCAAAACCAGCTTTGACAAAAGGTCAGTTAGACTCAAAACGTCAGCTCTTTTCTCTCCTTCCAGATGCTGCCAAACCTGAGATTTTCCAGCATTTTGTCTTTTGGTACCAGCACATTCTGTTTTGTACAAAGTCTACAGGTTTAACCTATGGTGTCAGCTGATGTTATTACCAGATAACTAAAATTCCAGACAGAGCTGTATCATATTTTGATATGCATTGCTTCTAACAAAGCAGTCTGAAACAAGCACACAATGCACAGATCTTACTTAACATTAAAAAATGTTTAAGAAAACAAATGAAAATAATGAGAGTAAATCAAACCATCTATTTCTTATACAAAAACAAAGATTTTTAAAAATCAGAGTAAAAGGTTATAATGGCAAAATGTTCCTTTACAAATGAAGAAACAAAAGTCTTTGTATCGTATCCAAAGCACAACTCTGGTACAGTACCCAAAATACCACTCATATAATACTCTCACTAAAGTCCCTATATCTAACATTTCACCAATATGTTCAAGTCACTTATGGCTTCAACATTGAGATTAATACGCAGGCTAGCTTCTTCCTGAAGCTATGGATCACCTGCTCAAGTGTACTCAACTTTACATTACCTCTTCAAAGTTTCATCCCAACATTACTAGTCTGGAACCAACATTAACTCTTCACTTTAAAGTGGCTTAATTTATGATATATTTTTCCCTCATCAGGAACACTTGTCTCTATGGTCATCCTTCACAGGACTGCTCAAAACTCAAGTTAAAACACAAAACTTAAAATGTACTACTCTGACACACAAAGCTACCTGGTAAGTTCCCCTGCCAAAGTTCTGAGTGTTACATTTAAGCTTAAATAAAGTTCCAGAAGTCTCAGATAAATGTAAAGCCCCATTAGTTAACTTGCTTTGTTGCAAAACAAAAAGTGTATTACTGGTGCACAAAAACCCATTCATTCATTCTAAAGCCAAGCTTCTCAAGTTGCATGAAAATAAATCACAGTGGTTACTGAAATACTTAGATTAACAATTTCAGTCACAGAAGCACCCCCCTACCCTGTGATTAACTTTTAAAAATACCAAACGCACAATAAATATCACAATTTACATCACACTGAGCTGTTTCGTTCCAATTCTCACACTTGAGAACTTGATTTCCTTTCCCTTGATTATTATCAGAACTGAGCTGAACCTTCATTAGTTTCAAATAACCCTTTAGGGTTCAAACCCATTTTCAAACTAAAACCCTTACACCGAGATAACCTATTCCTTAACTGTTCCGCATTATCTTCTTTTTCCAGGAGAGACTGTTCTTACATCTGAAGTGGAAAAAAAAACAAAAAAAATCGGGGGAGATAGAAAAGGCGAGTTAGAAAGGCATTATTACAAGACTTACAGGGGAATTTAATATACAGGTCGACTTGGTAATGTCTCGAATGAAAAATAATTGGCTGAATGTCAACAATTTTTTGTCGAAGCAGCTTGTGGTACAGCCCATTAGGGAACAGACAATTGTAGATTAGCTAATGTGTATTAAGGCAGACTTAGAGTCATAGAGATGTACAGCATGGAAACAGACCCTTCGGTCCAACCCGTCCAGATATCCCAACCTAATCTCGTTCCACCTGGTCCATATCCCTACAAACCCATCCTATTCATATACCCATCCAAACGCCTCTTAAATGTTGCAATTGGACCAGCCTCCACCATATCCTCTGGCAGCTCATTCCATATACGTACCACCCTCTGCGCGAAAAAATTGCCCCTTAGGTCTCTTTTATATCTTTTCCGTCTCACCCTAAATCTACACCCTCTGGTTCTGGACTCCCTGACTCCAGGGAAAAGACTTGGTCTATTTATCCTATCCATGCCCCTTAATTTTGGAAACCTCCAAAAGGTCACCCCATAGCCTCTGACGCTGCAGGGAAAACAGCCCCAGCCTGTTCAGCCTCTCCCTATTGCTCAGATCTTCCAACCCTGGCAACATCCTTGTAAATCTATTCTGAACCCTTTCAAATTTCACAACATCTTTCCGATAGGAAGGAGACCAGAACTGCACGCAATATCCCAACAGTGGCCTAACCAATGTCCTGTACAGCCGCAACATGACCTCCCAACTCCTGTACTCAAAACTCTGACCAATAAAAGAAAGCATACCAGACGCCTTGTTCACTAGCCTATCTACCCGCGACTCCACTTTCAAGGAGCTATGAACCTGCACTCCAAGGTCTCTTTGTTTAGCAACACTCCACCTCCAATTTTGGTGTCATCTGCAAACTTACTAACTGTACCTCTTATGCTCGCATCCAAATCACTTATGTAAATGACAAAAAGTAGAGGGCCCAGCACCAATCCTTGTGGCACTCCACTGGTCACAGGCCTCCAGTCTGAAAAACAACCCTCCACCACCACCCTCTGTCTTCTACCTTTGAGCCAGTTCTGTATCCAAATGGCTAGTTCTCCCTGTATGCCATGAGATCTAACCTTGCTAATCAGTCTCCCATGGGGAACCTTGTCGAACGCCTGACTGAAGTCCATATAGATCACATCTACTGCTCTGCCCTCCTCAATTTTCTTTGTGACTTCATCAAAAAACTCAATCAAGTTTGTGAGACAGGATTTCCCACGCACAAAGCCATATTGACTATCCCGAATCTTGTCTTTCCAAATACATGTACACCCTGTCCCTCAGGATTTCCTCCAACAACTTGCCCACCGAGGTCAGGCTCACCAGTCTATAGTTCCCTGGCTTGTCTTTACCGCCCTTCTTAAACTGTGGCACCACGTTTGCCAACCTCCACTCTTCCGGCACCTCGCCTGTGACTATCGATGATACAAATATCTCAGCAAGAGGTCCAGCAATCACTTCTCTAGCTTCCCACAGAGTTCTCCGGTACACCTGATCAGCTCCTGGGGATTTATCCACCTTTAACCGTTTCAAGACATTCAGCACTTCCTCTGTAATCTGGACATTTTTCAAGATGTCACCATCTATTTCCCTACAGTCTATATCTTCCATATCCTTTTTCACAGTAAATACTGATGCAAAATATTCATTTAGTTTCTCCCCCATTTTCTGTGGCTCCACACAAAGGCCGCCTTGCTGATCTTTGAAGGGCCCTATTCTCTCCCTAGTTAACCTTTTGTCCTTAATATATTTGTAAAACTCCTTTGGATTCTCCTTAATTCTATCTGTCAAAGCTATCTCATGTTCCTGTTTTGCCCTTCTGATTTCCCTGTTAAGTATACTCCTACTTTCTTGATACTTTAAGGATTCACTCAAGCTATCCTGTCTATACCTGACATATGTTGATTAGGAAACTTAAGATAAAGGAACCCCTAAAGGGCAGAGACCATAATACTGTGGCATTCACCTTGTAGTTTGAGGGGAAAAGCTAGGATCAGATGGAACAGTATTACACGGAGTAAATTTGACTATGAAGACATGGAGGAGGAGCTGGCCACAATTCATTGAAAGGGGAGCCCAGCAATGAAGACAGGAGAGCATCAATGGCAAGTTGCTGAGGGTAATTTAGGAAGTATAACAGTAAGTCAACCAAGGAAGAAGAAACATACCAAGGGGAGGGCAAGGCAACTATGGCTAACAAGGGAAGTTAGGGAGAGCATAAAAGCAAAGGGAAAAAAACAGACAGAACGTGATGAAGATTAGTGGGAAGACTTGAAAAATCAGCAATGGCTAACTAAAAACCTGCCATATGCAGGAAAAGGATGAAATATGAGTGTTATCGAGCTAATATTATAAAATAAAATTGCAAATTTCTTTTAGCTATCTAAAAAGGAAGAGGGGGCAACAGAGGACATTCGACCACTGGAAAAGGAGGCTGGAGGAGTAGTGAGGGGAATAAAAAAAATGGCAGAGGAACTGAATTGGTACTTTGCATCAGTTTAGACAGCGGAACACACCAGCAGCAGATTTGAACTTGAAGAGTTAGAGAGCAGAGCTGAACGCAGCAGCCATCTCAGGAGAAGGTGCTGGGAAAGCTGAAGAGGTCTGAAGGTGGATTAATCACCAGAACGAGATGGACTACACTCCAGCTGACGAGATTGTAGGGGCATTGGTGGTGATTTTTCTGGAATCACTCCGGTCAGGGAGGGTATCGAAGGAGTTGAAAATGGCTAATGGAGCACCCCTGTACACAAAGACAAAGATACAAGATAGAAGATAGGAAACCACAAGCTGGTTAGCCTACCTCAATCTTTGATAAGATTTTAAACTTCATAATTAAGATAGAGATTGTGAAATACTTGTAAGCACATGGCAAAATAGGGAGACACAGCACAACTTCATCAAGGGGAGTCAAGAGTGTGGTGCTGCGAAAGCACAGGTCAGGCAGCATCCAGGGAACAGGAAAAACAAGCCCTTCATCAGGAATGAGGCTGGGAGCCTTGGGGGCGGAGAGATAAATAAGAGGTGGTGTTGGGGGTGGGTGTGGGTAGCTGAAAGTGCATTTGGTGGATAGAGGTGGGGGTAAACGTGAGAGGTCAGAGGGGAGGATGGTGCAGATAGGTGGGAAGGAAGATAGTAACATTTGAGGAATTGGGAAGCTGCAGAAGGATTTGGACAAGCTCGGAGAGTGGGTAAAGAAGTGGCAAATGGAATACAATATCGGAAAGTGTGAGGATATCCACTTCAGGAGGAAGAATAGAAGCAAAGACTTTTTTAAATGGGAAAGGCTTTGGAAATTTGAAGCACAAAGGAACTTGGTACTCTGTTCAGTATTCTTTCAAGGTTAACATGCAGGTTCTGTTGGCAATTAGTAGCATTGCTAGAATACAATAGCAGAAGTGTACTGCTGAGGTTATAAAATGCTCTGGTCAGATCACATTGGGAATTATGTGAACAGCTTTGGGCCCGGTGGCAAAGGATGGACGTGCTGACTCTGGAAGGTTTCCAGAAGACATTGTGCTGCAATGGATCATTGATTGGGAAACTTGTAGACTTGGCAATCAATTAGGACCTTCTGGCAAAAAACAATGCTTGATTGCTGTAAACCACAATCAAGCTGATGCCCTTCAGGTTTGCCCTCTCTGATCATGAAACTCTCAATACATAGAAATTCTCAAATTCTTACCACACAAACCCACCAACACTCTCAAACAAAAACTAACAAACTTAAAAAGACCCAGTACATCCCATGGACAAAACCAACGTCATCTACAAAATTCCATGCAAGACTGCCAGAAACACTACGTAGGACAAACAGGAAGAAAGTTAGCCACGAGGATACACGAACACCAGCGAGCCACAAAAAGACACAACCCTCTCTCCCTTGTAGCCCTTCACACGGAGGAAAAAAAAACACCAATTCGATTGGGACAACACATCTATCCTGGGACAGGCTAAGCAAAGACATGCCGGAGAATTCCTAGAGGCCTGGCACTCCACCACAACGCCATAAACAAACACATAGATCTAGATACCATCTATCAACCCCTCAGAAAATGAACAGGAAATGACATCACCACAAACCCCAGGAACCCCATCCAGGACAAACATATAAATAGAAAGCAGGAGGCAACAGCTTCGCTTCACTTGGAAGTCGCCACTGATGTTACCTAGCCAAGTAATGAAACATCTGGTTATCAAACCTACACCTTAGTGAGCAAACCTACACCCTAAACCTCAACCTGAGCTATAAACCTTCACAAACCTTGCAAAAATTCTCAGTATTACTTGAAAACAGCCTGCAGTTAGCTGAACTCTGACTTTTACTGGTTTAATACTAGACTATTTTCAGTAACTATCAGAAATCTCCCTAAACTAGAGATGAAAGTGGCAAAAAAGAATTGAAAGTTGATGGAAATTAGCTTTAGTAAGATCACATTGAACAAATTAATGGGGCTGAAAGCTGTTAAATCCCCAGTTCCCGATGATCTGCAGCCAAGAGCACTAAAGGAAGTGGATAGAGAGTGTCAAAGCATCCGGATGATTGCTGCAGATTTTAAAGCCACAAATGTCATCCCATTACTTAAGAAGGGAGCGAGAGAGAAAACTGGGAACTACAGACATGCGAGCCACATAGTATTTGGCAAAATTCTAGCACTGACATTAAGTACTAATAAAATAGACACCTGCTTGATAATGATTTGACTAGACTGAGTGGTTGAAGTCTTCAGCAGCCACAACAAGATGCAATGTTGGGCAGACTCAGACTGAACGGCATATTTCAATTTGTATAGCAACTTAGTTACTAAACCAGCCACACACACACTTACTACTCTCACACAGCCAAAAATCCCCATGCCACAAGTTTGATACCAAGTTCGAATATAAATGATATTCAAACAGATTTTTAAAAAAACTCACCTTAGAGCACTACAGTATCCTTCATTTGATACCATCTCTCCATATTCTTCGTACCAACTGTCGGACCTCATTTCTCTGCATTGAACCTCATCTGCCACTTATTCTCCTACTCCACTGTTGTTGACATCCTGTTGAAGGTCTACACAGTCCTTCTCACAGTTTACACACATCCCAAGTTTTACATCATACACTAGCGCTGAAATTGTCCCCTGCACACCAAGATCTGGGCAGCACGGTGGCACAGTGGTTAGCACTGTTGCCTCACAGCGCCAGAGACCCAAGTTCAATTCCCGCCTCAGGCGACTGACTGTGTGGAGTTTGCACATGCTCCCACTGTCTGCATGGGTTTCCTCAGAGTGCTCCAGTTTCCTCCCACAGTCCAAAAATGTGCAGATTAGGTGAATTGGCCATGCTAAATTGCCCGTAGTGTTAGGTGAAGGGGTAAAATGTAGGGGTTGCGCTTCGGCGGATCGGTGTGGACTTGTTGGGCTGAAGGGCCTGTTTCCACACTATAAGTAATCTCATCTAATCTAATCTCAATCATTTACAATGGAGAAGCAACAGGGATCCTCGCCTGACCCCAGGAACTCCAGTGCAAACTTACTACCACACACAAAAAAACATGAATTGCAACACACTTTCCCACCAATTTTGTGTACTTGCTCCTTTTATTTCAAGGGCCATAGATTTCCTCAAATCTATTGTGTGACATTGTATCAAACATTTTCTGCAAGTCCACATATGGCACATCAACGGCCTTCTTGTCAATCCAGTTGTTATCGCTTCAATAACTCCAGTAGACATGAAACTAATGTTCCAAAGAACAAAGAAAATTTACAACCCAGGATCAGGCCCTTCGGCCATCGAAGCCTGAGCTGATCCAAATCTACTGTCTAAACCCGTCACCCAATTCCTAAGCATCTGTATCCCTCTGCTCCCCACCTACTCATGCATCTGTCCAGACTCATCTTAAAATTAATCTACCATGCCTGCCTCTACCACCTCAGCTGGCAACTTGTTCCAGACACCTCCCACCCTGTGTAAAGTACTAGCCGCGTGTATCCCCCTTAAACTTTTCACCTCTCACCTTGAAAGCGTGACTTCTTGTTATTGAAGGCGAGAGTTCTACCACTGAACCATCAATGCAACACACCCTCACTAAGACCACACTAGCACCTTCAAATGAACCAATAAATTTTCATTTATTACTTCTACCCTGAATAATTGTTTCTGTTAGCTTTCCCATCACCAAAGTCAAATGGAACCGTCTGTAATTGCCTGACTTGTCTTTACAATTTTGAACGATGGCATCATGTTTGCAAAAAGTTAAAAATTACACAACATCAGGTTATAGTCCAACAGGTTTATTTGAAAACACTAGCTTTCAGAGTGTTGCTCCTTCATCAGGTGTTGTGCAGCATAAAACTGCAAGACACACAATTTGTAGCAAAAAGTTTACCGTGTGATGTAGTTGAAATTATGTATTGACAAAGAGCTGGATTGTTTGTTGAGATAATGTATCGAGGGTGCTAGCTCCCTCTAACAGCCTGTCTGTGCCACAATGCTCAGACAGATTCTAATCTAAAAAATGGATTTGAGAGTGTAAAGGGGTTTTAGTCTGTGAGAGGGTGTCTGGGAGCATATGTGAGAGTGTATGAGAGAGGGTCTGAGCGTGTGCGCGTGCATGCACGCACATGTGTGTGCGCGCGTGCATGTCCACCTGTGTGTGTGTATAGTGAAATGGGGTCACCTGGAGTATGACATGAACCCAAGGTCCCAGTTGAGACCATCCCCATGGGTACCAAACTTGGCTGTCATCCTCTGCTCAGTCACTTTTCGTTGGTGCCTGTCCCGAATTCTGAAGTTATACATGAGTGCCAGATTCATCAGCTGTACCCAAAAGGTAGAGCAGAACATCACCCGATCACAACGAGAGCCATCCACGCTCTCAAAATCAATCACAACAACAACATTGTCATCAAATCAGCAGATAAAGGAGGATCCATCGTCATTCACAACAGATTACATCAAGTGTACCGAACAAACAGGAACACCACAGGCAACTATCGGCCGATCTGACCAAACAGCACACCTGTGACCTAAACGCATTAATCAGGACTTTGGACCCATTTCTTGAGAGTTCCCTACACTCACTCATCTCATGTACTTCTCACAAAGGCCACTTTTACTGCCTTCCGAAGATACACAAAGCCAATACACCGGGATGTCCCATCGTATCAAGCAATGGGACTCTGAAAACCTCCTGGCTATGTCGAAGCCATCTTGAAACCCATTGTACAAGGGATCCCCAGACTTCTTACAGAAATTCAGCACCCATGGACCACTCGAACCAGGAACATTCCTCATCTCAATGGACGTTTCAGCACTCTGCAATGACGGCATCTCAGTAACAGCCTCAGTACTCAACACCAACAACTGCCAGTCTCCAAACACTGTCCTACAACTCATCCGCTTTATCCTCGATCACAACGTCTTCACCTTGGACAACCAGTTCTTCATCCAGACACATGGAACAGCCATGGGGACCAAATTTGCATCCCAATATACCAACATTTTCATGCACAGGTTTGAACAAAACTTCTTCTCTGTGTCAGACCTCCAACCAACACTGCACACCAGGTACATTGATGACATTTTCTTCTTCTGGTTCCATGGAGAGAAATCAACAAGTTTCATCCCACTATCAAACTTACCATGGACAACTCTCTATCTGTCTCATTTTTGGTCACATTCATCTCCAAGGATGGGCACCTCAGCACCTCAATCTACGCAAACCCACGGATAACCTCACAATGCTACACTTTTCCAGCTTCCACTTGAAACATTAGAACAGCCATCCCCTATGGACAAGCCCTACACATACACAGAAGAACCACAATGACCTCCTCAGGAGAGGGACACGAGCTGTAACCGACCGGGTCCCTTCATTGTCCAGTACTTCCCAGGAGCTGAAAAACGACACCATGTTCTTTATAGCCTGCAACACATTATCAATGAAGTTGAGCATCTCTCCAAGACCTTCCCTACACCTCCACTTCTCGCCTTTAAACAACCACCAAAACTCAAACAGACCATGGTTCAAAGCAACCTGCCTGGCTTTCAGGACAATACTACACAACCTTGTCTTGGGAGATGCTGCAAGAAGTGTCAGAGTATCCTTACGATACCATCATTGCGCGTGGGGAAGCCTTCCACCATGTACGTGCAGGTACTCATGCGACTCGGCCAACGTTATTTATCTCATTCGCTGCAGGCAAGGATCCCCTGAGGCACGGTACATTGGCAAGACCAAACAGACTACGGCAACAGATGAATGAACACCACAGAACAAACAACAGACAGGAGTGTTCCTTCCCAGTCAGAGAACACTTCAGTGGTCTGGGACATTCGACCTTGGACCTTCGGGTGACTGTCCTCCAAGGCAGACTTCACGATAGGCGACAACGAAAAGCGGCCAAGCAGAGGCTGATAGCCAAATTCAGTACCCATGGGGATGGCCTCAACCGGGACTTTGGGTTCATGTCAGACGACAGGTGACCCCATTGCACTGCACTACACACACACACACACACACACACACACACACACACACACACTTTGAGTCTCTCTCAAAGGCACACACATTCCCACACACACCCTCAAACCCCTTTAAACTCACACACATACGTACACCCTCTCGGACACTCATAACCCACCTCAACACACGCACACGTACAAGATTGTGGGGTGAATTTGTACTTGCAGAATTACATTTTACTTTGCTCAAAACTGCATGAATCCATGCAAGATTCTGTAAATCTGTTTTTTAGATTAGAATCAGTCTGACCATTGTGGTAGACAGCCTTACAGGGAGCTAACACCTTCAATACATTATCTGGACTAACATGACACCAATTGTTAAAGTTCACTTGAGAATGTCACTTTTCTATAAAAAAGTTTTGTGATTTACATAAGTATAAACTGAAACCAGCATGGTCATTCTTAACAATGAGTCTGAACAAACAATCCAGGCTTTCTAAACATAAGTTTACACTGTAATATAGCTGAAGTTATGCTACAAATTCCGTGTCTTACCAACTTCTTCTCCACAACCACCTGAAGGAGCAGCGCTCTAAAAGCTAGTGCTTCCAAATAAACCTGTTGGACTATAACCTGGTGTTGTCTGATGTTTAAACTTTGTACACCCCAGTCTCACACTGGCATTTCCAACTCATGTTTGTCGTTCTCCAAACCTCCGACACCACTCCCAGAATCCAGAGAAGACTGAAAGATCTTCATTGTCCGAGCAATTTCCACTCTCACCTTCAAATTCTCTCATCTGATCGCGGTCTCGTATCAATTTGAAATATTCACAGCTATCCTCTTGGCTACCAATTTTAAACCCTTCCAGTGATGTTTCCTTGCCAGTCACCATGCCCTGCGTAGCACCTATCTCATCGGTAAACAAAATAGATGCAAAATATGCACTGAATATCTCAGTTATGCCTCTTCCCTCCATATACAAAATCCCCTTGGTACCTTTTTTTTTTTTACAGGTACAAGAAACTGTTTTTCTTTTATGTCAGCTGCCAGTCCTTTGCTCAGCTGTTTGTGCCTTGTGTGTTTTCATCTCCCTCCCGAATTCAACTTGATTCTTAACTGTATTAATATCCAACAACTATCAAAAACATGCACTCTGGTTTGCTACTTAGTTTGTTTTTCTTCCATGGAGTTCTGTATTTGTTGACATACCTTTCCCTTTTGAAGAGATATACCTTGACTGTGTCCTATCCATCTCCTGTTTGAAGGTTAAGCCGATTGTTCTGCCATCCTTTGATTCCAGCCCATCAGGCCCAGGTCAATTGTTAACTCATTCAAGTCAGTTCTCTTCCAGTTGATCACTCTTACTCTAGATTGTTCATTGTTATTTTCCACCATCATTCTAAACTTTATGATGTAATGACCATTGTCCTCTCAATGTTGCCCTGTTGACAGTTCATCCAACTGCACTCCTCATTGTCAAGAACCAGGTCAATCAGTTCATCCCTTCTCATGAGACTGGACACATATTACTAACTCTTGTCCTATCACGGTAGGAAATTCTCCTGGATACAAATGCAGTACATTTGTCTCCTTGCTACCCTTCCCACCATAACAATCTCAGTCTAAATTCAGAGAAGTGAAGTCCCCATTACAAATACTCTGTTTGCAGATTTGTTTCTGCACATCCTTCTTATAAATGATATAAAACGCTTGAAGCACAAAGGACTAAGGGCAGCATACTGCTCTAGATAGAAACCTGTTTGACAGACAGGAAACAAAAAGAAGGAGGAATAAATGGGTCTTTTTCCAAATAGCAGCAAGTGACTGGTGAAATACCACAGGAAATCAGTGATGGGACCCCAACTACTCACTACATATTAATGATTTAGATCAATAAACTAAATGTAACATCTTCAGGTTGGCAGATGGAACAAAATGTGCTGGGAGAGTGTACTGTGAGAAGGATGGAGCGATATTACAACTGCATCGCAGCAGAAGTATAATGTGGATAAATGTGAGGTCATCAACTTGGAGTTGTAAAAGCAGGAAAGCAGATTATCTAAATAGCTGTCGATTGTGTCCTTATGCACCCAGCTCAACACACTCCACACAGTCACACTCTCACACCCAGCTTATGTTCAAAGTAAGGATGCTGGTGCAGGTGGTGATGAAAGTGTTAAATAGTATGTTGGCCTTCATAGTAAGAGAAACCAAGTACCTTGCTGCAACTGACAGGACCTTGGTGAGACCAAACCTGGAGTACTGTCTGCAGTTTGGTGTTGTTATGTAAGGAAGGATGTTCTAACTTTGCAAGGTTTACCAGACTGATTCCAGAGATGGCAGCACTACATCGGAAGAGAAATTTGATTTATAAGATCTATACTTACTGGAGTTGACAGAATTTGGGGTACAGGAGGCTCATAGAAACCTATACAATTCCAAAAGGAGTTGATACAGTAAACCCATGAAGGACATTCCAGGCAAATGGAGAGTCCTCAACTACTGGTCTCAAACTAAGGATATGGAGCAGTTAGCAATGGGAGGAGAAGAAATTCCTTCACCCGTAGGACAGTAAGCCTGTAGAGTTCTGATGAAAAGAAAGCTGTTGAAGTGAAACACAATGTTTTCAAGGAGAGGTTGTAAGCTTGCTCATTGAGCTGGCAGGTTTGTTCTCTGACATTTCATCACCATGCTCGGTGACATCATCCGTGAGCCTCCGATGAATCATTGATGTTCGGTACCACTTGATATTCAGGTAACTTTGTCTGTTCTGGTGGGTGATATCATTTCCGACTCTGTTTCTGGGAGATTGCATGTTTGTTAACAAAGCTCCGGGTTTGAACGAGGTCTCTAGGAATTCCCACGCGAATCTTGGTTTAGCCTGTTCCAGGATCGACGTATTGTCCCAGTCGAACTGGTGTCCCTTTTCGTCTATGTGTATGGATACTAGTGATAGTTGGTCATGTCTTTTGGTGGCTAATTTGGTGCTATTCACATCAATAAACATCACCCTCTCCAGAGAAACGTTGGCTTGAACTGTCAGATGAACCAAGAACACGGACACCTGACAGCACCAACTCCATCAGCAAGGACCGCATCCTCAAACTGGTAGACCTGTGCCTCACAACCCACTTCATCTTCCACAATGAGATCCACAAACAAATAACACGACGCCCAAGGGATCACCATTATCAGGACTCTTAGCAGAAGCAGAGGTTAGAATGAACAGCCCTTCCCATGATCCAGCCCAAGCTCTAGGTCCGCTATTTGGATAACACCTTTGTCATCACAAAACGCAACAAATTTTAAGAAACCCACAAACACACAACATCCTTACCAGAAAAAATTTTACCAACGAAGAAGAGAACAGACTCCCCTCCCTAGATGACACAGTAGAACGAAAAGACATTGGAGAGCTGCAGACCAGCGTCTACAGGAAAGCCACACACACTGACCAGATATTCAACTACAGGAGCAATCATCCCGACACCCACAAAAGCAGCTGCATCAGGACATGGTTTAAGCCACAACACACTGCAGCACCCAGGAACTACAAGAAGCTGAGGAAAAACACCAAGACAACGTATTCAGGAACAACAGGTACCCGGTAAGCGCAGTCCACTGATTCCTGCACAACAGACCTAAACAAGACGACAACACACCCATAGACTCTAGCCACCCTGCCACATATCAAAGACACCTCAGAGATGATGACCAAACTATTCCGGCCCCGAGGCATCAAGGTAGCCAACAAACCTATCACCACACTGAAAAATTTAAAGGACCCCATACCAACAGAACAAACATCATTTGCAAAATACCCTGCGAGGACTGAAACAAACATTAGATTGGACAAACCAGCATAAAACTAGCCACAAGGATACATGAGCACCAACTAGTCACTGAAAGACATGACCAACTATCACTCGCAGTCATACGTACAGACAAAGAGGGACACCAGTTCGACTGGGATAATACACCCATCCTGGGACAGGCGAAACAAACCCATGCACCGGAATTCCGAGAAGCCTGGCATTCAAACCAGAACTCCATCAACAAACAAATAGATTTGGACCCCATTTACCAACCTCTCAGAAACAGAACCGGAAGTGATACTACCCACCACAACAGAGCAAAACACATTAATCCAAAGCTGGCCAGTACATCAGCGCTTCACCGAAGGCTCACTGATGATGTTACATAGTATGGTGACAAAATGTCAGAGAACAAATCTATCAGCTCAGTGAGCCAACTTTGAACCTGATCCACAATATGAGCTACAAATCTTCTCAAAAATAATTTGAGGAGGAAAAGTTAGACAAAATTCTGAGGGTTAAAGGGATAAAAAAGGTATGGGATGAAATCAATAACGAAGTATTGAGTCAGATGATCAACCATGATCATACAGAACATCAGAGCAAGCTCAAACAATCACATGGCTGCTACTTTTCCTACTTTCTAGTAGTGTGCCATCTATGGATTACACTAATGTAATTGCATCCGTATGATTCTTTAGCTCTTGACAAATTAATTTGTTCATCTTCTGGATATATACTTTTCCTCCAGCACAATAGTGATTTCTTGATCAAAAACTCAATTTTTCCTCATTCCTATTTTCTCAGACCTTGTTATAACCAGGTACATTTAAATGTCCAGATCTTCCTCAAATGCAGTCTTTGTTATCAACATATCATCACCTACATTTGTCTGTAACTTGTCAATCTTATTCATTAAGATTTGTGCATTCACGTACATGCATCCAAATTGATTTAAACTTCATTACTTGCTCTTTTACTCAGCCTCAACTTATTACTTCACCTTTGTATTGGAGTGCTGTCTGCCCCTCCCAGCATTAGGAGCATTCTGGCATGACTCTCCAATTGCATCTCCTGGCTCTAACATGCCTGCTGACTTAGTTTAGCAACTTCCAAATGCACAAGCAAAACTCTTGCAAGGAGTTCAGATTCATTTCTGCATAGCGGCAACTGGTCATGCTTTACAGTGACAATCTCTCCTCAGATTGTGTCAGTGTCACAGGAGCCTAATCCCTCCCTCCATTGCACATGTTCAGCCACACCTCCACTGGTCTTAGCTGATTCATTCTCTATGCATTTCCAAGTGGCATTGCAAGAAATCCAGAGATGACACCTTTTGAGGTCCTGCTTCTAATTTTCTACCAAGCTGCCTAAAGTCAGATTGACTAACTATAGCATTTGTTTCAAATATGTACCATGCTGGCTGTTCAATGTCAATAGAAGTAACTGTTCACTTCATAACTGAAATACCCCCCATCACTACTGCTTTCTGACTCATGTATCTCACCTCTTCATCTGGTGCCACAGCATTGGTTTTTGCAGCTCTCTTTTAAATAGCCATCATCCTCACCACAAGCAGGAACTGGAGCAACGTCGCTGGGGAATGTGAACTGGGAGAAGCAGTTTAAGGGTAAATCCACATCTGGTATGTGGCAATTTTTTAAATGCCAGCTGATTACAATTTAGGACCAGCACCTTGTGAAAAAAGGATAAGGATGGCAAGATTCAGGAACATTGGATGACGAGAAATTGAGCGTTTAATCAAAAAGAAAACTTTGGTATACCTGAGGTTTAGGAAACTGAAGACAGACAGAGCTCTCAAAGAATACAAAGATAGCAGCAAATAACTCAAACATGGAATTAGAAGGGCTGAAAGGAATCATAAAATTTCTTTGGGCAACAGGATTAAGGAAAATCCCAAGGGGTTTTATACACAAAGGAGCAAGAGGGTAATTAGGGAAAGGATAGGTCAAGGACAAAGGAAGAAATGTGTGCGCAGAGCCAGAGGAAGTGGCTGAGATCCTCAAGGGATGCTTTGCATCAATATTCACAAAGAAGAATATGGTGAATGGTGAGTATGTTGATCGTCTCGGGCATGCAGGAAAAAAAATGGTGGTCATAAACTCATAGTTGAGTGTTTTGAAAAGCATCAAGGTATTCAAGTTCTCAGGACCAGATGGGATCTGTTCCACAATGTTGAAGGAGGTGAGGAAATTGCTGGGGCCTTGTATGAAATCTTTTATTCATCTTAGTCACAGGAGACATCCCACAGAACTGGAGAATAGCCATCCTTGTTCCCTTGTTTAAGGTCAACATTTGAAAAAGCATTAATTCATTAAATAGTAGGTAGAGTAGCTTTGTGCAGGGAAGGTTGTGTCTCAGAAGTTGAGTTTTTTTGTGCAGTAAATAGGAGTCGTACAGCATGCAAACAGATCCTTCAGTCCAACTAGACCATGTTCCCAAACTAAACCAGTCCCACTTGCTTGCATTTGGCCCATATCCCTACAAACCTTTCCTATTCACCAACTTACCCAAAGGTCTTTCATATGGTGTAAATGTACCTGCACCTACTACTTCCTCAGACAGTTCATCCCATACACAAACTGAGAAAGCAGTTGACGTTTTGAGTCTAACTGACCCTTTGTCAAAGCTTGGGGTCAGTTAGACTCAAACCATCAGCTCTTTTCTCTCCTTACAGATGCTGCCAGACCTGCTGAGATTTTCCAGCATTTTCTCTTTTGGTTTCAGATTCCAGCATCCGCAGTAATTTGCTTTTATCTGAAAAAGAAGTTGCTCTTCATGTCCTTTTTAAATCTTTCTTTCTCAACTTAAAAAAAACTCGAGTTTTCAAATCCTTCACCCTAGGGAAAATATTCGTCATGCATTTTATCTCTGCTTTATCCATGATTTCATAAATCTTTGTAAAAATCATCTCTTCATTATCCTGTACTTCAGTGAAAAAGGTCCCATCCAACCTCTCCTTATTTTTTCTGAACCCTCAGCAATTTAATGATATCCTTCTTATACAAGGGTGACCAGAACTGTACACTGTTCTCCAGAAGAGGTCTTACCAACGTGCGGTAGATCCGCAATATGATATCCCAACTTTTATCGTTAAAGGCCTGAGCAATGAAAATAAGCATGCTAAACACTTAAACCATCCTGTCTACCTGCGACGCTAATTTCAAAGCTTTAACTACTCGAATCCAGAGATCTGTTTTCAAAACAACCTAAAAGCCCTACTTTCATTTAGAAAGTCCTGCCCTTGTATGTTGTTCCAAAATGCACGACCTTGCATTTAGCCAATTTAAACTCTGTCTGCACTCTTCAGTTCATTGACCCAATTGATCATGATCCCTTTGTAATCCTAGATAACCTTTCTCATAGTTCACAACACTATCAATTTAGGTGTCATCTACAAACATATCCTGTATTTTCATCAGAATCATTTATATGACAGACAACAGTGGACCCTGTACCTGCCCCAGGGACTGGTCACAGGCTTCCATCTGAAAAACAATACTCCACCAGCACCTTGTCTCCGTCAAGAGAATTTTCTATCCAATTGGTAAGCTCACCCTGTATCTCATGTGATCTAACTTTACTCATTCGCCTTCCATCCAGAACCTTGTCACGGGCTTTATTCATGTCCAAGTAAACAATGTCTACCACTCTGCCCTCAATCCTTTTGGTTACACTCTCAAAAAACACAATCAAGTTTGAGACACACTATTTCCCCAGCACAAATCCATGTTGACTATCCCTAATCAGTCCTTGCCTCTCCAAGCACATATAAAATCTCCTACCTTTTAGAATCACCTCCAACAACTTAGCTACCGTTAATATCAGGCTCACAGGTCCATAGTTCCCAGACTTCTCCTTACAACCTTTCTTCAACAAAGACGTTAACATCAGCCACACTCCAGTCGTCCGGCATCTCACCTGTGGGTTTACGTTGAAAGAAATATTTCTGATAGGCCCCGTACAATTTCCTCCCTAACCTCCCACAAAGTCCTGGGATATACGTGATCTGGTCTGGAGAGTTATCAACCTTGGTGTTTTCTAAGACCTCCAACACTTACCCTTCTGTGGTGTGAACTGTTTCTAAAACATCAATATTTATTGCCCTGAATAAATGTTAGAACTCCTAATATCAACAACATTAGAGGGATTTAGCTGAACAGGTCACAGTTCTCTGAAAGTGGCAACACAAGTGGATAAGCTGGTCAAGAGAGTATATGGCATGCTTGCCTTCATCAGTTGGGTTTGTTGTAGCTGTACAGAATTTTCGTTTGGCCATGTTTGGAATATTGCATATTGTGTTGTCCCCACAGTACCAGAAGGATGTGGAAGCCTTAAAAAGGGTGCAGAAAATGGTTATCAGGACATTGCCTGGTTTGGAGGATATGAGCAGACATAGGATAAAGTTAGCTTGTTTTTACTTGAAGGGTGAGGGACCGGCTGATCAAAATTCACAAAACTCAAGAGACGTAGACAGAATCAATTGCTATCCTGGGAAAAAGATTCCAACATCAATTTCTAAGCGACACTGGTTTAAGGTAAAAGGGGGCTAAGTTTAGAAAAGATGTGAGAGGCAAGGTTTTCATCCCCCTACAGGGGGTGGAAAATGCCTGGAATAGCAACTTTTAAGAGACATCTTGACAGGCATGTGAGTAAACAGGCATAAGGTGGGTATTAACTAGATAGAGGCAAACGGTTTTTAGTTCAGAAAGGCATTGTGTTGGCACAATCTTGGTGGACCAAAGGGTCTGTTCCTGTGCTGTACTGCTATTCCTCAATCGTTCCACAAATCAAATGCCCTACACAAGTCCATAAAGTTCTAATATTACCTATGCTGGTTTAGAACTTGCTATTTTTCAACACTGGAGATGGAACAGTCCCCATAACAGCCGTTCAACAACAAACTCATTACTTTCTTGTGCTATCATTGTGGCTACATTTTGGTGCTAACTCACATTTTGGACGATGTGCTCCTCCCTACCTTCGTATCCAAAGCCAAGCTGCTATCTCTCCTCTCACCATCTACTCATGAAGATTTAATAAATTTTACCTAAAATGAACATTTCCTCTTTTCCAATATCAATTTCATTTTGGCATCTTTACAAATGGCCCATGACATCCATAAAAGGACATGCAACAGACAGATCAGTCAACTGGACTGAAGAAATGTCAGGCGAGAAACCTCAATTTTTATATGCAAAATAAAAGAAGGATATAATGAGCAAAAGGAAAACATGAATACAAAACAAAACTTTTTTTGAAAAACCAGAAATGAGATTTCTTTTTCATGTTTTTGAGGAACATCACACACAAAAAACTGTTTGCCAAAGCCAAAGAGGTTATCCTAAACTAGCGAACAAAGTAGGTGGTTTACAAGTTCAGTTCTGATAAATGACCGTCAACCCTATCGTTATTTGTAAGCCAGAACACTATGAACTGTTCAGTGCACATCAAATCAGTCAGCTTTAATGGTCTCCCTTGTGATACAGATCTCAAGGAGATTATGAAACTATGATGTAGTAAAAGCTCAAAAATTTCAACAGCAGCCGACAGTGGCTTGCTGTGAGAAAGGATTTTGGCAATTAATTTGTCATGACGGAGTCTGAACTGAGGAGACCTATAAACAAAATTAAAGGAGGCAAAATTGAAAATGAAAACATAGTATGAGGCAGTAAATGCATGAATTTGGAGCAGGAGTAGGCCATTTGTCCCTTTTAGCCTGCTCGGTCATTCAACAGCATCAGGACTGATTGGATTGTGGCCTCAACTCTATATTTATACCTAACCCCAAAAATGTTTCACTTCACAACCAAGAATCTGTCTACCCCTGCTCTAAAAATATTAAATCATTGCTTCCATCATTTGCTAGAAAAGGCAGGCCCCCTTAATCTCCCAATCCTTAAAAAAAAACTTCCTCAGCTCAGGCTTAAATGCGAGATCACTCATTTTTAAACTCAGCCCTAGTTCTAATCTCTCGTTCAAGAAGAAACATTTTTCCATGTCCAAAATATCACTTTCAGTCAGATCACTCCTTATGGATGCAGGCCCAGTCTGTCCAATCTTTTCTCATAGGGTAATCACTGAACTCATGTCACTTTCATTCAATGAAAGCTGTACCCAAGATTACACTGTGGCATCAGGAACACTCAAATGCAAGTAATCCTTATAGTTATATTTTATTCCCCTACAATGAAAAACAACTTGCAAATCACTTGTTACATCCACAAACTAACTTTGTGATTCATGTTCCATGATACACAGATCATTCTGCACCCCCATTTTACATTCTCTCGTTCCATTTAAATAAAATGCTGAATTTCTATTCTTCCTGCTCAAATGGACAATTCTGTATTTTCCCACATTACCTTTCATCTGCCAAATCATTTAATCGAAGATCAATCACACCGAGACTGATGTACAGCCAAAGTGTGTCTGTGGGATTTTGGAGCAACATGGCAATTTAGCACAGGGGAAAAGAGAAGCTTTTTGCTTTTCATTTGGATTCACAGTTTAAAATACGTTTTAAAAACAGGATAAATTGAAGCACAAGATCAGGGAACCAGCCCAGAACTGAGTGAAATCACAGTAAAGTTATAGTTCAGTGGTTGGCAATAGCTACTAACTTGATGACTATAAATTACTTTCACAGTGAAGGTGAAAAGGACAAAGTATTTTCTATATTAACACGTAGCAGTTAAACAGGTTGGGTTTCGATTCACTAGAGTTTAGAACAATGAGACTTGATCTCATTGAAGCATAGGATTCTTGAGGGGTTTGACAGGGTAAATACTGAAAGGATATTTCCTCTCATGGGAGAGTCGAGGAGCAGAGTGCATAGTCTCAGAATTAAGAGATACCAATTCAAAACTGAGATAATGAAAAATTTCTTCTTTCAGAGAGTTCTCTCTCTTTGGAGCTCCTTGTCACTGAAAGCCACGAGGGCAAGTCCTTGCATATAGTTGAGGCGGAGATATCAACCATTATCCTACTGAATGGCAGTGCAAGCCCAAGGAACTAACCAACCTCCTGAAATGGCAGAGGAACTGAATAGATACTTTGCATCAGTTTTCACAGTGGAAGATACCAGCAGCATACCATAACTTCAAGAGAGTCAAGGAGCAGAGGGAAGTACAGTGACTATCGTGAAGGCGAAGATGTTGAGGAAGCTGAAAGATCTGCAAGTGGATTAAACACCTGGACCATATGGTCTACACCCCAGAGTTCTGAAGTAGATTGCAAAGGCATCAATGGTGATCTTTCAGGAATTGCTCGGGTCCAGGAGAGTTCCAAGAAACTGGGAAACAGCTAACATAACACTCCTGCTCGAACATGAGGGAGTTAGAAGACAAGAAGCTTTTGGCTAGTTAGCCTACCTCAGTGGTTTACATTTGAGATTTCATTATTAAGGTTGAAATTGCTGAGTATTTGGAAGCACATGGCAAAATAAGGCAAAACAGCAGTGCTTCATCAAGGGGAGGACATGCCGGACAAATTCATTCAGATTTATTTGAGGAGTTAACAAATAAGTTAGACAAAGAACAACCAATGGATGTAATCTATTTGGATTTCCAAAAGGCCTTTGTGGTGATGCCACACAGAAAGCTGCTAAATGGCAGTCAGTGCAAGGTACTGGCATGGATAGAAGACTGGCTGACTGGCAGAAGACAGAGTTGGGATAAAAAGATTCTTTTTCATGGTAGCCAGTGACTAGTGGGGTTCCACAAGGGTCAGTGTTGGGACTGCTACGCTTCACATGATATATTAACAAACTAGACAGAAGAACTAAACATTTGCATATGACACACAGGTGGAGGAACAGGCAGTGTTAAGGAGAAGGACTGTAGAAGGACTCGGACATGTAAGACAAATGAGCAAAGAAGTGAAAGATTGAATACAATGTGGCAAAATGTGAGGTTATGTACTTGAGTAGTGAGAATAAAGGCAGAGACCATTTTCTTTATAGAGTCAGGCTTTGGAAATCTCAAGCACAAAATCAACTTGCCAGTCCTATTCAGGATTGTCTTAAGATTAACATGGAGGTTCAGTTGGCAATTAGGAGGGCAAATGCAATATTTCAAGAGGTTAGAATACAAGTGCAGAGATGTACTGCTGAAGCTGTATAAGGGCTCTGATCAGAAGGTATTTAGAATGTTGAGAGCAGTTTTGAGAGCAAGGAAGGATGTGCTGGCATTGTAGTGGGTCCAGAGGTGGTTTACAAGACTGATCCAGAGGATAAAGAGTTTATCACAGAGTCGTACAGCATGGAAACAGACTCTTCAGTACAACTCGCCCATGCTGACCAAGCTTCCCAAACTCAACTTATCTCATTTGAATGTATTTGGCCCACATCCCTCTAAACCTTGCTTATTCATATACCTTTCCAGAAGTCTTTTAAAATGTTGCAATTGTACCTACATCAACCGCTTCCTCCGATAGTTTTTTCCACATACTAACCACTGTGTGAAAAAGTTGCCTGTCGGGTGTCTTTTAAATCATTCTTGCCTCATCTTAAAAAAATGCCCTCCAGTTCCGAACTCCCTCACCCTAGGGAAACGAGCTTTGCTATCCACCGAATGTGTGCCCTGCAAGATTTTATGAACTTACAAGGTCACCTTCAACCGCCGACGCACCAGTGAAAAATGTCTAAGCCTATCCAGTGTATTTTTACAGCTCAAACCCTCCAGTCCGAGTAACATTATTATAAATCTTTTCTCAACCTGCTCCAATTTAATAATATCCTTCCGATAGCAAGGCGACCAGAACAGTACACAAAAACTGGCCTCACCAACTTTCTGTACAACCTCAACATGACATGCCAACTCGTATATTCAGTGGTCTGAGCGATGAAGGCATGCCTGCTAAACACCTTAACTACCAAGTCTAAGCATGGCACAACTTTCCAAAAACTATGTAGGGACCAAACCCCCTAGCGTTTCTTTTCAACACAACCCAGGGCCCGACCATTAATTGTACAAGTCCTGCACTTATTTGTTTTACCAAAATGCAACACTTCACATTTATTGACAAATTAAACTCCATCTGCTATATCTCAGCCGGTTGGCTTAATTATCAAGATCCTTTTGTAATTTTAGATAACCTTCTTCATTGTCGATTAAACCGCCAATCTTGGTGTCATGTGCAAACATATTACCATGGCTCCTAAATTTTCTTCCAAATCATTTATATAAATGACCAACAGCAGTAGATCCAGTACTAATTCCTGTGGAATACCACTGGTCAATCTCACAAGCTTCCAATTTGAAAAACAAACCTCCACCGTCACCCTCTGTTTGCTACCATCAAGTTAATTTTGTATCCAATTGGTCAGCACTCCCCAAATCCCACGTGATCGAATTTTACTAATCAGTCTGTGGAACCTGGTTGATGTAGATAACATTCAATCTTAGCCCTCAATCGTTTTGGTCACATCCTCACAAAACTCAACCAAGTTTGAGAGACATGATTTCTCAAACAATAAAGCCACTCGGACTGTCCAAATTCTTATAAATCCGCTCTCTCAGAATCTCCTCCAACAATTTACCTACCACATGTCAGACTCAGTGGTCTATAGTTCCCAGGGTTCTCCTTACAGCCTTAACTTAAGAAACATTAGCCACCCTCCAGTCTTCCAGTACCTCACCCATGGCTGTAGGTGATGCAAACATTGCTGCCAGGGGCTCTGCAATTTATTCCCTAATTTCCCACAAAGTCCTGGGAAACGTAATCAGGTCCCAGAGATTTATCCACCTTAGTTTTTTTTTCAGCACATCCTCTTCAAAAATGTGTACTGCATTCAAGACATGAATATTTATTTCTCCCAAGTTGCTTCGCCTCCATGTCTCCCTACACAGTAAAACCTGATGTGTAATTTGTTTAGTATCGCTCCCATCTCCTGTGGTTTCACACATAAATGACCTTGTTTTCTTCAAGGGGCCCTATGCTCTCCCTAGTTTCTCTTCTACCCTTAATGCACTTTTAGAATATGTTTGGATTGTCACTAACCTTATCTGCTGAGCTCTCAAATTTTTGCCCTCCTGATTCATTTCATCTCTTCTGTCTCTACTTTCATATGCATCCTTCTTATTCTTGAACAGAATATCTTTATTCATCCATTATGCCCTGCTCTTAATAGCCTTACTGTTAACTGTAACAGGAACGCAATGCTTCTGAACTCCCATTATCTCACTTTTGAAGTTCAAATTTTCTCCAGCAGTTTGATAGAAATGAAATAAGGCAGATAAAACTAAGAGCAAACTCCACTGTTGTGGGTCTGCAATCACATGCAAAAATCAGACCAGGGTGAGAGAACAGACTAAAATTTCTTAAAGTACGTGAACCAGAAGAGTTTCTTCTAAAAGTAAAAAAGAAAAACAAATCTCAGTTCAATACGAACCAAGACAGGAAGTGGCCAATGTCAGATTTATTAATTTATTGAATTCAAATTCCATGAGTTGCCACTGTGGTGTACAGATTTGTGCCTCCCAAGAACATCCGAACAAGGCTGTGGATCTCCAGTTAGTAACAATCACACAAGACTAGCATTTGCTCTTGAAACCAAAGAATCAATGCCAAAATTGCACCATTACATTTTCTGCATTTCTTGTGTATGGAGTAGGAAGCAGGTTATGACAACATAGTGCTAAATGGGTATGTGTTGGACAGGGTGTTGTGCACTAACAACTTTTTCCATCCGTACAAGAGGAATATCACATTTCTAATACCAGATTAGAACCATACAGGATACAAGACTGGCATACTCAGGGGCAACTATCATATAAAAAGTTGGCATTAAGTTGAGAGAAGTTTTCAAACTTGATATTTCAAGGAGCAAATAGTGAGACACTTTCTACCTGCTATTGAGCAAGATCCCCAGAACACAAATTTAATCTGAAAAGATTTTTTGGAACAAGAAATGCTATTGCCAATAATAGGAGACAATAAAAATTATTTGAATTACCAAAACATATCAAAAATGTCTGTGGGGGAAAGAGATTAGTGCAGATAACTCCAGCTGAGAAAAGGCACAGAAGTTTTCTGGGCCAGGTCCTAAAATTCATTACATTGCCCTATTCATAATCATATGTGCCTTGATCTTCAGTTCTGTATAAGGTATGAACACACCTCCATTTTCTACAACCCATTTCAAGGGCCATTCAAACGAGGAGTGGTTGAGGACTCTGAATTGGTACTCAAGAGTTCAGAAGCATTTGGGACACGGGGTCTGAAATTTTCAGAATACCAAGAGGCCTGGATAAGTGAACGTGGAGAAGATGTTTCCACTAATAGGAGAGATTAGGAGCTGAAGGGATAGCCTCAGAGTGAAGGAATGACCCTTGAGAACTGAGATGAGGTGAGATTGTGTCAGCCAGTGGGTGTTTAATCTGTGGAACTCGTTGCCGCAAAAGGCTGTGGAGGCCAAGTCTTTGAGAGAATTTAAGACAGAGAGAGATTGGTTATTGATCAGTATGGGGATCAAGAGTTATGGGAACAAGGCAGGAGAACCAATTTGAGAAACCTATCAGCCATGACCAAATGGTGGAGCAGATCTAAAATGGGCTAACTGGCATTATGGTCATGTTTGTCATTTGGACCATAGCAGCTTCATTTCACCACTCTCACGTTCGCACTTGATTTCATCAAATAGTGGATCACAACAATACTGGGATCTTTCCCACAAACTTTGACTCCATTTGGTTTGATCGAGTGTGATAATCTGCCAGGAATGTAACTAAATAGTGCATTTCTATATGTTAGCTTTCAGTAAATCCTCTGGGTGTTTTGTTTTGGTCCTCTTCTGTAAATTTGCTCTGAGTGACTTGGAAGGAGATCCACTTGGGGAGCCTGATATCTGAAATACCAATTTTATCATAAAGCCAACAAAGCTGTTGGTGGATGATCATAGCCATATTTGAGAGAGGATGCAGATGATGGTCGTCTTCCCACCTGAGAGATAGGATCTTCTGCAAGCAGCATCGGCAAAAGGAAGCGAATGTTTTGAGGTACCTCCTGTTTTAGCATCACAATCTCATGACAACAGGATATGTCAGACCTGCTGAGTTACTCCAGCATTCTGTTCGTTTATGTAGATGATGAGTTTGGCTTCAGTCTTCATTTGGCATCTTGATCTTGGTGAACACCATTTGGTTTGGTTGAGTGTGATAATCTGCCAGGAATGTAACACAGCTGCCTCACACTGCCATGGACCCAGATTTGGCTCTGGCACTGAGTAACAGTCTGTGTGTAGTCTGCACATTCTCCCAGTGTCTGCATGGGTTTTTGCTGGTCACTCCGATTTTATCTCACAGCCCAAAGATGCATACAGTAGTAGATTTGCCACGGTTAATGTCAGGTTATGGTGTTACGGTGGGCGAAGTGGGTCTGTGTAGGATGCTCTTCAGAGGGTCAGTGCAGACTCAATGGACTGAATGGCCTCCTACTGTTGGGATTCTATGGATTCGTCTTTTAACACTTGCTTCAAGTGTAGTTTGTTAAAAATACAAACCAATGCAGAACAAATCATGTCAATGAGGTGCGTCATCCTCAAAACAGAAGTTCAAGTAGTTCAAATTATCAAATGCTTTCTTTTTCAAGCTCAAGTGTGATCATCTCATCCATGCACAAGGCACAGACTTACATAACTAATGAGAACTGGGCCAACTGCCACTTATACCCTTCAAACTAAAAACTGGATTCTGGTCAGGCAAGGAATCTAAAATTATCATGGGGTCGATGGCAATGTCAAATCTGAAACAAATGCCTTAGCCATGATCTTATTGAATGGTGGAGTAGGCTTGCGGAGATGAACGGTCTTGTTTTGTTCCTGTTCTATGTTTATGGGAAGTAAGTCTTTGTACATCTCAACTTGAAAACTTTCAAATTTCACTTCTTGGAAGAAACAAAATGAAAATGTGTTTACATAGTTCACATTTAAATGTGTTAAAAAGCAAGTTTGCCAATTAAATGACAACTGCAAAAGATACTGCTTGAGCCTGATACGATTTCTTACACTGGTGACAAGACATAGTCATATATAATATGACTATTCAAGTCTGGATCACAATTAACAGTATAGCCATGTGCAAATTGAGTAAACATCTACCAACCACACAGGGAAGCAAATCAGCTCAATTTTCTGCATGACCATGATCATGTAATCTATTAGTTGCACCATGCCTTCTGGATCAGCTGGTTAGAGTTGTGAGAATAATCAGAGATACTTTCCTTATGTCTATAGAATATTTAGATTTATCACAAATGTTTAAATTAAGTTTCAAAATAATCAAACAGACATTAATCAAATAATTTGCATGGTTGTCCCCAAACATTTATTAGTACTTGCTAACAAATATTAAGACAGTATTATTTCTAATTACAGGTCATGGGTTATACAAATATTTTGAGCATCAAACAAGCTCTAAAAATGTGCCCTTAAAAAGGAGATTTGTCATTAAAAAAAATCTCTAATTAAGGTAATCATTCCTAGATATATACCACTTTCATTGCTAAGTGTGCTCCTTGCTTAAAACAGAAGGGAGGACAGCCGATCTGTGGGGCTGCTATTCCTCCCTTTTCACTGAGACATTTTAAACCAAGAAGTTATTGTAAATGTACCACCATAAACTCCATCCTAATTTAGTATTAGGTGCCAGATTTTTAAGTTGTCAAGCAGTAAAAAAAGCAGGGACATCTTTTAAAGCTCATTTTTACCACAGTCAGAAAATTGGTGCTGCATAGTGACTTCTCTTTTAGAAAAGTACAAACTTGTCAGGAGGTGGGACCAAAGATGCTTGAATTTTCCTGTTTGATCTAGTCCCAAGTAACATACACAAGCGAGGACAGAGAATCATATGAGAAGGGCTGAATAGGCTGGGGTTTTTATCCCCCCAGAGCGTAGGAGACTGAGGGGTGACTTTAGAGGATTATAAAATTGAGGGGCATGAATAGTGTGAATAGCCAAGGTCTTTGCCCCAGGTTAGGGGAGCCCAAAACTAAACGGCATAGGTTTAAGGATTAGTAGTGCTGGAAGAGCACAGCAGTTCAGGCAGCATCCAAAGAGCTTCGAAATCGACGTTTCGGGCAAAAGCCCTTCATCAGGAATAAAGGTAGTGAGCCTGAAGCGTGGAGAGATAAGCTAGAGGAGGGTGGGGGGGGTGGGGAGAAAGTAGCAGAGAGTACAATGGGTGAGTGGGGGAGGGGATGAAGGTGATAGGTTAGGGAGGAGGGTGGAGTGGATAGGTGGAAAACGAGATAGGCAGGTAGGACAAGTCCAGACAAGTCATGGGGACAGTGTTGAGCTGGAAGTTTGGAACTAGGATGAGGTGGGGGAAGGGGAAATTTGAAAACTGTTGAAGTCCACATTGATGCCCTGGGGTTGAAATGTTTCAAGGTGGAAGATGAGGGGTTCTTTCTCCAGGCGTCTGGTGGTGAGGGAGCGGCGGTGAAGGAGGCCCAGGACCTCCATGTCCTCGGCAGAGTGGGAGGGGGAGTTGAAATGTTGGGCCACGGGGCGGTGTGGTTGATTGGTGCGGGTGTCCTGGAGATGTTCCCTAAAGCGCTCTGCTAGGAGGCGCCCAGTCTCCCCAGTGTAGAGGAGACCGCATCGGGAGCAACAAATACAATAAATGATATTAGTGGATGTGCAGGTAAAACTTTGATGGATGTGGAAGGCTCCTTTAGGGCCTTGGATAGAGGTGAGGGAGGAGGTGTGGGTGCAGGTTTTACAGTTCCTGCGGTGGCAGGGGAAAGTGCCAGGATGGGAGGGTGGGTTGAAGGGGGGGCGTGGACCTGACCAGGTCGTCACGGAGGGAACGGTCTTTGCGGAAGGTGGAAAGGGGTGGGGAGTGAAACATATTCTTGTTGGTGGGGTCTGTTTGGAGGTGGGGGAAATGTCGGCGGATGATTTGGTTTATGCTTAAGGTTGGCAGGGTGGAAGGTGAGCACCAGGGGCGTTCTGTCCTTGTTACGGTTGGAGGGGTGGGGTCGGAGGGCGGAGGTGCGGGATGTGGACGAGATGCGTTGGAGGGCATCTTTAACCACGTGGGAAGGGAAATTGCGGTCTCTAAAGGAGGCCGCCATCTGGTGTGTTCTGTGGTGGAACTGGTCCTCCTGGGAGCAGATACGTCGGAGGCGAAGGAATTGGGAACACAGGATGGCATTTTTGCAAGAGGTAGGGTGAGAAGAGATGTAATCCAGGTAGCTGTGGGAGTCGGTGGGTTTGTAAAAAATGTCAGTGTCAAGTTGGTCGTCATTAATGGAGAGGTCCAGGAAGGGGAGGGAGGTGTCAGAGATGGTCCAGGTAAATTTAAGGTCAGGGTGGAATGGGTTGGTGAAGTTGATGAATTGCTCAACCTCCTCGCGGGAGCACGAGGTGGCGCCAATGCAGTCATCAGTGTAGCGGAGGAAGAGGTGGGGAGTGGTGCCGGTGTAATTACGGAAGATCAACTGCTCTACGCAGCCAACAAAGAGACAGACATAGCTGGGGCCCATACGTGTGCCCATGGCTACCCCTTTGGTCTGGAGGAAGTGGGAAGATTCAAAGGAGAAAGTGTTAAGGGTGAGGCATAGGTTTACGTTGAGAGGGGTAAGATTTAAAAGGGAGCTGGGCAACAATTCTTTCATGCAGAGGGATACGAGTGCATGGAACAGCCTGCCAGAAGTGGTCATGGAGGCGGGTACAATTAGAACATTTAAAGGCATCTGGATGGGTACATGAACAGGAAGGGTTCAGAGGGATATAAGCCAAATGCTGGCAAGTAGGACGAGAATCACAGAGTCAAAGAGATGTACAGCACGGAAACAGACCCTTCGATCCAGCTCATCCATGCCGACCAGATATCCCAACCCAATCTAGTCCCACCTGCTAGCACCTGGCCCATATCCCTCCAAACCCTTCCTATTTATATACCCATCCAAATGCCTCTTAAATGTTGCAACATACCAGCCTCCACCACTTCCTCTGGCAGCTCACTCCATACACGTACCACCATCTGCGTGAAAAAATTGCCCCTTGTGTCTCTTTTATATCTTTCCCCTCTAGTTCTGGACTCCCCGACCCCAAGGGAAAAGACCTTGGGTATTTACCCTATCCATGCCCCTCATGATTTTATAAACCTCTGTAAGATCACCCCTCAGCCTTCGACGCTCCAGGGAAAACAGCCCCGGCCTATTCAACCTCACCCTATAGCTCATGCTCCAATCCTGGCAATGTTCTTGTACATCTTTTCTGAACCCTTACAAGTTTCACAACATCTTTCTGATCGGAAGATCAGAATTGCACGCAATATTCCAACATGGCCTAACCAATGTCTTGTACATCCGCAACACGACCTCCCATCTCCTGTACTCTGACCAATAAAGGAAAGCATACCAAATGCCTTCTTCTCTATCCTATCTACCTGTGACTCCACTTTCAAGGAGCTATGAACCTTCACAACAAGGTCTCTTTGTTCAACAACAAAAGATTTGCTTTCCCAAAATGCAGCACCTCACATTCATCTAAATTCAACTCCATCTGTCTCTTCTGAGCCCATTGGCCCGTCTGACCAAGATTCCGTTGTAATCTGAGGTAATCTTCTTCACTGTCCACTACACCTCCAATTTTGGCGTCATTTAGATCAGTTTAGGCTATCTGCTCAGCTCACATGAGTCGGATGGAAGGTTCTGCTTGAGTGCTGCAGAACACTAATCTTCTTTCACAGATCTAAAACGGAAAAGGTAGCACACGTGCGTTGCCAGAGTCCCAGCCTTGATAAGTAAAGCTCATTCAAATGTAAAGGTACTTTATAACCTCTTTAAAATATACAATGGTCAATAACATACAGGTCTGAAAATAAAACTGTTCAATCAATTCAATGATAGCTCATTCAATCTCCTTCACAGCTCTTTCACAGTGTTTAAAACATTTACTAGTAAAGAAAATGCATAAACTGCTGTTTAACAAAAGTTTTCCCAATGCTATCGATTATCTTCCAACAATACAATATTAAAACAACGCTCGAAAAATGTTTCAATGACTATAAAGCGATTTCAGATCTTGTTTTCCAATGTGCTACAGAAGGCTGAACACACTTTCTTTAACAGAGCACATTAGCAAAGAAGCCTTCAATCAGGCACATTCACTTTCCCTAAAAACCTTGCACCTTGATAAATTAGTCCAATTTTGCAATCTGATGAACAGAAACCAAGTTAGTGTTTTAATGATTTATTGCAGTACTGGTTCAATTCTTGCAATGAGATCCAACATTAGTCTAGATATTTAGACATGTGATTACTTTTAGTTGTCTCTCAGTTCAGTGTTTTCAAACCAGTACATTAGCACTGTTTAATAATGAGCTTCAGTTTCACTCATGAATTAAAAACGTGCATGAACTCAAACAAATCAAATATACCCCAGCATACGTACCTTTCTTCTCTGTCTTCTGAATGGGGATGGAAGGTGTGGGTGTAGGCACTTTCGGTACAGTAGCTGCTCCATTAGCATCAAAGGATTTCTTTGGCTGATGCTCAGGCTGTAGACTAAAAGGACTAGAAGGAACAGTGCTTGGGTTTGAAGTTGGGAGAACCACTGGTTTGACGGGGTGCTGCACTGGGGCAGCTCCACCAGGAGTCTCTGTTCTGGGCAGTCGGTAGTCTCTGTCATTGTGTCTGTTTGTCTGGGACAAAATATTCTGGGAGAGCATACTACTGGCACCGCTGGAATGCTTGTCTTCCACTTTTCATGATTCACAAAGGTAATGTGGCAAAAAAAAATAAAAGGGGGAAATGTTGAAATTAGAATGATTATTAGAGCACTATTGGCTAATTTATTAACAGTACCCTCAATTGTTCATAATTAATGTTTTAAAATGCAAGAGTTGTTAGAATCAAAACATCTACTCAGGATACATTAGACCTTGTACCTTCTGGTGTCACTACTGTGACATAATCCATTTAATTTCACTTAAGTGATCTTTGGTTGCAGCCATTTTAGCTCTGGAACAACATCATTTATATCAGGCTGACATGAATAGATGTTATTAAACTCCACGTTTTTCCAGCACATTAAACCAACTCGTACATAAATTAGAAATAAACCTTTAGTGTTCAACATACATCCTGGTTTGGACAGCTGTGTGGAAATAGGAGGAAAATCAAATTATGAATATATTTCATTCTTACATAATTAACTGGACACCCAGAAATTAGACTGGTTTACTCCTGGGCATTTATTTAAATTCCAAAATTATTTTAGCATAATAATGCACAAGTTCAATTTTATTTTAAACAGGTGATAAATGATTCAGGGTCATCAGTTCCCGAGGAGGTGCTCTGTGGCAAACTGGCAACTCTTGCAGGTTATTTTTACCCTCAGGCCACAAATGACTTGTTACAGGGAAGATTAAATGATATCAGTAGCCAGAGGGAGTTAAAAAAAATGAATATGCGTGTTATCTTTCAATAATTCACTCAGTTACATTTACTTTTATGAAACTACAATGAGGAAAATTGCCTTATTTCAGTATGTGTACAACTCCAGCCCATTTAGAATCTTGAAGACTGTCAGAATTTATGTACCAGTATTATAACTCAGCATCAGCAAATTACTTGCTTCATATTCTACGACAAATAAACTATTTGTTTGACACTGCTCATCAGTTTGATAACACTAAATTGTATTCTAATTCTACAAAGTTCAGCTAAGCCTGCACATTATGTGAACCCTGAGAGAGAAATCTGGCAATATTAATTGTTTATTACTTGATTAAATGCTCTTACTTACTTCCACTTGTAAACCCACTGCCAGCAGTTGCTTGCAAGGTTTCCCTTCTGTAATCTCGATCTCTTGGGAAGCTGTTAACAACCCCAACTTTACTTGCTTCTTTTTGCCTCTGTTCTCTGCACAAAAGAACCATTGTTTGTGACCTATTTAGGATACCTGTTTATTTTACATAATATTTGATAAACTGAACATGTACCTTTCAATCCACTCTTTGGGTTTCTCCCACTGAGAAACTTCTGTCCTGCAGTTGTAGTAGTATTTTTTGCCTGACGAGCTGATGTGCTCTGACCAGTCATCAGCTGGTTCAAAAGGCTACATTAAAGACAGAAAGAATTAAATCAAAAGTCAAATTATCTTCACTTGTGTTTCTTTAAGTGCTTCAGACTGGATTTAGTGCTCAACAACTCAAAAGCTTGGAAACAATTATTCCACTTACTTTACACAGATAGTCCACTACTCAATTTAATGCTGACAAACATCTAGCATTCTGAAATTACTTGATTTAGAGACTCCACAACCACCTGATGAAGGAGCAGTGCTCCGAAAGCTCGTGCTTCCAAATAAATCTATTGGGACTATAACCTGGTGTTGTGTGATTTTTGAAATTACTGGAGTCATTATTTGTTCAGTTCATGATAATACAGGAACTGTAGATTGCCTAATACCTAGACCAATTATAGGATAACCACACCCAGAATCACAGCACATCTGTCCACATTTCTGGTTAGAACTGAAATTATATCTTTAATTGGCTAAACAGTTTTAGGTTTGTAGCAGCTACTAGTATTACTGACTATTGATATACAGAAACCCAACAACAGTAGCACCAACTGTAAAGCAAATGTCACATACAGAAGTTACACTTGCTTGCCTTAGTTGGTGGCACTCAACTGTTATAATTTGAGATCTCAGAACTAGAACCATGAGCAAGATTGATACTTTGTTGAGCATGCAGAGATTGCTGCATGTTAAAAAGCCTTCAGATGAAATTTATATTTGTGCAGCAGTGTAAGATGCCATTTGCACACTCAAAGAACCTCTCAACATTGCATTACGTCTCAAAACAGCTTAACTAGTCATTCCATTTGACTTTGTGGGATCTTGTTGTGCATTGCAAGATTAATTCGGATTACCATGTGGGTGATGGGTCCATAATCGTGGTCTACAGCTATGTGTGCACTTGGACAATTTTCCAGTGGCAAGATCACAATTCCCACAAACATGGCTCACATTACATCTATGTAATATGCGACTTATTGTATTATTTACATTTTTGCCAATATATCACAGCCATATCTGAAGGCAATGTTGTGGGTTTGTGTAATTTTGGAAGAAGAGTCGTGTAAAAGAGGTGAAGAAAATAACCCCCATTATACCCAGTATCAGAGAATTAAAACCATATTTAACAAGCATTTTAGAAACAGACATTTCCATATCATGTTTGTTTACAAATACCCAAAAGAAAGTTAGAACTTTTATATACATTATTTTTTTCTCCCTCTCTCTTGTAACCATACAATTCTCTGAATTGAAGTGTGGGCAAACCACCTGTACAAAATACTACCTTTAAAATATGCTTTTCCTGTTTTGGTCTCAAAGCAACTGGACTTGTCTGCTCCATACACAACAGTCTACATTCACAAACAGCACATCACTGACACAATGGCAAACAAGTACCTTCCATCACATATTTTTACAAAGAAATTGGCTCTGCAGATACTACTTGAAATAACATGCATATGTTTCAATGAGCTTACAATGCATGTGTTGATGCACTTTGCTACAATTATTACCTAAGAGAACATATTTCTAATAATCCAATTGTCAATTCCATTTTTGAATGGGGAGTATGTGGCATGGTGGTCAAGTCATCCAGAAACATGGGGTAATGCTGTGGGGCATGTATTCAAATCCTACCATGATAACTTGCGGAATCAAATGCGGAATTGAAAGCAAGCCTCAGTAGTGGCAACTGTCAAACGATCATGTTATAAAAATCCACCTCGTTCACAAATGCCATTCAGGGAAGGAAATCTGACATCCTTACCGGCTCTGACCTCCACATGATTGAAGATTCATGTGGCTAAATCTTAACTGCCCTCTGAAATTGCCAAGTAAACCACACAGTTCAAGGACAAGCAACCAATTCTGGCTTTGCCAGAGATACCCACATCCCAAATGATCAATTAAAAATAAAACAATCATTTAATCATCCATATTATGACACACAATGCCAAGTTTTTCAAAACAAAACAAAATCATGGAGCTTGGAAGGCAAAAAAATAAATTTTGACAATTTTGACACACTACTTGAAAACAGAGATCCTTTGTAATTTACACTCAAACTTCCACATGTTAAAAAAAGACAAATGTTCAATATTTAAAAGACAGCTGTCCTTCCCTTACCACAAGAGGATTTAGTTTGCTTTATTCCGCCTGTGAAATTAGATCAGACAGATAATTTTCAAATTAAAAGTGGAGTGTACATTTATGGAACACTCCACGTCCATTAGCTGTCCAGCAGCAGAAACATATGCATTGTTATGTTGCAGTTCTTGGGACATAAAAATGTATCAACTATGTTCGTCTGGAAACTGATTTGTTTTTGCAGATTGAAAGGCAAGCAATTTCCATTGGCCCTAATTTTTTTTGGATGATCCACACCTGGATACTTCTGATTCTATTTCTCCACAAAACGTAAGCTCAAAGTGTTGCACCATGTAAATGTAAAACAAACAAATTCTTTGGGTTTATCAAGTAAGGTCATTACAAATAAATCATCCTGTGTGGACTGCTCAGACACTACACGCAATAAAGATCGAACTCACAAATTTCAAGACAAAGTTTATGACATCAGCCAATGTATCATTTTACATGGTTTCAGATGAAGATATAATAAAATTATGTTGCCCTGTACTACGGTTTCTTTTTAAAATAAGAATTGCTCTGTATGTTTAGACACTTACTGCTCTATATTAAGTTACAAATATGTTGATGATTAATTTGAGCTGAAATATATTAGCTGAAAAATTCTTCCTTATTTTGTTTTTGTTTAAACAGTTGCATTCTCATTGAAATTTAGAGCATTCAACATTAGTGACTCAAGACATGAACTAGATCACTCTGCAAAGATCTAAAATTAAGTAAATTTCCAGTTGTCCCAATTCATATTCCAGTTGCCAAGCTGTTTAATTAAGAGTTTGAGAAAACCAAAATATAGAAGTCCTATTACCTTAAATGAAATATGGAACATTTTATGAAGGAATTACAAAAGAAATACTTACTGCGTCTGAAGTTTTACTTGGATTGTTACTAGGATTAGAAGAATGTGAATTTGAGCTATGGTGGGTACTGTTATTATGTGAATTCTCCTGTGGAGAATAGCTGGTCCCTGAAACAAATACAGTAGATTTATTACACAGGCACAAACATAGTAAATTAACCTGAGCTAACTGTTTCACACAAGGTTACCAGTCTACACACATTTTTCTAAAAATAGCTTAAGTGCCTTCTTTCACCCATTTTCTCACCTCGCAACCCACTCAAAAATTCACCATTTCCTTTCTTATGTATACTTGTAAGGACATTAAGTATCCTCCTGTTAAATTTCCAAATGCCAAGGATAGATTGAAAAATCTCCACACATACACATTTCTAACCAGCTTCATAGGATAGAAATCAAAACACACGCTTTCCCTAAACTAATACCTTTGTGCCCAGCTGGAATTGCCATACTAAATGTTCCTTATCCATAAGTTCAAGGCAGCTAACAGTAATATTTTTTGTTTCTCAATATCGTCATTTAGGATTGGCAATTAGGAAAAGCTCACCCTTTTGCTGAGAACCTCCAAATAAGTCAAAAACATAAGGGAACATGAAAGGGAATATCATAAATGACATTTTTATCAACTCAATTGAGTTTCATATTTGAACAGTGAAAGATAGTGGCATTGTGGTAATTTAGAAAGTTTAGGATAAATAAAATAAATAAATAAATAAAATGAAACTGGAGAAGTTTGAAGTTATGACCACAGAATGAACATTTGTAGCACATAAAATTAGTGCTAGTCTGTTGACAACTCCGAACAGCCATCAAGAGCTCAGAAAGACTGCTATGAGAGCCGAAATTTACGGTTCCAAAAAGGTCAACTGCATGTCCACAGCACACAAGATTTATTTTCAGACACCTGCACCACACTAAGGGGCAGCCAATGAGATACAGAAATTGAGTGATTTCAACAATATTCTTATTTCTCAAACTTGGAATAATTGACAGAGTGGAATGTGTTCATGATATCGATTTCTAATAAAAGCAAACTGGTATAACAGTTCTGAACAAAAGTGTGCCACGGTATTGCTCAGTTATTAACCTAACTTGTCTATTTGTTTTTGTAGCACAAATCAAAAGATTTGAACTCACTAGTTGTCTGCACTCTAACATAGTGGTGTTTTTCAGAGGCTACTCTGAACGCATGTCTCACCTGCCTGTTTCAATGTTTTCATGTACATGAATAAGCTTCATGAAAAGCTGGGCTCTCTCTATGTTCACATCAGTAAAACTAATTATTTCACAGTTAATTCAGTTTTTTTGCCAACATGTGGGCATTAGCCATGAAGAAAAATTGCCACATTTGTCCAAACCACTGCACTTCAAAACACTATTCATTCTGAACTATTGCAGCCTGTCAACATAAGACTATTTAACACAACTTTTTTTTGCTGAGAATGGCAACACCTAGGAATTGACATCATACCACATTTAGAAAATGGATACAATCAAGATTGGTCATTAAAAGGATAACAACTTCAGAGAACATACTTAGCTCCTGATGCAAGTTAACTGGCCTTCTTCTGTCAACCAGCATCATTTCAATACTGGAGCCACTTGTTGTTTGCCTTTGCAAAAAACTATTTATTTTGAGTATAATACAAATGGAATCCTTAAAATCACCATGGTATTTTCTTCCAGCAGGGTAAGCATTTCTGCAGGAGGAAAACTCTACTAGAAACTATTTGCTTCCATTTGGGATAGTAACAGCACCGTAACACATGGTAGCACAGTTGTTAGCACTGCTGTCTTCCAGCACCAGAGACCTGGGTTCAATTCCAGCCTTGGGTGACCTGTGCGAGGTTTCCTCCCACAGTCCAAAACGTGTCTAAGCTAGGTGGATTGGCTATGCTAAATTGTCCCATCGTGTGCAGGCTGGGTCGGTTAACAATGGTAAATATGTGGTTATGGGGTGAGAATGGGGTGCTCTTCAGAGGGTTAGTGCAAACTTGATGGGCCAAACGGCTGTATCTGCACTGCAGGGACTTTATGATTCAAATCTTGCACTAACTCTTTGCGCTACAACATCTGCAAACCTAACGCAAGTACAGGATCAGGGTCTCTGTTTTTCTCATGAGTGAAACAAAGAATAAAGGCCAACACCTTTCACCAAACATGTCAGTCTGTTGGAAAATTCAGGTTGTGACCAAAGAAATGGATTAATTGTTAATTTAGTTCACCGTCAAAGCTATGGATTGATTTTATTAGTTGCACATGAACAATTAGAAATCTGACCTGTTGATTAAACGCATTATATACACCGTACTACAGAATTAAAAGTCCAAAAATACAACTTTTGACTTTAAAAATGCCACAAAATTTTGGGACTAGCAATAATTGTTCAATCAAACATTCCATTCAATGACTTTGTATAATATCCAAACCTTTGCATTTGAACTTGTTAATACTAGTGTACTAATAAAATGTTGATACTGTTTCAATGGTAAAACAGTGGCTAAGATTTACCTTTGGTAAAGGTGCACTAATGTTCTTAATGCTCTCATTCTGCAGCTGTCCATTCCAGTTAGAAGACTTTTCAATGCAATTTGACACCACTAGTTTGACTCATTTTTAAAAATATACAAAATAATGTAATATACCATCTACCACACAGAAACACGTTCGTGCTCCACTGAAGTCTCCTCTTTCCCTAAACTTTGTCATCATAATCTTTTATTCCCTACTGTCTCACATGCTCGTCACATCACCTTCCAATATGCATTTATGTTATTTGCCTGAACCCATTTGAATAACAAGTTCCAAATTCTCACCACTCTGGAGGTGAAGTCGTTTCACATTCCTCATTCATGAGTAACCATCCCACATTAACAGTTTCTGGTTTCACTCTTCTCACCAATAGAAACATTCCCTCCACATCTGTGCGATCAAAACCTTTCAATAATTTTAAAACTCTGTTCTATTACCCCTTGGCATGGTCCTGTCAAAAGAAATGGGACTCGGCCTGATCAGTACTTTTATATATTACTATTACAGTTCTGATAACAACCTTTCAAGTATGTTTTTGCATCATCTCCATTGTCTCTATACCCTTTATTTAAAGAAAAGGCAACAGTACAAGTGTGCCCCAGTAAAGACCGAATACAAGTTTAGCAAAACCTCTCAACATTTCACTCGTCTCACTATAATTCATCCAGTTTTTCATTTGCAGTTACAATCCCATGGGCCCACACCACAACTTTCAGTCATTTGTTATATTCAAACAAAAATGGTGTAGCTACTGCACACAAAACTAAAGCAGCTACTAATTTGGGTTTCCTAACTTGAATTATGCATTTAAGATGCCAAGTTTAGCATCTGATCTAAAAATGTTATTTGTAATTTTACTTGATCATTGGTCAATGCTTTTGACAGGATGTATTTTCCAAGACAGCCAGCAAAATACAATGAAACTAAGACTTTCTGCATGCTAACTACACAGTAACATACCGTCTCGCTCTCTGGCTCGATGTGAGTGCACAGTTTTACTCTTATGTCCTGTACTATCACTATGTTTATTTTCAGGGCTGTTAGAACGTCGTAGCATTTTGCAGGGTGGTGATGGATCTCCTGATTCTCTGGTTTTGTCATGACGATGATCACTGCTGCTCGTGTGACTCTTGGATGGGTATTTAAGAGTCTGAAATAGAATAATCATAAAACAGTTAATTAGATGAAACATGAACTAGAAGCAAATGATATGCAACTGTAGGCAAATGTAGCTTTCAAAGATTTCATAGTCTTCCTAGCTCGATTCTTCATTTAAAGTCGATCCAAGTACACCTTAACCTCAGTTCAGAGAAGATTTCTATATAGTTGTTACTTTTCACTAACCTATCAGTTTAACACTGGTTGAAGCAAATAATTGCAAATGTCCAACAATCTTAAAAAAAATATGATATTGACCTTCATCATTAAATGAATTTAAAACTAAGCTTAGAAACACTAACACACTATTTTACTAACTTTAATAAATTATTTGTAGAAACAACTGGGTTCAAATAGAGATCTGTATATTAGCTTATCTTAACAGCAGAAATATGCCTTTAAAAATGTGTTCCAAAACCTAGAAACAAAAAAGTAGGGACACGGAAACCTAGGCCCACCTACAGTTCAAAATTTATTTACATGCGTTTTTATGCGTTAATATTCAAAAGTAGGGAACAGCTACCAAAACCAATTGAATCTAAAAGTCATTAAAATACGTCCAAACATAACTAAATGACATTTCGCACAACATTTTAAAATGAAATTTTATTTTATTTCCCGGTCTCCTTAAGATCCAGCTGTGAAGTGGTGAGGCCTGTTTCAGACGCACAAGCCTTCATTAAAGTAAACGGCATTCGATTCACTCTGAGAAATATACCTGATAGGGCTGGGATTCCCTCCTGTCGTGACACCTGCAAAGAAACAAAATTCAGAAAACGAACATATCAGCGGTGGTCTAAAACGTCTTTTTCTTAATAACTTTGAAATAAAAACTCGGCAGAAAATGTATATATTTTTAAGAAGATCTTTCAGAGTAAAATGGTCACAAAGCGGGGGGATTCATTTCCTTAAGTTTTTTTTACTTATTTTGGTTTACAGCAAAAATGGCGGATTGTCAAAAGATAAGAGGAATTCGAAAAAGGGGAAAAAGGAAATTTAAAGAATAACAAGAAAAAAAACCTAAACATTTTACCCATCATTGAGTCTCGGTTGTTTCCTTGCATACATTACCATCAATGCTGTTGTATGTGGAGTGGATCAAAAGGTAAATTATAATTTTTTTCCTAAAGGGGAGGGAAAATATTCACAAAAACTGGCCCTTTTCGTTTTTTTTAACAGGTAAAGATACTACCAACTCTCGGGATCCATCTCACACACACAAACCAACACTGAAGAGGACGAGGCCCATACTACATACGGGTAACGCGTCAGCGATCGGGAACGCCGACCCTCCCGCCAATGATCGGCCTTTTCCGGAAACACTTCGGCTCTTTCCGCCCAACAGCCGCCCGCACGCGAACAAAACAAAAAGGCAAACAAATGTCAACAGAGATGGCTGCACAAAACAACACAACATTTAATCATATTGCGAAGGCCGCCTCCGAATTTGCTAAGCGTCTGATTTTTCTCTTCCGTTAATTTTTAAACGGCATGCTGGGAGTTGGGTCACGTGGTGGGTGGCACTCCGGCTTTTTATTAAAAAACGAGATTGAGGTGAGCAGTGGTATTAAGAACTACTGTATTCTTTTTTACGAAAATGAATTATCGCCAAACTCAGCTCGTCGATGCAAAAAAGAAAATCAAAACTCACACGCAAGTGAAAGGGTAAATACTGAGATTTAGTGAGACACTGACGGATGGACTGCGCCAGGGCAATTCATGGCCGCGCGGGCCTGCGGAGTGATCAATGTACAGTAAATGGCTGCCAGTCACTGACTTATATTGGGGCTTTACATATGCATGCGCATTTCTGATTTAATTGATCTACTGTTTAGCTACTAGTTGTTGGGCTGTGATTCAAAATATATTATCTGCGTGTCTCTTTATATTTTCATTGGAGGAATTACGAGAGTGAATAAAACATGACCGCATGGCTCGGTAATGTTGTATTGAAGAAAAGTAATGTAAGATTCTTGATTTGCTTATTGGTATTTAATAAACTTTGCGATGTCGCTACCTTATTGTTTCAACATTTTCAGTATCGCTGAAAAGCAGTCGCGGATGTATTAAAGTTTAACGTTTTTATATACGATTTGGTAATTTTGCCACTCGAAGTAAACTAGCAAGAGTGAAGTTAAAATTATGAAATACTCAATGAAGTATTTCATAATTTAGATCGGTTATTTCGTGTCTAGAGAAATTCAGCTGAAAATCAATTCTCAAGTTTGCAAACTGTACACTGCTTTACCCATTGCTAAAACATTTTTAAAATTCTTTTGTGGGATGTGACTGTAGCCCACAAATCAATATTTGCTGTTCATTCTCTATTGCCCTTGATTCATTTCAAACTGCAATTAGAAATTAAAACTTTTATCAAAAACCCAAAGTAAAACATACCCAGCTTGTAAAATGTGAGATATACGCGGTAACTAATTGGTAAACTTTTTATGCTTTGTTTTTAAAATGGAGTTTTCTTGAAGAAAATGGGCTGCAACAAACTCACTTCATTGATTTTTAAAGTGAGAAAAATATTTTGGAAAGGATGATTTGTTTTACATAAATTGTAAAAGACTAAGATGTCAAGGAAACAATTATGAGAAGAGTGATATGTGTTTCATAAGCTGTATTTAGATGTGTACTTAGGGTAACCTTTCCATTCAAACTTTCCTGTACTCTTTTCATCCGAAAGTCTAAATTGGTGCTCACAGTCATTTTTGGTTACTTCTGTGATGGTGGTTGAAATCCCAAGTCTTTTCATCAATGACCTTCAATATTGATATACTCAACATATATGCCATCTTTTTCTTAACTCGCATGTATAGTTGTCTGTCCCTATTCACACATTGCTTCCTCAAAAACAAAATTGACATTTAAATCTTTAGTGTCACTCCAGTCCCAAGGCATTTTTCATTAGATCAGAGTCTGAAGCTGGAAGTGGCTGACAAAGGAGGTGATTGAAGGCAGGGTTTTAAAATATTTTGACCTTGAGATTTGCACTTGGCTGGCATTTGATACAACTGAATACCTTGCTCAGCTGAGCATCCAGTGTTTGTCCCTAAACAAAATTAGTGCATCTGTTAGATTTTTGCACCTACCTGATGGCTTCATTTTTTTTAGTACTACCAGTGTTATTTCTTGCCACTAACCTTAGTCTTCAAGCTGTTATGAGATTTAAATTTGTGTATTCTGTTTAACTCATCCAACAGTTAAACCACAACATATGTGAGATGTTCATTATTAAGAAAGCATTTAAAGATGACAGTGCTGAATCTAAGTTATCAAGAATGGAGTCAGGAGACCTTCTTCAATTATTGTGCTCCAGATTTAGAGAGGATTTCAGCAACCCAGCGCCAATGAAATGGAGTCTGAAAGATGGATTAGCTTAGATTATTTACAGTGTGGAAACAGGCCCTTCGGCCCAACAAGTCCACACCGCCCCGCTGAAGCGCAACCCACCCATACCCCTACATTTACCCCTTACCTAACACTACTGGCAATTTAGCATAGCCAATTCACCTGACCTGCATATCTTTGGACTGTGGGAGGAAACCGGAGCACCCGGAGGAAACCCACGCAGACACAGGGAGAACGTGCAAACTCCACACAGTCAGTCGCCTGAGGCAGGAATTGAACCCGGATCTCTGGCGCTGTGAGGCAGCAGTGCTAACCACTGTGCCACCGTGCCGCCCACAAAGTAGAGACAATAGCTATTTTATAACTGGGGAAAGACTTTGAAAATCTTAAACAAGAAGGGACTTAACCTTAAAAGAATCCTGAAATAAGACTATTATGCAGGTTCAGTTGGCAGTTAGGAACTCAAATGCATTCCAGAGAGCTAGAATAAAAGAGCAGGGACGTACTGGTGAAACTGTATTTGGAATGTTGAGAGAAGCTTTGGGCCTCGTTTCTAACAAGAGTCTGCTGGCATTGGAGAGGGTCCAAAGCAGGCTGTCAAGAATGAAGGGCTTGTTATATAATGAATGATTGAGGACCCTGGGTCTGTACTCAGTGGAGTTTCCAAGGAGACTTGGGATTTCATTGAAACTGACAGAATGCTGAAAAGCCTGGACAAACTGAATGTGCAGAAGCTGTTTCCATTCATAGGAGAGGCTAGGACCTGAGGGCACAAGCTAATAGTGAAGAGAAACCTGCTTGAACTGAGATGAGGAATTTCTTCAGCCAGAAGGTAGTGAGTTTATGGAATTCATTGTTACAGAAAGCTATGGAAGCCAAGTCATTGAGTACATTTAAGACAGGGATAAGCAGATTCTTGATTAGTAAGGGAGTCAAGGGTTACTGGGAAAAGGCCGGAGAATGGTGCTGAGAACGGTAACATGATCAAATGGTGGCACACACCTGATGACCCAAATGGCCTAATTCTATATCTTGTGGTCTTTCAGGACAAGAGACGATTGCACAAGAAGAATGGGCCAAGGCTGTGGAGCTATTTTAATATAGTATTTCAAGATAGTCTCCCAGGAGCGGTTAATGAACGATAATGATGTGATTTGATGTGGGGCAGCTGAATTAGGTACTAATAAAGCATCATTCATGGAAGATAGTCCTTCAAAGGCCAGTAGTGAGACTGTTGGAGAAATAAACCATAAAGTGATGAAGCCATGAATGAATATTTTAATGGTAGTGTAGGTAAAACAGAAATATTGCCTTGAAGATGGAGCAAAATCATTTTGATCACAAAATAAGTTGCAAGTCTGTCGTCTGTGCCATCTGGTTTACTCTGATGGAATGTGAAGGAAGTAAGTTTTAATAAGTGCACAAAAAAAGTGTGACCTGGCGAGTTTCTCAAGTAATTTTGTTCTTCAGGTCTTTAAAATTTGATTTGAAAATAATTATAGCTTTGAGAGCTACATTCAACTTGCTGTCAGGCAGCAAGGAGGTCATCATGAAATTGAGCATCATTTGGTAGTGACACACTGATCGTGAGGGAAGCAGATCGATGGTGAATAGAATTTTGTTGAGGGTGCAATTTTGAGGCACACTGTGGTTTGATATATAGGGGCAGGGGGTAAAGTTGTTGAATGTAATGTACTGGGTATGTAAACACAGATTAAATTAGACCATAAGAGGGTGCGGTTATACCAAATTTGTGTATTGTAGAGGAGAACTGAGTATTCATTTTCATTGAAAGAGATGGAAGAAAAATGGCACATGTTGTCATAATCTTCATGCTTGCTTACTTTGTGCACTTGGCAAGACCACCTAGCATTTATACTAGCTGAAAATCGACAGATGAGTCAGTACTACTGCTCAAGAAACAGGTTTTAATTAATTCACTGTTGCTGCTTCTAATAATAATAAAACCAATATTGGAGTTACGTATGTATGTGAAGAGAGAAACAGGTAACATTTTTGACTTGAGTATGGTACCTCTGCTAGTTCAACTCCAGTATGAGAGCTCTTCTAGTTCTGAAGAAGAACTCTGTTTCTCTCTTCACAGATGCTGCCAGTCTTGGAGTCTCTCCAGCACTCTCTTTACTTCAGTTCCCATCACCTGCAAATATTAATGGTAAATGTAGATACACATTGGAAAATTAAATGTGAATTGTAAAGTATGCTTCATTTGAGAAAGAGTAATCTTTTAAAACTCCCTCCTCTTCCAAATTCCCAAACCCACATTCTGTCTTGAGTTGCACTGTGATGCAGTACTATCTTTGCCCTTGCTTACATCAGTTCTGTAATGAATGAAGGTTGGATCTATACTCATTGAAGTTTAGAACAATGAAGGGTGATCTTATTGAAACATGTACGTTTCTGAGTAGGCTTGACAGAATTAGCATTTGAGGTGCTGAAGTGATGTTCCCCTATTGAGAGGAACGTAGAAGGAGCACAGTTTCAGCCATCATCTCATAGATTGGCAGAACAGGCATAAGTAGCTGAATGGCCTACTCTTGTTCTTACTACTTAGATTCCTAGAATTGTCCATGATGTTGCTGGAAACATTGATTCTTAATTTCCAATACTGAAGGAATTTGAACAGAAAATTGTAGAAGACTTTTGCAAAGTGTTTGTGGATTATTTAAAGGGGAACAATGTCAGCTTTTAAGGTGAATTTTGGAAGAGTCCGATCAGTTGTGTTGGTAAACTGTGGACTGACGGGCAAAAGGTGAGTGATTAAGTTAGGCTTTCAAGTTGCTGTTGGCTGAGGGGAAGACTTCAAGTGAAGTAGAATTGGAGTTGATGAGAGTGCAGCTTGGATTTTGAGGGGGCATAGTAAGGTAGATAGACAGAGTTGAACTGATAGCAAAATTGTTAATAGATTTGACCATGCTTACATTGGCTGTTTTGAAATGAGAATAGAGAGAGATTGGTTTAGTACTGAGAAAAGGTGGTTTGAATTGGCCCCATATCTGGGATGATTCTGATAAAAGAAGATTTCATGTGTATGTTGGCAAGTTGAAAGAGAAATTCCAAATGGATTGTGTGAGCTATTATAAAACAGAAGGAAGAGAATAACTCGTGAATGTTGGTCTCTTGAAATAGAAATTTATCATGGAGGAATTAAGAGCCTGAAGGAGAGACTGAACAAGTGGTAATGAGCTCATGATGATGAAACCCAACAAGTCTGAGAATTAGAGTGAGGACCAATAAGTGGGACAAAGTGAGGACTGCAGATGCTGGAGATCAGAGTCAAAAATGCAGGGCATTCCTGATGAAGGGCTTATGCCCGCAACTCTCCTGCTCAGATGCAGCCTGACCTGCTGTGCTTTTCCAGGACCATGCGAGTGGTCAAGAGATGAGTCAGTGAAGGGGAAAGACCTGAGGAGCAATTCAAAACCCATAAGTGGACGTGAGTGAGAGATCATGGTGAGCAGTTAAGAGAATATGAGTCAACAAGAGGAAGAGATTCTGTACTTAAAAGAGCAGCCCCATCCATTTAAATATTGAGTAATGAGTAAGGGATAGTATATTTAGGGAATGGACACAGTTCTTTACAGCAGGTTAGAACATGCCTTGATTTGGAAAGGAATTTGGAGTGGGAGGAGGAGGATCCTGTAATAGGCCAGGTTGTTACAAACAAAATAGGCAGAACTAGCAAAGACACTGGTCAAAGGGAGTATGAACAAATCCTCAAAGATAATCTCTTGATTACTACCTAAACTGCAAGCAAATTGGTGAAGAGTAAATAAGATTAGAGGGTTAAAGGGTTAAATGTGTAGTTCAAAGGATATTTTTAAAAATGAGTTTTCAATCATGGACCAATCACGTCAGCACTGGAGCAAGTTGAAGCAGTACTGCTGAGATGGTCTTCACCTGAAATGTGCTGCGACCCATGTTTTGATAATTCAAAAAACAGTGCTTTTAATAAGACTTGAAATCATATCATTGTTTGCGGGGGGGGGGGAATCAAATTTGGGACGATGTTATAATTAGAGATGGCAAAGGAAATGTTCAAATGTGCGACTGGATGGAACAGTGTGTATTAGCAGATGAGGCTGAGATTACAAATAGTAAAAAGACAAAACTATAACTTCTGTATTTTTATTGCATGTGGTATTCATAACAAAACATAAATTGAGAGTGCAAACTGAAATAAATGTATATAATTGATACCTTTTCACGGAGACCTTACCGAAAGATGACAAAAACTGGGACCTCAGTATTCAGGATGTGGTGGTATAACTTTAATTGAAGATGATATTAATCGAGGTGTGAGAAGACCCTCGTTTTGGAGAGCATGGCATATAATCTGGAGTAGAAATGAGAGCATACATATGAAATCGTTTATGGAATTGCTTTTATACACTTAAAAAAAAACTGCTCTTGGATAGCATCTACAGGAAGAAATAATGGGATCTTGTGAGAAAGATATGACAATAACCGTGGGTAATTTTTATCTACGTGTAGGTTGGATGGATCAGATTGGCAAAGATAGCCTGAATGATGAGCTCTAAGTGTTTTTGGAACAGTTACTTAGAGCAGCACATACTCTAATCAACCAGACAGCAGGCCTGACTAAATCTGTTAACACGTGATGAGGCTGGATGAATTAACAACGTCATAATGAAAGCATCCAAAGGTAGCAGTGATTACAGAATGATTGAATTTCGCATTCAGTTTAACCAGGAATGGAGTGGATCTAAGATTAGTTATAAATTTTAAATGAAGACAAGCTGGTGAGTGAACTGGCTAATTACCTGAATGAACAAGTCAGAGATGAAGTGGCAGATATTTAATATATTGTACAATATTTAGTAAAAATAGGTGTGACTTGGTAATTTTGATTGGGTTTGAAACACGAAGGATGGAACTTCAACTGGAATCTTCAGGGGAGGGCAGAGCTGGAAACAGTTGCTGAGGAAGGAGATGTGCTGTGAAAACATGTTATGGAAAACACTTCAAATAATAGGAGGAAATTACAAAACAAAGCAAGTGAATATACTGAAAGATGAAAATGAAATCCCTTTGGAGAGGTGAACAGTATTTTAAGGTGAAAAACCTGGAAGAAAACTGGCAAAATACTGCAGATCTTGGAAATCTGAAACAACACAAAATGCTGAAGGAACTAGGCAATTTATGAAAAGTCATATTTGACTTGAAATATTGACTCAGAGTCTGTTTCTTGCTCCACAGATGCTGCCAGATTTGTTGAGTTAAAAATTCCAGTCGCGTTTTACTTTAACATGCGAGAAAAAATGAGAATAGAGTGGTTAAAATGGCTTCATCCTGGTGCAGGCAGGCCGGAAACTTAACTGAAACCAGTGACTGATAATTTACATTATTCTCAAGGATAGGTTCCTCATCTCCAAGAACAAAACAGTGGATGCTGAAGAAATGAAACAAAAATGGAATTGCTGGAGAAATTCAACTCCAGTGAAACTTCAGAACTGATAGCTCGGAAAAAGTGGTGTTTATGCTGATGATGGAATGGATGAAAGGAATGAGCAGATAGGTGGAAACAGAGCCGAGAGAGAAGGGGAAAAGAACGATAGACAAAGGGAGTGTTGAGGTGGGGGAGAAAAAGTTATAGGTGTCTTTTTTTTTCATTCATTTGTGAGATGAGGGTGTCACTGGCTAGGCCAACTTTCATTGCCCATCCCTAATTGTTCGGGGGCGGTGAAGAGTCAACTATATTGTTGTGGGTCTGGTGTCACATGTTGACCAGCCACGGTAAGGATGGCAGACTTTCTTCCCTGAAGGACATGAATGAATCAGGTGAGTTTTCCTGAAAATCGACAACAGTTTCATGGTCATCAGTCAATTCGTAATTCCACGTTCTTTTTATTCAAATTCCACCATCAAAAGGTCATTTGAACCAGAGTCCCCAGATCATTTGCTGAGATTTTGGCTTAATAGTTTTGCCATAATACCATTGCCTCCCCATCATGGGGACAATAAATGGATAAAAATGGAATAGCTGTGCTGAAAGCTACCCAGGTTCTGACAGGAACTGTTGTCTAAACATCTTTTGTTTTTCTGTCTGGCCTCCGTTACAATCTATCCACTCACTCCACAAAATAACCAATTGTTCTAATTTCAGGATTATGACCTGAGCCTTGTGCACATTCGTTTAAAGCAAAACAGATTAAAGAGGTAAATTCATGGGTTATAGATTATTGTGGAAAAACTGGGTTCCAATTCATGGGGCATTGGCACTAGAGCTGGGAAAGAGAGCTATTGCACTGGAATGGACTTCATTTGAACCCATATTAGGAGTGTTGTCCTAATGAATTGTAGAACGAGGGTTTGAGATTGATCTTTAATGAGTTGTGGCAAGAGTTCAATTGGGGCAAGTTTAAAAATAAAATGAAGAAGTGTGGGTCGTGAAGAAGCAAATGCTGGTTAAAGTGACTAAGAGTCAAAAATGTGCAGCAGAAATTGGAACCAGTGCAAGTCATAATGATAAAAATTCAAAGCTTAAGGCTCCATCTGAATGCATCTTGTTTTTATAACAAGATGAATGGGTTGATGGCACACTTAGAAATATGTTAATATAATTTAATAGTAATTGGTTGAAGAATGATGAAGATCAGGAACTCAATTTTCTCCGGTCTGGAAGCCATGATGTAGAGGAGCCAGTTTTGGACTGGGGTGGACAAAATTAAAAATCACACAACACCAGATTATAGTCCAACAGGTTTATTTGGAAGCACTAGCTTTCACAGTGCTGCTCCTTCAGATAGCTGTGCAGTATAAGGTCATAAGACAGAATTTATAGTAAAAGATTACAGTATCATGCAACTGAAATGATATATTGAACAAACCTGGATTGTTCAGTCTTTCATCATTTAGAATGGATTGTAGGTTTCGGTTCATTAATATGTAAATCCCAGAACTTTTTACAATCTCACTCTCACTGTCTAACACAAACTCTTTCAAACGTACTTACTCAGTCACGCAGACTGTCTCTCATATGCGCACACACACACACACACACATACACCCCTACCTTGACACCCACGCACATGCCCTCTCACAGGCTTATACACGTACGCTTTACCAAGCTTTCACACATGCAAACACGCTCTCTCATGCACTGACATACTCCGTCTGTTGTGCACGCACACACATGTCTGTGGGGTGAATCTGTATTTGCAAAATTGTATTTGCAGAGACATTTTATTTTGCTCAAAAAATGCACAATTTGCGGGTAATCAATTCATGGAATGTTTTGTAAATTCTACTTGGGAAATAGAACCAGTCTGACTCAAGATTGGGATACAGTTAGACTCTGACCTTCATTCTTGAAGAACAGGCAGAAACGATAGAAAGAGGTTGGATAGCTTTGTTAATAAAGAAAATCATTAATGCGGTAGCGAATAGTGATCTACATGGGGTGTAAATAAGGAATAACAATGGAAGAAGACACAGGGGTCAGCTGTCGATTTTCCCCCCCCTAAAAACTATTGCCATAGGATCAAGTATGTATCAGGAAATGGTGTGTAAGACGGGCACGACAGTTTCCATGGGTGGTAATAATCTTCATATTGACTTGACAAATTGGATGGGCGAGTTTAACATGGAACAGGCTATTGATGACCTGGTAACATGTAATAAGATATCTTATAGTTAAGGATCCTTTAGAGGATAACAATCACAACATGGTGGAATTTCAAACTCCTGTTTGACAGAGAGAGAGTAACATACCAGTGTTCCCAAGTTAAATAAGGGCAATTACAGAAGTATGAAGGAAGAATTGTCTAAAGTGATTTTGGAAAATAGATTAAGTGGAAGATAAGTGCATGAACACCGACATTTAAGCAGATATTTCATAACATGCAAACAAATGTATTTGTGTCAAAAAGAAGGACTTGATGAGAATGATGAATAGTTGACGAGGTGGTCAAGGAGAGTATCCTACCAAAACTAAGGCTTACCAAGGAGCAGAAACCCATGTTTGAGAGGATTGGGATTTTTTTTTTGAATGAACCAGCAGCCGATGACTCAAATGTTAGTGAAGAAGAAATTTGACAGCTAACAATCCGCATACATGAACATCAACCAGCCACGAAACGACACGATCAGCTCTCCTTAGTATCCACACACGCAGACAACAAGCAACATGAATTCGACTGGGACAACACTACTATCATAGGGCAAGCCAGACAGAACAGCCAGGGAATTCCTAGAGGCATGGCATTCATCCACAAACTCCATCAACAAACACATCGACCTGGACCCAATATACCAACCACGACAGCGGACAGCTGAAACTGACAACCGGAAGCGGCAGGGACAGACCACTACAAACACCGGAGGAAACATTAAAGAAGCGCTTCGCAGGAGGCTCCCAAGCACTGATGATGTCGCCGAGCCAGGGGACGAAACGTTTGCAACAAAAACTTCCAGCTCGGCGAACAGAACCACAACAAGAAATTTGATTTAAGAAAAAGACTTTCCTAAAGTCCAAGACTTTATACCAAGAGCATGTTCTCCAAAAAGTTACCAATTTAGGATGCATCGGTATTGCAAGTGTAAAAGAACAATTTTTAAAACATTCTACGCATCTTGGACATTTATTTAGATATACCAGTGGGATTGCTATATTGTTGTGTTGGGGCATGAAGGGACCAGTTCACCTTGCATAGAGGGAAGAAAGAACTACAGTGTATGGAATACAGCCTGCAACTGGAAGTGACCATAATTGAAAGTAATCTGTCACAAAGTTCCAGTCCAACATGAATGTATATTTGTTTCATCTGTATCACTCTCCACTCATTCACTTGCTGTTTCATCCAAGTCCATTGTATTTGACCCTCCAAAGGTTCAATCTGTGTACTCAAATCCCCAATACATGATAATATGAGTAATCCATCAAGTTTATCCTATTCTGGCAACTTTTGCACACTTTCTTCACTCCATCCGTGGTGGAAATCAAGCAAGATTAGACTTATGCTTTGACTTGCTTCTGCCCAAGTATATCATGCAAGATTTATCTAATATACAACACATGTCAGACCAAGATTCAAAAGTAATCACTTGAAATAATTTTGTAAAGTAAATCTAATGTCCCTACACCCACATATAAGTTTGTGATATGCAAGCTTGTGAATAGCTCAGAATAACATAAATAGGAGCAGGAGTGGGCCATCTGGACTGTCTAGCTTGCTCTGCGATTTAATAAGATCATGGCTGATCTTTTTGTGGATTTCGTCCCACTCACCAAATCCTATAACTCTTTTACTGTTCAAAAATGCTTTAAAAGTATTCAACTAAGTCGTCCTTTTTTAGACTATTTCCTCCCGAATTCCAGTTTCACCCACAAATGAAAGCAACCTCCATGCTTCTATCTTAACTATACCCTTCATAATTTTATATGATTCTGTTTGTTGACTTGCTGGCTGAGCTGGTATGTTTGTTCACAGACACTTCGTCACCATGCTAGGTCACATCACTGCGCCTCTGGTGAAGTGTTGGTGTTCTGTCCCACTTACTGGTTCTGTGCCTGACTCTGCTGGGTTGACTGTGTCATTTCTACTTGTTGGTTCTGTTTCTTAGTGGTTGGTATATGGGGTTCAATCCAGGTTGAGTGCCAGACTTCCAAACATTTCTGTGCATTTCTCTGTTGGGCTTGTCCTAGGATGGATACGTTGTCCCAGTCGAATTGGTGTCCATCATTGTCTGTATGAAGTGATAGCTGGTCATGTCTCTTGGTGGCTAGTTGGTGTTCATGGACCCTGGTAGCTAATTTCCCTCCTGTGTGTTCTCTGTAATGTTTTTGACAGTCTTTACACAGTATTTTGTATATTACGTTGGTCCTGTTGGTTGTGGGTATAGGATCCTTTTATACTTGTTAGTTGTCATAATGTGATAGATTTGTGGGCTACCAGGATACTTAAGGGTCAGAGTAGTCTGATGGTCATGTCTCAGAAAATGACGAGCTATGCCTAGTGTCACTTGACACAGACAATGAAAACCCCAATTGGACTGGGACAAAATATATATCCTAGGACAAGCCAAATGGAGAGATGTATGGAAATTCCTGGAAGCCTGGCACTCCACCTGGAACTCTATTAACAAACTTGTCGAGTTGGACCCTATACATCAACCTTTAAGAAACAAAACCAACAACAAAGCAGGAAATGACACCACCAACCAGAACCAGACACCGAGCAAGCAGGACAGAACACCAATGCTTCACCGGGGGTGCACTGATGATTATTGTCTAGCATGGTGAAGAAATGTCAGAACAAAAGTATCAGCTCAGCAAGCAAGTCATCAACTTCATTCATAATCTGAGATACAAATCTTTATATGATTCTGTAAGATTTCCCACCCCACCGTTCTTCTAAATTACAAAATGTATCATCCCAGTCAACTCAATATCTCCTCATAATATAGACAGTATAATGTTGGTAAATGTGAGATCATCCATTTTGGTAGGGTTAATAGGAAAATGGATTGTTATTTAAATGGTGAAAAACTGCAGCATGCTGCTTTGTAGTAAACCCTCTGAACTCCAGAATCAACCTCGTGAACCTCCTCTGCACCCTCTCTAGTGCCAGTACATCCTTTCTCAAATAAGGAGACCAGAACTGTACATAGTATTTCAGGTGTAGTTTCATCAGCACCCGAGACAGCTGTGGCATAACCTCCTTGTTTTTAAACTCCATCCTTCTAACAATGAAGGACAATATTTCATTTGCCTACTGCAACTGCAAACCAACTTTTTGTGATTCTTGCACAAGGATACCCAGATGTCTTTGCATAGCCGAATGGTGTAGTTTTTCATTATTTAAACTATAATTTATTTTCCTGTTATTCAAACTGGATGATCTTACATTTACTAAGATTATACTCCATCTGCCAGACCACTGCCAGTCACTTAACCTATTTATCTTCCTCTGCAAACTTTCAATGTATTGTGCATACTTTTGCTCGACCATTTATCTTTGTAATTTGCAAACTTCGACACGCTATACTTGGTCCCCAACTGTAAATCGTTTATGTAATGTTAGAACAATCCTTTCATCAATATCTGTCAGCAATATTGAGAAGAGCAACAATACTGATACCAGTATTTTTAGAGTGACTGCCACCCTTGCAGAAATTTGACCATGAAGCCTTGCCAGCTTGGTGCCCAATTCAGTTGCCCAATGAAAATTATGATTTTCTGGCAAATACTGGAACAACCATCACAAGGTTGGGAATGGCATTATTTGTCGTGCTTGTCGTGTGGAATAATCACAAAACTTGACTCGGTTGGAATTGTTCTCAACTTTTGATCTCAATTACTCTTTAAGACAAAAGCCACAGAGTTGTGGGTGAGACCACATCTGGAATATCGTGTCCAGTTTCGTATTCTTACTTGAGGAAGGATGTGGTGGCACTGGAAGCAAACCAGGTTGTTTCCCAAAATGAAAGGGCTATTGTGTGAGGAGCAGTTGAAAACATTGACTTTGTAGTCGATAGAATTCAGAAGTATGGGGGGGGATTTGTTTGAGATTTATAAAATTCTAAAGGGGAGTTTTACAATGCAGAGGTCGAATCCCTCTGGTAATTAAACCCAAACACCCAGAAAAGCTCACCTCACTTCATAATCTGTTAAGTCTGAGTGGGTGAAAGAGAACCCTTAATTTCCAATATTTAAAGAAAACCTTTTTTTCTAATTGTAATAGTGAACACTAAACAAAACTATTAACAAATCCAAGCCCCCTTTTCTTAACTAGTTACTATCTGACTCCAAATCTGTAAAAATGTTGCTTCAATAACAATTATTAAGCATTATATTAACTTAATTTCTCAAAATCCATACAGATGGTCTTCTCCTTTTCCTTCAGCTTTTCTTCCCAATTCTGCTGTTTTCTCCCCTGTCGTCTTCTTTCTTTTCACTGCACTTAAAGGTCAAAGTACCTTTTGATTGTGCTTTCTGAAATTTCTTTGAGAGCAAGATGTGAGATGAGCAGTTAGCTCTCCTGCTCTACAGTAGTTGTTCTGTGGCTTGATGGCAGTTGACCAGTTTTCAAAATGCCCTGGTTTTATACCTCACACCATCAATCCCTCTCATTGGTCTAATGCTGTCAACACAATAAATTCAAATTCAATTGGGCTTTAGTATCCTGGGCATAATTTACACTAATTGATTGAATTGTTAAAACTGGAACAACCATCACAAGGTTGGGAGTGCAGCCAGAGGGGCAGTTGGTTCACAATTTAGACATTATTTGTCGTGTGGAATAATCACAAAGCAGCTTATGACTAGGTTGGAATTGTTTTCAACTTTTGTTCTCAATGACTCTTTAAGACAGAAGCCACAGAGTTGTGGATGAGACCACATCTGGAACCAACACGCAGGAATCCATTTAACAGCCATTTGCTATGTGTAAAAATTTTGGAACAGCCCTTCTTTGAGAGTCATAGAGATGTACAGCATGGAAGCAGACCCTTCGGTCCAACTTGTCCAGGCTAACCAGATATCCCAACCTAATCTCGTCCCATTAGCCAGCATTTGGCCCATATCCCTCTAAACCTTTCCTATTCATATTCCATCCAGATGCCTTATAAATGTTATAATTGTACCAGCTTCCACCAATTCCTGTGGCAGCTCATTCCATGCACGCACTACCATCTGCATGAAAATGTTGCCCCTTAGGTCCCTTTTAAATTTTTCCCCACTAACCCTAAACCTACAATCTCTAATTCTGGACTCTCTCACTCCAAGGAAAAGACCTTGTCTATTTACCCTATCCACGCCCCTCATGATTTTATAAATCTTTGTAAGGTAACCCTTAGCCTCTGACACTCCACGGAAAACAGCCCCAGCCTATTCAGCCTCCCGCCCCATAGTTCAAATCCTCCAACCCTGGCAACATCCTTGTAAATCTTTTCTGAACGCTTTCAAGTTTCACAACATCTTTGTGTTAGGAGGATTACCAGAAATGCACATATTTCAAAAGTGGCCGAACGACTGCAGCATGACCTCTCAACCCCTATACTTAATGCTCTGACCTAAAAGAAAGCATATCAAATGCCGCCTTCACTATCTTATCTACCTGCAACTCTAATTTCAAGGAACCATTAACCTGCACTTCTCTTTGTTCAGTAACACTCTCCAGGACCTTATCATTAAGTGTGTAAGTCCTGCTCTGATTAGCTTTTCCAAAATGCAGCACCTCGCATTTATCTAAATTAAACTCCATCTCCACTTCGCGCATTTGATCAAGATCCCATTGTACTCTGAGGTAACCTTCTTTGCTCTTAGCTGTTCAGTACTGGCAGCTGTAGCTGTACTTTAAATTTACTTGAAAATTTGGAAAACATTTTCTCTCTTAAAGTGAGCGTACACTCTTTCAACTTCATAATAAGATTGATAAAATGGACATTCAACACATGTTCTCCCTTGTAGGACAGTCTCGAACAAGTGGTCACAGATATAGATGCAGTAGGTTCAAAACTGAGATGAGGAGAAACTACTCAGCAGGTTATGAATCTCCGGAATTTGCTTTCACAGAGTACAGTGGAGGCAGAATTAATCAACAGATTCAAGAAAGAAATGTTTCTGATTAAAAGCAGGATAAAGGTGTATGGGAAGCAGGCATGAAAGTGAAGTCGAGACCAGGGTAAGACCAACCATGATCATGTTGAATGGCAGAGCAGGCTTGAAGGGCTGAATTGCAGTTCGACAATTCCTGTGTGCCAGTGGGAAGGCTCAAGTGGAGCATAGCCACCAGCATAGAGTGGTCAAGTTGAATTGCTTGTTTCTGTGTCACATTTGTGCAATTGCTTATTGATTTGGAAATATATAACCACTCCTTCAGTTTTTCTGAATCCACATCTGAACTCCCTCTGGAACAGCATTATAGGTCTACTTGCATTAAGTGGAATGTAGTGGTTCAAGAAGGCAATTCATTATGACTTTCTCAAGGGCAAATAGAATGGGAAATGAATGCTGGCTAAGCCAGGAATGACTACTTCCCATTAATTTTAAAAAATATATAAACCAAATTACTGGACCAATATTTTTCTGAACATATAGCTTTCTCACTGAGTCAATTATATGTGTTTCAGTGATAAAGTTAATACTTAAACTCTCAAAGAAATATTTAAAACATCTTGTCTGGTGAGATATCCAACAAAAATCTTCTCCTGTAGCTTATCTCCTCATTTCGAATTTTCACTTTCGGCATATCTTAAGTTGTGGATGATACACAAAACCCTTAATGAGTTCTACAGTTTCCCAATATGTGTGCCTTAAGACTCAATACAAAAAGGGAAAGCCGTGTTGCCTGTAAATTTTATTTGACTTTGTCCATGAAGTACAGGTAAACCACATGGTAGACAGTTAACTATTACAATTAAAGTGTGCACGCAACATACCCTACTTATCTCTTCAAGATGGTGGAGGGGTGGCAAATCATAGCCCAGTCTATTACCACTAATAACAAGCAAAATACTGCAGGTATTAGGGATTTAAAGTAATGTTTGTAATGTATGATCAATTTGCATATAACTGAGTGAGCAGATAAATTATTGTCATTGTTAATTCTAGCCAGACTTTTGAACTGTTTTCTAAGGGAAAACTAATAATCTTTCGATGAAAATTTACATGAGCAGGTGAGAATAAGTGTTTTTAACCTACTTGTCAGGTCATACAGTCCTTCTATATTGAAGACTAGGTATCACAGATTTATTAAGTATGCAGCATACATTATGTACTTCAAAGATAGATATGTGGATTCGGCAAGATGGCGGCGATTCTGTAGAACTGCTGTGGACAACTCTGCCTAAAAGCCAAGGCATACCGGTGTTTTGCCATCCCGAGCCAACTTATGTGGTGGAATTATTAGTTTAAAACCTTACAGAACACATATTTGTTAATATTTGGGAGTGGGACGGATGCCAAAGGAAAAAGGATTGAGCAAACAGCAGCAGAGAGGACACTCCCCTGCAGCACCTACCACACCAGAGACTGCAGTAGCCCCAGCCTCTCCTGAACCCCCTGGGGACCTGACAGACTCTCGGGAATTGGCTGCAGCGATGGAGAGACTACACCTTGAAAGTTGGGGCTGAGATTGAGGAGATCCGCATCCATGCTGCAGAAGCATGAGCAGGAGATCCAGGGCCTTGGGGAGCGGCTGGAGGAGGTGGAGGGTCAAACTAAGGCCTCGGAAGCTGCGATGGAGTCCTCGTCCAGTCAGATCCAGGTGCTGGAGCGAGAGGTGCGGACCTTGCGAGACCATATCGATGACCTCGAAAATCGAGGTCGGAGGATAAATCTCTGAATTGTCGGGCTCCCTGAAGGTGAGGAATTTGAGCAGCCAGTCAGCTTCTTTGAAAGCTGGCCTGCCAAAGTTTTTGGGTCTTCACATCGAGTCCAGCAGGCTGCAGATTGAAAGGGCTTGTCGGGTTACAGTGGACAGGTCAAGACCAATGCAGCGCCCCCGACCGGTCCTAGTGTGCTTCCACTCATCAGGGCTGGAAATGTGTTGCTGGAAAAGCGCAGCAGGTCAGGCAGCATCCAGGGAACAGGAGAATCGACGTTTTGGGCATAAGCCCTTCTTCAGGAAACTCATTAGGACAAGCAAAAAAGTGATAGAAGCTTCTAGATGACTGGGAAATGATCCACAGGCACTGCTGTACAAGGGGTCAAAAATCATGTTTTTCCAGGATTTCTCGGCAGCTTTAATTCGAAAGAGGAAGTCCTTTAATGAAGTTAAAAAGAGGCTGAGGAACCTGGGCATCCAGTACTCCATGAGCTACCCCACAGTGCTTCGTTTCAGCCACGAGGACTCAGTTTATACATTTGACTCAGCAGATAAAGCTAAAAACTTTGCAGACACTTTAAAATAGATGGACTGGCCTGAAGAATATGGTTAATATTTGTTTTCTTTTCCTTCTTTCCCCATGTTTTCTCTTCCTTTTGTTAAATTTCTTTCTTTCTCCCTAATAATTTCTTATTTGGAATAAGTTGTTCCTCTTTTGTTAATAACTGGATTTTCTGATGGGAAATGTTGTGGATGTTCTTTGTCTCCCCTTTTTTGTTTTTGTTCTGTTTCTCTTTTAGTCACAAGTAGGGGTGACATGAAGCCAGGGGTGGATGGAGTGCTCACCCTGACTGTCTTTTTCCTGTTGATTTAAGGATTTTTTTTTTCTGGCCTAAGGCTGGGCATAGTCCGGGTTTGAAGGAGGGGATGGGTAGGGTGAGTGCCCTCTATGGGCAGGGGAAAGAGTTTTCCATTCAAGGTTTTATAGTTGGTTTTCTTTGTAGTTTTTTGGTAGTAATAGTTGTTTATAGTTATGATAGCATAGTTTTTGTTTATATATAATTCTTCCACTCGAGTCTTTATTTACTTGTGCTCGGCACTTTGTAAGCAGGGTTCTCCCTCCCAGGGGTTCAACGGTCTCTGAAAGGCGATATGGCTAAATGTCTTATTAAATGGTGCACCTGGAACATCAAGGGAAGTCATTCGCCTGTTAAAAGGAAAAAAGTGTTTTCTATCCTTAGGAGGGAAAGGGTTGATATCATTTTTTGTTGCAGGAAACCCATCTTGATGATGGGGAACACCTGAAATTACAACAGGAGGGTTAATCTTTTCATCCTTTACTACTAAAAGTAGGGGAGTGGCAGCACTGATCCAGAAAAATCTTCCGTTCACATTATTAGAACAGGTGAAAGATGAGCAGGGATGGTTTGTGATACTTAATCCCTGATACATAGGGAGGAATGTGGCATTTTAAATGTCTCTGTCCTCTGGCGCATCCCCTCAAATTTTTGATTAGTGCTTTCTCTAAGCTGAGTGCGTTTGGAACATGGCAAATTATTATAGGGGGGAATTTAATTGACTTTTGGATCCGACAGTGGACAGGATGCCTTGTGCCCCCAACTGTTTCTTCGCAGGTGAAGCAGGTGGCTAACTTATGCGAGAAGTTGGGGCTGGTGGATATTTGGAGATGTCTTCACCCCACCAGCAGGGGCTTCACCTATTTTTCAAACCCACACAAATGTCACACGAGGATTGATCTTTTTCTGGCTCCCTCGGCACTGGCGTTTTGGAGCCTTTTCTTGTTTAGGATTCCAAATTTGTGGAATACTTTTTGAAGGAGTTTTAGGAATTCTTGACTATCAACTCAGGCACAGGAAGTAGTCCGCCTATGCTATGGGAGACTGCTAAGGCCTTTGCTAGGAGATTAGCTATTTCCTATTCAGCTAGCCGGAAACGACAGCAGGATGAACAGCAGCGTCTACTTGAGACACGGTTGAAAGCTGCCGAGGCGGCACATTTTCCGCGGCCTTGGGTGACTAAGCTACAGCAGATCACGGCCCTCCAGGCCCTCTGCAAAGAAAGAACTTGCTTTTGCAAGTCAAAGGCTGTTCGAATATGGGGATAGGCCAGGGAAGTATTCAGCGTATATAGGAAAAAGCTGCCCAATTCATTACTGCAATCAATGACAGCGCCAGGGTCCTTACATATGCTAAAAAGATTAATGAGGCTTTTCAGAGCTTTTACTCTGAATTGTATCAGTATGAAGGTTGCAAGGACAGGAGGGCTAAAATGGAGGCCTTTTTAAAGAACTTGGACTTCCCAGGAGTAACCTTGGAACAGGCCTCTCTCCTTAGTGCCCCCTTGACAGTTCAGGAAATACAGGAGGCAACTAAGCAACTTCAGAGTAGGAAATCACCTGGCCCTGATTGTCTCCCGGGTGAGTTTTATAAAGAGTTTATAGGGATTCTGTCAGGGCCGATGTTGGAGATGTACAATCACTCCTATCTGCATGGATGCCTACCACCATCTTTGAGAGAAGCTAATATTTCCTTAATTCTTAAGGGGAGGGTTCCTGAGGATTGTGCCTCATACAGGCCCATCTCTCTCTATTAAATTAAGATTTAAAGATCCTGGCGCTGAGATTGGAAAAGGTGTTGCCCCATATTGTTAAAAAGGACTAGACAGGCTTTATAAGGGGCCATAGGTCCTCGAATAATATTAGAAGGTTGCTGAATATGGTCCAAGTTCGTCAGCAACGATCGATTCAGGGGTTGGTGATTTCCTTAGAAAGCATTTGACAGGGTGGAATGGTTGTATCTTTTTTATGTTTTAAAACAGTTTGGGTTGGGTGCGTCTTTGCGAGGTGGGTGGAGGTTTTGTGAGGTGGCTGCAGTCATCACCAACGGGGTGAAGTCTGGGAATTTTAGGATTGGTAGGGGTAGTCAACAAAGCTGCCCCCTCTCACCGCTGTTGTTTATGTTGATAGAGCTGCTGGCAGAGGCCATTCGTCAGAACGTCCACATCGCTCCGGAAGTGGGATTGAGGGCACACAAGATTACACTGTATGCGGATGATGTCATTTTGTTTTTATCAAATCCAATGACCTCCATACTCCATTGATTCAATGTATCAAATCATTTGGGGCTTTTTCAGGATATAAGATCAACTTTGCAAAATTGGAGGCTATGCCTTCTGAGGAACCTTAAGGATGCACCAGAAGTTGAAGCTGGCCTCAAGTTCCCTTTTAAGTGGTCACGGGCAAGGTTTTAATACCTAGGCATTTTTATTACCCCCAAGTTTGATCTGTTATTTTGGACTAATTTTGCTCACTTGCTCGACAATATTAGGTGAGATCTCCAGAGATGGGAGGCTCTTCCAATTTTATAGTTGGGCCGAATAACTCTTATTAAGATGAATGTTCTTCCTCGTTTGCTTTATCCCATGCACATGCTCCCTCTCATGTTTCCCAGGTCAACGCTGTGGAAGCTTATGGGGTGGTTTGGTTCCTTTGTCTGGTATCGTCAGCGGTCCCTCATCAAACTTAGTAAATTGCAGTTACCTCAAGAAGGGGGATGGGTTGATTTCCCAGACATCAGGAGGTATCAATTGAGTTCCCTGCTGTCTTTTGTCTGTGATTGATCCAAACTCAATATGGCTGGATATTGAGGCCTCCCGAGACAAAGTGCCCTCTTATTAACCTGTTGTTTATGGATAAGATGAGGACAGTTATGGACCACTGCCGGAACCCCATTTTCATTAGTACAGTCAAGGCATAGAGGGCAATGGGTCAGAGTGAGGGTTGTTTATCCAAGATTTCGCCACTTACACCTATAGTTGGCATGTCAGGGTTCCGACCAGGGATAATGGACTCAGGGTTCAAACTATGGGCAGCAAGAGGAGTTTCTAGTTTGGGAGACTTGTTTGAGGCAGAGGTTATGATATCTTTTGAGTGACTGAGCCGCAAATATGGGTTGCCCAGCAGAGATCTCTTCCGATTTTTTTTAAGGTTAGGGATTTCATCCAGAAGAAGACTACACTTCTCACCAAATCCGATATAGAGAGGATGTTGCTACATTCCACAAGCACCCTTTCGGTTAGTGCCCTCTTTCGCCTGCTGGGTTTCAGGGCCTGGCAGGATATTCACCGGTTATGTGAGGTTTGGGAGCAAGAGCTAAGAGTGGAGATCTCTTCTGAAACATGGGAGAACATATGGGAGAATGCTCGAAAGATCTCAGTCTGTAATAGGACATGCGCTACGCAGTTGAAAGTTCTGCACAGGGTTCATCTGGCACCAGACCGTCTGGCGAAGTTTAAAAAAGGGGCATCTTCAGCGTGCCCCAAATGTAAAATAAGTGTAGGTACTCTTAACAATTGTTTCTGGACATGCCACAAGCTACGTGTTTATTGGAGCGCCGTGGGGGGAGAGATAGGGAAGGTATTGAGGACTGAAGTCACAAAGTAGACCCGATATCTCTCCTCTTAGATCTACCGAATTTACCATCTTTAGACGGGCATGGGAAGAAACTATTTAATATTCTTGCATACTGAGCATGGAAGAATATTCTGGTGAACTGGGTGTCTGACAACCCGCTGGGCTCGCTGGGATGGCAGAAATTAATTATAGAGCACATTCCCTTGGACTTTTTTTTACAAACATGGTGCACCACACAGCAGACCATTTTTATAAGATATGGCAGCCTTACTTGAGTTATTTGGATATAGATTTGTCGGTTATCTTAACGAGGGCGTTTGTTTAACCAGGATGCTGAGGTTTGTCGAGCCCTAGGCCCTGGAGAGGGATCTCCTGAATTAATACGGGTATGTATACAATTATGTATGTTCCTTTATTTGGGAGCTTTACGCTAAGTATAGCTGTTCTGTATTCTGTGTTTTGTTTTGGTTTGTTTGCTTTGCTTTTCTTTTTTGATCTATTAATTATTTACGTATTTATTGGTGTTGCTTTGCACAGTGTTAGGGTTTGTTTTGTATTATAGTGTAGGTTAGTAGACAGTAGTTGTATTGTAATTTGTTTTTTTATTTTTATTATACTATTTGTTATTGATTGTATTTTTTCAATAATTTTATATGTTTGTAAAGTTTAAAAAAATTTGCTAATATATTTACAAAAAGGTAGATTTGCAATCAGAGACTATAAGGCTTGATTGGAAATCTAACGTTTTGTAATTCATAGGTCAGTATTCTAAGCATTTATAAATCCAACTTGTAAACAGTTTAATATATTTGCCTTACTTTATCTGTCTCATAATCCATACAATTTTGCATTACATAATTCTATAGAAGTGAAAATCCAACTCTATCACATGTATGATTTACCAACTTTAGATTTCCTTGCTTAATGTAGTGTAGTTCCTCAAGTTCTCTTATGACTTCTTTCATTCTCATGTCGAACTGCAATTCTTCTATCAAGAATGTTTAATGAAATGTCCATCTTTGACTGTACAATTTTGTGCCAGTTACCTTTTAGATAAATGACAATTTAAATGCATGCATACAATCTTTTTGTAGAAGCTTTTCCTGTAATGTTATCAATTTAGTATACTTCAGTTGAGTGGATCTTATAGTTGCATTTCTTTCGATTAGAGTTTCTGGAATTACAGCTTCACTGACGGCTAGAAAGCTGTTTAGGGAGATTTGTGTAAGAAACGTGTCCACAGACTGAAGAGGTATTCATGCAGACTTCCCACAAATTAATGAAGAACGAAAGGCAATCTTATAGAAACAAGACTTAGGGGGCTTGACAGGGTTAATGCAGAGAGATTATTTCCCCCTGGTGGAAGAATCTGTAACCAGAGATCATAATCTTTGAGTAAGGGAGGAGATTTGAAGCATGGACACAGTCTCGATGTTCAAGTGATGTGCTTTCAGGACACACCGCTTGGAAACCCAGGACTGGATACATTTTGTAATTATGCATCTATCCACATGAGGGAGTCAATCACGAATTTTAACACATTTGTTAAAATTGCAGTTCAGTTCATAACTGATTAGCAAATAAGTGTTTCAAATTTTGAGAATAAAGATTGAGAAGTATTTTGAAAACGGTGATTTCTCTTCAGCTTTAATAGTCATCAAATTGTGAAAGTTGATGTTAAAAAAAAAACTGATCTTTATTGTAAAAACAAAATATTCTAGATGTTGAAAATCTGACTCCAACACAGAAAATGCTGGAGAAACTCAACAGGTCTGGCAGCACCTGTTGAAAGACCAGCAGGATTAAGGTTTTGCATCCCATGAGTTCTTCAGCCTTATTTATATGGTAGTGTTAATGGCCTTGGGATATCACACAGAATTCGACAGCTTGATAAATACTTTAAAAGATGCAGTCACAATTGTAAAGTAGGGGAACCATGGACCCAACATGTTTAAGCAAGCTACCAAAACCAGAAATGAGACAAATGTACCAGACCCTTTCTTTAAAAATGTTGCTCGAAGGACAGATGTTGCCAGGACATGAAAAGAATTCAATTGCTTTTCTTCGAAGACTGATTTTATTTTATATTAAGCCATGAGGAAAGGTGAGGGTATCACTTTAAGATTCCATTTGGAAGACGCTCCAGATATTGCAATCGGAGACTGAAGTCTAAACTTAGATTATGTATTCTGCATCCACGACTTTCTGAGTTAATGATGAAAGTACTATCAAGTAGTTTAACGGGGCCAGGTGACTGTCTCCTGCGTCCTCTTTCTCACCTTAATAAGTGGTCTTTATTCGACAATGTTATGTTTCAGTAAGGACCAGAAATCAGAATGCTGACTGAGGAAATATTCACTCTGCAGGCAGCAAAGTTAGATTGAGTTGGTTCCCTCCAAAATGGCTGACGACATCAAGTGGGCAGACTCTTAAAGTGACAGACCATGATACTTACAAAACAGATAGGGAAATGAAATTGATCAGATCAAGGCAGATGTTAAACAACCAGATACAGAATAAAGTTCCTGCAACTCTTCTCAAGATGTAAACTCAGAGGAACACCTTTTACGCTTTTGCTACCTTGGAGTTTTTTGTGTGAAAGATCTCCGAACCCTTGATGTATCAGACTATCATCCATCATTTCTACCATCCACAGCATGATTCCTCAAAGTGATCAGTTGTTCCACTACTGGTTTTCATATCTCATTGTTCCACTACTGGTTTTCAAAGCAACCGTTTCTTTAATGAAAGTTTTGTTTATTTTCCATTACCTGAGCCTCCAGCTGGGATTATCTTTGTATGGGATCAGAAATAGACCATTCAGCGCATTTGCCTGTTCCGCCATTCAATAAAATAATGATGAATTTGTACCTAAGCTCTATTTACCTGTCTGCACACAGCCAGTAGTCCTCTCCAAGAGAAGCAACATTTTTTTACTTCTTCTTTTCAAAGCACTCTAACAGTCCTTTCATATCAAACAGCAAATTATGTAGCCATGTTGACTTTGTAGCACAGTTTCCTACTGCAATGGACAGAGTCAATACAGATTCAGTGACAACTTACCGGTTTAATCAACAAGGGAATTTGAACCAGGAAGTTATGTCTCCGCACTCAATTCTATGGAAAGAAAGTTCAAGTTTGAGGCAATCATTCATATATGTACAGTTCTAATTTAGTACCTATAAAGATATATTAATTTAGTATAATACTGCATTAAAGAAGTGCTGAGTTTTAAGAACAGGAATTTGGATATCCAGCATTTTCTGTTCAGATTTCCAGCATTTACAATATTTGGCTTTGTCCTTGTGTCTTGATTTGCAGGTGACCTGCTTACATTAGCTGCTGGGATGCTTCAATATTCACTGAAGAACTCTGCTGTCTAAATTAAAGTTGCCACATTATTGAGAGTTATACACTGAGTATTACAGTTGAAAACTAGGTCCGTTTTTGCCTTCGTGACAATGTTCATAGTAAGACAGAAAATAAAGCATTTCTGCCCTATTCCAGACAGCTCCAGTGAATGGAAACAAAGCTGTTTTTCTAATCACTGGTTTGATAGTCAACATTCACATTGTAACAAATTGGAAATGTTGTCAGATTGTTATGTTTCAGGACAGTGTCTCTACTTTACAACAACATGGAGGGATAAAGGGATCACATGATCTGAAATCTGCTGAGACCAAGTCAAGGTGGTTTAGGTGCAAATGACCAAAGAACAGACCCACTTGGTTTTACTGAGAAGTAGTTGCAAGGTGATCACATCTATAAACAATAACAAAGGCATCCAGAGGGATAATGGATATATTGTAGAACAGAGAATAAAGCAGGAGATAATGAGTGCATGTAAAAAAGGTAGTACTTTCATCATCAGTGACTTTAATCTTCATGTGGATTGAGATAGTCAAATTGGCAGAATTAACCATGAGGAAGAATTCATAGAGTATAGTCAGGGAATATTCTTCAAGCAATATGTTGTGGATCCAACTATCAGACTATTTTGGATCTGGTAACATGTAGTAATGCAGGTTTTAAAAAAATCATCTCACCTGGTGGCACGATATACTGCAACAACTGTGGGCCCTGACAATATTCCAGCAGTGGTATTGAAGACTTGTTGGGGTGCAGCAAGCTCTGGAGTACAAGTTGTTCCAATACATTTATACACTGGCATTTACCTGAAAATATGGAAAATTGCCCAGCCATGTCTTGTATACAAAAAGCAAAACAAATCCAAGTCAGTAAATTACTGTCCATCAGTTTACTCTGTCATCAGTAAAGTCATAAATATTGTTATCAAGCAGTTACCTTGCTAAGCAACAACCTGTTCAGTTTAGATTCCACTGGAGCCAGTCTTGACCTCATGGTTCAGACATGGGCAAAAGAACTGGATTCCAGAAATGAGGAGAGAGTGACTGCCCTTGACATCAAGGCAGATTTGACTGTGTGCCGTCACTGTGCCTGAGCAAAACTAGAGTCAATGTCAATCATGGGAAAAGTTCTCCAACGGATGGAGTTATATGTGGTACAGAGGAAGATGGTTATCAGTCATCTCAACTCCAGGACATCTCGACAGGAATTCTTCAGAGTTGTGGCCTTGGCCCAGCCATCTTCAGCTGCTTCATCAATGGGCATTACTGCTTCATGAGGTCAGAGTGGGAATTTTCACTGAAGACTACACAATGTTCAGCAATACTTGTCTCCCCTCAGCCATAGAAACATCCCATGTCCAAATGCAGCAAAACCTTGACAATACCCAGGTTTGGGCCAACAAGTGGCCAGTTATGTTTGCATCGTACAAATGCCAGACTCCAACAAGACAGAATCTAACCATCACCCCTTGAAATTCAATGGCATTACCATTGCTGAATGCCCAATATCAACATCCTGGGATGGTCAGAAGCTGAAATGGACTGCCATATAAACACAGTGGCTCAAAAGCAGGTCAAAGGCAAGGATTCTTATATACCAGGTGTAGTGATTGTAATGAGGTCAGCCAAATGGACATTATTAAATATGAATTCCTTGACTGGACCAGATTAACAGTCCCAATCGGGGAGCCCTGGCTGACAGATACAAATGTGAATGTTAAAGGTTCTGGTAACTGAGAGCTGGCTCTGTGGAAGCCAGACCAATGTGAAGTACTATGCATGTGTAAATAAAGGTGACATGGTCCTGGGATACCAGCCTCTGTGGAGTTATTTCACCAGGGACCTTACTTTATTTCTTGTGCTTTAAACACTTGATCTTAAGATCAATTTTTTGCTTGAAAGACGGGACTCTGTTGTCTTGCTTCCCAAGATCATCCCTCGACACATGTTGGCTTGCACTCTCACTTCGTTAGTCAAGATTAGAGTGGTGCTGAAAAAGGTAAAAGCACAGCAGGTCAGACAGCATCCGAGGAGCAGGAAAATCAATGTTTTTATCAGCCATTCCTGATAAAGAGCTTTTGCCCGAAGCAGCGATTTTCCTGCTCCTCAGATGCTGCCTGACCTGCTGTGCTTTTCCAGCACCACGCTAACCTTGACTCTGATCTCCAGCATCTGCAGTCCTCACTTTCACCTTTTATGTTTTCATTGTTATGTCACTTTCAAATATTTTTGAAAGTCCCTCTTGTACAGCTTTTCAGTTCCTGCTTTCCTTGAAGCTGTTTCTCAATGGTGTCTGATTTTTAAAAATATCCCCCAAACCTGAAAATCTCTGCTGCTGTCTCGCCTTGGCTTAAACTTCTCCAATGTCATTCTGGTTATAGTCATAGAGATGTACAGCATGGAAACAGACCCTTCAGTCCAATCTGTCCATGCCGACCAGATATCCCAACCCAATCTAGTTCCACCTATCAGCACCCGGCCCATAGCCCTCCAAACCCTTCCCATTCATATACCCATCCAAAATGCCTTTTAAATGTTGCAATTGTACCACCCTCCACCACTTCCTCTGGCAACTCATTCCATACACGTACCACCCTTTGTCACTATCCTATCTACTTGCAACTCCACTTTCAAGGAGCTATGAACCTGCACTCCAAGGTCTCTTTTTTTTCAGCAACACTCCCTAGGACCTTACCATTAAGTGGTTCTTAAGATATTATTCCATTATGTATGTTTGCCTTTTACATATTTTATAAACTTTACCTCCAATTGGTATAATATGTTTTAATTTAAGAATAGCAAAGACCTTAACAACAAACCTGAATCCTGCCAAACAGCTCCTTTTTCTGTTGCAGAGCAAGAAACAATTCCAATGAGCTTCACTGAGTCTAATTCTTTCTTTCTGTCTGCCTGCCTCGGGGTTCTCACCTCACCTACTCTTCTCCCAAACTCAGAAAGGGTGACTATTGCATACTGGTAAGGTCACTTAACTTAAAAGTCAGGGGCCCAAGCTGATGGTCTGAGGGTAAAGTTCAAATCCATTTCAGCAGCAGATGTAATTTAAATTCAATTAAGTAAGTTTAGAGCTGAAAGCTACGAGTAATGATAATTACAACTGTAATCAATTGTTATAAAAATCCATCTGACCTACTCAGACCCATTTGGGAAGGAAGTTGCTGTCCTTGTCTGATCTGGCTGGCATGTGGTTGCATGCTCAGATATGAGGCTGGTTCTTAACCACTGTCTGAAATGGCCTACCAAACTATGCTATTAAAGGGCAATTAGGGATGGGCAACAAATATTGGTCTTGCATGCAAGGCCAATATCTATCCTCTCTGTTAGCCTCTTTTCTGGTCTTTGGAGTCCAACCTTTCCCCATTGTCCAGATGATATGATCTGGGACTTCAAAGAAAGGGGTTGAGGTATGTCAACATTAGGGCTCCTCTGCTTCATCTGGATGTTCCCATTCTTCACTGCTTCAGCAGGATGGTCCTTTGTATCATGTCCCTGGTTATTTTGGAGGAGGAATCTAAGTGGCCATGCAGTCAAACAACTTCGATCAATGTCACAAGAAGATCTGTTTTACATACTTAACTGCCATTGTGTTTGCATCCACCAATTCAGTAGTAATAACATGTCTTAAATTCCATGGTTCAATCTAATTTTCCACATCTCAATTTTCTTCTTCGATGTTGCAATTTTGTCACTCACTTCAAGTATGCTTATATCAGCTTTTTGTATTCAAAAATGCAAAATCTTTATCAAGTTAAAAATGACAGTAAGGTATGCAAGTTTGATCATCCAAAATTGGACAGTTTTCCAACAAGTGCATGATTGTGTGCAATAAGAAAGACCAGCAGTTCCTGATAAAGCTGCACTCTGTCATGAACATGTGAAAAAAAATTTGTTGATGTCCTGCTCACATTTCTGAATACAGCTTTGCAAGCAGATGTGAATTCACAGCTATGTCAGTTACGTTTAACAAAGGTACTTTTTTTTGCAGGAAGGAATTGGCTATATCATGATTGCTTTTAGGTTTTTGTCTCTTGCAAAAATGCCAAGTTTGATTGCCTGTAATAATGGTAGGAGTGTTTATCCAAACAGCAACATGGTTCTCACTTGGCTAATTCTGATTTCATAAAATTATCCAGCAAGTTGAATTTCACTTCCTCATCTATTCCTCATTCTGGTAAAACCTGACATGAGTACATCTTTCACCAGCCAACCATAGCAAACAGAAACAAAATATTTGTGCTGCACTACTGATATGAGATGGCTGATCGAGCTGAACCGCATTCTTAACATCTTTCTGTCAATTAGTATTTTATATCTCCTGGAAATTCCTCATTTATTCTACTGCCTATATCATGAGAAAATGGCATGTTTTTCATTTTTTCCACTGCACTTTCCACCAGTTTGAACACTTCCACAGCAGCTAGAGCAATTCACTCTTGCCCGACTGTATGAGTTTCCTTACTTTCAACAGTCTGAAATATTGTTAAGAAGGATACTTTCAGGGTTTTTTTTAAACAAATCAAATATTTGTAATTTGAGTTTCTGACAATTATGTTGCTTTTTCCATTTAAACATATCTTTCACATATCTACATGCCTGATGCCCTGTATTGAAGTGTTCCTTCTGTTTGGCTTGTTTCATTGTTTCATTGATTAAAATTTTAAAGTACACGTTGTGGCATCTTCAATTGTTTTTTGTGACTTGAGTCAGCGGTGCCCATGGCTTCAGCTGAAGAGCTAACAGTGGCAAAATGAACTTATTTAAAATACATTTTCCTTTTTAATTTACTCACACACAGTCACTTTTCCTGAAATTATTGAGTACCTCATGATCCTGGCCAAATCTAATGGAAGGTTAATGCCTACCATGTACAGGGCTAGCAACACTTGATTTTATTTCTCAGTGAAATGTTTATTTCTCAGATGAAAGATATCAATTAAACTCACAACATAAGGTCTAGCTGCAGAGTGGTCCAATAATCCTAGCTGCTGGAGTATAGCAACTCTTTTCCAATCAACTGCTGTTGTCATTCTTTTATATATCTTGCCTCATGCTACAAATTGAATTAGTGATAAGAGATTGTGCAGCAATTGGGTGAGGATCTTGTGAGTCATTAGCTGTACTTTTTTGCAGTTCTGAAATAATGTGAATATGGTAATGCTTCCAAGTGAGGATGTGTGGGAGTGATGTGGAGTCACGACAGTCTCAAGTTAACACTCATTGACGTGCTGTTCAAGGCTGCTTCTTCCTTGGACTTCACTTTGAGAAGTACTGATCTCATTTATTTGTACATAATGATTGCAGCTGCTTCAGATACAGCCCCAGCAGTCCTGACTTTGCTGCTTTCATTGGAAAAATCAATCTCTGAAGAAATTTTAATTGTTTCTTCACAGTCCTTTTGAAGAAGTTAATCTACACTGTAATTTTCCTGATTATTCATTCATATCCTCATCTTTGATTTGAAACTAATAGTGGAATAATTCAAAGTATTGTCCTGCTCTTGCACACATAAGATAATATTCCTCAGCTCTTAACAGTGAAACTTCACCATTTTGTAGTCTTTCATTGTCAGATCTTTTCTCAAGTAGGTGGCATTGTAAAAGAAATAAAAACAAACATCCCAGGCAAACAGACGTAGAACCCTCCTGATGAACATCCAAAACATGCTGACTAGAACTACCTGCAAATATACTGCAAAGTTGTGGTCATGTACCATTGTCATGGTTGGATAAAAGTGCCGGGACTAGTAACATCTCCAGATGTTTTTTGTGTCATTCTCATGAACAACATGACTAATGCTGAAATCAGGCACAAGCTAGGTAAGATGCAGTCTTGGGCGTCATATTGTGAGAGGTCTCTAAAAATTTAAAAAGACTCAATTTCAAGTTGTATCCAATTGTTTGAAAAGTAAAGGGGGAAAAAGATGTTTTAAAATTGAATTTTTTGTTCTGATCCACTTATAAAGATACACAGTTATTATATCAAACAGTCCTGTTTAAAGCATGTTATCTGGTCTGATCTGTGTTCCGAAATGGATAAGCTGTCCAACACAATTTCTCAGCTGTTCCATTATTGGTAGTAGCTTCATCTTTCTCTAGATCTGGTAGAAGTAACTGCAATAGGATTGACATTTTCCAGGTAAAACAATTGATGTAGAATTACATTTGACTCACCCTCTTAATTTTCAAAACCACATATTTGAAAGATTAAGGTAGAATGCCAATTTTGAATTTCTTCCTAATTTGATTAATAATCCTTTCTTCAAATTTATTGGAGCCCCCCAAGTAAAAAACATTCACATGCATCATAAAGATGCCCAAAGATTTTACTTTATAATATCGAAAGAACATTGCTTGGTCCGCCTTCAGTTGTGAAACCCCCAAAGACCATCAGATATAGGAGCAGAATTAGGCCATTTGGCCCATCAAGTGTGTTCCACATTTGAACATGGCTGACATGTTTTTCAATCCCACTTTCCTACCTTTTCCCAGTAACCCTCCATCCCGTTACTAATCAAACATTAACAGAACAGTTTTTACTGAAAACTACAACACCTGGGAAGTGTTACATAATCCTTGAACAGATTGTCTCAAACTCCCAAGCATCCTTTCTCTTCCTGGTGCTTCCTTTGTAACTGAAAGACCAGTGAAGAATTTTCAAAAAAAATTTAGAACAAATTAAACAAAATAGAGATGCAGGGCCAAGCATGTGTTGTAACTGCATGGTGTGGGAGCTGGTGGACCCCATAGTGGCTCATAATGACCACATCTGTAGCAAATGTTGGTTACTTGAGAAACTCTAGCTCAGAGTTAATGAGCTGGAGCCTGAGCTTTGAACACTGCAACACATCACATAGGGGAACAGTTACCTGGACACTGTGCTTCAGGAGGCAGTCACACTGCTTAGATTAACTACCTCAAAGGGTGTTATGAAGACAGAAAGAAAGAGAGATCCAAGAGGTAGTACTGAAGGAGCCGAAGCGCTTGAGCTTGTCGAACAAGTTTGAGATTCTTGCTCCATGTGGATGAGAATAGAGAGTATAGGGAGGTGACCATAGTATCGTGGTACAGGGAACTATTCAAAGGGATTTGGCAGGGGAGGGGGAGGGGTGTGTAGAAAAGAGACATATCGTAATCATGGATAGGATAGTCAGGAGAATCGACATTGTTCTCTGTGGCCAGGACCAAGAGTTCGGAAAGTTGTATCGCCTGCCTCAGGATATCTCATCAGCATTGCAGAGAAACTTGGGAGTGGGAGAGGGAAGATTCAGTTGTGTATGTCAATATCAACAGTAGAGTCAGATAAAGGAAAGAGGTTTGAATATGAATAGCTAAAGGCTAAATTAAAAAGTAAAACCAAAAAGGTGGTAACCTCCTGATTACTAATGGACCCACAAGCTAATTGGCACAGAGTCAACAAGATTAAAGAGGTAAATGTGGGGGATCCAAGATGGCGGCGACCCAGTGAGACTGAGTCTATAGTGCTTCTCCCAAGACTTGGGCACAGTGGGTCACCTACCCCCTACCAAGCTCACCAAATCATTTACAATAGTTTTGTAATTTAATTAGTTGTGTAATATTACATTTAAACAATTTAATCCTAAATTAAAATGACTAAAGGGAAGGGAGCCCGCAGCTCTCAGCAAGCAGGAACCCCTCCCCCACCCTCTCCAGCTGCAGCAGAAGCGTCCACAGCCGGCCCGGGGGACTTACCTACACTAACAAGCCTTGCAGAATTGCTTTCCAAGCTTGACTCGAAGATCGATGCCTTTATTGTCGAATCCAGAAATCGTTGGGAGTCGCTCTCGGCCGCGCTGCAGAAGCACGACCGAGAGATTGAAGAAATCCAACGCCGAGTCGGAGGGGCGGAGCTAAAGGCCGCGACCTCCGAGACAACCGCTCAATCGGCCGTGGATCAGGTCCGGACTCTCGAGCAGCGATAATCGAGGTCGCCGAAAAAATATTCGTTTGCTGGGCCTTCCCAAACGGGAAGAGGAAGGCCAGTTGTCAGCATTCCTGGAGCAGTGGCTGCCACAACTTTTAAATCTGCAAGCTGGATCAGGCCAGGTAAGGGTGGAATGGGCCTACCGGGTCGCAATACGCGGGCCCGGCTCGAACCAGCGCCCGCGCCCGGTCCTGTTCCGGCTGCAGAGCTACAGGGAGAGGCAGATACTCCTAGAAGCCTCTAGAAATCTCGGAAAAGACCCCCAAGCTATGATCTACAAAGGATCCAAGATCATGCTATTTCAGGACTTTTCCCCGGCTCTGGTCTGAAAGAGGAAGGCATTCGACGAGGTGAAGAAGCGTTTAAGGGACTTAAATGTTCAGTACTCCTTACGCTACCCAGCGATGTTACGCTTTAACCATGAAGGATCCGTATATAACTTTGGATCACCAGAAAAGGCTAAGGAATTCTTGGACTCTCTTAGATAAACTGTAGGACATAATGGATCTTGGTCCGCCTTTCCCCCCCGCTTTGGTTTATATCCTCTCCTTTTTTTTTCTTTCTCTTACCTTACTACTTAATATTATCATGGGGGGTGGGGAGAGGGATTTGATTTTCTCCCCCCCACCCCCCCGGAGTTGTTTTCTGTTATTATTATGAGGGATGTATGTATATGTGTGTGTATGTGTGTGTGTATATATATATATATATATATGTATGTGTGTATATATATATATATATATTAAGCTGGGGGATTTGGTTAATGTTGGTGGGGGGAGGTGGTTACCTTATTCAATTTTACCTCTGTCTTTAGGAGCGGGGTTGTTTTCCCTTCGTTATTTTGTATTATCATATTATTATTTGTTGAAGTGGTAATTTTATAGTTATATGTTTATATATGGTATTAACATTACCAAATATACCCAGGTGTTGGTATGGGTGGGGGTGGGGTGCTCACTGTTAACTCTAGCTTTGTATTATATTTGAATTCTCCTCATTTTATTGAGGAGTGCCTGGGTCAAGGGTGGGGCATTGGTTGGAAGAGGATATGAGGGACTTTTGGAGAGGAAGTGACGCCCGCTGGAAACAAGGGGGAAAGTCTCCACTTAGATACGTTTTATATTTTTTTTATTTAGAAATAGTTTTTTACTGTATTGTTGTGGGTGTATTAAAGAGCCTTTATTTTTGTAAATTTTACATGTTCCACGCTCGGGATGTTCTGGATAGGGTTCCCCCTCCCGAGGGGTCTCGGATTGGCCCAGAGGATTATGGTTGATCAGTCGGTTAAGTGGTGCACCTGGAATGTCAAGGGGAGTAATTCGCCACTCAAAAGGAAGAAAATATTATCAAATCTTAAGAAGGAAAGAGTTGATATAGCTCTCCTACAGGAGACACACCTGTCAGATAAAGAACACTTGAAATTACGACAGGGCGGATTTGATCTTTTAGCTCAAAAAGCAGGGGAGTTGTTATTCTTGTTCGGAAGAATTTCCCTTTCAAAATCCTAAAGCAGATAAAAGACGAATCTGGACGATATATCTTGATTAAAGCCCTCATAAATGGAGAGGAATATGGGATTTTAAATTTGTACTGCCCCCCGGCACACCCCTTTAAATTTATAACGGAAGCCTTTTCAAAATTGATGGCTTTTGATGCCCGTCATATAATTATAGGGGGAGACTTTAATTGTATTATGGATCCGGAAATAGATAGGATTCCCAAGAGTACTGCAGGAGTATCTGCCAGATCTAGATAATTGATGGAGCTGAACAAAGAATTAGGATTAGTAGATGTATGGAGATGTCTTCATCCACAGGGTAGAGATTTTTCTTTCTACTCTAATCCACATAAATGTCATACCAGAATTGATATGTTTTTTGCCCCCTCGATTTTTTTAAATTCCATATCATCCTGTAAAATAGGTAATATAGCAATTTCTGAGCACGCTGCTGTATATATGGAAACTAAGGCGAGGAACAGTGGGACATCCCCTCGGCATTGGCATATGGACCCCTTCCTAATGAAAGATAGTAAATTTGTAAAGTACTTCTCTCAAGAATTTAAAACTTTTTTAGAAATTAATCAATGATGTGGGAGACCATCAAAGCTTACACGCGAGGCTTGATCATCTCCTACTCAGCGACCCAGAAGAAATTAAAGGGAGAACAACAGCGTCTGCTTGAAGCCCGCTTAAAAGCGGCTGAAACAGCATACACTGATAGACCTTCTATTATTAAATTGCAAAGGATTACAGCTCTTAGGACAGCTCTAAACACTACACTTACTCAAACGGCTAAGAGGGAAATATTATTTGCAAAGCAAAGGTTATATGAATATGGCGACAAACTGGGTAGATACTTAGCATTTCTTGCAAAGAAAAAAAAGGCCCCTCAGACTATTATGTCTATCAAGGAAAGTACGGGTATTTTGACTCATGATCATAAAAAGATTAATGCGACCTTTAGAGAATTCTATTCTGAGTTATATAAATCACAGGATTGTGAAGATAGGACGAACAGGATGCAGTCATTTTTAAAAAATTTGACTTTTCCAGACCTAACTCCGGAACAAGTATCGGTCTTAAATGCTCCTCTTACACCCCAAGAAATAGTTGATGCAATTAGGCACTTTCAAAATGGTAAGACGCCGGGCCCAGATGGCTTTCAAGCTGAATTCTATAAAGAATTTACACTGGTCCACTTATGGACATGAAAAACTATACATATAGTCAGGGCTGTCTCCCGCCTTTGCTGAAAGAGGCAAATATCTCTCTTATCGTTAAAAAAGGAAAGGACCCAGAAGATTGTACATCATACAGACCAATATCCTTGCTAAATGTAGATTTTAAAATCCTCTCTAAAACGTTAGCACTGAGACTAGAAAGGATACTGCCACATATTATAAAGGAGGATCAGACGGGGTTTATTCAGGGCCGTAGATCATCCAATAATGTTAGAAGGGCTCTGAATATGATTCAAGCTTGTCATCAGGGAAAGATACCAGGAGTAGTGGTTTCATTAGACGCGGAAAAGGCATTTGATAGGGTCGAATGGTCATATTTGTTTTACACATTGGAGAGGTTTGGCGTTGGACAGGTGTTTACCAAATGGGTCTCAACATTGTATAGTGATCCCAAAGCAGTTGTGGTTACCAATGGATTAGACTCGGATAGCTTCAGTGTGGGTAGGGGCTGCCGTCAGGGATGTCCCCTCTCACCATTGTTATTCACGCTAATAATTGAACCACTAGCAGAAGCTATACGAGCTGATCCTAATATAGTGGCCCCAAGGATTGGTACAGGTAAACATAAAATTACCCTTTATGCAGATGATGTTCTTCTATTCCTCAGTAACCCTTTGATGTCCATACCTCGCTTAATCCAAGTTATTAATACATTTAGTGCATTCTCAGGCTATAAAATTAATTTTTCAAAATCGGAGGCTATGCCAATGGGTGGCCTTGCTGTGATACCCCGCTTAGCAGACGGTTCCCTTTTTCCCTTTCGCTGGTCCCTGGAGGGTTTCTTATATTTAGGCATTTTTATTACTCCAGTATTTGGTCAGTTGTATAAGGCTAATTTTGTGTATTTATTGGAAAGGATAAGGCAGGACCTCCAGCGATGGGGAGACCTACCAATTTCCTGGTTGGGTAGAATAGCATTAATCAAAATGAATATCCTGCCCCGTCTCCTATATCCTATGAGAATGCTTCCGGTGATGCTGCCGAGTACGGCTTTAGGTAAATTATACGGCTGGCTGAGTTCCTTTATCTGGAATCATAGGCGGCCCCTCATTAAGCTGAAGAAGCTACAGCTTCCACAGGCAAGGGGTGGATTGGACTTCCCAGACTTTAGGAAATATCAGTTAAGTTACCTATTAAGTTACATAGCTGATTGGGTCTTGTCTGATCCACAATCAATGTGGTTGGACATCGAGGCTTCTCAAGTAAAATACCCACTTATTAACCTTTTATTCTCAGACAAGAGGAAAATCATTACAGATCACTGTAAAAACCCTATAATACTAAATACAATCAAGGCTTGGAATATAATGCGGCAAAATGAGGGTAATTCACATAAAACATCCCCCTATGCACCGATAGTGGGAGCATGGGGATTCCAACCGGGGTTAACAGATGCCACTTTTAAACTCTGGAGATCCAGAGGTATCTCATGTCTAGGGGATTTATTTAAAGATGGGGTCCTGATGTCTTTCGGACAGCTGCGTCAGAAATTCAGATTACCCAATGGAGACCTCTTTCGATACTTCCAAATTCGAGATTATATACAGAAGAAGACTACGTTATTAGATAGTCTTTATAAATCCGATAGAGAATGTAGTGTCCTACGACCAGTGGGGGTATCTTCCGTCAGTAATATTTATCATTTACTACATGATGAAGTATCGGGAGATATGGATGATCTGCTTAAAACATGGGATCAGGATTTGGGACTAGAAATCTCCACAGAAACGTGGAATGATATCTGGGAAAATGCTAGAAGAATTACTATTTGTAACAGAACCCAGGCTATCCAGCTGAAGATACTTCATAGGGCCCATATAGCACGGGTTCGATTGGCAAAATTTAAGGCAGGAGCATCTCCAATGTGTCCTAAATGCAAAATAGAGGTGGGCACTCTTGTACATTGCTTATGGACCTGTCATAAGATCCGTAGATATTGGACTAAAGTAGCAAGTACCCTGACAGAAATTTTAGGAACGGAAATAAAAGTGGACCCTGTATCTCTCCTCTTGGGCTTTTTGAACTTTTCCTCCCTGGACACGTACGGGAAGAGACTATTTTCTATTCTTTATTTCTGTGCAAGGAAAAATATTTTGGTGAACTGAGCGGCTGAGGGCTCCCCTGGACTTTCAAATTGGCACAGACTAATTATGGAATGTATTCCCCTTGACTTCCTTACAAATATGGTGCACCGAAAGACCGAATTATTTTATAAAATATGGCAGTCCTTTTTGAATTACATAAATACAGATATTTCGGCTATCCTAACAAGGGCTTTTATTTAATTGAGATTACGAACCTGGCTGGTCCGCGGCCCCTCGGGGGAGGAATCCCGCACGAATACGGGTTTTATTATATCTGATGCTAACACATCCCGAGCATGTAAGAGACTTAAATATACACCCTGGTTAGTTGTAGGTTAGATTAGTAGATAGTTGAGTTTTGTTTGTTTTTTTTTTCTTTTCGGTTTTTTTTTGTTGTTTTGTTTTTTTTCTGTCAAATTTTGGCTATTGCATATTTGAGCTAATTGTATATCAATGTTTATATCTGAGAGTTTTGTTTATTTTTGTAAACTTGTAAAAATGTTAAATTTCTAATAAAAATATCTATTAAAATGCAAAAAAAAAGAGGTAAATGTGTGGCTCAAGGATTCATGAAGGAGAAATGGGTTCGAATTCATGGACATTAGCATCAGTACTGGTGAGGGAGGGAGCTGTTCCATTTGTCTGAATCATGCTGCGACCAGAGACCTGGAAAATTGCATAGCAGGGCTTAAACTAAATACGGGGGGGGGGTCAATTGCATGGATGATTACAAAATCAAAGTTAATGGAGAAGTTAGTGATAGGGGTTTTTGTTGCCAGGAAATAATACGAAGGGACAGAATGTGTAAATCTCATCTTGTACCAAAGAACTATAAAAGTGTTGGGAAATTCAATAACAGAACACGCTTAAAGGCTTTGTAACCCCACATTTCCCATGGCTAGTCCATCTAGGCTACACATTCCTGGATACCATGGGGCAATTTAGCACGGTCAATCCTCCTCATCTGCACATGTTTGGCCTGTGGGAGGAAACCAGAGCACCCAAAGGAAACCCACGCAGTCATGGGGAGAACATGCAAACACCATACAAACTGTTGCACAACCCTGGAATTGAACCTAGGTTCAATTGAACCTGGAACCTCAGCAAAGCTGTGCCACCGTGCTACATATCAGGAATGAGGGGGTGAGTCACTTGCCACAGTATTCCCAGTCTCTGAGCTGCTTTTGTAGCTATTGTGTTTATGTGGTAAGACCAATTGAGGTGAATGGCAATTGTTGACAGTGGGGGATTCAGTGATGGTAACAAAGTATCAAATGGCTAAAGTGAACTGGGTAGTTAGATCAGCGGGACAGACAGCAACCAAGCAATGGTGACATTTTAAGGAGGTAATTCATGACTCCCAGCAAAAATACATCACAGTCGGGAGGAAAGATTCTAAAAGAGCGATAAGCCAATCATGGCTAACCAAGGAAGTTAAGGAGAATATTAAATTGAAAAGAAAAAAACATGAGGAGGACAAAGTGAGTGACATCCCTGAAGACAGATAAATTCAGAATCCAGGAAAAGAGGATTAAAAAGATAGTAAAGACACAGGAAATAAACTACAAAGACAAACTAGCAAGGAATATAATAAGATCTTCTTTATATAAAAGAGAGATTAAAGTGCACATCTGCCCCCAAGAAAATGAATCTGGAGAGACGATTTTGGGGAACAAGGAAATGGCCAAGGAGGTAAACAGAAATTTTGCATCAATCTTAACAGTGGAAGATACTTCAATCATCCCATTAATACGAAATAGTGCGGGGAAGGAATTAAATACCATACCTATCATGAAAGATGTAATAATAGAAAACTAATGGGGCTAAAGGAAGATACGTCCACTGCATCCTGAGTACCTAAAGCAGGTTGCTACAAAGATAGATTGGGGTGGCATGGTGGCTTAGTGTTTAGCACTGCTACCTCACAGCACCAGGATCCCAGGTTTGGTTCCATCCTTGGGTGACTGTGTGGAATTTGCACATTCTCCCCGTGTCTGTGTTGGTTTCCTCCGGGTGCTCCGGTTTCCTCCCACAGTCCGAAGACGTGCAAGTCAGGTGAATTGGCCATGCTAAATTGCCCATAGTGTTAGCTGCATTAGTCAGAGGGGGGTGGGTTACTCTTTGGAGGGTTGGTGTGGACTTGTTGGGCCAAAGGGCATGTTTCCACACTGTAGGGAATCTAATCTAATAGTGGATGCATTGGTAGTAATTTTGCTAAAGTCACCGGGTTCTGAAGAGTAGCATAAGATAGGAAAACTATTAATGTGACACTCCTATTCAAAAAATGAGGGAGGTAAAAAGTGAATAATTATCGGCCAATTAGCCTGACATCTATTGTTGGAAAGTATTAGAATCAATTATTACGGAAGTAATTGCAGAATATTTGGAAATCATAATCTAATTAAGCAGAGTCAGCATAGCTTCATGAAAGGGACATTGTGCACAAATACTTTATTCAAGTTTATGTGGCATTCTCACCACAGTGGATAGAGGAGAACCAATGGATGTGTTGTATTTGGACTTCCAAAAGGCATTTGACAAGGTACCTCACAAAAGGTTAATCATTAGAGCCCACGGTGTTGGAGGAAATATACTAGCATGCACAGAGAATTGGCTGATCGACAGGAAACAGTGAATGTGGATGAGGGTTTCTTTGTTCCAGGTTGGTGACCGGTGACCAGTGGGGTTCCACAGGGATCAGTGCTGGAACTCAAATGTTTACAAATAATATTAATGAAAAGGTGGAACACAAAGTCAGAGACCACATGTTTAGAGAAAGAAACCAACACTACTGTCTGACACATCAGTGAATCTTCCCAGTTACTGCCTTTGCTGTTTGAGTTCAAGCATCTTTGGATATCAGAATGTGTTGAGGAAAAATTAAAAACAGTGAAATTCACAGCGGACCTTGGAGGAACCTATGTGGGAAGCTGACAGCACGGAAGAAGCTAAGTGCATAGTTTTTAAGTGTAACTTGCTGGAATTTCCAATACAGTGGGTTCTTTTTTGATATGTTTTATTAAGATCTGTCTCTTGATTAAATTTTTAAGATAGAAAACATAGTTACTAGCTTAGGCCTGGAGCATTGTTTTTTAGAGCAATATGACTGTGCTATCTTCTGGGTCTGTAGATTGTTAAGGAGCAAAGATGGCCTTCATTAGAGTGATTTGCTCTTCCTGTCACATGTTGGAGATTAGGAAGAGTTTCCACATTCTTGATGATTATGTCTGCAGGATGTGTCTTTGGTTGCAAATCCTATCAGCTTGCATGGATTGGTTGGAGTGACAGAGGTAATAAGGAATTTACAGGAGTGAAGGGGTGTGATGGATGGCAATTATAGGAAGGGAGAAAAACTGCACATACAGTTAGGTCGATGGATTACCTCGAGGAAAGTTAGGACAGGGAGGCTGGTAGTGCAGGAGCCTCCTGTGGCTATCCACACCTCAAACAAGTGTGTTCTTTTGGAAAATATTGTAGGTGATGGACTGTCAGGGGAATGTAGCACGAACAGCCCAGTTTCAGTTCTTTGGCTGGCTGTAATATAATGAGGGGCATGTCAGGTTCCAAACGATCGATTGTGATAGGGGACTCTCTAGTCGGAGGCACAGACAGATACTTGTGCAGCTGACAGCGAGAAATCAGAATTGTGAGTTGCTTGTGAGGATTTAAACTAGTAAGGTGGGTTGGGGCAGGGGGGACGTGATGGAACCCAGATAAATAGTGAGGAAAAAGACCAATTGGAGACTGGTACAGTTGGGAAAAGGAGCAGGTCAAACAGTCAGTGTAGGCAGAAACAAAGCAGAGAACAAGGTAGGACTGATAAATTAAACTGCATTTATTTCAATGCAAGAGGCTTAACAGGGAAGGCAGCTGAACTCAGGACATGGTTAGGAACATGGGACTGGGATCTCATAGCAATTACACAGACATGGCTCAGGGATGGACAGGACTGGCAGCTTAAGGTTTCAGGATACAAAATGCTGCAGGAAGAATAGGGGTGCGAGAGAGGACGGGGAGTGGCATTCTTGATGACAGATAACATTATGGCTGTACTTAGGCAGGATTTTCCTGGGAATACATTCAGGGAAGTTATTTGGGTGGGACTGAGAACTAATAAAGGGATGATCATCTTATTATTACATTGCATAAGAGACCGCCCACTAGTCAGTAGAAAATTGAGACACAAATTCATTAGGAAATCTCAATTATCCGTAAGAATAATAGGGTGGTTATGGGAGGTGATTTTAACTTTCCAAACATCGACTGGGACTGCCATCGTGTTTAGGGTTTAGATGGAGAGGAATTTATTCAGTGTGTACAAGAAATTTTTCTGATTCAGTATGTGGATGTACCTACTAAAGAAGGTGCAAAACTTGACCTGCTCTTGGGAAATAAGGCAAGGCAGGTGTCTGAGATGTCAGTTGAGGAGCACTTTGGGGCCAGTGACCATAATTCTGTTTATTTTAAAATAGTGATAAAAAGGATAGACCAGATCTAAAAGTTGAAGTTCTTAATTGGAGGAAGGCCAATTTTGATGGTATCAGGCAAGAACTTTCAAAAGCTGATTGGGGGCAGATGTTCACAGGTAAAGTGATGGCTTGAAAATGGGAAGTCTTCAAAAATGAGATAACGAGAGTCCAGAGAGAGTGTATTTCTGTTAGGGTGAAAGGCAAAGCCAGTATGTGTAGGGAATGCTGGATGACAAGGGAAACTGAGATTTTGTTTAAGAAAAAGAAGGAAGCATATGTCAGGTATAGACAGCAGAGACTGAGTAAATCAAAAGAGTATAAAGACCAATAGGAGTATACGTCAGAGGGAAAACAGGACGGCATAAGGTGGACATGAGATAGCTTTGGCAAATAGGGTTAAGGAGAATCCAAAGGGATTCTACAAAGACATTAAGGGCAAAAGGGAGAGAGTAGGGCCCTTCAAAGATCAGCAAGGCAGCCGATGTGTGGAACCATAGGAGATGGGGGAGATACTAAATGAGTATTTTGCATCAGTGCTTATTGTGGAGAGACATGGAAGATATAGAATATAGGGAAATAGATGGTGACATCTTGAAAAATGTCCATATTACAGAGGAGGAGGTGCTGGATGTCTTAAAATACATAAAGATGGATAAATCCCCAGGACCTGATCAGGTGTACACGAGAGCTCTGTGGGAAGTTAGGGAAGTGATTGCTGGACCCTTTGCTGAGATACTTGTATCATCGATAGCTACAGATGAGATGCTGGAAGACTGGAGGTTGGCCAATGTGGTGCCACTATTTAAGAAAGTTGGTCAGGAAAAGTCAGAGAACTATAGATCATTGAGCCTGACATCAATGTTGGGGGAATCCTGAGGAATTGGATTTATATGTATTTGGAATGGCAAGCACTGATCAAGATAGTCAACATGGCTTTGTGCTTAGGAAATCATGTCTCATGAACTTGATTGAGGTTTTGAAGACATAACTAAGAGGATTGATGAGGGCAGAATGGTGGATGTGATCTGTATGGATTTCAGTGAGGTGTTTGACAAGGTTCCTCATGGTAGACTGGTTAGCCATGTGAGATCTCATGTAACACAGGGAGAACTAGCCATTTGGATACAGATAAGGCTCAAAGGTAGAAGACAGAGGGTGGTGGTGGAAGGTTGCTTTTCAGAATGGAGGCCTGTGACCAGTGATGTGCCGTAAGGATTGGTGCTGGGTCCACTGCTTTTTGTCATTTCTAAAAATTATTTGGATGTGAACCCAGGAAGTATAGTTAGTAAGTTTGCAGATGACACCAAAATAGTGGACAGTGAACAAAGATACCTCCGTGGACAATGGGATCTTGATCAGATGGGCCAATGGGCTGAGGAGTGGCAGATGGAGTTTAACTTAGATAAATGCATTTTGGAAAGGCAAATCAGGGAAGGTCCCGGGGAGTGTTACTGAATAAAGAGACCTTAGAGTACAGGTTCACAGTTCCTTGAAAGTGGAGTCACAGGTAGTGATCGGATAGTGAAGAAGGCATTTGGTATGCTTTCCTTTATTGGTCAGAGCATTGTGTATAGGAGCTGGGAGGTCATGTTGCAGCTTTATAGGATGTTGGTTAGGCCATTGTTGGAATATGACATGCAATTCTTGTCTCCTTCCTATTGGAAAGATGTTGTGAAACTAGAAAGGGTTCGGAAAAGATTTCCAAAGATATTGCCAGGGTTGGAGGATTTGAGTATGGGGAGAGGCTGAATAGACTGGGACTGTTTTTCCTGGAGCACCGGGGGCTGTGGGGTGACCTTATAGAGGTTTATAAAATCATGAGAGACATGGATAGGATAAATAGACAAAGTCTTTTCCCTGGGGTCGGGGAGTCTAGAAATGGAGGGTTTAGATTAGATTAGATTCCCTCCAGGACAAAAACAGGCTCTTTGGCCCAACAAGTCCACACCAACCCTCCAAAAAGTAACCCACCAGACCCATTCCCCTACTAATGCACCTATCACTATGGACAACTTAGGCCAATTCACCTGGCCTGCACATCTTCAGACTGTGTGATGAAACCCATGCAGACACAGGAGAACATGCAAACTCCACATGGGCAGTTGCCCGAGATCCGAATCAAATCTGGGTCCCTGGCGCTGAAAGGCAGCAGTGCTAACCACTGAGCCACCATGCTGGTTTAGGGTGAGAGGGGCAAGATATAAAAAGGACCGAATGAACAACATTTTCATGCAGAGAGTGGTGCATGTATGCAATGAGTTGCCAGAGGAAGTGAAGGAGGCTGGTACATTTGTAGCATTTAAAAGGCATCTGGATGGGTATATGAATAGGAAGGGTTGAGAGCGATATGGTAGGATATTTGGTTGTCATGGACGAGTTGGACTGAAGAGTCTGTTTCTGTGCTGTACATCTGACTTGGAGGAAGGCAGTGAATGTACTGGAGCCAAATTTGTAGACGACTCAAAAAAAGTATAGAAAGGCAGTTATGAGAAGGATACAAGTTGTTTACAGTGAAATATCGATAGGTTCAGTAAATGGGCAAAAAATTCGTATAATGTGGGGAAATGTGAAGTTGTTTATTTTGAAAGGAAGAATAAAAGAACAGAATATTATTTGAATGGGAATGCTTGTACATGAAATGAAGCAAATGAGTCAATAAAGAATGACAAAATCTGCTGACTCTAGGCACTGTATCTTAAAAAAACAATTTTAAAAAGTTAGTGAATGAAACTGAAATATAATCTCAGGGAGAAGTAATGTATCCCCCACTCCATAGTGCCCAACCATAACAACAGATTCAAGGATAAGTGATGGCCTAGTGGTATTAATGCTTGACTACTAATTCAGTGATGTACTGAATTAGTTTTGCGAGCTTTAGTTCAAATCCCACCATAGCAGATGGTGGAATTTAAGTTCAATAAAAATCTCTCATCAAGAGCCTCGTAATGACTATGAAACTGTTGCTGATTGTTGGGAAAAAACTATGTGATTTACTAATGTCCTGTGGGGAGAGAAACTAATGTCCTTACCTGGTCTGATCTATATGTAACTCCAGATCTGCAGCTAAGTGGTTGATTTTTAAATACCCTCTGGACAATTAGGGATGAGTAATAAATGCTGACAAAAGTATGGAGCACGGAAGTGGCTCAGGGGCTCAGTGTTGTACCAGATTAGGAATTCTGGCGATCTGTGGCGAGGTAGCTGGTGGGCCTGAATGGGAGTTCTGGCGAGCCAGACTGCACTCTCGCAGTCAGTAGTGAGATAGCATTATGGAGGGGTGCATTCCCAGTGTCGGGGAGAGATTGAGTTTAGCGTAGGGAGGAGTATGTGCTCTCATGGGGGGGGGGGGGGGGGGCAGCCTGGGGCATCTTCAGGTCCATGGCAAAAGAAGGACTGAAATTTGTTTTTTTCTATTTTATACCAAGAAGGACTATAATATTTAACTTATTTCCTTATTTTTCTACATTGTACCAAAGATTTTGTATCTTAAGTGCCTTTGTTCCTAAGGTGATTTTGGACACTTTTCACTCTGCTCCTGTACTTGAGTACACATGACAATAAACTTAATTCTAATTCATCTTGTCTGAAGATTTTAGTTAAATTAGTTTTTTGTTGTGTATGCCAATGTATGTATGTAAGCTTTGACTAGAATACATTTTCTTTGTTGTCACCGCAAGGTAACGATTTTGTCCACTGCTTTGGGATTTTCTGATCAGGAGAGAACATTTTGATGATTTGTGTTCCTCCAGCTAAGCTCTGTCCCTTTCACACATGTTGCCATTTGTTTCTGTCCTGTTTGGAATAAAGGGAATCCCTGTTGATTTATCCATTCATTTATCCATTTTTTTCTTGTCTCACAAGAGTTCTCAGTTTCTGAGCAACAAAATGCCCAAAGATTGTTGGTGGAAGTCAATACCACTGCATCTCACACCCATGATTTATTATTTGAGAGCATAACATTGGAAGATGGCTGACCGACTAAGGAAGTGTATGAGCGTTTCTTTGTCTAGGTGGAGGATCTAACAGCATTAGCTAAAATGTTTTGGCATGACCCTCATATCCTTCAATCCCAGGTTCACGATGTCTGAGTAAAAGGAATAATATTGCAGCTATTGATATCCTTTGCAGAAGTTCCCCTGTTGTTCCTGTTGTCTATGGAACTATGTTGAACAACTGAGGTTCCAATCCTATTCCACATCTCGAGTTAACTTCTTGGCAGTTGATGACTGCCACAGTGGAGAAATTACATCATGATTATTTTGAATTGTGTGTCTTGGGCCAAGGCATCAGGGTCAGTCATCTGATATTCTGGCAGATCTGTGGCTCCAGAATCTGTGCTGGTATCTGTTTCTGGATTGTTTCACTTGTGTTTACTTCTGAAAAGTTCTGGGTGTCCGTCCAATAACTTTATATGCTGCAAGATTGTCAACAAAGACAAGATGGATCTCATTACTGTGAGATGGTTAGTGAAGTTTTAGGAAGGAATGAGATTTTGCCAATCTTCATTTGAGATTATATGTCCTATACAAAGACTTTCTGATGACCTCTTTCTTCAGGACACATTTCTTTGTCAAATTGTTTAGCTTTGTCATTCTAAGAACCTTGTGATTCTATGCAATTCTCCTCTCCATAACCAGATTCCAGAAATGCTGATCTCTTGTCTGGAAGATGGTTGCTTTCCAGAGTCGTCTTCATGGCTTTTGTCAAGAAATCTTGCGTAGCTCGATCACAACTGACATAATTGATATCATATTTCAAGAATAATAATATGGGTAACATGATTGTTCCAGTGAAGAGCAGTTTATCTGCCCTTGTGGTCTTGAATTATATCAGCTTTTCAACTATGTATCCACTGTTTATCCACAATGTTCCAGTTGCTGTTGTACAGAAAGCATTGAACCAAGAAAATATGTGACGACCTTGCGAAATATGTTCTTGGTATCCCTCATCTTTGCAGTTGAACCTTGGTGTTGGCTTCATTCCTCACCTCTCTGCTCCAGTTCTGCATTGCTATGGCTGCACAAAAATTAAAAGATTCGGGGAATAAAAATTGTGAAATATAAATGGAAAAACAACTCAACAGAGAGAAAACAATTAAGTGAATATGAAAAGTAGATGATTAGGTAAAATTAAGTGCACAGGGCTAAAGCTGATCTGCAGAATAGATAAATCAAATGGCAAACTGAGAAATACGAGGATAAACATGAATAGGTGAAGATATTGCAAAATCCCACACAGACGCATACTATGAATTTCCCTTTTTTGCTCTTTTATGGATCTGTAAATTTTGCATTTCTCAGTGGAGAGCATATAGCACTGCTGTTAATATCCAATCACTCTTGGAATTAATGCAGACCTTTCTGGTGCAACAACTAGCTCCAAATTTAAATTTATGATGGTGTTTTCAGAAATATTAGCTTCTCTTATTCCAGTAAATTTGCATTGATGAATATGAGTGATGAATACGAATGACGAATATTGTCCAGCTATAGTCCAGAAAAGGATTAAGTTCCCTTTAGTTCCGACAATAATGTGCATTGAGCTTACCACCATTTTGGCATAACAGAAACAGAAGCATGATGGACCTGAAGTCTTCATTTTGTTCCCTCTCTGCAGATGCTTCCAGATCTTTTTTTAATTCATTTGTGGGATGTTGGTGTTACTAGCTAGTCAGTATTTATTGCCCATTCCTAGTTGCCCTTGAGAAGTTGGTGATAAGCTGCCTTCTTGAACCGCTGTAGTCTATCTGTTGTAAGTTGACCCACATGCCCCAAGGGAGTGAATTTCAAGATTTTAAGCCAGTGAAGGAGTGGTTATATATTTCCAAGTCAGGATGTTGAGTGGTTTGAAGGGGAATTTTCAAATGGTGGTTTTTCCATGTATCTACTGCTCTTGTCCTTCCAAATGAAATTGGTCATGGGTTTGGAAGGAGCTATCTGAAGATCTTTGGTGAATTTCTACAGTGCAATGTGTAGATAGTACACACTGCTGCTACTGAATGTCAGTGATGGAGGGAGTGGATACTTGTGGATGTAGAGCCAATCAAGCGGACTGCTTTGTCTGGATGGTGTCAATCTTCTTGACTGTTATTTGAGCTGCATCTGTCCACGTAACTGGAGAGTATTCCACCACACTCCTTACTTATGCCTTATAGATGGTAGACAGGCTTTGAGCAATCAGAAGGTGAGTTACTTGCTACAGTATTCCAAATCTCTGACCCACTTTTGTAGCCATTATGTTTATGCGGTGAGCCCAGTTGATTTTCTGGTCAATGATAACTCCCAGGATGTTAATAGTGGGGGATTCAGTGATGGTAATTCCATTGAATGTCAAGGGACAGTAGTTAGATTGTCTCTTATTGGTGATGGTCATTGCCTGGCATTTGTATAGAATGAATGCTACTTGCCACTTGTCAGCGCAAGTCTTGATATTGTCCAGATCTTGTTGTATTTGGACATGGACTGCTTTAGTATCTGAAGAGTCACGAATGGTGTTGAACAGTGCACAATCATCGGTGAACATCCCTACTTCTGACTTTATGATGGAGGGAAGATCATTGATAAAGCAGCTGAAGATGGTTGGTCGAGGACACTATCCTAAGGAACTCCTGCAGAGATGTCCTGGAACTGAGATGACTGATCTCCAACAGCCACGACCATCTTCTTATGTACCAGGTATGACTCCAACCAATGTTGAAAATGTGGTGCTGGAAAAATACAGCAGGCCAGGCAGCATCCGAGGAGCAGGACATTTCGGGCATAAGCCCTTCTTCAGGAATGAGGCTGGTGTGCTAGGCGGGCTGAGATAAAAGGTAGGCGGGAGGGAATTTGGGGGAGAGGCGCTGGGAATACGATAGATGGAAGGAGGTGAGGGTGAGGGTGAAAGGCCGGAGAGGGGGTGGGGGCGGAGAGGTCGGGAAGAAGATTGCAGGTCAAGAGGGCGGTGCTGAATCTGAGGGTTGGGACTGAGATAAGGTGGGGGGGAGGGGAAATGAGGAAGCTGGAGAAACCTACATTCATCCCGTGTGGTTGGAGGGTTCCTAGGCGGAAGATGAGGCGCTCTTCCTCCAGGCGTTGTGTCGCCAGGGTCTGGCGATAGAGGAGGCCAAGGAACTGCATGTCATTGGTGGAGTGGGAGGGGGGGTTAAAGTGTTCAGCAATGGGGCGGTTGGGTTGGTTGGTGCGGGTGTCCCAGAGGTGTTACCTGAAACGTTCCGCAAGTAGGCGGCCTGTCTCCCCAATGTAGAGGAGACCACATTGGGTGCAGCGGATACAGTAAATGATGTGCGTGGAGGTGCAGGTGAATTTGCAACGGATATAGAAGGATCCATTGGGGCCTTGGAGGGAGGTGAGGGGGGAGGTGTGGGCGCAAGTTTTGCACTTCTTGCGGTTGCAGGGGAAGGTGCCGGGAGTGGAGGTTGGGTTGGTGGGGGGTGTGGACATGGGAGGTGTGGAGGGAGTGGTCGCTCCTGAATGCTGATAGGGGTGGACAGGGAAATATATCCCTGGTGGTGGGGTCTGTCTGGAGGTGGCAGAAATGACAGAGGATGATACGATGTATCCGGAGGTTGGTGGGGTAGAAGGTGAGGATCAGGAAGGTGAGGATCAGTGGGGTTCTGTCCTGGTGGTGATTGGGGGGGCGGGGTTCAAGGGCGAAGGTGTGGGAAGTGGAGGAGATGCGGTGGAGAGCTTTGTCAACCACGTCGGAGGGGAAATTGCGGTCTTTGAAGAAGGAGGCCATTTGAGTTGTTCGGTAGTGGAATTGGTCCTCCTGGGAGCAGATGCGGCGGAGGTGGAGGAATTGGGAAGGGTGTAATCTAGGTAGCCTCGATGACTCCAACCAATGGAGAGTTTGCCACCTGATACCCATTGATTCCAGTTTTGCTGGGCTCTGTGATGCCACACTTGGTCGAATGCAGCTTTGATGTCAATGGTTGTCACTTCTGGAATTCAGCATTTTTTGTCCATTTTTGAACCAAGGCTGTAATGAGGTTAGGAGCTGAGTGGTCCTGATGGAACCCAAAATGGGTGTCACTGAGCAGATTATTGCTGTGCAGGTGCTGCAAGATAGTACTGTTGACACCTTCCATCACTTTACTGATGATCAACAGTAGACTGATGGGGCAGTAACTGGTCATATTATATTTATCCTTTTTATGTACAGCACATACCTAGACAATTTTCCACATTGTCGGGTGCCAGTATTGTAACTGTACTAGAATAGCTTGGTCAGGGAATTGGCAAGAACTGGAGCACAAGCCTTTAGTAGTATTGCTGGAATGTTGTTAGGATCCGTAGTCCTTGCAATATCCAGTGTCTCCAATTGGTTTTTGATATCACGTGGAGTGAATCGAGTTGGCAGAAGACTGATACCAGTAATGCTGGGGGCCAATGGAGGAGGTTGAGAGGAATTATCCACATGGCACTTCTGGTCGAAGGTTGAAAATTCTGTTTTTATTTCAGATTTTCAGCATCTGCTATTAATTGTTCAGCAATGCAGAGCTCATGATTTGCTGATTTTCCAAACTGGCAAATACATCAGTTCATAGGAAATGTGTATGAAGAGTCATTTAAAGCCCATCAGGCCTGATCTATCATTCAGTAAGATTGAGGTTGGTCTGATTGCAGCTTAAACTTCACTTTTTTTCCTATCCCCCAATTCAGTCTACTTCCTTGACAACAAAAATCACTTGAACTCAGGCATCAATATCAATATCTTGAAAAGGTGGTAGTGTGCTGCCTTCTTTAACCAGTGCAGTCCATTTGGTGGAGGCATATCCATTATGCTGTTAGGGGGAGAATTCCTGTATTTTGAACCACCGACAGTGAAGAAACAGCAATATATTTATAAGTCTGGATGGTGACTGGCTTGGAGGGGAACTTGCAGATGGTGGTGTTCCCATGTGTTTGCCGTTCTTCTCCTCTTAGCTGGCAGTTGTCAGGAATTTGGAAAATTTTGTCTAAGGAGCTATCATGAATTTCCATAATGCATCTTGTAGATAGGGAAACAACATTACTACTGTGTGTCAGTGGTCAGGCAGTAAATATTTGTGGACATGGTGTCAATCAAATACAACACAAAAACAGAAGTTGCTGGAAAAGCTCAGCAGGTCTGCTTTATCTTGGATTTGGTGTTAGGTTTTGTGGGTGTTTTTGGAACTTCATTCACCTTAGCAAGTAGGGAGTCACACTCCTGACTTGTGCCTTGTAGATTGTGAACAGATTTTGGGGAGTCAGGAAGTGAGTTCCTTCCTGTAGGATTCCTCCCCTCTGACCTCCTAGTGTGGCCACTGTGTTTATATGACTAGTCCGCTTCAGTTTCTGCTCAATTCACAGAGTCATAGGATGTTGATAGTGGAAGTTTTGGTGATGGTAATGACATTGATGTCAAGGGGTGATAGGTACATTTTCTCTTGTCAGATAGTCATTGCCTGATACAGGTGTTGGGTGAACTTGCCACTTATCAGCCCAAAGCTGGACCAAAACTGAAGGATTCCTGATGAAGGGTTCTTGCCCGATTCTCCTGCTCCTTGGATGCTGCCTGACTGACTGTGCTTTTCCAGCACCAAACTCTCAACTCTGATCTCCAGCATCTGCAGTCCTCACTTTCTCCCAAAACTGAAGGGGTTCGGCCAAGAACACTACCCCAAAGAACTCTTGCTAAGATATTCTGGAGAAGAAACGACTAATCGCCAACCACTACAACCATCTTTCTTTGTGTCAGATAATACTCTAACCAGCAGATTGACAAGGACTCCTCAATAGGTAGACAAGTAGGAGGCTGGAAGAACACAGCAAGCCAGGCAGCACTAGGAGGTGGAGAAGACAACATTTTGGTGTAACCTTTCTTCAGGACTGAGGGTGGGTGTAATGGAGGTGCAGATAAAGAGTGTGGGGGGAGGGGGGAGGCAGTTTTGGGTGGGGAGAAGGGCTGAGTGGTGAAGTAGTGACAGGTGAACACAGGTAGAGAGTATGACCTGGTTGGTCGATGGGAGGAATGAATCCAGTTGGTAGCTGGAAGGAAGGGTTGGTCGGAGGTATTGAAGGGAGAGGGAAGGGCTGGAAAGAGAGTTGGGGATGGGAAGGGAGATTATTTGAAATTGGAGAACTCAATGTTGAATCCCCAGGCTGTAATCTGACAAGCGGAAGATGAAGCGTTGTTCCTTTAATTTGCAGTCTGATTTGCTATGGCAATGGAGGAGGCCAAGGATGGTCATATCAGAAAAAGAATGGGATTAAAATGGGCAATGGCTGGGAGGTCAGGTTGGCCCATGCAGGCCCAGCTGTGATGCTGTAATTAGGTCAGGAATTGAGTGATCCTGGTGGAATTCAAACTGATTGTCATTGAGCCGGTTATTGCTAAGCAAATGCTGCAAGATAAATGCTGTCGATGGCCATTCTATACCAAGCTGCTTATCCTATTTCACACACAAGTAGTCTTGTTTTCTAGTTTCACTGAATTGAGAATGCGTTTTCAGATTTGCCTTGTGCTGTGCCTGGCATGCCTTCCTGTGATAATCAGTAAGAGGTTTGCTTTCCAATGTTTGATCTGACTCAATTAGATTTCATTTAGTCTGGAATCAATGTTCAGGTCTCCCAGGGCAACCCATTTTCAATGGTAATCCACTGTATTGCCCACTCTGCTTGTTCTATTCTGTAGCTGGAGCAGGAAGATCTCAGGAATAGCAATGGTGTTGTCTGGGAGGTCTGATTTTGAGAACATAATAGACTGTCCTCTCTTCCAAATATATTCTTCTTTACTGTCTCACTTGGATGGCTCCATTTGTTCACACAAGCTGCAAAAATCTTAAATTTGACGGTATTAGGCAAGAACTTTTGAAAGCTGATTGGAGGCAGATGTTCGCAGGTAAAGGGACGGCTGGAAAATGGGAAGCCTTCAGAAATGAGATAACAAAAATCCAGAGAAAGTATATTCCTGTCAGGGTGAAAGGGAAGGCTGGTAGGTATAGGGAATGCTGGATGACTAAAGAAATTGAGGGTTTGGTTAAGAAAAAGAAGGAAGCATATGTCAGGTGTAGACAGGACAGATCGAGTGAATCCTTAGAGTATAAAGAGAGTAGGAGTATACTTAAGAGGGAAATCAGGAGGGCAAAACGGGGACATGAGATAGCTTTGGCAAATAGAATTAAGGAGAATCCAAAGGATTTTTACAAATATATTAAGGACAAAAGGGTAACTAGGAAGAGAATAGGGCCCCTCAAAGATCAGCAAGGCGGCTTTTGTGTGGAGCCACAAAAAAATGGGGGAGATACTAAATGAATATTTTGCATCAGTATTTAGTGTGGAAAAGGATATGGAAGATATAGACTGTAGGGAAATAGATAGTGACATCTTGCAAAATGTCCAGATTACAGAGGAAGTAATGGTTAAAGGTGGATAAATCCCCCGGAGCTGATCAGGTGTACCCGAGAACTCTGTGGGAAGCTAGAGAAGTGATTGCAGGGCCTCTTGCTGAGATATTTGTATCATCGATAGTCACAGGTGAGGTGCCGGAAGACTGGAGGTTCGCAAATGTGGTGCCACTGTTTAAGAAGGGCGGTAAAGACAAGCCAGGGAACTATAGACCAGTGAGCCTGACCAGGGTGGGCAAGTTGTTGGAGGGAATCCTGAGGAACAGGATATACATGTATTTGGAAAGGCAAGGACTGATTAGGGATAGTCAACATGGCTTTGTGGGTGGAATATCATGTCTCACAAACTTGATTGAGTTTTTTGAAGAAATAACAAAGAAGATTGAGGAAGGCAGAGCAGTAGATGTGATCTATATGGACTTCAGTAATGTGTTCAACAAGGTTCCCCATGGGAGACTGATTAGCAAGGTTAGATCTCATGGCGTACAGGGAGAACTAGCCATTTGGATACAGAACTGGCTCAAAGGTAGAAGACAGAGGGTGGTGGTGGAGGGTTGTTTTTCAGACTGGAGGCCTGTGACCAGTGGAGTGCCACAAGGATCTGTGCTGGGCCCTCTACTTTTTGTCATTTACATAGATGATTTGGATGCGAGCATAAGAGGTACAGTTAGTAAGTTTGCAGATGACACCAAAATTGGAGGTGTAGTGGCAAAGAGGGTTACCTCAGATTACAACAGAATCTGGACCAGATGGGCCAATGGGCTGAGAAGTGGCAGATGGAGTTTAATTCAGATAAATGCGAGATGCTGCATTTTGGGAAAGCAAATCTTAGCAGGACTTATACACTTAACGGTAAGTTCCTAGGGAGTGTTGCTGAACAAAGAGACCTTGGAGTGCAGGTTCATAGCTCCTTGAAAGTGGAGTCGCAGGTAGATAGGATAGTGAAGGCGGCGTTTGGTCTGCTTTCCTTTATTGGTCAGAGTATTGAGTACACGTGTTGGGAGGTCGTGGTGCAGCTATACAGGACATTGGTTATGCGACGGTTGGAATATTGCGTGCAATTCTGGTCTCCTTCCTATCGGAAAGATGTTGTGAAACTTGAAACGGTTCAGAATAGATTTACCAGGATGTTGCCAGGGTTGGAGGATTTGAGCTACAGGAAGAGGCTGAACAGGCTGGGGCTGTTTTCCCTGGAGTGTTGGAGGCTGAGGGGTGATCTTATAGAGGTTTACAAAATTACGAGGGGCATGGATAGGATAAATAGGCAAAGTCTTTTCCCTGGGGTTGGGGAGTCCACAACTAGAGGGTATACATTTGGGGTGAGAGGGGAAAGATATAAAAGAGACCTAAGGGGCAACTTTTTCACGCAGAGGGTGGTACGTGTATGGAGTGAGCTGCCAGAGGATGTGGTGGAGGCTGGTATAATTGCAACATTTAAGAGGCATTTGGATGGGTATTTGAATAGGAAGGGTTTGGAGGGATATGGGCTGGGTGCTGGCAGGTGGGACTAGATCGGGTTGGGATATCTGGTCGGCATGGACGGGTTGGACCGAAGGGTCTGTTTCCATTTCGTACATCTCTAGGAATCTAATGACTCTGTGGAACAAATTCAAGAGCTGAGACTCCTCCACTTTGGATCACCATACTGCTTCATTTGCAGCATAACCTCCTATCCCTGACCACAAACCAAATCAGAAATACTTAACCTCAGGTGTGACTGCATCCTGGAACAAAATAACAAAGTAACACCAACCTTTCCCCACTGTATCAAATGTTCCCCAAGTTTACACACTTGTTGCAGATGTATTTGCCAAAATCACAAAGGTGATCAGCTTTGGTCACCAGCTCCCACATGCTACAGCTGCAATAAGTCATGTGCCTGGTCATCTTTACCTTGTTTGGCTTTCATGAATTAGGTTTCATTTTGGATGACTATTTTGAGTTCTGTTTGAGGTTTAACTATTGACATTATAAACTTAATGTAATTAATGTACCTTTCCAATAAGAGTAAAAACTCCTGCCCAAATTTACACAGGGAAAACTATGTAGGACTAATCAATTACCCATCTTCACACCTGGTTTTCAAGTCCTCAGTCTGTCTCCATTCCCTCTCTTGGAACATTGCTGTTTGTAAAAGGTCAGAATAGCACCTCCTCCTTCATAGAAATGAATTTCCTCAAATGAGTAAATTCATGAGATAAAGCATCTGGTTTCATTGCACAATCTCGAACAATTAACTTTGTGCAACTAACTTCATACTTGTGCAAAACCTCTTGCATTTATATCACCTCAGTTTCCAGTGAAATGAGTCAGCACTGCAGGCTCGGGAACCAGTTTCAACTCATCACCTAACTAATTACCCTGCACATGACCTAAACAAGGACCTTGTTTATCACTAATGTTGAAATAAACTACATTGGGTAAGTTAAGTGCTAAATATGAACTTCACAAGATTTTAGAAAGTGATCAAACCTTATTCTCTCACTTAATAATTACCTGGATTTAAATACATCAGAGCAGTAGACCATTTAGGACCTCAAGTCTGTTATGTTATACAAGATCATGGGCGGCAAGGTGGCACAGTGGTTAGCACTGCTGCCTCACTGCGCCGGAGACCTGGGTTCAATTCCTGCCTCAGGCGACTGACTGTGTGGAGTTTGCATGTTCTCCCTGTGTCTGCGTGGGTTTCCTCCGGGTGCTCCAGTTTCCTCCCACAGTCCAAAGATGTGCAGGTCAGGTGAATTGGCCATGCTAAATTGCCCGTAGTGTTAGGTAAGGGGTAAATGTAGGGGTATGGGTGGGTTACGTTTTGGCGGGTTGGTGTGGACTTGTTGGGCCCAAGGGCCTGTTTCCACACTGTAATGTAATCTAATCTAATCATGACTAATCACCAACTTTAATGTTGTTTTCCCCTTGTCCCTTAATGCCATGAGTAATGACAAATCTACCAATCTGTCTTGAACTTACTTAATGACTGAGCTTCCAGAGCCCCAGGGCGAGGCAATTCCGAGGATTCACTGAGTGAAAAAAAATCCTCTTCACCTCAGCCTTAAATTGCTTGCCTTTTGCTTTTCGAATATTCCTCTGGTTCTTAACCCCACAAACTTTCTGCATCTACTTTGCCTATACTTTTCAGAACTTTGAAAGTATCAATAACAGCCGATGTTGCAGATCTTCTGAATTATAGAGTCATAGAGATGTACAGCATGGAAACAGATCCTTCAGTCCAACCTGTCCATCTTCTCATAGAACATTGCCACCATCCAGGAATCAGTCTGGGGAATGTCTGCTACGTTACCTCAACAACAAGAATATCTTTCTCAGGCAAGAGGACTTGAAATGTAATCTCACTCATATTATATACAATTGAAGCAATACTTCCTTGCTCCTGTACTCAAATCCCATTATGATCGAAGCTTGCAGCGTCTTGTTAGCCTTCAAAGACTTAAGAACAAGGACACCGCTGTTTTTTGCACATCAGTAATTTTCAATCTCCCACTATTCATGAAATTCTCACCTCTGTTCCGTTGACCAAAGTTGTCACCTCTGGGTTAACAAAACTAGGTTGGAAGAAAGTCAGAAATTGCTGGAAAATCTCAGCAGGTTCTGAAGCAGAGTCACTGAACTGAAAATATTAACTCTGATTTCTGTCCACAAGTGCTGCCAGACCTACTGAGACTTTCCCGTGCCTCTTCAGCACCCCCTGAGATTTTCCAGCAATTTCTGTTTTTGTTTGATTTCCAGCATCTGCAGTTCCTTCCCTTTTTTTTGAAGGAAGCCATCCTATCGAGGAACTTTCCAAGAAGGTCAACAAAGGAACTCATAATTGCATCACAACTCTGTATCTTTCTGCACTTTCTTCATTACTTCTAACATTATTCTCAACTTTTTCAAGCAGAGGGTGGTACGTGTATGGAATGAGCTGCCAGAGGATGTGGTGGAGCCTGGTACAATTGCAACATTTAGAAGGCATTTGGATGGGTATATGAATAGGAAGGGTTTGGAGGGATATGGGCCGGGTGCTGGCAGGTGGGACTAGATTGGGTTGGGATATCTGGTCGGCATGGACAGGTTGGACCGAAGGGTCTGTTTCCATGCTGTACATCTCTATGACTCTAAAATTGCCATATTTTGATGAAAGGAATAAAATCATGGAATCCCTAGTGTGGAAATGGGCCCTTCGGCTCAACAAGTCCACACTGACCCACCGAAGAGTAACCATGCCATCCCATTCCCCTACCCTACTACTCTACCATTCCCCCGAGTAATGCACCTAACCTACACATCCCTGAACACCATGGGCAATTTTACATTTACCTTAGATCGATTAGATACCCTTCGGCCCAACAAGTCCATACCGACTCTTCGAAGAGCAACCCGACCTAACCCATTCTCCCACCCAACATTTACCCCTTACTAATGCACCTTACACTCTGGGCATTTTAGCATAGCCAATCTATCTAACCTGCACATCTTTGGACTGTGGGAGGAAACCAGAGCACCCGGAGAAAACCCATGCAGACACAGGGAGAATGTGCAAACTCCACACAGACAGTCGCCCAAGGCAGCATTTGAACCTGGGTCCCTGGTGCTGTGAGGCAACAATGCTCACCACTGAGCCATCGTGCCACCTAAACTGCACATCTTTGGATTATGGGAGGAAACCAGAGCACCTGAAATAAACCCACACAGACACAGTCAAAATGTGCAAACGCCACAGAGACAGTCACCCAGGACTGGAATTGAACCCGGGTCCCTGGTGCTCTGAGGCAGCAATGCTAACCAATGAGTGTTATCAAACATGTCTAAACTAGTAATGATGCGAATCTGAAACACATGCATGGAGGGGACTTGGCCCAGGGTCTGCTAGGTGAAAGTAAGGACTGCTGGAGGTTAGAGGAGTCGAAAGTGTGGTGCTGGAAAAGCACAATAGATCAGCCAGCATTTGAAGAGCAGGAGAATGAAGGGCTTTGCCCTAACCATTGTTTTCCCTGATCCTCCGATGCTGCCTGACCCAGAGTCTCCTACCTCAGAGAGCTGTGGATGTTCATTCGATGAGTATATTCAAGTTAGAGGCTCACAGACGTTTCGGCATTATTGGAATTAAGGCATGGGTTTAGTGTGGGGAAGGTTTTTTTTTAAAAAAATATTTGTTATAGCTTTTGTACAAAAGCGTCTCAGTTAAAATCAGTGAAAAAGTGGGGTCACAATCTATAATAAATACAGCAATTCCGAACTGCACCCGCCAAATGTTTCAAGCAATGTTGCAGATCGTGAGGAAACAGCTATACACTTAAACAACAACAGAATTTGCTGGAAAAGCTCAGCCGTTCTGGCAGCATCTATAAAGAGCATTCAGAGTTAACGTTTCGCCTCGAGCGACCCTTCCTCAGGGCCACTCTTGAATACCCTTGCGCAGTCGCGTCAGAATCTTGTTTTCCCAAGTGACGGGCCGAAGAGACAGTCTCGAGCTGACGACGCGGATGGGTGGGCGGAGAGGGCGTGACGCCAGCGTTTGCCCGGCAACGCCGGCGGTGATTGGCAGCTGGTCGGATCGTGGCGGACTCATGGGGGAGGGTGGAAGGATGAGGCAGAGGGAGCGCGCAAGCGCGGTCGGCAGCGAATTGGAAGGGGCCCTGTGGGACTGGTAGGACGGGAGGGAACTGGCATCATTGACAGTGGCTTCAGTCCCACTGGGAGACGGTGAGGCTGAGTCAGTCAGACACCTCACTCTCTGGGGGATAGTGCCAGTTAGTTCGAGCACCGTGTCGATACTAACACAGATTTCCGTCCGCACACACACACACGCACACGCACCCCAGAGAAGGAGTGGCAGTTAGCTTCGGCCGTTGGTTGTCTCATGCTCTCGTTTTTGTATCGGTCGTGAAAAGAAATGTGTGCAACGCCACGATCTTATCATCAGAGATAACGCTGCGTGAGCCGTGCTGGACTTACTACCAGAGGTATTAACATTTTAAATCTGCTCCACAGTAGTAGATGGACGCCTTTCTTCGGTGTGTGTCGGCATTCTCGCGAGCTGGGGGGGGGGGGGGGGGTGAAGAAAGCACCATCATGTGCGACGGCGCGGATTTGAACCCGTGGCTTCGCGGTCGGGGGGCGGTGGGTTTCTGTGATTGCAATAATTTGCTGCTTTTTGACCAGCGGTGATCATCGGAAAATTAAACCTTGACGAACCTGCTGTGTTTCATTTAATCATTGACATTTGAGGTGGCGTTGTTTTTTTTGTGTCTGTTAAAGTTGAGAGTGCAAGGCCAGTACGGCTCCCAAATGCACTGATTTCACACCGTTTGAAAGGAAGGGGGTTGGGAGGATTCTCGATGTTTTGGGCATCACTTTGCGGGGCGGAGGCTGAATAAAAGCTAAAGAGTTAACTTGAATCGAACGAATTGCTTTGCAATCCAAATCACCGTTCATGTTCTTTTGTTTTACACACCAACCGTGAAGAGCGTATTTACTTTAAAATGGAATGACAAGCTGTGATTTATTCGATAAAATGAGAATTGGGTCTGTTACTGACCCGGAATTCCTTCCCCAATTCTAATAGTTGTCTCATGCAGAACCAGACTTTGCGGTGATGTCCTGTTTGACCCCAATGCTCGACTTTTGATCCATATTGTCTCGGTCAGAAATGACACTTCCGTCACATAACCTGCATCTGCCCGACCTCAGCCCATCTGTGCGCTGAGATCCTAACTTCCTTGTATTTCTCAGCTCTTGACTTGGCTATTCCTGTACGAGAACCGAACATTCCGAATGCTGGAAATACTCAGCAGATCAAGCAACATCTGTGGGTGGGGCTGGGGGTAGGGAGGAGTGGAAGACAGATTCGGGCCAGTGACCTTTTCATTCGAACTGGAAAATAGTTTTTTTAAAAAAAGCAACAGGTTTTTCACAAGTGGTGTGCTCGGCAAAGGGTGAACAGAGAAAATAAAAACAATGATCGAGTGGAGACTGAGATGATGGTGCAAAACCAGAAAGGAGACTAGCAAAGTTAAGGTGGGCTGGAATGAGCTGTAAAGATGAAGAGAATCATCACCAGTTGCTGTCTGACAAGTTGGCCGCAGAACAATAAAATAATTTGATGTGTCAAGTCTGCTCCGCTGTTTGATCATGACTTTTTTATGTTTCTCTCTCCATCCTCCTGCCTTCATCCTGTAACCCTCGACCCCTTAGGAATCAAGAACCTCTCTGTCTGAAATACATTAAATGACTTGGCCTCCACAGCCTCCTTTGGCAATGACTTCCACAGGTACACCACCCTCTGGCTGAAGAAATTCCTCTTTGGTTTATTTTTGTCACATATGCTGAGATACAGTGGAAGGTGTTGTTTTGTGTGCTAAACAAATGGATCATATATGAAGTACATCAGGGTAGCAGAACAGAGTACAGGTAATAGTGTTATAGCTGCAGAGAAGATTCAGAAAGAGACATCAAAATTGATGTTTGAGAGGTCAGCTCAGAAGTCTGACGAAGCAGACAAGAAGCTGTTGTTGAATCTGTTTTTCAGACTGGAGGCCTGTGACCAGTGGAGTGCCCCAAGGATTAGTGCTGGGTCCACTACATTTTGTCATTTATATAAATGATTTTGGAGGTGAGCATAAGGTATAGTTAGTAAATTTGCAGATGACACCAAAGTTGGAGATGTAGTGCACAGCGAAGAAGGTTACCTCAGATTACAACAGGATCTGGATCAGATGGGCCAGTGGGCTGAGAAGTGGCTGATGGAGTTTAATTCAGATAAATGTGATGTGCTGTATTTTGGGAAAGCAAATCTTAGCAGGATGTATTCACTTAATGGTAAGGTCCTCGGGAGTGTTGCTGAACAAAGACACCTTGGAGTGCAGGTTCATAGGTCCTTGAAAGTGGAGTCGCACGTAGATAGGATAGTGAAGAAGGCATTTGGTATACTTTCCTTTATTGGTCAGAGTATTGAGTACAGGAGTTGGGAGGTCATGTTGCAGCTGTACAGGGCATTGGTTAGGCCACTGTTGGAATATTGCGTGCAATTCCGGTCTCCTTCCTATCGGAAAGATGTTGTGAAATTTGAAAGCGTTCAGAAAAGATTCACAGGGTTGGAGGATTTGAGCTATTGGGAGAGGCTGAACAGGCTGGGGCTATTTTCCCTGGAGTGTCGGAGGCTGAGCGGTGACCGTATAGAGGTTTAGAAAATTATGAGGGGAATGGATAGGATAAATAGGCAAAGTCTTTTCCCTGGGGTTGGGGAATCCAGAACTAGAGGGCATACATTTGGGGTGAGAGGGGAAAGATATAAAAGAGACTGAAGGAGCAACTTTTTCCATGCAGAGGATGGTACGTGTATGGAATGAGCTGCCAGAGGAAGTGGTGAAGGTGAGTACAATTGCAACATTGAGAAGGCATCTGGATGGGTATGTGAATAGGAAGGGTTTGGAGGGACATGGGCCAGATGCTGCTAGGTGGGACCAGATTGTGTTGGGATATCTGGTCGGCATTAACGAGTTGGACCGAAGGGTCTGTTTCCACGCTGTCCATCTCTGACTCTAATAAATGTATTCGAACTTTTATATCTTCTGCCTGATATAAGAGGGTGGTAGAGAGTAAAACAAGGATAGGTCGGGTCTTTTGATTATGATTCCTGAGGCAGCAGGAAGTATAGATGGAGTCAATGGATGGAAGGCTCATTTGTGTGATGGACTGGGCTGTGTTCAGACTCTCTGTAGTTTCTTGCGGTTTTAGGAAGAGCAGTTGCCATACCACGCTGTGATGTATCCAAATAGGATGCTTTCTGTGGTGCATATGTAAAAATTGGTAAGAACCATTGTGCACTTAGTGAATTTCCTTAGCCTCCTGAGAATTGAGATGTTGTTGAGATTGCTTGACCATCGCATCAACATAGGTGGACCAGGACAGATTGGTGATCATCACACCCATGAATTTGACGCTTCTGACTGTCTGCACCCAGCATTGTTGATGTAACAGAGACATGCCCTCCAATCTGCTTCCGGGAGTCAATAACCAGCTCCTTCATTTTGCTGACATTGATGGAGAGATTGACTTCACACCATGCCACTAGGCACTCAGTCTCGTTCCTGTATTCTGTCTCGTCCGTTGTTTGACACCACCATTGTTTGAGATCCGAACAACAATGGTGGTGTCATCAGCAAACGCGTAAGTGGGATTTAGGGTGAAATTTGTCCACAAAGTCATGAATGGATGAGGAGTATCATAGGGGCTGAGTATGCAGTGTTGCAGGACCGTGGTGTTGAAGATTATGTTGGAGGAGGTGTTGTTGCCTATTACTGTTTGCAGTCTCTGGATCTGGAAGTCCAGGATCCAGTTATAAAAGGGATGGCCAAGACCTGGGTCTGAGTTTTGTGATGAGTTTGTTTGGAATTATGGTGTTGAAGGTGGAATTGTAATTCATGAGTTGGAGCCTAATGTAGGTATCCTTGCTGTCCACATGTTCCAAAGATGAGTTTAGGGCCAGGAAGATGGCATCTGCTGTTAGCCTGTTGTGTTGGTAGGTGAATTGCCAAAGGTCAAGGCAGTTTGGTGGGCTGGAGTTGATGTGAGCCATGATGAACCTCTCAAAGCTCTTCAGAATTACGAAGGTCCGAGCCACTGGGCAACAATCATTGAGGCACACTTCATGATTTTTTTTTTTGGCACCAGGATGATCGTCGCCTCCTTGAAACAGGTGGGGACTTCAGATTGTACAATGGAGATTTTAAAGCTGTCTGAGAATACTTCCGCTAATTGGTCTGCACAGGATCTGGCTGTATGGCTGGAGACTCCATCTTTTGTGGCTTTCCTCATCTTATTTCTAAAGGGGCATCCCTTCATACCCCAGCATGGCAACAGACCCTTTAGCCCAGCCAACCAGGTTTCCTAAACTGAACTAGTCTCATTGTTAGTGTTTGGCCTATATCTCTTTAAACCTTTCTGATTCATGTACCTGTCCAAATGTCTTCTGAATTATATAATTTTCACCTCTACCACTTCCTCTGGCAGCTTATTTCAGCCCCTCCTTATAACTTAAACCCTCCGTCTTGGTAACATCATTGTAAATCTTGTTAGTGCCCTTTCCAGTTGAGTAACATCCTACAGCAGGGTGACCAAAATTGTTTGCAGTAAGATGTCCCAACTCATCAACCCAATGCTCTGACTGGTGAAGGCAAGTCTACAACCTTCACCATTCTGTTTGCCTGTGAAGCCACTTTCAAGGAACTATGTACCTGTACCTCTTGGTGTCTCTGTTCGACCTCACTCCCTAGGACTCTGCCATTAACTGTAAATCCTGCCCTGGTTTGTTTATTAAAATGCAACACCTTGCATTTACCTAAATTAAACTCCATCTGCCATTCTTCAGCTCACTGGCCCAATTGATCACGATCCTGTTGTACTCTTTAAATAACCTTATCCACTGTCTGCTATACCATCAATTTTTGTCACTTGCAAGCTTCCTAACTAAGCCTCCTATCATCTCGTCCACGTTGTTCACATAAATGACAAACAACAGTGGACCCAACCTTGATCCATATGGCATCCTGCTGGTTGCAGGCCTCCAGTCTGAACACCAACCCTCACCACTCACCGTTGAGCCAATTTTGGACTGGACTGAACTGGACAGTTCTGAAGAAGGGTCACTGGACCTGAAAAGCCTATTTCTGTGTTGGAAGTATGGACTGCCATTTTCTATATGCTGCACTGATAACTTGGAAAAACTTGTGAAATCTGACAAGTGTAGTTCAAACTTGCTCTCTTAGTCTTTTCATGAAATTTTAAAAAATACACTATTCTTGAGAAGTGGGCAGTGCTTGACAAAGACAGCATTTCTTGCTACTCCTGAAAACAATGGACTCTCATTTCAAATTGTTAAATGTCACTGTGTTAAAGGTGCTCTACAGTACTGTCTTTGTGAGGGTTTCAAACAAGTTTAAGGCCTGCTAGATCAGTTCAGAACAAAATTGACTGGAGTCACATTGAGACTCCACAAAAGGGTCACGTAGAAGTGAGAGTCACTTCCGCCATAACCACCTTTTTTATTTCCAGATACATTGAACGGAATGTGAACTTGCCATGGGGATATTCATCCTGTGCAATTTGGATTCCTCTTTTGCATCTCTTGGTTACTGGCCATTTATTTGGACTGTACCCAAATTGTGACTTTATTTGTACTTAAAATATTTGGGATTTTTTTGCTCTACTAATTATGAGTATAATTTCTCTCCAAGGATTGGAAGTCATGAGTGGTTTTATGCTCCATTTGGTCCAATTTCAGTGTATGCTGGAAAAGAGGAATTGACAAAAGATTGGAAAATGTAAGTGAATAAATTTTGCATGAAGATAATATGAACATGCAATTGGAAGTGAACAGCTTGAAGGTACAGAGTTATAGAATTAAGGGAAGGTTAGACATTAACGAGCTGAAAATGTGTTGCTGGAAAAGCGCAGCAGGTCAGCAGCATCCAAGGAGCAGGAGAATCGACGTTTCAGGCATGAGCCCTTCTTCAGGAATGAGGAGAGTGTGCCAAGCAGGCTAAGTTAAAAGGTAGGGAGGAGGGACTTGGGGGAGGGGCATTGGAAATGCGATAGGTAGAAGGAGGTCAAGGTGAGGGTGATAGGCCGCAGTAGGGGTGGGAGCGGAGAGGTCAGGAAGAAGATTGCAGGTTAGGTAGGTGGTGCTGAGTTCAAGGGTTTGGACTAAGACAAGGTGGGGGGAGGGGAAATGAGGAAACTGGAGAAATCGGAGTTCATCCCTTGTGGTTGGAGGGTTCCTAGGCGGAAGATGAGGCGTTCTTCCTCCAAACGTCGTGTTGCTATGGTCTGGCAATGGAGGAGTCCAAGGACCTACATGTCCTTGGTGGAGTGGGAGGGGGAGTTGAAGTGTTGAGCCACAGGGTGGTTGGGTTGGTTGGTCCAGGCGTCCCAGAGATGTTCTCTGAAACGTTCCACAAGTAAGCGGCCTGTTTCCCCAATATAGAGGATGCTGCATCGGGTGCAGCGGATGCAGTAAATGATGTGTGTGGAGATACAGGTAAATTTGTGGCGGATATGGAAGGATCCCTTGGGACCTTGGAGGGAAGTAAGGGGGGAGGTGTGGGTGCAGGTTTTGCATTTCTTTCGGTTGCAAGGGAAGGTGTCGGGAGTGGAGGTTGGGTTGGTGTGCTGTGTGGACCTGACGAGGGAGTTACAGAGGGAGTGATCTTTTCGGAATGCTGATAGGGGAGGGGAGGGAAATACATCCCTGGTGGTGGGGTCCGTTTGGAGGTGGGGGAAATGATGACGGACGATACGATGTATATGTAAGTTGGTGGGGTGGTAGGTGAGGGCCAGTGGGGTTCTGTCCTGGTGGCGATTGGAGGGGCGGGGCTCAAGGGAGGAGGAGTGGGAAGTGGAGGAGATGGGGTGGAGAGCATTGTTGACCACGCCTGGGGGATATTGCGGTCTTTGCAGAAAGAGGCCATCTGGGTTGTTCGGTATTGGAACTAGTCCTCCTGGGAGCAGATGCGGCAGAGACGAAGGAATTGGGAATATGGGATGGTGTTTTTACCGGGGGCAGGATGGGAGGAGGTGTAGTCTAGGTAGCTGTGGGAGTCGGTCGGTTTATAGTAAATGTCCGTGTTGATTTGGTCGCCCGAGATAGAAATGGAGAGGTCTAGGAAGGGGAGGGAGGAGTCTGAGACGGTCCAGGTAATTTTGAGGTCGGGGTGGAAGGTGTTAGTAAAGTGGATGCACTGTTTAACCTCCTCGTGGGAGCATGAGGCAGCGCCGATACAGTCATCGATGTAGCAGAGGAAAAGGTGGGGGGTGGTGCCAGTGTAGCTGCGGAAGATGGACTGTTCCACATATCCTACGTAGAGGCAGGCATAGCTGGGGCCCATGCGGGTGCCCATGGCTACTCCTTTGGTTTGGAGGAAGTGGGAGGATTGGAGAGAGAAGTTGTTCAGAGTGAGGACCAGTTCAGTCAGTCGAAGGTGGGTGTCAGTGGAAGGGTACTGGTTGGTACGGCGGGAAAGGAAGAAGCAGAGGGCTTTGGAGTCCTTCGTGATGGGGGATGGAGGTGTACAGGGTCTGGATGTCCATGGTGAAGATAAGGCGTTGGGGACTGGGGAAGAATTTCTCCTCCGCCATTGTGCCCCGTCCCTCCAATCGCCACCAGGACAGAACCCCACTGGTCCTCACCTACCACTCCACCAACCTCCAGATACATCGTATCATCCGTCGTCATTTCTGCCACCTCCAAACGGACCCCACCACCAGGGATATATTTCCCTCCTCTCCCCTATTTGTGTTCTGAAAAGACCACTCCCTCGTCAGGTCCACACTCCCCACCAACCCAACCTCCACTCGCGACACCTTCCCCTGCAACCGCAAAAATGCAAAACTTTCGCCCACACCTTCCCCCTTACTTCCCTCCAAGGCCCCAAGGGATCCTTTCATATCCGCCACAAATTCACCTCCACCTCCACACACATCATTTACTGCATCTGCTGCACCCAATGTGGCCTCCTCTGTATTGGGGAAACAGGCCGCCTACTTGTGGAACGTTTCAGAGAACACCTCTGGGACACCCGGACCAACCAACCCAACCACCCTGTGGCTCAACACTTCAACTCCCCCTCCCACTCCACCAAGGACATGTAGGTCCTTGGACTCCTCCATCGCCAGACCATAGCAACACGACGGCTGGAGGAAGAGCGCCTCATCTTCCGCCTAGGAACCCTCCAACCACAAGGGATGAACTCCGATTTCTCCAGTTTCCTCATTTCCCCTCCCCCCACCTTGTCTCAGTCCCAACCCTCGAACTCAGCACCACCTTCCTGACCTCTCCGCCGCCACCCCCACTCCGGCCTATCGCCCTCCCCTCATCGCCCTCCCCTCATCGCCCTCCCCTCATCGCCCTCCCCTCATCGCCCTCCCCTCATCGCCCTCCCCTCATCGCCCTCCCCTCATCGCCCTCCCCTCATCGCCCTCCCCTCATCGCCCTCCCCTCATCGCCCTCCCCTCATCGCCCTCCCCTCATCGCCCTCCCCTCATCGCCCTCCCCTCATCGCCCTCCCCTCATCGCCCTCCCCTCATCGCCCTCCCCTCATCGCCCTCCCCTCATCGCCCTCCCCTCATCGCCCTCCCCTCATCGCCCTCCCCTCATCGCCCTCCCCTCATCGCCCTCCCCTCATCGCCCTCCCCTCATCGCCCTCCCCTCATCGCCCTCCCCTCATCGCCCTCCCCTCATCGCCCTCCCCTCATCGCCCTCCCCTCATCGCCCTCCCCTCATCGCCCTCCCCTCATCGCCCTCCCCTCATCGCCCTCCCCTCATCGCCCTCCCCTCATCGCCCTCCCCTCATCGCCCTCCCCTCATCGCCCTCCCCTCATCGCCCTCCCCTCATCGCCCTCCCCTCATCGCCCTCCCCTCATCGCCCTCCCCTCATCGCCCTCCCCTCATCGCCCTCCCCTCATCGCCCTCCCCTCATCGCCCTCCCCTCATCGCCCTCCCCTCATCGCCCTCCCCTCATCGCCCTCCCCTCATCGCCCTCCCCTCATCGCCCTCCCCTCATCGCCCTCCCCTCATCGCCCTCCCCTCATCGCCCTCCCCTCATCGCCCTCCCCTCATCGCCCTCCCCTCATCACCCTCTGCATTACCAACGCCCCACCCCCAAGTCCCTCCTCTCTAACTTTTATCTTAGCTTGCTTGGCACACTTTCCTCATTTGTGATGAAGGGCCCGTGCCCGAAATGTCGATTCTCCTGCTCCTTGGATGCTGCCTGACCTGCGCTTTTCCAGCAACACATTTGCAGCTCTGATCTCCAGCATCTGCAGTCCTCCCTTTCTCCTCGACATTAACGACGACAACATAGCTAAAACAAGAGCATGTCCAAAATGAAATTCCACTTAAGTACTGAATGCTTCCCCTGTTGATTCTGGTTGGCTTATTAAGATTTGTTCTCCATAGTTGGTGGAGTTGTAGTGCCAGCAGGATGCTCACAGAAAATATAAAATAAACAGATGCAGTAAATAATTTGACAAACCAATTCCAAGCTTGAATATAACCTCGAACTGGACCAATGTAGCCATGATTTTCTCTTCGGGTTTCTACTGCCTTGAAATCTCTGAAGTAAATGGCTTCTGAATTTTTACGTAGAAAAGCTGAAGCATTAGAATATGCAAACTTTTCTCAATGTCACTCTGCTGCCACCTTTATTTTTGCCTTAATTCATTAATTATAACAGTGGCTCAAGTAGCATTGAAAAACCTATGTGTTTTTTTTTCACTGAGATCCATGAAATGTTCATCTAAGACCCTGTATGCCCTCATGAATGTGTAAAAGATGATTAAAAAACAAGTGAACTTTCTTTGGTGTCAAGATTTTTCTTGACCAATATGTAGTTATTAATTGGCATCACTATTCGGGAGTTTAAGTTGACTGTAGCAGTTCCTAAATAACAATAACAGGACTTTAAGAATAGTTGATTGGCCTTCCGTCAAAGATCTTTCTTGTATTGCTTTTTACTGTTGTCAACATAATTGCACAGTAAACATATTGGCCCCCAAACCTGTACCGAAATTCTTTTAAAAAATACTATGTTTAAATCTCTGAAATTGGGTTTGTAGCCTGCTAAAGAACTTGAGGGACTTCAATTCCAATTACAATACATATAACTCTGATCCTGATACGTTTATTACTCCTTGACCTTCTTCCAGCCTTTGTAATTGTTCATACATGAGTGTCCCAATGGTTCTGCACTGTTGTTTAGCTGAGTAGAACTGCCCTTGCCAGTTTGCATTCTCACTATTCAATTGTTGCTAGAATATGTCCAGCAATGACTGTCAGTTTTGGTACCATTATCAAGACTGCCAAGGATCTACCTACAGATTGTACATTTCCTTTTAAATGCAACCCTTAATGCCTTCTACAGGCGTTCTCAATCCCTCAGCTGGTATCCCACAACTTTCCTGAGTAACAATCCTGAATATGCTGAAATGTCCTCCATTCATTAATTCAAAGCTATTCTTTTTTTCCCTTACTCCTGATTCCATCCCTCTTTGCTTCAGGTGAAACCTGTTTGCCCAAAATCTGGACATAGTACTTGACTGCTTTTCTCAAAACCTCTTTGCTTCCATTTTCAAATGCTCAGCCATTTCTTCTCATCTCAGCCCTAAACCCCATAGCATGTAAATGTCACCATCTGATTTGACTTGTGCATTGTTCTTTGGTTGCCTCCCATTACAAAGTAAGAAATAAGAGTAGGACTGCTCTGACATTCAACTGGATGACGAATGCCATTTTTCTATACATGCCCAAATTCCTTGATGTTATTGATATTTAGCAATCTTTAAATTTCTGTCTTGAACATATTCAATGACTTAACCACCTCAGCCATTTTGGGTAGAGAATTCCAAAAACAAACACCATCCTAACTTGTACATTTTTCATTGATATTCTGTCCCCTGCTTCTTCAACTCCTTCGCAGGGACAATCGCCACCTGACTCTCTCCTGTTGTCTAAAAACTCAAGAAAATATACTCCCAGTTTCTTCAGTCTGTTCTCCACTGGACAGTCCTGTTATTTGGTGAATTTTTGTGGCACTGCCTCTATAGTGAGTAGGTCTTTCCTTGCACATTTGGGTTTTGACAAGGCCACACACAAGTGCAGCAGGATATCTTTACTTCTGCAATGCTTTTGCACAAAAGGCCAGCACAGTTTGAGTTCTGAATTGCTGCACCTGTATGTTAGTTTTAACTCACGAACAAGGATACCCACATCCCTTTGGACATTAACACTTTCCGATCGCCGATCATTTCAAATGTACCCTGCATTTTTGTTTATCCTACCAAAGTGGCCAATTTTGCAATTTCTGCAAAGTCTTTCATTTGCCACGCTTTTGTCCACTGTCTTAAACACTTTGAGGGAATTTGGAGAATTCCTATGGTATTCTGTTCTTCAGTGACTTCTCCATTCTGTACAAGTATGTTACTCTCAAATCCATGTGCTTTAATTTTGTTCATTAACTTATGTTGGACTGAAGCAAATGCTTTCCAAAAATCAAAATACACTCCATCCATTGTTTCCCTCTTATCTGTTCTGCAAGATACATTGTCAAATTTACACCAACCGCTTTGTCAATTATGATACCTCTTTGGGCAAATCAAGATGGATCTATCAATCTTAGCATTATTCGGTACATGTCCAGTTTTCATATCCTTTCTAGTAGATTCCAGTATTTTTCATCTACTTAGGGCAGACTAATAGATCTGCTGTCTGCTATTTTCTTTCTTAACATAAGAACTAGGAATAGGAGTAGACAGTTCAGCCTCTCGAACCTGCTTTGCTGTTAAATGCGATCATGGTTGATCTCATTGTGGCCTCGACACCACTTGCTTGCCTGGTTTCCATAACCTTTTAAGCCAGTACTAATTAAAAGTCTGTCTGCTCCTTAAACTTGCTACATGTGCTGGCATCCAACACTCCTGAGGTAGTGCATTCCATATATTTATGACTCTTTGAAAGAAGTGGGTTTTCCTCATCTGTTTTAAATGTTCTACGCCTTATCCAAAAGTTGACCTCGAGCTTCTATATTTCTCTATAAAGAAAACATCCTCTCTATATCTATACTGCCAATTCCCTTTGGCATCTTTTACACCGTAATTATATCTCCTCTCATTCTTCTAAACTCCAAATTGAGTCCTAAACTACTCAGACGCTTTTTGTAAGATAAACCCCTCATCTCTGGAATTGATCTGTGAACGTTCTCTGAATTGCCCCAAACTCAATTCCCCTTCAAGTAAGGGGACCAAAATTTATGCAAAACTCCAGGTGAGGTCTCATGGATGGTTTCAAAACATCATATTAAAATATGCAGGAACTGTTGCAAAGTCTAGAGTGTTTTGGAAGACAACCATCACTGCATCCATCACCTCTCCATCTGTCACTTTATACAATCTGTGGTACAGAACATGAAGTTAAAGACATTTGCCAACTTCTAATCCTATTAATTTCTCTGCTACTTTTCTTTGAATTACAGAAAGAAACTAGTATTATTTCTACATTCTCACTGGCTGCTTTGTCCTGTAATTTTGCTGGGAGGTATCTTCCTCCATGCATATAAACACACAATATTTGATCATTGTCTCTGTCTCTGCCTTCGCTTTAGAAATTCTCATGTCTGAGTTACTAGCCCATATTTTGTCTTTTGACAAGCTTTAACAGCTTTTGTTTCCCACTTTTATATTCCGCCTCCTCCCCACCCCCCACTAGTTTCTTGGTTCTGTTTTGCTGGTGCTCTGTGATGATGATGAAGTAAATTTGTCTTTTTTTTTTAAATTATGTGTCACTGTATCATTTAGATACGAGGCCAAGTGTCCGTGTTTTGCATCTGATTACAGTTCTTGCATTGGACTTGTTGTCAATGTTAAAGCTGCTTGGTAGTGTATTGTTGAGAGCATCATTTTTCTCTTGTTTTTCTCTTTGATTTGGAACTGAGTTGAAGTTAAGAGGTGAATTTCCTTTTAAAAGAAAAGAGAACAAAAACACGTTATCTGTTGGGAACAGTTCTGAAAAATAATGCAACTTAATTATTGATCAAAGAACATTGTAGACAAATTAGCACTAAGTGCTTGTAATGTTCAGAGGTAGCTCGGAGAAAGTGAAGACTGCAGATGCTGGAGACCAGAGTTGAAAAATGTGATGCTGGAAAAACACAGCAGGCCAGGCAGCATCCGAGGAGCCTGCCTGGCCTGGTATGCTGCTAGTTCACAACTAGCAGCTAGTTGGATATTGAGTTGGTCAATTAAGAGAGGCATGATTTGGAGATGCCAGTGTTCGATTGGGGTGGACAAAATTTTAAAAATCGCACAAGACCATGTTATAGTCCATCAGGAAACTCGTGCTTCCAAATGAGTCTGTGGACTGAAATTGGTGTTTTGATTTTTTTTTTAATTAAGGGAGGAGCAGTTTCGAGGAGTTTGCTGAAATTGTTTACACTAACCAGTGACTTCGGAATTTGAGCAAGATGTACAGTTTTATGTGCCTGTGAATAAACTCATCCATATATAATTTATATGGGTGTTGCTGACTATTTTGGCAATCATTATCCATCCCTAGTACAAGGTGATTTCAAGCCATTACCTTGATTGCTGCAGAAAGGGTGTTCCAGGATTTTGACCAAGCAGTCCTGAAGGAATGGCAATTGGGTTCCCAAATCGAAAGTGAATGGCTTGGAGGGAAACCTGAAGGTGATGTTTTCATGCATCTGCTGCCTTTGATCTTGGTGGCATAGGAGACTTGCTGAGTCAGTGCAGTGTATTTCGTACTGGTACACACTTGCCATTGTGCATCAGTGGTGAAGAGACTGAAGATGTTGAAGCAGATGCAGTGGTTTTGTCTTGGATCATGTTCAGCTGCTGGACTGTTTGTTGGAGTGTGCTCAGAGGTAAAAACAAGGACTGCAGATGCTGGAAACCAGATTCTGGATTAGTGGTGCTGGAAGAGCACAGCAGTTCAGGCAGCATCCAAAGCTTGGAGTGTGCTCATGCAGGCAAAGGGGGAGTAATCCATCACACCTCTGACTTGTCCTTTTGCAGATGATGAATCGACACTGGGGAGACAGCAAGTGAAATGCTTGCGGCAGAATCCCCAATATGTTGTAGCTATGGTATTGACATGGTTAGTCCATATCAATTTCTGGTAAGCTAGATATCGTTGATAGTGGAGAATTCAGTGATGGTAATGCTAATGAATTTCATGGGATGACTTTAAGATTCTATCTTATTGGAAATTGTAGTTGCGTGACACTAATGCCACCTGTCAGCCCAAGACTGTTTGTTGTCCAGGTTCTTGCTGCTTGCAGCCACTGAACCTTTTTCATGTGCTGCATAATCGTCAATGATGAAGGTCACCAGTGCAGTTATCAGTTATCATCTTCATTCTTGACCCTCCTGGAGGGAAGCATATTGGAGCAGGTTAACATGATTGGACTGTTGACAGTATGCTGAAGGGCTTATGCCCGAAACGTCGATTCTCCTGTTCCCTGCTTGCTGTCTGACCTGCTGCGCTTTTCCAGCAACACATTTTCAGCTCTGATCTCCAGCATCTGCAGACCTCACTTTCTCCTCACTATGCTGAGGAACTCCTGCAGTGGTATGCTGCAGCTGGAGGTGAATGACGTTCAACAACCATCTTTATTTGTGCTTGTATGACTCCAATGAGAGAGAGTTTGCCTGTTGGTTCCCAGTGATTTCAGTTCTCCTTCCGCTCCTTGATCATCTTTGTGTACCCCACGTCTGGAGGTCAGCATTTCTGTCAAGGTTATAATGAAAGCAGTGGTCGTGGTGGAATCCAAATTGAGTGTTTGTGAGTTGGTAATTCTGAAGCTGTGCCACAACGTAAGTCAGCCACCCCATCAACCACCTTTTTCTGATAATCAAAATGAGTGACTGGGATAGTAATTGGCTGGAATGGATTTAGTGTTTTTTTTTGTAGACTGGATGTCTGTGGACAATTTTCCATATTGTCAGGAAGATGCCAGTGTTGTAGATATATTGGAACAGTTCAGGGAGGGGCATGGCTCATTTGAGACGAGTATTGGATACAATTTCTGGAATATTAACCGGCCCACAGTCATTGCAGTGTTCAGTGTCTTCGTCTGTTTTTCAGTATCATTGGTCTTCAGCCAATTCGATGAATTCAAATGTCTGTAATGTTTGCAACCTCAGGTGTTCAAGTGCAGGTAGCTTTCACATCTCAAAATATCTTGACACTTGAGTAATTCCTGACCTTTGCAGTTTGTAACCATATGAACTTAATTTGTAATAGGTGAATGGCACCCTTCTGTAAGTCTTTTTATCCCTTCATTCTTCAACTTCTGTAAGCTTTGTTTTATATACTGAAGCTTTCAAATTTTTCAGAAAATTCTACCTTTGTGTTTTATTGCCTCTCTTATTTCATATTTTTATATTTACCTTTTAGTATGTACACGTTCTCATCCTCTTCAATTTGTTTCTCTATCTGTTCTGGGTTTTCTTCTTGATTTAGTTTTGGTTATTGTTGTTTGTTGAGAACGTGGTATTTTCTTTGATTCTCCCATCATTTCTCTGGTTCTGAGGCGTGTCCAACCTTCTGCTATCTCTCAATGAGAGCATGAAGCTAAATAATGGGTGTGGGTGTTGTGGTGAAGAGTTCACATGACAGGTAAACGAGCAAGGACAAGGCATCAGTGCAGGCTAGGTTTGCATGAAATTGGATAACCAGTCTATGATATGAAGTTAGAGAGCATACAAATGTAGAACGATATCATGACAAGGGTCAGGAGGAAGAATGGTAAAAATACTATTAAATGTCTATCTTTATTTGATGTATACAGCCTTGATAATTTGGATGAATTTTGAGTGCAAATTGAGATAAATGGCTATGATATCGTGGCCATTTTGCACCATGTGTCTGCAGTAGCTAAATCTGGGAACTGGACAATAAGGGTATTGAGCATGAAGGAAGAAAAAGGTAGAGAAACTTTTCATAAATGAGATCAGTACAGTTGTGAGTTACTCAGCTTGGAAAATCAAGATGTCGAATCAGAGTTGATGCAGCTAACAAAGAGAAGGGGGTGAAAAGTCCCCAGTGTAAGTGGTTTATGGGCCTCATAAGTGGTTATATTAAGACAGCGTATAAATTTTAAACAAAGGGCACTTGTAAAGATATCACAACAATCGAGTTATTTTAATTGTATTATAGACTGGACAAATCAAATTGGGAATGTTCTCTCTGTACTTGAGTTCACAAATTGTTTTTGGGACAGTTTCTTAAAACAATATTTCAGGACTAACCAGGGAACAAGTTATTTTTCATTTGCTTGGGAGGTAGGAATAATTTATGACTTCCTAATTAAGACTCCTTGCAAATGGTGATCATGCTCAGGTTGAGGGTGAGAAACATGAGACTCGGGCTTTTATGTTAAATGTGTTGGCAATTACAAAAATATGATGACAGAATTGGCAAAAGTGGATTTGTTAAATGGGTAACAAGATAAGGTAGGGAAGCAGTGACAAACAAAAAAAAGCATTCACTTCATAGAAAGAGACTGTACGAGGAGGATACACCATCTCCAGCTAACTAAGGAACTTGGGGATCATTTCAAATTGAATCAAGGTGTACAATGCTGTGAAGATTAGTAGTAAACCGGAAGATTGCAGTTTGTTTTCAAATATATCCAATGACTTGGTGGGAAAGCAGAAGTTTGGAGTATGAGTGAAAGCTAGCAAAGAATAGAAAAACAAGTACTAATACATTCAGTAAGTACACAGAAAAACATCATGTTAGAAAAGTCAGCATTGCTTCCTTTCAGTATGTGACTGAGGGATTAATAGGAAACCAGGAAATGGTGGAGACTTAGCAAGTATTTTGTTTCTCTCTTTATAGTAGACGATGCAGAAAATTTCCCAAAGAAGGTAGAATATCAAGGGGCAAAAGGAAGAGCAAAACATTGAACTGTGATGAACACTAGAGAAAGTATTGCTGAAAATCAAAGAAAACATTTTGACATTGAGCAGGATAGAATCACAAAAATATCCAACTTCCATGGGGCAATAATTTATACTGTATGAGAAAGGGGTAGTGATTGGCTGTTCTGTTGACATTGGTAGAGGTGCTGCTGTGGGGAATACACCAGGGAATGGATGACCCTGCCTTTAAGTCCAAACAGTCGCTGTGCATGGAGAGGTTCTTGCTGTTTTGAAAAGAACAAGAATTTGTGTAGCTTCTACCAAATAGGAAGAGAACCACACTGCAAGCCCCAATGAAAATTTTAGATTGGTTGTGGAATTCTTAGTACAAGCCAAATTGTTTATCAAGTGCTGTCCAAACTAGAAATTTACACTTTGACACTATCTCAACATATTTGGAACAGAATGACATATTCTGCTTCATGTCAACCTTTTGCTCAGTTATGCTCTGCCCAATTCCTTCACTCCTTCTGTTGCTTGGCTGACCAGTTGCCAGTTGGAGTGTCGATGATGTTCTGCTCTTTCTTTGACCGTGCTTGTTTTGAAAGTTATTATGATTGGATTGCTGTCTGTATTTTCAGGAGCTTACTGTGTGTGGTCTGTTACGCTGTGTGCAAACCTACCTTCATAATTGCTTAACCAATGCTGGAACTGAGTTATCAATAGTTGGTTTTGCCTCTTAACAGATCCAACAAATAATTTGTTTGCCATTGTAGTCACCTTACGTTTGCACCAGTCCTTATCTTTTCTCTCTTTCTCCCCACATAATTGCGAGAAACAACAGAGCAGCACGGGTTTCGGGTTTCTTTGGGAGTACTCTCATTTTTGCCATGATTACCTGAGTGGAACGTTTCTAGTTTTAGCAATCAGTTACGACCATTTATTTCATGATGGGAAGGACAAAATAAGTTGGATAGAGAGGTACGGTAGTTTGTCCCTGCACTTGTCTAAATCAGTTGACAAAATGGAAGCTTAAAGCCTGAGGGGTATGTGTCTTGCTGTTCTCTTGGCAGGGGGTCATGTGTGGATCAACAAAATAAAAATGAGCTGCCAACTTGCAAAATTGACCTTTTGCATCAGACAAGGTTATTTTAAATTGGCTGGTGTAGTTGCAGCAGCTGTACATAAAGTCTACCTGCTGTGTTTTGAAGACTCATTATTTGTTTGAATGTAAAGCATGGTTAACTCGGTCCAAGTTAAACTGACTTGCTTTTGTGTAAACATTTAGATTGACTTGAATGAACAGATGCCAAAATATTTAATCTTGTGAACCTCAATAAGGCAGGAATAGATCTTGGTTATTTACATGAGAAGTTAGAATTAGTACTAATGTACGTAATAACCAGTCTGATCACTGGTTTGGACTTCTCTTTTTGTAATGTAAGATTATAATAGAAAGTAGGAATGTAACAGTTAACTAATGGGACTTTTTTTCAAGGTTCTTCTTAAATTGGACATGCTAAATTGTCCATGGTATTCAGGGATGTGTACTTTGGGTGCATTAGTCAGGGGTAAATGTCGGGAGATGAGTCTGGGTGGGTTGCTCTTCGGAGTGTCGATGTAGACTTGTTGGGTCGAAGGGCCTGTTGCAAATCTAATCTGGAACCTTTTAATCTAATGAGCTTTTACCTTTTGTATTAACTTCACTCCTTCCATTAACAGCAGTGTGGCTAACTTGGGGAACAGAATTGCTGGTTATTAGTCTTGAATTATTTTATTGATTTAGATTAGATTAGATTCCTTACAGTGTGGAAACAGGCCCTTCGGTTCAACCAGTCCACAACGACCCTCTGAAGAGTAACCCACCCAGACACATTTCCCTTTGACCAATGCACCGAACGCTATGGGCAATTTAGCATGGCCAATTCACCTGGCTTGCACATCTTTCCTCCTATGGGAGGAAACCAGAGCACCCAAAGGAAAGCCACGCAGACACAGGGAGAATGTGCAAACTCCACATACAGTCGACTGAGGCTGGAATTGAACCTGGGACCCTGGTGCTGTGAGGCAGCAGTGCTAACCACTGAGCCACTATGCTGCGAATTCTCCAAGGAATTTTAGTTGGATCCCACCCAAATAGTTACATGTAGGCTTCGAACTTAGAGAAAGAAAGACCGTTGGGGGTGCAGTGCAGAATTGCGAGAACAACAGGAGGGTTGTTTCATTTCATGTGGTCTTATTCTTGAATTTAGAAGGTGAAACAATGATCTAAAAGGATGCAAGAATTCAACAGGCTGGCACAAAGACATTGCTTGGTAGAGGGGAATCAAGAACAAATTGCATCATTGTAAAATTTAAATGAGGCTATTGATTAGTAAAATTAGGAAGCATATATTCTCATGAAGTATACTGGGGTCCTGAAAATTGCCCTTCCAAGAAATCTATCAATGGTTTGTCAGTTGAATACTGACAGTTGACATCACTCTAGTTTTTACAAGGTGCGACTATCATGAATACAAATCAAAGATAGGGTCAATGGAGTTTCAGGCTTGTTGGATTGGGTGGTGGACCTGGTTTACTGGCCAGTTCATGTTCTAATTGTTTTGGCTCCAAGGTTTGTGTGCCAAATGAATTGCTGCATTAATGTATTAAAGGAGTGACAGTACTTTGAGGGATTTCAGGAGCTGAGATTTCTTTGCATATGGTCCCTGACCAGCAGCACCGACTTCCATTTCTAATGTTAGCAGTCATCAGTCTTGCCTAAGTCCAACTGCAACTTGGATTCAAACCCTGAACCTGTGATGTCTTGAGCTTGAATGTTCTAGCACTTCTCTGGCCAGACTCCCATTTTTAACCTTGTGTCACATTGAGGTCATTGAAAATCTTCTGCTTAAATTGTAATTTGCAGGTCCATTTCACCCATCACCCCTGTTCACATGACATCCAATTGGTTCCTGGTGAAATAACACTTCCTTGGCTCAGTGTCAGATTTCACTAAAGTACATTTGAAACATTCTGGAATATTTTACTGTTATTTGGTAAATTTTCAGATTGGAGACCTGTGACCACTACTTTCTGTCATTTATATAAATGATTTGAGATGCAAACATAGGAGGTATAGTTAGTAAGTTTGCAGATGACACCAAAATTAAAGGTGTAGTGGACAGTGAAGGAGGTTACCTCCGATTACAAAGGCAACTTGATCAGATGGGCCAGTGGACTGAGTTTAATTTAGATAAATGCGAGGTCATAGAGTCATAGAGATGTACAGAATGGAAACAGACCCTTCGGTCCAACCCGTTCATGCTGACCAGATATCCCAACCCAATCTAGTCCCACCTGCCAGCACCCGGCCCATATCCCTCCAAACCCTTCCTATTGGGAAAGCAAATCTTAGCAGGACACTTAATTGGAAGGTCCTTGGGGAGTGTTGGTGAACAAAGTGGAGTGCAGGTTCATAGCTCCTTGAAAATAGAGTTGAATGTAGGTAGGATAGTGAAGAAGGTGTTTGATATGCTTTCCTTGATTGGGCAGAGTATCGAGTACAGGAGTTGGGAGGTCATGTTGCATCTGTACAGGACAATATCCTTCCTACAGGAAGTAGACCAGAATTGCACACAGTGGCCTCACTGTGTGCAATTATGGTCTCCTTCCTGTAGGAAGGATATTGTGAAACTCGTGATTCCTGAAGAAGGGCTCATGCCCGAAACGTCGATTCTCCTGCTCCTTGGATGCTGCCTGACGTGCTGCGCTTTTCCAGCAACACATTTCCAGCTCTGATCTCCAGCATCTGCAGTCCTATTGTGAAACTTGAAAGGGTTCAGGAAAGATTTACAAGATTGTTGCCAGGGGTGGAGGAGTTGAGCTATAGGGAGAGGCTGAATAGTCTGGGGCTGTTTTCACTGGAGGTCGAAGACGGAAAGGTGATCTTACAGAGGCTTATAAAATCGTGAGGGGCATGGATAGGATAGATAGACAAGGTCTTTTCTCTGGGGTGGGGGAGTCCAGAATGAGAGAGCACAGGTTGAGGGCGAGGGGGAAAGGTTTAAAAGGGACCTAAGGGGCAAGGTTTTCACACACAGGGTGGTACATGTCAGGAATTAGCTGTCAGAGGAAGTGGTGGAGGCTGGTAGAATTGCAACATTTAAAAGGCATCTGAATGGGTATATGAATAGGAAGGGTTTAGAGGGATATGGGCCAGGGGCTGGCAAGTGGGACGAGGTTAGGTTGGAATATCTGATCGGCTTGGATAAGTTGGACCGAATGGTCTGTTTCCGTGCTGTACATCTCTATGCCTCGAAATGTAAGTCTTTATTGTGATAGACAACATGAAAATGTATGTCTTCCTTTTACAGATTAGAAACTTGATGAACAATAGTTGCACAATTGTAAACGAGTGCTAAATTCTGGTTATGGCTGTGATTATATTCAGAATATGTATTAAGTATCGTTTAATTTTCAATTACATCTCTGACCACTATTATCCAGTTCAGTATAGTCGTGAAGAGCCAATGAAATATGGCCAGAATCTGTAGTAAAGCACATAACTGATGCTCAGTCATATTCTGGGGGTGTCTTAACAACAAAGAATAGAATACTCTGGTGTGAATTTTTTCAAATTGAGAATGTGGGTGCACATGCTTCTCATTGCATTGCACATTTGTGCTCCAAGTGAATTTGCTATAATTTGATTGAAGTTTAATAATTGCATTACTATGGTTATATTGTAAACATATTAACTATTCAAGAATAGCACCACACTAAAGCACATTTTTCTTTTTGCAGACTGATCTCTGGGATGGTAGGACTGTTGTATGAAGATAGACAGACTGATTCGAACTATATCCACTGGCATTCAGAAGAACGAGGGGACTCAGAGTAACATTTAGCATCCTGACAGACTAGGTGGGGTAAATGCACAAAGGATATTCCTGATGATTGACTGACAAATCAAGAACAAGAGCTTGCAGTCCAATGATCTCAGGTAGGCTATTTAGGACTGAGATGAGGAAAAATGTCTTCACTCAGAGTGGCAACCTATGGAATTCTCTGCCATAAAGTCATTGGGGCCAAAACACTCTTTTTTTTTTTATGAAAGATTTAGATATAATTCTTCAGGCTAAGGGAATGAAAAGGTACATGGAGAAAGCAGGAACAGGATATTGAATTGGATGATCAGCCATGATTTCATTGAATGGCAGAGTAGGCTCGAATGGCTGACTCCTCCTCTTCTATATGTTTCTATATTTTGATTGTGAAACAGAACTTTGGTCTGATGTAGACCAGGAGAGAACTTCTCTCAGTATGTATTGATTTTGTTTATGGGAGGCATTTCCCACCTCCCCTCCCATTCCTTCTCTTGAGTGCTGAAATAAATAGTTAGAGATAACAGAATAGGTTCTATATATGGCACAAACTCTCTGTTCAGTCCTTCAAACTATTACTGGATTGATCCATGCAAGCACATAGGTTTGATAAGCAGAATTTCTTTGTCCAGTTTTTACTTTGAGGGTCATTGGGATTACAGGACATGTATTCTGTTATCAGGTAATGTGGTCCCTTGCCTTCTGAGTGAGAGATTGAAACTTTGAGCAAAACATTTGTTTCAATAGAATTAGTACCCATAATTTGAGTGAACTGGGAATATAATGTGATTTATAGTACACTGTTGTGTGAATTATCACAAACACTCCTTCCAGACAACAGTAAAATCAGTTGATGTGGAACTGATGTTGTCTGGAAGGATTATTTTACTAACACAGTGACTCATCTGCCTTGGCTACTTAAGTCAATTATGTTACTGATAATTTGAATGGATGAAAAATTCTGCTATCTCCTAAAACTGTAGTTAATAGGTTACATGAGATTAGATTCCCTACAGTGCGGAAACAGGCTCTTTGGCCCAACAAGTCCACACTGACTCTCCCAAGAGTACCCACCCAGACCCATTGCCCTACCTTTACACCTGACTAATGCACCTAACACTATGGGCAATTTAGCATGACCAATTCACCTAACCTGCACATCTTTGGACCGTGGAAGGAAATGAGAGCATGCGGAGGAAGCCCATGCGCACACAGAAAATGTGCAAACTCCACACAGTTGACAACCTGGGTCCCTGCGCTGTGAGGCAGCAGTGCTAACCACTGAGCCACCATGTCACTGTGAAGTGCAAAATGCATAATTCATATTATGTAAATTATTTTTAAACTGGATAGAGTTTCATTCAAAGGAGCAACTATATTCCAAACTTAGAGTCCATAGTCATAGAGATGTACAGCATGGAAATAGACCCTTTGGTCCCAGCCTATCCATGCCAACCAGATGTCCTAACCCAATCTAGTCCCATCTGCCAGCACAGGCCCATATCCCTCCCAACCCTTCCTATTCATATACCCATCCAAATGCCTCTTAAATGTTGCAATTGTACCAGCCTCCACCACATCCTCTGGCAGCTCATTCCATACACGTACCACCCTCTGTGAAAAAGTTGCCCTGTAGGTCTCTTTTATATCTTTCCCCTCTCACCTGAAACCTATGCCCTCTAGTGCTGGATGTCCCCATCTGCTTCATATCTAAACTGGTAAATTGTTCACAATAGCAACGTTGAGGTCAACACTGTTTCAGTCTTGGTGATCTGGATTATGATCAGCTTGTTTGCTTTTTGGATCTTGATGGAATTCTGCCCCCACTCCCCATCCCCCAAAAAGTTTTAAACTTTCTGGTTAATTTGAATACATGTACCATTACTGGCTTTAACGTTTGTATCTGTACAGGACTGATGGATATACCGCAATATGTCATAGGTATAATAATGGCTGCTCCTATTTGCACTTTGTGAATGAATGACTTCTCAAGATAGCAAATCTGACAGGTGTTCAGTCAAAAAACAAATTCTTCATTCATTCAAATTAATTAACTTGTTGGTTTGCTTATTATATTCGCCAACATTTCCATCAGGCTAGAATTAAATGCAGGCTGTTAATGGGTAAGAATGTTCTCTTTATACAAATTACATTTTGCTTTTTGTTAGCATTTACTGAAATCTAGATTGAACTTCTTAACTTCCCAGCCTGAAGCATTGTTTCCACAGGCTATCTGCTAAAAGTCCAATTGGGCTTAGCTAATTAAAATAACCAGTTTGTCAGTAAAAGGGTCAGACACTTTTCAGAATATATAAAGCCAGCCAACTTAGCGCGACTTTAGATAGATCACTGGTAATAGTGAGATTAAAGGAGGAATGGAAAGGAGCTGTTCCATTATTTTTTGATTTCTTTAAACTATTTTGCAGCTTCTCGAAATTGGTTCTTGCTCTGCTACAGCAGAGGTAAAACCTTTGTAAAGGAAACTAATAATATGATGAGTATCTGATAAGTGATTAAGGTTCAGAGCAATTGGGAAGGTTCACAAAAGGAATAAAGTCAAATGTGTATAGTTGTAGGTTCTTTTCTTGAGATTCTTACTCGCTTTATGCAACTGCAACACGCCAACTTGCGTGAACAACCAGAATTTTATGAACCAAGTAAAAGCTTTGCAGGATTACTTAACACTCTTTGCAGTGCCTGTGAAGCGTGTCAAGAGAAGTTGTCTGAACAAGGGGAAAGTTCTTCTTTTATACAAAATCTTTACATCACAATCAGTAATGCCCACAAGACAACCCCCCAGCCACTCCTCCACAGTCACATGCCACTCAAGACACAATGCAGTGACTTGATCATTTCTAGAAACAATGTAATGTAAAGCATCCCTTAATGGCCAGATCAGTTGTAAATTGTATTTTTTTAACTACAGGATGTGGTCAGAATTTTAATTGCAATGTAAGTTTGCTTCTGAATGATAGGAGATGGCAATCTAATTTCTTTTATATTATGCCTGCAAGATATGGACATAACACCATACCCTCGGGACATCCAATTTCTTGCAGGCCAGCAGAACAAATTAACCCCTCAACATCTCAAAGTTGAAAATATTTGGCAAGTTTATTTGAAAACTTTAAGGATGACTGTATGTGGTCACAGTTGCACTATGTTGTAGCTGCTAGTTGCCAGTTTGATGCAAGGCATACATAACTCTATCAAGTGTTGACATCCATGCAACTTCAGCTCAAGCTACAGATGCTGCATCACATGAGGAAGTATTTTCCAAAGGGGCAATTTGCACATTTTGGAGAGGGTCTTCTGATTTGGCAGTGGTCAGGGACAGGAGAGTGGGAATGCAAATAAGGCAGGTCAGGAGATCGATGGAGGAATAGCCTCTGTCTTGGCAATTGTCCAACAGTTTTGCAGTTCTTCCAGTTTCTTTGTTTGAGAGTGGGGAAGCAGGGTGGAGGAGCTAATTGATCATGGCACCATGAAGCTATTCATGTGGATGGGTGGACAGCAAAAAGCAATGTAATGGTTGCAGGAGTCCATGTAGTCAGAGGAATTGACACTGTTCTGTGCAGCAAATGGTCCAGGTCCAATAGGCTATGCTGCCTACCAGGTTTGGGACACCAGCTGAGAGCTTGATAGAAACATGCAATGGGAGGGGATCATGTAGATCCCAAAAAATGTCAGGACAAAGAATGTGATTTTGCGTAATTAATTAATTGCAAATTGGGGTTGGGCAAATCAGATTTAAGAGAGGAATGTGTGGTTGAATGATTGGTGTGAAATAAGTATTCTGGTTCAGAGGGAAGTTGAGATCTGAGAGAAGAGACTTTTGATAGTCGTGCACTTAATAATGGAAGAATCGAAATGTGTTTATCTCAGCTGATGATGGTTTGTTGCTCTGTATTTTTCCAAAATTAGTATTTGACCTGCTATTAATTAAATTGAGACAATGAATTTCAGCATTGTGCTTAGTTAATGAGCATTATTCAGTATTTAAGTTGTATGTACTGACAGTACATGTTACTGTGATTTTCAGTTATGAAATGTGTTCATGTATTTATATTGTGTAATTTAAGGACTTGGGCCAGTTCATCTGTTACCCTGCCCAGCTTACCTAAAGCAAATGGCTCGTGATGAAAGATGATCCAGACATAGGGTGTCCTCCAGTAACTCAAAGTTTAAAGTCTGCCTGTGTGAGTTCACACACTTAGGCAGTAGTTGTCTTGACAAGTGTGTCCCAGTTTCTTTCCAATGTAATCCCTATTTAAACCACATCAATTAATGTGACTCCAGATGTGAATTAAAGCATGAAAGCAGCATGGTAGTGTTCGGTACTTATCAATAAAATTCTGCTTATTGTAATCACAATATGCATCAAATATATGAAACTCTAATTTGTATCAAGTAATTGGCAAACATTGTTTTATAACCACTCCACTCTGTCATCTGAGATGCCCCAACTCAGATTTGGATAAGGAAACACCAGTCACATTGATGGCAAATCAAATTCAACCTGGAAAAGTGTGAGGTGATGCACTTGGGCAGGTCAAAACAAGGACACTAATAAGAGAGCAGCCTTACGGTCTGGTAAGACAATGGTGATTTTAGTTTGGCCTTGGACAATTTTCAAGAAAGATTTGTATTGTTTTCATGCCTTAATATTTTTAGTTCAGGTTGATGCAAACATAAAGGGAGCATGTAGTTTATTACTGGACGCGATGTTCAAGAGCGAAAAGTAATAATTTTTACGTTGGAATAATTGATCTCCCAAATATGTGCAATTTTGGTCTTTCATTGTAGCGCTAATTAAACGACAGGAAACATGTTTGTGTAAACTATAATGATCCCAAAGATGAAAATTAAGTTAGGAAGACATCTAGATGGACTTGAAAAACTGAAATGGGGACTTGCATTGGTCAGGTTGGTTAAAAATAATGACTGCAGACGCTGGAAACCAGATTCTGGATTAGTGGTGCTGGAAGAGCACAGCAGTTCAGGCAGCATCCAAGGAGCTTCGAAATTGACGTTTCGGGCAAAAGCCCTTCATCAGGAATAAAGGCAGTGCGCCTGAAGCGTGGAGAGATGAGCTAGAGGAGGGTGGGGGTGTGGGGAAAGTAGCATAGAGTACAATGGGTGAGTGGGGGAGGGGATGAAGGTGATAGGTCAGGGAGGAGAGGGTGGAGTGGATAGTTGGAAAAGGAGATAGGACAAGTCCGGACAAGTCATGGGGACAGTGCTGAGCTGGAAGTGGCCATGATGGGAGCAGAAGTGACATCATCAATCAGCGAGGGGGTGGCAGCTGCATCAGCCGCATGGGTAATGGCGTCTGAGAAGATTCTGAGGCCAGAGGAATCTTCTGGAATGTTTGAGGAGCGCTGGTTATGGAGGTGAGTAGATAAAAGTTTGTTGTACTTACAGTTTTTGATGTTTGAGATGGAGTTGAAATACTGTTTGTTGAGAGTATGAATTCTCCTCAGGATGTAGTACAGAGTGGGTCCTTTGCAATTCTGAGAGAGTGTAGCCCTCAGCTGAGGCAGGGCTGACTGTAGAGAGGTTCGGTGCTGGCGCATTGCTGCAAGCGTGGAGCGGAGGATCTTGAAGGAGAACTGTTGCTGGTGTTTTTGAATCTGTAGTCTGTACTGTTTGTCCTGTTCGGGTCCGAACTCTGCTGGTTTAAAGGTGGTCTGGAGTCCCTGTGGCATTGGTCATTCTGGGCTAAAGAGGGATTATCACGTGATTTCTTGGAAATGGAAAGTCAAAAATTGGAGACAACGGTGAATTATCTGCTGTTGACTGTAATGTTTTAATTAAGAGTTTGAACTTAATTGAACTGAATATTTTTAAATGGGCCAATTTTTTTGTAGTTCGAGTTTTCAGACTGCTAGATATTTGGACGTCTGTGGACATTTTGTCCTCTTGGAGAAGCTAAATACAATTTTCAATGAAATCGTTTCATACTTAGTTCATTCTTACTTTGTTCAATGCCTTCTATTTTCAATCTCCAGCACAAATATCGGAACCACCAGCTGAATACTTTTTTTCAAGAGTCCATCCTTGACCTGTGACCGACTAGTTTGCTCTCCAAACTTGATTTTGTTTCTTGCTCTCTCTGTAGACATTGCTTCATGATCAGCTTTCAGATCTCATCTGTTTTTTAACCTCCATAACGTTGAATAGCCAGTTTGCTGGATAAGATTAAATTAGAATATACTTTTTTTTTACTGCTTGCTCTTGATTTATTCATCCTGGAAATCAGCTTTTAAGACTGTCTGCTTTTGTATTGCTTGTGAAGTTAATCAAGGCTTTACTGTTTGGAATTTGTGGCTTTTCTCTCATCATTTCCAATATGCATGGCAAGTTTACATTCATTCTGGATATCCTATGAATTTGTATATTCTTAGGTTTTCCAGGAAGAAAAGTATCAGTGACACATAGTGGATTTTCAGTTCTCTTGTCAGATATATGTGTCATGGGAGACTGAAGATTTTGCTGCTCTTTTTCTTCAGGGTCTTCAATTCTTTTTTGTCATTCTATTTAGTAACTATACTTTGGTTGCTGTCTCTGACTAATCAAAAATCAGCTTCCCCATTTATTCAGTTGGTTCTCTGATGGCTATTGGTCTTTGCCAATGATAAGCTGCATGTCGTGTTTTGAGTCTTAGTTTTTAACATGATGAACCTGAGATGTAGTTGGAATTAGTTTGTTTTCCATTTAGCACCACTGTAACATGACAGTGCTTTATTTCATTGAGCATCATGCCATGTAGTAGTGTTCCTATCCCTGTGCTAAGTTGAAGTCCTGCTTGTTTCAAGGTGTGTAGTAACATTGCTGAACAGGTTGATTAGAAAATACTTATCGTGTAAATGGCGTTTGGACAGCACCAGATTTTTGGGAAACTGTACTGAGGTTTGATTTAATTTAGCTTACTTTAAAACAAAGGGTTTTTGTCAAAATGGAAATAAATTATTTTCTTCTTCGTTAAATACCCTGAATTTATTGAGCAAATTGTTTTCTACTTTTCCATCTATTACATTTCCATGTTGCTGTTATATGTTTCAGTTTTTTTCCTTCTCAACTAAATTGTATGTCATTCCTAATTTTGAAAGCTGCATGAACTACCTTGGCCATTCTCCAAGCTCATGCAATAATTCATTTCTGAATACTTGGGAAATATCTTATGTTTGCAGATCTTTTTTCTCAAACATTTTTCACATTTGATCATTTGAAAACTCATTGCCAATTTGTGTTCTGTGCAGGGCATTTTATAAAACTTGCTTTCATGTGGTTAGGCTGATGTTTAAATTCAAACTAAACAATGAAATTTCTGCCACTTTTTAGCTGTCATTTTTCATTATTCAGCACTCTTCAAACTTTACCTTTCTCCCACATATATACAATATAATGGAGAATAGTATTGGAATAAGTACTGAACATGTAGTGTTCGGCTTTTTGAGTTTATCTACAGCCTGCTGAACGCTGATACTGTTGGTTTGAAAGCAGACACTTGATAGATCTTGGCTTCTGGTGGCATGGAAGAGTAACTGAGGGAGAGAAGAATATCAGGTTTTTGATGATAACTGAAAGAACTGCAGATATTGTAAATCAGAAACAAAAATGAAAATTGCTGGAAAAGCTCAGCAGGTTTGGCAGCATCTGTGAGAGAAATCAGAGTTTGTGTTTCACGTTGAGTAACCCTTCCTCAGATTTTTAATGATTGACTGACTGGTTTGGGAGGTGGGTGAAAGCCAAGCTGTTGTTTTGTCCACCTATAGGAAGTAGCACAGGGTGTTTGTGAATGGATAGACAATTCATAGCGCTGATTTATATTTCCTCTGAATTTGGGCCTGTGATGAACTGGCAATAGCAGTACATAGCAAAGTTCATCTTTTGAGCGTTGAGTTTTTGGGGGAAAAAAACTGTCTTTCTGAAATTGTGGTAAAAGCAGGGTTAATATATTTTCAAAATATTTAATATTTTTAAAATTAAGTTTGATCGATCCTTGGCAAGTGAAGAGATCAAAGGTTGCCTGGTAGGTGGAAATACAGATTGAATTTTTACAGTCTGATCATCCATGATTTTATTGACTGGGCAGAGATCGTTTGAGGGGCTGTTTAGCCACTTCCGCACCTAATTTATATGTTTGTACTGGTCTCCTTAAAGCCTTGGCATTGGTGGGAAATAGTGTAATTTGGATTTGGACTTGCCATTAGAAATGTAAATTATTTCTTTTATGGTTCATTTGAATCTGTTGCATCATTTTTATCTCTCATTTCTTGTGGTCATAATTTACTTGTCTGTTCAATGAGCACCAATTTGCTTTAAAGATATGAATTAGATCTTCTCAAGCCAACTTTAGAGCAGGCTGACGAGGTTGTTATCTAATTTGGCTCTTTAAAGTAGGCAGTTTTGTGATGATCGTGGAAAGATGTTAGGTTGAAGGTGCGATTTGAGGGTGTGACAATAGGTAGCAGTGTTCTTCTCGTATCAACCTTTTGATATATTTACTATAGTTTCAATCTTGATATTTTGTTATTGGTTAGATTCCCCTGCATTAGTTTGAAGCTGAATACAGACCATACTGTTTTTGCTTGAAGTTATTTGGAGGAACAAACATTACACCAACTGTCTTTGTGTCATTTTTATGGATGAATGTGATTCAGCTTTAAATAACCATGTCACGCTGTACTTGCAATTATGTGGTACGCTCACCTTCCCCTTGATTCTGTGATTATTTTAATTGCCATTTTATGTTTGTCTTGATCTCCAACATTGTATGTAGAGGAAGTAAAGAAAGACTTACGTATCTTTCCAAAACATGTCCTCGTCAAGAAAATAGTTTGAAAGGTAGTCTTGGTTATAATGTGACATAAATGGTGTTCAATTCTGAATTTTCTTTTATGGTCCAAGCTTTTAAGTGGCAAAGGTTGAGATGAGCAGTTACATTTGGGGAATTTGGGACAAGAACAGGCTGAATGGCTAACTCAGATCAAGCTGATTCCACCATTTAACATAATTGATCAAACTATTCAGTGCTGTTTACCAACACCTATCCCCATAATGCTTTTTGCCATTTAAAAAATGGAAGTCTATTCGTCTCTACTTCAAATATGCTCAAAGACTACATTTTCATAGCGCTTGGGAGTCAAGAATTGCAATGTATAAGAAATTCTCCTCAACTCAATCCTAAATGACAACCCTCTTACTGGTTCGCCTGGTTCTAGACTTCCCAACCATGAGTAACATCTTGCCTGAACCAACCCTACCTATCCCTATCAGTATTTTATAGTTTCCAATTAGGTCACCTCTTCTTTATTTCGTAAGGTGAATGTACCTCTATCAGAACATTCAGGTGATGGCAGTGTTCTCTTCTGCTACTTAATGGCTAAGTTTTTAAAAAAAAGTGAACTGCAGAAATAAGTTTGATATACTTGGAGCATTTTGAACAGAAATGTAATCATTATTAATTTTTTGATTGACCTAAGTTTTACTTCGATCATCATTTTACTTTATGGACTGCAATCGTTCAAAAAGCCAGTTCTTTTTCACCTTCCTGAGGGCAATTAGGGATGGGCACTAAATGCTTGTTCGATAGTAATGCCCACATCTTGTAACTGAATCAAAAAAAACAAACAATTGCTTTGTTTTCTGTAGTGTTGGATCTCACATTGCTCACTGTAAAGACCAGAGTTCCAGTGCTGGTGAATACGTTCACAGCAAAAATATTATTTTAAACTTAAAATGCCTCAAGTTTATTTTAAGTTGAAGGAATTGCTAGATGTTGTTGAATTTCACCAGTTTAATCTATGTAATATTAGAACCCTCTCAGATTTTTAATTTTTTAAAATTCTGAAAATGACTTGTGGATTTTGGGACAGTTTGTCATGGAAGGAAAAGAACAGACCAAATCAGCATTGTTTGCTTTTGAGGCCAGGCCTGGAATCTAATTGTAGGCTGAGCCATTAGTTGGCCATATTGAGGTCAGTACCTGGGAATTGGTTCAGGCAAGCCTGGAAGAAACCTTTCGTTCAAGCAGATGGCGGTTGTTGAATGGTAATTGAGATCTCTGGAACAGTCGGTCAGTCTATCGGGGCAGATCCAGAATCCAAGTTTTTTTTTCAACTTTTTTTTCCTGAGAGATGTTTCTGAGCTGCTGCTGAGACACAATGAAGATTTGAAAGTCCCTTGCCTAATTTGCGCAACCATCTTCTGAAAGCCCAAGGGTTTGAAAGCTGAGTTAGAAGTTTTGCTGCCCTTGCTGAGACGAACTGAGAATATGACCCTAATCAACATTTGAGAAAAACAGCCAAGGAGTCAATGTTCATGCCTGTGAAGCAACACGTGGTGAAAGCCTTGTAAATAAGTGGGTCAGTTTGGCTAATTTCTTGCATTTTACCCTTAACTCTGTTGTTTGTTTGTCTGTCTGTTGTTGAATGCGGCTGGAAACAAATGTTTCGGGTTTTAAGCACAGATATAAATGCATTACGTTGAATTTTCTCAAAGCTAAAGTTAGTGTGTATCTAATAAATGAGCAAGTCTTTTGTTTAAGATACAAACCACTGTTTGGAAATTAATTATTCACAAATCTGGGATAGGTTATCCAAAAGTCTGGTGAGGAACGACTGAAATGAGTATTTGGAGGATTTGATGGTTTAATCTTAGAAAAACACAAGCTGCTGGAAAAACCCAGCAGGTCTGGCAACATCTGTGGGAAAAAAAACCAGAGGAAGGGTCACCAGACCCGAAACACTAACTCTTGATTTTTCTTCCTCAGATGCCGCCAGACCTGCAGGCTCTTTCCAGCAGCTTTTTTTTGTTCTGTGTTTTTACAGTCATTTGGTTTGTCTCCAGTATACCATTTTAATTTTTTGTTATTATGTCTTTGCTAATTTGATTGGTTTTTCGGTCATCCCTTCACTTGTTCAACTATTGACACTTTACCCAAACCAAAGGAGTAGCCATGGGCACCCACATAGGCCCCAGCTATGCCTGCCTCTATGTGGGATATGTGGAACAGTCCATCTTCCGCAGCTACACTGGCACCACCCCCCACCTTTTCCTCTGCTACCTCGATGACTGTATCGGCGCTGCCTTGTGCTCCCACGAGGAGGTTGAACAGTTCATCCACTTCACCAACACCTTCCATCCCGACCTCAATTTTACCTGGACCGTCTCAGACTCCTCACTCCCCTTCCTAGACCTCTCCATTTCTATCTCTGGCGATCGAATCAACACTATAAGCATTTACTATAAACTGACCGACTCCCAAAGCTACCTAGACTACACCTCCTCCCACCCTGCCCCCTGTAAAAACGCCATCCCATATTCCCAATTCCTTCATCTCTGCCGCATTTGCTCCCAGGAGGACCAGTTCCAATACCAGATGGCCTCTTTCTTCAAAGACCGCAATATCCCCCCAGACGTAATCGACGATGCTCTCCACCGCATCTCCTCCACTTCCCGCTCCTCCGCCCTTGAGCCCCGCCCCTCCAAAACCCCACTGGTCCTCACCTACCACCCCACCAACCTCCATATACACCGTATCATCCGTCGTCATTTCCGCCACCTCCAAACGGACCCCACCACCAAGGATATATTTCCCTCCCCTCCCCTATCAGTGTTCCGAAAAGACCACTCCCTCCGTGACTCCCTCGTCAGGTCCACACCGCCCACCAACCCAACCTCCACTCCCGGCACCTTCCCCTGCAACCGCAAGAAATGCATAATTTGTGCCCACGCCTCCCCCCTTACTTCCCTCCAAGGCCCCAAGGGATCCTTCCATATCCGCCACAAATTCACCTGCACCTCCACACACATCATTTACTGCATCCGCTGCATCCGATGCGGCCTCCTCTATATTGGAGAGACAGGCCGCCTGCTTGCGGAACATTTCAGAAAACACCTCTGAGACATCCAGACCAACCAACCCAACCACCCCATGGCTCAACACTTCAACTCCCCCTCCCACTCCACCAAGGACATACAGTTCCTTGGAGTCCTCCAATGCCAGACCAGAGCAACATGACGGCTGGAGGAAGAGCGCTTCGTCTTCCGCCTCGGAACCCTCCAACCATAAGGGATGAACTCAGATTTCTCCAGTTTCCTCATTTCCCCTCCTCCCACCTTGTCTCAGTCCCAACCCTTGAACTCAGCACCACCTTCCTAACCTGCAATCATCTTCTTGATCTCTCTGCCCCCACCCCCACTCCGGCCTATCACCCTCACCTTAACCTCCTTCCACCTATCGCATTTCCAATGACCCTCCCCCAAGTCCCTCCTCCCTACCTTTTATTTTAGCCTGCTGGGCACACTTTCCTCATTCCTGAAGAAGGGCTCATGCCTGAAACATCGATTCTCCTGCTCCATGGATGCTGCCTGACCTGCTGCGCTTTTCCAGCAACACATTTTCAGCACTTTATTCAGACCGTCTTACACCCTTGGTCATCTGTAGATACTTATCATTCGACACTCCACTCGCACCATTTGTATGAGCTTTGATCTTTCTGCCCATAAATTCTATTCTGTGTGTTTCTCTCTCACTTCACCTGACAAAGGGCTATGCTCTGGAAGCTTATGGTTTCAAATAAACCTGTTGGACTATAACTTTGGTGTCGTGTGATTTCTGACTTTGTCTTATATTTCAACTGTGGCAATGGCAAGTGTACATTTCTGAATACTTCCCTGAGGTAACTGTAACTCTTGCTATACTTCATGAAGATTGACCTTTCACCTGCTGGCTTGTCAGCTAAGAGCAGCTGTAGCAATGCTTGCGAGTATCTCTGAAGTATGATAGGCCATGATCACCAATAAACTGTGTGTCAGTATGTCTGTTGAGAGTGGATGCTTTGATTTTGTGCTGAGTTTGCCTTGCTGCTACTATTCCAGGGGGTAAAGACATTTGACTCAGTTGCAGGTTCCAGGAGGCTGAAAACAGTTGTGACTGATTTATAACCTTGAGCAGCAGTTGACATCAGAATCCCAGAATCTGATTTGTTAATGAGGAAAGTTTGGCTGAAATTTTAAAAAAGGAATGGGAGGGACTTGGAAAGGAATCGGAAAGGAAACATTTCAGAATGAAGACACATTTTATAGTATGTTAGATCTGCTTTGTTTAAAAGTTTATAAAAATGAGTTGGATTGTAATTTGTCCAGTTTTGAAGAAGAAATTGAAATCTGTCATTGATGTTAGATTTCCTGAAATTTATTGTACTGTTTCTCTGTCTGCCCTCAGTAGTTTGGGATTTGAATGGTTGGAGTGTTGATTGTGTACATTTGCTGTTAATTAACCAACAATGAATACTATCGGATTTTTTTGTAATCTGCAAAATCAATAGGGTCCTGGTTCTTTGAGAGCTGCTTTACTAATAACATGCACTGATGCAGAAAGCAAATTTACAAACTTAATTTGGTGACTTAAAGGTAGTTCATTCTACAGTTTGTCATAACTGCTCCATTTTCATGTGAATTTTCACCAGGATGATAAATTGCACGATATTTGGGATAATGTATTTTTGTGCATTTCTTATTTTTCCCCAGTGAACTTCAAACTGTTTACTTCCTTCCTCCATTTGAAGATTTTCGGTTTGACTTATGCAGAGTTTGTTTCCTGTGACACGGAACATTTTGCTGTTGGTTCAATACTATGACAGGCTTGTTCGATGTATTGCAGGAACCCTGGGTACTTGGCGAAAAGTTTTCACTATGCAGTATTCTTGGTAGCATGTTGATTTTTTTATCCACAATTATTATTTGTAAAATAACCCATGACTTTTCTAGGCGATAACCTTGCGTGTTTGTCAATGGTTGTAGCCATTTATTTTTGTGTGTGTTTCGAGGATGACTGCAGCAGTTTTTAACATTGGTCTCAGAAATTTTGATGTAACTGAGTGTTGAAATTATTGTCCTACAGAAATCTGGAACAAGCCAAAGGTAATATCATCCCGGAAGAGGCAATAAATAAAATACCTTCTGGGACACTGGCCCTGGTGAATGTTTGTTTATTTGGAATTGCTGTCAGTTGTTAGAGACAGCAGAAGATTACTTACACGTTCAGATGGTTGAACAAAAGACGCAGAGTAGACTGTGCTTCCTTATGGAACTCTTTTTGAATTGAAGCATGATCTTTTAACAATATTGCAAAACTCTTCAAAATGAAAATCATTGTACTGTTGTGTTCGCTCAAAAAATGTCCATGTTACAAAGGAGGTGGTGCTGGATGTCTTGAAATGCACAAAAGTAGGTAAATCACCAGGACCTGATCAGGTATACCCTACAACTCTGTGGGAAGCTAGGGAAGTGATTGCTGGGACCTTTGCTGAGATATTTGTATCATCGATCGTCACAGGTGAGGTTCTGGAAGACTGGAGGTTGGCTAACATTATGCCACTATTAAAAAAGGTGGTAAAGAAAAGCCAGAGAACTATAGACCGGTGAAGCTTGGCATCGGTGGTGGGCAAGTTGTTGGAGGGAATCCTGAGGGACAGGATTTACATGTATTTGGAAAGGAAAGGACTGATTCAGGATAGTCAACATGGTTTTGTGCATGGGAAATCATGTCTCGCAAACTTGATTGAGTGTTTTGAAGAAGTAATAAAGAAGATGTGATCTATATGGACTTCAGTAAGGCATTCGACAAGGTTTCCCATGGGAGACTGGTTAGCAAAGTTCCATGTCATGGAATACAGGGAGAACTAGCCATGTAGATACACAACTAGTTTGAAGATAGAAGACAGAGGGTGGTGGTGGAGGGTTGCCTTTCAGACTATAGGCAAGTGACCAGTGGAGTGCCACAAGGATCGGTGCTGGGTCCACTGCTTTTCCTCATTTATATAAATGACTTGGATGTGACTATAGGAGGAATGTTTAGTATGGTTTGCAGATGACACCAAAGTTGGTGGTGTAGTGGACAGTGAAGAAGGTGACCTCCGATTTCAACAGGATCTTGACCAGATGGGCCAACGTGCCGAGGAGTGGCAGATGGAGTTTAATTTAGATAAATGTGAGGTGCTGCATTTTGGGAAAACACATCTTAGCAGGACTTACACACTTAATGGTAAGGTCCTAGGGAGTGTTGCTGAACAAAGAGACCTTGGAGTGCAGGTTCATAGCTCCTTGAAAGTGGAGTTGCAGGTAGATAGGATAGTGAAGGAAGCGTTTGGTATGCTTTCCTTTATTGGTCTGAGCAATGAATATAGGAATTGGGATGTCATGTTGCGGCTGCACAGTTAGGCCACTTTTGGAATATTGCGTGCAATTCTGGTCTTTCTATTGGAAGGATGTTGTGAAACTTGAAAGGGTTCAGAAAAGATTTACAAGGGTGTTGATAGGGTTTGTGGTACAGGGAAAGGCTGAATAAGCTGGGGCTGTTTTCCCTGAAGTGTTGGAGGCTGATGCGTGACCTGACAGAGGTATTTAAAATTGAGGGGCATGGATAGGGTAAATAGACAAAGTTTTTTTGCCTGGGGTAGGGGAGTCCAGAACTGGAGGGCATAGGTTTAGTGTGAGAGGGGAAAGATATAAAAGGGACCAAAAGGGCAATGTTTTCACGCAGAGGGTGGTGCGTGTATGGAATGATCTGCCAGAGGAAGTGGTGGAGGCTGGTCGAATTGCAACTTTTAAAGAGCATCTGGATGGGTATATGAATCGGAAGGGATTTTGAGGGATATAGGCCAGGTGCTGGCAAATGGGACTAGATTCAGTTGGGATATCTGGTCGGCATGGAAGGGTTGGACCGAAGGGTCTGTTTTCATGCTGTACATCTCAGTAACTCTCTACTCATTATATTTAAGTAGATTTAGGTTTATTTAACACTATCCAGTTTTCACATCTACTAGTGACAATGTCACCATGTTCTGGCACCATCTTGGATAACAGAATAAATTAGTGAATAATTGTATAAATTGTAAAATACTGAATAAATTAATATTAATTGCTATTACAAAAAAAACAACTTGAAACAGCTTCAAAAATTTACCTTTACCTCTCAGTTGCCTTTAGCTATCTGCTCCTCCATTCGTTGCTGTTTGACATTACCCCAAGGTCTTGGCGATGTGACTGATGTCAATTCAGTATCTGCTGCCTCTGAGCTGGAGACGGTCACACTGCGCGGTTCCTGCATCCTCTCCAATGCTGGGCATTGATGGGTCCTGGCTCTGACCATTAACCATTGGGAGTGTGGGTTTGTATTCCGATGCTGCCAGTCAAGATGATGCTGGAATGGAGATGTGCGGGGCCTCAGCCTCCCGCAGGAGGACATCAGGAAGCCCAAGGGCACCCAAAACCAAAAAACTGTATCTATGTGGAGAGAGCTAAGACCACATTATTTTGTCTTAATTGAACAGTCAACTTGTTGGAGATGAGAATTCAGCAATAAGTAATTTTAAGATGACGCAGCTTTTTTTTTTGGTTGAGATGACATGTTCCCAATTGACATAACTGTTGCAATGTTAATTTGTGTTAAGTGTTCCATCTCGTAACGTTGGAGGTGCCACCTTTTCAGGGTCGAGAGTGTGGTGCTGAAAAAGCATAGCCGGTCAGGCAACATCTGAGGAGCAGGAGAATCCATGTTTCAGGCGTAAGCCCTTCAAGAATGAGGCTTCTGGGCCAGGGGCTGAGAGATAACTGGGAGCAGGGGGATGAGGCTGTGAATAAGGTAGCTGACAGTGCAATTGGTCGATGAAGGTAGGGTGGAGGGAAAAGAGGTGATTGGTCAGAGAGGAGGGTGTAATGGATAGGTGGGAAGGAAGATGGACAGATCAAGAGGGCGGTGCTGAGGTGGAGGCTTGGGACTGAAAAGGTTTGGGGAGGGGAAATGAGGAATCTGGTGAAATCCATGTGGCTGCAGGGTCCCAGGCGCTGGAGGAGGCCCAGGGCCTGCTTGTCCTTGGTGAAGTGGGAGAGGAAGTTAAAGTGTTCGCCAACAGGACAGTGGGGTTGGTTGCTGTGGGTCTCCCGGGAGATGTTCTCTGAAACGATCTGCAAGTTGACGTCCTGTCTCCCCGATGCGGAAGAGACTACATCGGGTGACAAATCGCAGTGGACCCAGCACTGATCCTGGAGGCACACCACCTCCAGTCTAACAAGCAACCCTCCATCACAACCCTCTGCCTTCTACCTACGAGCCACTTCTGTATCCAAATGGTTAATTCTCCCTGTATTCCGTGTGGCCTAACCTTGCTTAGCAGTCTATCATGAAGAACCTTGTCGAAACCCTTGCCGAAGTCCATCTAGATCACATCCTTCACTCTCTTCTCTCATCAATCCCCTTCATTAGTTCTTCAAAAAATTCAATCAAGCAAGTGGAGGAACTCCCCCACACAAATTACGTTTGGGAAAAAAAAGCTCTACTTCTTTGCTTTTGCTATTGTAATTCTTTGGATTACCATTGTTCCAAAATGATTCAAAATAAAAATCTTCTAATTCTGAAATATAAAATCTGTAAGAATCCAGAAATCCTGCCACTCGGGCAACCACAATGTCCATATTAATCTGTTGTTGCAATACTTGTGCTCAAATAAAGAATATTTTTTGACTTTATCTAATAATTCAGTTAAATGATTATTTCCCAAAGTGGCATTATGCAGGTTTGTTTAGGCAAGTTGGTGACTATCTGGGGAGCCAGTGATATAGTGTTAATATTACAGGACTAATAATGCAGTGCCCAGGCTAAGCCTTTGTGTTCAAACTCCACCAAAACAGATGGTGAGCATTGACTTGAATAAATATCTTGAACTTAAAAAAACAAATCACGTTTATGGCATGATTTAACTTGTCAAATGTTGTAAAAATTCTAAAGATTGAGAGGAAATCTCCCATCCTTAGCCAATCTGGCCATATTGTCATTTTTGACTGGATCTCTGTCATTTCAAAGGACAACGATTTCAAGAGCCATTGGGGACAAATGACAAATGTCAGGTTTCCCAGAAATTGATTTCTTTCACTTTCTGTAGGTAATAAATGCTAGTGCAATTTGAAAAGCCTGTATTAAATGTCATGTGCTATTGTAATCAAGAAAGCTTCACATGACTTCGTTTGTTTTACAACCCCCTCCTTAATCCTTACTCTAGCTCAACTGCGCGAGAACTATAGTGTAGCTGAAGTCTTGATAAACCGAAGCCTGTATTGCGTTTTGATTGAAAACAAACACTGACTGTTATGAGGGAAACATCAACTGTTGACTTGAGTTCATTTGGAAGTTCTCATTTTCATGATTTGAACACATTGCTTGAAAAGTGCCTCTCAAACTAGCCTCTGATACTGTCCAGTCATTCTGTGAGATTGACTAAACCATTATCCATTTATTTATCTTTTTCTGGTCTAATTCAAAACTCCATCTCATTGTTCAAGGTTTCAGTCAACCCATCACTTCTAGTGTTTTTGGTAAGAGGCCTACACTTCTATATATGTCAGGGCAAAACTGCTTTCAGTTGTGAGGTTGAGGTTTGATTTAATTGAGGTGTATAAAATTGAGGCAGGCCTTTGTTAAGGAGGTGAGTAAAAGCTGTTTCCTTAACCTCAGGATACAAGGACCACAAAGCAAAACTGCAATTGCGAATTTGTCCAAAAATCTTTGAAAGCTCGAAGATTCGTTCAAAAAGTTAAAAGACCGGTGGTGTCTATGACAACTTCAAACTTGAGCAAGTCATGCTTCAGTTATACAGAGCTTTGGTCATGCCACACTAGGGTTGATATGGTTTGCTCAGGCATGGAAACAATATTGTGACAAGTTAGGTACATAAGGTAATGCATTTAATTGAATTTATTGTCACATGTACCGAGGCAGAGTGAAAAGTTTTGTCTTGTGAGCAATATAGGCAGATCACATAATTAAGTAGCATAGATAAGTAGATAGTAGATGAACAGCGACAAAAACAAAACGAAAGGTACAGGCAAATGCTAAGAGTTTGTTGGCCCATTCAGTATTCTAAAAATCGTAGGGTAGAAACTGTTTCGAAACCGACTGGTGCATGTGTTCAGGCTTCTGTACCTTCTCCCCAATGATAGAGGTTGTAGAAAAGCAGTGCCAGGGTGGGGTGGATCTTTGACAATGCTTTCCTTGACAGCAGGCCTGGGTGATGGATTCTATACATTAGATTAGATTAGATTCCCTCCAGTGGAAACAGGCCATTCAGCCCAACCAGTCCACACCGACCCATTGTTTAAAGTCTGAGAGCATAGATGAGAGATGTATTGGGGTATGGCCAGGTTCAGTGAAAATAATGGATTTTTGTAGAGACAAGGATTTCAAATGTAGAAGGGAGCGTCAGGCTGGTTTCAGTGTTGTGGTGAATAGAGAGTCAAATGCTAGGTAGTTGGTCATGTGAGGGATGATATTTTGAGCTTGGAACAGGTAGATTAGATTAGATTAGATTAGATTCTCTACAGTGTGGAAACAGGCCCTTCAGCCCAACAAGTCCACACCGACCCTCTGAAGAGTAACCCACCCAGGCCCATTTCCCTCTGACTAATGCACCTCGCACTATGGGCAATTTAGCATGGCCAATTCACCTGATCGGCACATCTTCAGACTGTGGGAGGAAACCGGAGCACCCGGAGGAAACCCACGCAGTCACAGGGAGAATGTGCAAACTCCACACAGACAATTGCCAGAGGCTGGAATCGAACCTGGGGCCCTGGTGCTGTGAGGTAGCAGTGTTAACCACTGAGCCACCATCCTGCCCATACTGTGCAGATTCACCGAAAGAATATCAGGGCCTTTTGTAGTAAATAATGATAATGCTGCATAAACTTATATTCCTTTGATCATTACTCTATCTTTTAAAATCAATGTTAAAACAATATTCACTGTGTGCAAAGTCACTCTTCCTGCCGGACAAATAAAGATCAAGATAGGATAATCTTCAACACAAAAACAGAAATTGCTGAGAGCCTACAGGAACTTGATGCCCGAATGAGATTGACTGACTCTAACTGCCTTCCTTAAATGTGAAATTTGCTCTTTCTCATTGTGTATTTCCCCCATCAAAGGAAATAATTGCTTCTGATTCATTAAAATATCTTGCATGTTTTAAAATTTGATTAAATCATTCCCCAACTTTTTAAATTTGGGTGTGCAAGCCAAATTTATGGAACAAGTCCTAATTTAACAATTGATATATTTCTTGTGAACTTGAGTTATAGTCTCTCCAAGTAAAATGTATATTCACTCAATTATTACCCTAAATCAGTGATTCCTAACCTTTTCAGTGACTCTTCACACTTTAATGAGATGAGCAGTGCTGTAGCGCACCCATTTTTTGTCTGCTGAATGATTGCACATAAACGTCCCTTTTCCCCAATTCTCAACAAATTTATTTCATAAATTTCTGAGGGAGAATCATGCAGAATCTGAATGTAGATTTGCTTGCTGAGCTGTAAGGTTCAATTTCAAACATTTCATCATACTCGGTAAAATAATCAGTAAGCCTCCAGATGAAGCATTGGTAGATGGCCTGCTTTTTATTTCTGTGTTTAGGTTTCATTGGGTTGGTGATGTTGTTTCCTAGGGTGATGTCATTTCCTGTTCTTTATCGCAGGAGGTGGTTAGTTTACCACCCCCTGAGAAAAAGAGCAGGAAATGACGTCACCAACCAAAGGAAACCTAAATACTGAAATGAAAGTGGGCCAGACCATCAGTGTTTCATCCGGAGGCAAACTGATGATGTTACCTCGTATGGTGACAAAACATCTGAAGCTGAACCTTCCAGCTCAGTGAGCAAACCTATATCCCGAAACTCAACCTGAGCTACAAATTTTCTCAAAACTCGCTAATCATGCAGAATCTTATGGGTCACGTGGTCCTCTATCTCAACCCCAGAAGTCTTTAACAAGGATTAGTCAGTCAAACATGATCTAGTGTTGACAAGTTTTGTGCTGCCTGTCCAGCAGCTGATAGAGCATGTCAGCTTCGACAGCTATCTCCCCAAAAGTTAAATTGGCAGATCTGCAATTAACTTTTTTTTTCCTTAACTTGGTACAAAATTACATGGCACACTTGGACTATTTTTAATGCACATCAATGTGCAGTGGCAGACCGCATGAAAACCATTGGCCTAAACCGAATACAGCATTGTAGACAGAGTCTGTCAGTTCTCTTTGCAACTCTAGGATAACTTGTTCCTTTTTAAAATGTCCAAACCCTTGGAGGTGAAGGCCAACACTCCATGATCTTTTGCTTTTTGCATCTCCTTTCTACTGTCTCAATATTCAGACAACACTCTGGATCTCAGATGGAAAAAATAATGGATGTCCTGACACTTGCCCCCATTGAAGTTTTGCACACTTGCTTGAGCTATTTCTATTACTTTGTAGCCTCCTGCTCCTGTGCACAGAATATATACTTGATCATCCAAAGGCATATGTATACACGTGGCGATCCTAATTGTTAAATCAAACCATTCAGAGATAGTTATCCTGTCTCTGACCTCCCAACAACCTGATGCGTAAGGTACCCAATTCCCAACATATTTATTTTAGAAATTTCTTACTTAGAATCATGCAGAATCTTATGGGCCGCATATAGTCCTCTATCTCATAAACACAAAATCCTTTAAAAGGATTTGTCAGTCAAACATGATCTATCGTTGACAATTTTTATGCTGGCTGTCCAACAGCTGATAGTGCACTTCAGCTTCGACAGCTATCTCCCAAAAAGTTAAAATGCCACATTTGTAGTTAACGAATTTTTTTTTTGATTATTGAAACAATAATTTGTCTTTTAAATAATGGCATGATTTCTGCAGTTTGGAAATTTGAGGCATAATTAGCAAAAATCTCAAAAGCTTTAGAAAACTGTTGCATGTTTAAGTTGCTGTCTTGAGTATTTTGCAGTATGTTGAGGTCAAAGCTATGAAGTTTTGGACTATTTGAGTGTGCTGTGGAAGCTCTTGTCACTTACAGCAAGATCCAAGGAGTGAATATAAGCAGCTTGACCTCTTGGTCCGATTTGTTTCACAAAGCGTGCATTGTTTGCCTCCATTTCCTGAATTATGTGAAACTGTCTTCTTTCCAGTGTTGGGAGCTACTCTTTCTCCCCCCGCCTCACCCCTCAAAAAAAAAAGCAACTCTGCCCACTGCCATGGTATTGGAGTTAATCTTGTTCCTTCAGTATTCGGTGTTATCCGGTTCTTTCTTACAGATGATATTCTTACGTTCGAAGCAAAACACAATTGTTTGTTTTCAGTCTTGACTTGCTGTTCTTTCCTAAAACTTTTAATTCATCTCTTTGTTTTAAAACAAAGAATTATAAGCATTTGTCACTTTTTTTGCTTGTTTCTTTTCCCCCATCTAGCTATTGAGGAGAGTATAAACCCTTTTTAACTTTGTGATTTCAAATATTAAGTTTTGCCATTTTTATGCTTGCAGTTTAAAAAATTCATAGCTTGATGCCCATGTGACTAGATTCTGTTCTAAAAGGATTTCTGATTTTTTTCCAATTGGAGTCTGTTTGGGTAAAATGAAATAAAAAAAAAAGCACTACGGATGCAGGAAACCTGAAACTGTTGTTCTGAAGTAGGACCCTGGATTTGAAACTTGTAAGCCTGTTTTCTTTGCACAGGTAATGCCACATCTGCTGAGTTTCTCAGTAATTTCTCTATTTGTTGGAGAAATGAAATTAAACCCTTGGTGTTCTGGGTAGCTTGCCATAATCATGTGACCTTTACTCTGATTGCAATCTGTGGCAGTCATTAAACAAACATGGCAGATACCATCGCCCTGGCCTTAGACTTATCCCTAGAACATCTGGATAACAAGGATACCTAGATTAAACTCCTCTATTTATTGATTTTACTCTACCTTCGACCCATAATTCCACTCAAACTCATTCTCACACTCCAAGACTGAGGACTTGGCTTCTCCCTTTGCAACTGGATCCCTTGACGTCCTCACCTGCACATGGCAATCAGCAAGCAAAGGCAACAACACCACCTCTATGATAATCCACATCACTGGTGCCCCACAAGCCTGCACACTTAGCTCCTTACCATGTTCCTTATATGCTCATGACTGTGTGGCCAAATTCAATTCTCACTACTTTTACAAACTTGCGAATAACACCACTGTAATGGGTTAGATCTCAAATACTGATGAGACAAAAGGGAGAACCAGAGAGAGAGCTTACTAACATGGTATAAAGACAGCAATCTCACTCCGTGTTAGCAAAATGAAGGAGCTGGTCATCAACTTGAGGAAGCAGAGTGAAGGACATGCTCCTATCTGTATCAGTGGTGTGGAGATGGAGATGGTCGAGAGCATCAAGTTCCCAGGAGTAAATATCACTAACAATCTATCCTGGTCCACATTGACACTACAACCAACGAAATCAAGGAACCATAAAGAGGGACAAATATTCTTGACCTCATCCTTTCCAATCTGCCAGCTGCAGATGCATCTGTCCAAGACAGTATCAGTAAGAGCAACCATCACACAGTTTGTGGAGATTGAGAATAACCTCTGACATGTTGTGTGGCACTGTCATCATGCTAAATGGGACAGACTTCAAACTGATCTGGCAACTCAAGACTGGGCATCCATGATGTGCTGTGGGTCATCAAAAGCAGCAAAATTGTATCCAGCAAAATGGCCTGACATATCCCCTATTCAACCCATATCATTAAGTCAGGGGGTCAACCCTGGTTCAATGGAGTGTGCAGGAGGGCACGCAAGAAGCAGCTTCAGGCATGAAGATGAGGAGTCAACCCGGTGAAGCCACCAAACAGGAATACTTCGATGCCAAACAGCCGAAGCAGCAAGTGATAGACAGCTAAGCAATCTCATGACCAATGGATCAGATCTACGCTCTGCAGTCCTTCCACTTTGAGTCATGACTGGTAGTCGGTGATTAAACAACTCACTGGAGGAGGAGACTCCACCAATTTCCCCATAAGGGAAGAGCCCAGCACATGAGTGCGACAGGTAAGGCTGAAGCATTCACAGCAATCTTCAGCCAGAGGTTCGGAGTAGATGATCCATCTCGGTCTCTTCCACTTGTCCCCAGCATGACAAATACCAGTCTTCAGCCAGTTCAATTAACTGTACATGACATCGTGTAACAGCTGGAGATGCTGGATACTGCAAAGGCTATGGGCCTTGTCAACATTCAGGCAGTAACACTAAACATTTGTTGTTGAGAACTTGCCGCTCCCCAAGCCAAGCTCTTCTAGTACAGTTGCAACGCTGGCAGCTACCCGAAAATGTGGAAAATTGGCCTGTCATGTCCTGTACAATCTGACCAATTACTGCCCCATTAGTCTTTGCTTGATCATCAATAAAGTGATGAAAGGTGTCATCAGCAGTGCTGTCAAGCAGCACCAGCTCAGCAATAATCTGCTCAGTGACGCCCAGTTTGGGTTCCACCAGGGCCATTCATCTCTTGACCTGATGACCGCGTTGGCCCAAACCTGGACAAAAGAGCTGAATTCCAGAGGTGAGTCAGAGTGACAGCCCTTGAGATCAAGGCTGCGTTCGATCGAGTGTGCCATCAGAGTCTGAACAAAACTGGAATCAATGGGTATTCGGTGGCAAACTGTCTGGTGGTTGGAGTCATACGTGACAACTAGGAAGATGGTCATGTTTGTCTGGAGGTCAATCATCTCTGTTCCAGGACAAAGCAGCCCAAACATTTTCAGCTGCTTCATCAATGACCTTCCTTTCATTAAAAGGTCAGAAGTGGTGAAGCTTGCTGATGATTGCACCATGTTCACCATTATGATTGACTAAAATCTCATCTGGACTCACCAAATAAACACAGTGGCTACAAGAGCAGGTCAGAGACTAGGAATACTGTGGCAAGTCACTCCCCTCCTGAATCCCCAAAGCCTGACCACTATCGACAAGGCACAAGGTGATAGAATACTCTCCACTTGCCTGGATGAGTGCAACTCGAATGACATTGAGAATCTTGACACCCTCCAGACAAAACAGCTAGCTTGATTGGCACCACATCCACAAGCACCCTCCCTTGACTACAATGCTCATTTGCAGCAGTATGTACTATGGAGAAGATGCACTGCAGAAATTGACCAAAGATCCTTTGACAGCACCTTCCAAATCCACGACCACTACCATTTAGGAAGACAATGGTAGCAGATATATGGGAACGCTACCACCTTCAAGTTCCCCTCCAAGTCACTCACCATCCTGAATTGGAAACATATCACTGTTCCTTCACTGTCACTGGGTCAAAATCCTGGAATTCCTTCTGTCATGGCATTATAGGTCAACCCACAGCTGGTCCACTGCAGCAGTTCAAGAAGGCAGTTCACCCCCACCTTCTCGAGGGCAATTAAGAATGGGAAATAAATGCTGGCCCACATCCCACAAATGAGTACAAAACAAAAGCACCTTTGTTAGAAGGCTAAGGAAATTTGATATGTCCACAATGACTCTTGCCAATTTCTAATGATGCATAGAGAAAGCTTCTTATCTGAAAGCATCACAGATTGGTATGGCAATTGCTCTGCCCAAGACAGCAAGAAATTACGGAATTATTATCAAAGCCCCTCTCCATTACAAAAAAATCTCCTTCCATGCTCTGTGTATACGTCTCACTGCCTTGGGAAAGCAGCCAACATTATCAAAGAACCCCCAGCCCCTGGTTATACACTCTTCCTCCTGCGTCCATTGGACAGAAGATTAAAAGTTTGAAAACGCGCAACAAAGAATTTGAGCAGCTTCTTCCCCACTATTATGAGATTTATGAACAGATCTTTCATATATTAGAGTTGATCTTTCTCTGGAGGTATAATACTATATTCTGTTCTTTTACCCTGGTGTTTTTATAGATGTAAGATATGATTTGTCTGAATAGCACGCAAAACAGTACTTTTCATGTATCTTGGTACACTTGACAATAATTAAATCAAATCAAAGTCAAATCCCATCGCTAGCAACATGGTGTCAGAGTGGAGCAATTGAAAGTGCTGACATTTTCAGAAATTGTTTGAAAAAAAACAGCTTGCCACTTAGAATTATTAGTGAAGTTAAACATGGCAGTGCATTTTTCACCTTCCAGTGACAAAATTAGGAATTAACTGCAGAATTAAGTAGAACAGCTGTGTGTATGAGAGTTGCAACCATCCCATTGAGTTTGGGGAAAGAGTGCTTCAATTTGTTATGCAATCGGAGTCTCAGTGAGGTGAAAAATGGCAGATTATAGGAAGTCTGAAAGCTTCAAAGATGCACTTTGAACCTCATATTCATTACATTTGCTCAACATTAGAGCTCAAGAGGAGTGGAAGACGATTGATCTGCCATTGCTGCCTGAATCCGGAGAGTTTGGATAACTTGAAAATAAAGCTCTTATGAGATCATCTTGGGCATAAAAAATCCTGCAGTGAGTGCATGTTTGCTGAGGGAGGAGAAATTTGCTCTCAACAAAGTTAACAATGTATGCAGAAGCTTTGAGATTGTCAGTCAATGAGAGCACATTCATGTGAGAACACAGCTGACTTAGCGCAATGCTGAGAGACATTTGAGGCTGAATGAAAACAAAAGTTTGGGAAGAAGGAAAAAATACTTGCCATGAGTGAGCAGGAACCTCCAATTTAGAGGACTGTGGGCGGCACGGTGGCACTGCTGCCTCTCAGCGCCTGAGACCAGGGTTCAATTCGGTGTTTGCACGTTCTCCCTGTGTCTGTGTGGGTTTCCTCCAGGTGTTCTGGTTTCCTCCCACAGTCCAATAATTTGCAGGTTAGGTGAATTGGCCATGCTAAATTGCCCGTAGTGTTAGGTGAAGGGGTAAATGTAGGGGAATGGGTCTGGGTCGGTTGCTCTTCGAATGGTTGGTGTGGATTTGTTGGGCCAAAGGGCCTGTCTCCACACTATGTAATCTAATCTATCTCGTGTTATTAAATGTTACGGAGGATATCAATTGAAGGAAACATGAGTTAAGCAGTGGTTTAACTGCAGGAGGCTGAATTACTTTACATTGTGCTTGGCTTGAAAGAAGAAAGATATACCAACCAAAGTGGTTGCTGGACAAATGTCACCTGATGATTCTGATACATCACTGTGCATTGTACAGTAGGTTGGCAGGTCAAAAGTTGAGAAATAGTTAGAGCCTGTTAGAATAGTGACTGTAGTAGGAGACCATCAAGTGACCATGAATTGTCAGACATTGGTGCATCATGCAAGATTGAGCTATGCAAATCTGTGAAGTCACTTAATTTAAAAAAAACTATGACCTAATATTAAAGCTCTTGAAGGTAAAGTTGAGTCTGTGATTGGATCGTACTCCTGTGAAGTGGACAGATCAAGTTGAGAGCCAAATGCAATGGGAAGTATGAGGTTCTGGAGTCCAGATAGTAAACATTCAGCAAAATCCAATCCCCCTTAGCTGAAGCAAGTCTGAAACTTGGAGTAGTAACCTTGAACTTGACGGAAGAAATCTACAGCATTCTGTAGGCCACAAAACCATTGACGAACATCTGAGAAGAGTACATAGATGCCTTGGTAAATATCATCTTGAAATATATGAAAACAAGAGTTAAATTTAGCAACTGCCAAGGAGAATTCTAGCTCCCCTCAAACCCAGTCTGAAAGGCCGATGAAAATGTTGAAAAAGAATGAAGTGTCAATTCCAGCATACTGCTTCCAAAATTGCAAAGAGCAATTTTCCAACTCCATTTTGGAAACCAGTCAACCATCTTCGGGAGTAGAAGCTTGTGTGCATGATCTGGAAATCTTAAGATGTGTAGACACCATGGAAGAGGCATTCAGAGAGCATGATTGAAATCTCGTGCAATCGCTAAAGAGCGCTCATGAGATGACTGTGAAGCTGAACAAGATAATATGGATGAAAATGCCTGTAGTCAAGTACATAGATCATGTACTGACAGAAAAAGAACCCCGCATGGGAACTGTAATATACAGGAGTGATAAATTGTTGTGAAATCATTTCAATGATTTGTTAGATTAAGTTCTGAGTCTTGCGTAATTTGATATCGGAGTGTGAACATCTGTGCAAGCCCATTGTTAAGGATGTGCGTGCTATTGGTGTACAAAACAAGAAGCAGCTTGAACTAGAATCAAAGTAGTAGAATGCCAGTGCCAGTTTGGACGTATGATGATTTCAATGATAGAACCACTTCGTAGTGTGCAGCCTTATGCTCAAAGGTCATCAGTCGTACTTGCATCCAGGGCATTAATGCAAACTAACGCTATGCTCCGATTGAGCAAGCGTAACTGGGTTTTGTCTTTCGTATTTTAATTCTTGCCTGTTTGAGAGAGGCAAGGTGACAAAGAAGTCTGAACACCAGCCACTTAAAAGCATCTTGCTGAGAGTGTCTGCAAAGACTGTTACTTCATTTGCAGAGATACCTGCCAGCCATGACATAGGAGCAAATGAAATATTTGTACATTGCTGACCTTCTGTCTTTATGATGAAAGTCAAATATGCCAAGTGTGTGAAATCTTCTGGATACTGTGGAAAATAACAGCCTTGCGTGCTCTGGCAGTCATCAACCCTGTCGTGACATTGAATCTGGAAAACAGGCAGCTTGTTCAAATCAAACAAACAGCACAAAATATGCACACTCCAAGTGCTGCAGGCAGGAGTGATGAAAGATAGCTTAAGCATGTCAAGACTGCATCTGTTGATGGAAGAGGATTGGGTCTCCAGAGACTGATCAGATGTTGTAAAAGGAAATAGTGTCATTATCCCAAAGGAGGTAACACCCACACAATCATATCAGTCTAACCCGTCAAGGAACTGAGTCTGCTTTAAGCAAGTGTTTTACTGACTACAAATGGACAACATGCAATTGGCAAGTGCGGTGGTTGCAATGAATACCAACCTGAGCCACATACAATATGTGCCGTCTCAGACAGACCATGAGGCCACTTGCTGTAAAACTGTTTTAGTCTTGCAGGAAATTGTCACCTTCAGTGACTATTTTGACCACTGTGAGTTAGACCAGTTGACATTATAAGACCACAAGTGAAATAGTAAATGCCTGAAAGCTCAATTCAGTCATATGGTATTCCAGACATTTTGAGTGACACTGGTCCTTTGCTCGTGATTGAGGAATTCAGCTGTTTTACAAATGATTGCAAAAGTTAACATAATACAATTGTACACTTTCATCACGGAATGGAGTGATTGAGTTAGCAGTGAAAATTAATCAAGGCAAATCAAGAAACTGAGCAAATCCAATTCAGTTTTTAGAGCAATGTTTTGATTGGGAATCTCACCTTCTGAGGGCATGGAAAATTGTCAAGTTCAAAGACTAAGGTCGTGTCAGACCCAAGCTACTCGTCCAAGAGCAAAAACCTACTGAAGCCAGAAGTAGTAACAGTTGAGTAACAAAAACAAGGTGGAATGACAGCCAAATTTCGCTTCAATTAAAACTGCCAAGACATTGCCAATGTTGAACATTGGAGAGCCAATGCAAGTGCCATTGTTGAACATTCTCAACTACAGACAGTTTACTTAACAGTTTAAGACAGTCACTTTGTATGTGGTTAATTTGCGAGACTAGATATATTGCTGTAATAGCGTACATGTATAAAAAGACAAACTGTTCCTTCATGGCAGGCAGTTGATGAGGAGCATGTGATCTCATGACAAACCGCGTACAGAATGGCCATGAGTTCCAGAGGGTGAACAACCGCTATAGATCATAGATCATAGAACATTACAGTGCAGTACAGGCCCTTCGGCCCTCGATGTTGCAACACCCTGTCATACTAATCAGAAGCCCATCCCACCTACACTATTCCATGTACATCCATATGTTTGTCCATTATTGAGCTCATTCCTGAAGAAGGGCTCAGGCTTGAAACGTCGATTCTCCTGTTCCTTGGATGTTGCCTGACCTAGTGCGCTTTTCCAACAACACATTTTCAGCTCGAACCTTATCGAACGCCTTGCTGAAATTCACATACACCACATCAACCGGTTTACTCTCCTCTACTTGTTTGGTCACTTTGTCAAAAAAGTCAGTAAGATTCGTTCGGCATGACTTACCCTTCACAAAACCGTGCTGACTGTCCCTGATCAGATTATTCTTTTTTAGATGGTTATAAATCCTATCTCTTATAACCTTTTCCAACACTTTACCAACCACTGAAGTGAGACTCGCTGGTCTGTAATTACCAGAGTTGTCTCGACTACCCTTTTTGAACAAGGGGACCACATTTGCTATCCTCCAGTCCTTAGGCACTACTCCTGTAGACAATGATGATTTGAAGATCAATGCCAAAGGCTCGACAATCTCTTCCCTTGCTTCCCAGAGGATCTTAGGATAGATACCATCCAGCCCAGGGGACTTGTCTATTTTCTCACACTGCAGTATTTCTAATACCTCTTCCTTGTGAACCTCAATCTCTTCTAGTCTAGATGCAAGTATCTCTGCATCTTCGTCACCAACATTTTTCATTTTCTAAAGTGAACACTAGAAAAATATTTATTTAGTGCTTCTCCTATCTCCTCTGACTCCACACACAACTTCCCACTATTATCCTTGATTGGCCTCAATTTAACTCTCATTCTTTTATTCCTGACATACCTTTTTTTTTAACCTGATTCCATCCGCCAACAACTTCTCATGTCTCCTCCTGGCTCTTCGAAGCTCTCTCTTTCGGTCTTTCCTGACTTCCTTGTAACCTTCAAGCGCCCTAACTGAGTTTTCACATTTTGTCCTCACATAAGCCGCCGCCTTCTTCTTGACCAGGGATTCCACTTCCTTAGTTAACCATGGCTCACGCGTTCCATATCTTCCTCCCTGCCTGACAGGTACATACTTATCGAGGGGACACAGGAGCTTTTCCTTGAATGAGCTCCACATTTTTGATGTGCATACCCCCGCAGTTTCCTTCCCCATTCTACGCTTCCTAAATCTTTCCTAATTGCATCATAATTTCCCTTCCCCCAGCTGTAACTCTCTTGCTCGGTGGAGTACACCCCTATCCCTTTCCATCACTAAAGTAAACCTGACAGAATTGTGATCGCTGTCTCCAAAGTGCTCACCTACTTCCAAATCTCACACCGAGCCAGGCTCGTTATCCAGTACTAAATCTAAAGTGGCTTTGCCCCTTGTAGGCCTGTCTACATACTGTGTCAGGAAGCCCTCTTGCGCACACTGGACAAAAACTGACCCATTTATAGTACTCGTACTGTAGTGATCCCAGTCAATATTTGGATAGTTGACATCCCCCATGACAACTACCCTGCCTCTCTCACTCCTATCGCGAATCATCTTTGCTATCCCTTCCTGTACATCTCTGGGACTATTCGAAGGCCTATAGAAAACTCCCAGCATGGTAACTTCTCCTTTCCTGTTTCTAACCTCAGCCCATGCTACCTCAGTTAACGAGTCCCCAAACATCCTTTCTACAACTGTAATATTGTCCCTGATCGACAATGCCACACCTCTCCCTCTTTTACCATCTTCTCTTTTCTTACTGATACATCTGAATCCCGGAACCTGCAACAGCCATTCCTGTCCCTGCTCTATCCATGTCTCCGTAATGGCCACAGCATCGAAGTCCTAGGTACCAACTCTCACTGCCAGTTCACCTACTTTATTTCGGATGCTCCTTGAATTGAACTACACACACTTCAATCCAGGTTCTCGCTTGCCAGTGTCAGATACTTGATTTTGGAACTCCCTACTCTCATCCTCTTCTGTACCTGTCCTACAATTTTGGTTCCCATCCCCCCTACTGTATTAGTTTAAAACCACCTTAATAGCTTTAGCAAATTTCCCACCCAGGATATTGGTACCCCTCTGGTTTAGATGAAGACCATCCTGCTTGTAGAGGTCCCACCTACCCCAGAAAGAGTTCCAACTATCCAAAAACCCGAAACCCTCCCTCCTGCATCATCCCTGTAGCCATGTGTTCAACTCCTTTCTCTCCCTATTCCTCACCTCACTAACATGTGGCACGGGCAGCAAACCAGAGAAAACAGTCAGTAATAACCATTATCAAGGCAAGTGTAGTTTCCATGATAATGGAAAATGATAATTTCTGAGAGAAATAACACAATGGGAACACACATGCAGGCCATGTGGAGACTTACAATACTCAAAGATCATTTTTACAATGGATGGGTGGGGGTTGACAGTGGAACTGTTTAGAGGTAACACATGTTTGGTAAATGATCATTGTTTGTGTGATCATGTTTATTGGGTATCTTATGTATCTTGGTATATGTTGTAAACTTGACTTTTTTATATTTTAATATTGAGCTGCAAGTTCTTTTAATGGTCAATTATCAGCCACTTGATAATGTGAACTCACCACTGGTCTAATTATCTACTCTCACAGCAAGAAAGAGAAATGGCTGGTTTGCTGACTGGGAAACCAGGACAACCTGCCTGCTTGCTTTGGGTTATGATAACCTCCATTCCAAATCCTTTCATCCCCATTCTCTTCCTCCCTGGGTTCATATCCCACTGGGTCCCTTTACAACTAGAATCCAGAATCTACCAGTGTCTGTTTTGTCCAGGTTCTGGTGAGTGGAGACTTCAAAATCCAGATCTGCAATTTGCTGAGATGCTCAGTTAGCACCTAGGCAGAATGGAGATCAGCATGGCAACCTTTCACGTTGGTGGGAGCATGTGGTTGGTTAACTTCCACGCCCTACCCCATAACTAAGCTGAGTCAGAGATTCTGTTGTGAGAAATTTATTTATCGGTGTTGACCTTGTTCTTTTGGAACTGAAAAAGTACAGTGAAACATGGTTGTTACAAAGGAAACTAGGGAATTAGTGTAATGATAGAATAAGATTACTCTTTTTTTTCTTTCAAATGCTATTGAAGCAGCTAAACTGAAATGTTTGAATTTCACCATCCAGAGTATGATTTGTGTTGAAACTTTATTGCTGGAACAGCACAGCAGGTCAGGCAGCATCCAGGGAACAGGAGATTCGACATTTCGGGCACAGGCCCTTCCTCAGGATTTGTGTCCTTCCACCCTCCGTGTTTCTTCTGAGTAGTGTTCAGCAGCATACCTGTCCATCGAGTAGCAAGAAAAATACATGAGTTTCCTCCAATTAAATGTACTTTGTCAAACGAAGCAAAAACTTCATGACCAACAAATTCTTCGTTGCATTTGTGGATTAGTTCAAAACATAAGATTGACGTGCAAAACCGTCTGGATTCTGCTCTGTAGGTTTATGTCTTGCAACGTCCTTCATGATGACTTCAACTATCTTTCAAGATCTGAAAAGGACACTTTCACAATGTGAACTGGGATTAAGCAAGACTGTGTGACAGTCTCAAAATTATTTACAATCCACCTTTTGGTGGCTGTTCACTTCATCAAAGGCCAATTGTCCTCTTGTGTCTGAATTAAGTACCATTTAAATAGTGCTGGCAGTTTGTTGTATGGATCATGCAGAGCAAATGCTGTAAATCTTCATGCAAAAACAAGCTGAAACATCATTTCCTTCACTGGGACACAACCAGAAGACTCATTGCAGTGACTATAGTGCAGTGATGCATGTGAAGGGAGGAAAATTTGTTAACCCTTAGTCACCATTCTTCGAAAACTAAACTGAGCAGTAGTCCTGCATAACTTATAGTACATGGATGATGGCAGTGTTGTTGCCGACTTTTGTACAAAGTTTTCAGTCTAACCTTTATCTCTTCAGTTCTGCATGCAAGGAATGGAATCGAGCCTTGAATATTTCCAAAACAAAAATTGCGTATCAATCCATACTTGGTCAACCAGTCATTTTATTTCTAATGTGTTTGAAGGAGAGATTGGAAAGTGTTCAAAATATTACACTGTTTGCATTTGTGGGGCACCAACCCCACTCGAAGCTGGGAAAGACAGAGATCCAAAGTCTGATCAGCTGTGTCAGCTCAGCCTTCTACAGATTATGCCAGTGAGGTTTGTTGTCAAAACTCGACCTCCACGAATCAACAGCAATCCAAATGTGCAAAGTAGTTTTCCACATTCCACCACATCATCTCATGCAATTGCACAAAGTATAACACCTGCCTGTTTAACTCCTCTCTCTCCTTAATATCTAAGGCCCCAGACCTAGCTTCCAGGTATAGCAATAAGTTAGCTTCACTCAGTCAAGTCTATTGTATTTGCTGCTCACAGTGTGGTCTCCTTACACTGGGGAGATCAAATGCAGACAAGTTGATTGCTTTGCCGAACACCCACGTTCTGTCTGTAAAAAATGAACTCTAACTTCCATTTGCTTGCTATTTAAAGCACATGACTGTGTTCCCATGCCAGTTTTCTGTTGCAGACTTGCTGCAGTGCTCCAGTGAGCCTCCGTGCAAGCGCAGTGGACAACATCTCATTTTCTGTTTGGGTGCTCTGCAGCTGCTGGAACTCAACATTGAGTTCAATAACTTCAGAGCCTGACTCCATCATTCCATGTTTTTAACTCTGACCTCGTTTGTATAAAGTGGGTTGCTTTCGCACAATTGATCGATTTTCACCCACTCTAAGGCCTATCACATTACCTGGTTTACTTGCAGCACAAACTATCCATTCTCTGCTACCCTCAACTCTCATTATCACTTAGTATGCTTCTTCTGTCCTGACCTGCCATCCATAACTGCCTTGTTTTATTTACCCCTTTCATACTTCACTTTATCTGTGCTCTGTCTCCACCTATCCACATACCTCTTTATCTCTACCCTTGTTTGTGCCCCCAACTTCATCTTCAGCGAAAATGCCAATTTTCCCAGCTGCTATCAATGATGGCGAGACACTGAACTTGACTCTGCTTTATTCCCATGGCTGCTGCCAGATTGTATGAGTTTTGCCAACAGTTTCAGTTTTGGTTTCGGATCTCCAGCCTGTGTAGTTCTTTGTTTTGTTTGACTTTCCGGAAACCGGTTATAACTTGTATTTTGAATAATGAATTGGTGTTACAGAAATAGCATTATATTTAAAGAAATTTGTTTTTAAAGAATCGGGTACAGCTAAGAATTTAAAACGATAGAGACTTTGAAGGTAACAACAACAGGAGTAATGATTAACGATAATTGGGGTAAGATATGAACAACACAGCTGTTTATATGCCAGGGTCTGGAGGATAGCAGTTGATGAGAATAGTCAAGTCTGTATGTGACAACTGTACGGTTGTGTCAAAGAAGCAGATCGGCAGAATTGGGTAATGGGTATGGAGATGACCAGAGGTAAATATTTCATTGGATAGGACAAATGCAAGTTGTTGCTGGCTGAGGGGTTTTAGATAATTAGGGCTTGTCATCCAAAAGCTGCCAAGCTTCTAACCTGTCATTGTAGCTTCTGCAGCTTTGTGGCTTCTCCAGTTAAGCTGCTGACTGCAAGTGACTAAGAAGTTAAGTGTGAGGTGAGGATTCATAGCTGCAATGCTAATGAATGTCATCGATAGCTGATTTGACACTTCTCATGTTGGTGATGGTTATAGTTTGTGTTATGGGATGTAAGTTGCAATCTGTTGATCATTCCAAGTCTGGAGGTTGTTTAGGTTTTGATGCATGCAGACATGATCTGCCCAAGTATCGAAGGAATTTATAAGTCGAGCTGAAGTTGGCAATCATCATACAAAGTTCTACTTCTGACTTGATTGTGGGATAGGGACTCATGTAATGTGATCCAAGGTTGCTGTCCTGTGGAACCTAAGTGATGTTCTGGTGTTCAGATGATTTGCCTTCGAAACAACTATCTTTCTTTTATGCCTCCTTAATTTAGGATTGGATTAATTTTTGGAGGCATGAGCAAAAAATCATGTTTATTTGAATGCTTTTGTGCTCGCAGTTTCTTTTGTTCAAGTTTTAATTGATTCATGATAGGGAATTGCATAATGGTTCCCCACCCCAGAACTGTTTCACAATACACACAGTCGTTGCAATTTAATAAGATTTAGTTATTAGCCAACTGCAACACTGCAGATTTGTTTTCTGCTTTTGGGATCATGTGAAACCATTGGAGGTTTACATGTAGCATTTTTTCTATGATAGTAATCCAAGTTGGAGCTTTTCTTTGAGCTGTTCAGAATTTGCTATGGATTTGTCTGGTTTGCCCAAATGTTGATTCCTGTGTAAGTTAATTTATCAAAGTCATCTATTGAAATCATCTTTTTACATTGTTTGTTTTGCACAGGTTGTGTGTGTTTGTACCTGTTTCAAGTACAGTTAAATTCCATGTCTGGTATTTATGAAATTGGTCATGAAAATAAGAGGATAATAGTCATGTATTTATTTTGTCTTGTGATGAATGTTACTGTCAATCCAAAGTGCCTTTAAGATGCCATGATGTGGAGGTGCCAGTGTTGGACTGGGATGGACAAGGTCAGAAGTTAAATGACACCAGGTTCGAGTTCAACAGGTTTTTTTGAAATCACAAGCTTTCAAAGCACTGCTCCTTCAGGTGAAGTTCAAATAACCCTGATGGACGAGAACCTGGTGTTGTTTGATTTCTGACCTTGCCTTTGAAAAGTCCTGAAATACTGATGTTTTTCCGTAACCTGAGTCCCAACATGTTCCGTGGTTTTGTTTGCATATTGTTAACTATTAGCTAAAAATGAAAGCACTTTACATGTGGTGTGTAGTTACTCGTACTAAAACTTGCAAAATGTTGAGAAAAATCTTAACTGCCCAATGACAGTTAACATAATTTTGGGTAGAGTTACTTGTTCAGAGCACAAAAGGAAAGTTTTTGTGCAAGCTGGATGACCTGACATGTCATGGCATTGCGTGGTTCGTCAGATTGATATATAGTCTGTTCTACTATAATGTGGTAATTGCGTTCTCATGTGACCACATGTTGTAGAATTGCGTAATGGAAATAACTGGGCCTATGGGAAAAAGAGGATTGGGGCGAACCACCAAAAGTATCGGTAAAAGTCAAAACAAAAAAAGTAGTTAACCTAACACAAATGATAACACACTTGAAGTAAATGTTAAAATCATGTATTTTAATGCAATAATATGACAAATTTAACATTTCAGGAGTTTGCTGAAGTATGGTACTGCATCAAAACAGAGGTTGAAGGTCATAATCATCATCATTACTTTCAGATGCAGGGTTATGACAAAAGAAAATATTTAGTCCAGAAGTGGGTGGCTGTGGTTCATTGTCCTCAGACTGTTTCTGAGGGGTTGGTTTAAAAAAGACAGCAAGTCTTTGCTGCTTTGCTACCTTTCTTCTTCCATGAAGGAGCTGTTCATAACGTGCCAATTAAGACTTTATGCCGTAAGCTGCTATCCTGCTACGTTCTGGATTGTAGACGTCGTTTTGTAAGAGCTGCAACTGCTTCTCAACTTCCTTCAGGATAGAAGACAAAAGAGAAATGGAAAGTTCTCATGATAATGCAGCCTGAACTATTCCATCTTTATCTTGAGCTTCACTTTTCTCCACAGCAACAAGTCGTTGTGCATCCGTCACCACTTCTTCAAATCCAGCCTGCTTTGCAAGAATGACCATGTTTTTTTTTGATTTCTGGAAGCTGCTCTGATGGTTCAATGCCTTTAAAACCCTGAAGATTTTTGAGAAGCTTATGCCAAACAGCATGTAAGCAGTCCTTCGGGACAGCCCAGGCTTGCACAATAATGTAAATTGCATTCTTAACGGGAAAGCTCTTCCAAACTTGAACACGGTCTTCGTTAACCCCCACGCCAGTAACTGCAATTAGCTTTCTGAATGTGTCCCTTAAATAATGAGATTTAAAAGCTGCGATCAGTCCATGGGTTGAATGAGAGAGGTTGTGTTCAGAGGCAGAAATAGCACTTTGATGTTTTCAGAAAGCTCACTGATGGTGGGAGGATGGCTTGGTGCATTGTCCAGAATGAGGACAATCTTGAAATCCCAAGTTTTTCTCCTGCAATAATTTCTAACAACCTCAAACATAATAACGTCTGAAAAAAATTGCCCGGTTATCCAACCTGTCTTGTTTGATCTGAAGTCCATTGAGTGGAATTAAGGTACCTGGGGAGAGAATTGCATAATAGCCAATGGGTGTTTGCGTTTTAAAAAAATTGGTTATTTGGGGAATAATCACATTACAGCCAAATTGCGTTGGAGAACTACCTGTAATTCAATTACGTAAGTGCGAAACAACGATGGCTCAATCGGAATATCAAGGTCCAAGACATCCAACCTTCTCCCAAAAAGAATTGCATACACAAGATTGCAACAGTAGTGGAGTTGAAACCAAAGTTCCCAGAAGCTAGATTCTTCTCCAAGTTGGATGCCAAACATGACGATTGGTCTGTACATGTAGCAGGAGATATCAGAAATTTACTATCTTCAGAATACAATTTGCAAAAGTTTGCTTGCAGAGAGTACACTTTTGGTGCATCTGTACTATTATCCCTTGAAGAGAATGTGCACTGCCAATGGTATTGCTATTACGCAGTGTTGATGAACCGCGTGATTGGAAGAGGTCAATGTGAGCAGACCTTTCCACTTTCTGCTTTCCATCCTGTAGAGAGATGCAAAATTGTTTGGTGCTGTCTATTTGCAGCAATGTACTTGAGATTGGCAGCCTGTCATGTGAAGTTCTGAGCTACATGTCGCAGCAAGTATCAAATACTTAACAGATTACAAATAAAACACAAGTGCAGTAACATGATTGTCACTTGATTGCTAAAATACACCCTTCCTGTAGAGTAGAAGCATATCAAGTAAATGTATAGTTTCAAATGTAACAGTACCTGGGCTTGCAATATTAAACTGGAAGCTATATAATTCAGACCTTTTATCTCCATGTCCGAAAAACAAAGATCTTTTCAAAAGCTGACTGAAACAGATGTTGGACACACTAAGTTTGGACCCTTTAATGGGGAGAAATGTCGCTTTTAGACCCATTCGGGTCCAGCGAAGCTGGGATAATTATTTACACGTAACTGTACACCTAGCGTGATCGATAATTGTTAGCTGCAGCTGTCACAAGAGGTAATAACCATTCTGAATTATTTAACTGTTTCATTGAAGAAAGGTGACAGATTTCAAACATTGCGGGCAGAACGTTACAGATCCTGGATACTCATGCAGTTCAAAGTCTCTTTTTTATTTAGTCAAGCAATTTGCCACACGTTCTGTACTTTGCAGTTCTTCCATGTGGTATTTGAAAAATTCATTCTGTTCACAAACTTCAGGAATTGGAACTGACAGTGCGGCCTTGATTTTAACCTTATTTGCCGAGTTAGAACAAGTGTTTAAAACTCTGCAGGAATTTGGAGACAGAAAAGACTGCAGATGCTGGAAGTTGAAGTAAATCCATGTGAGGCTCGAAGAAGCGCAGCAGGTCAGGCAGCATCCGAGGAGCAGCCCTGATGAAGGGTTTCGGCCCAAAATGTTGACTTTGCTGCTGTTCGGATGCTGCCTGATTCGCTGTGTTTCTTCAGCCTCATATCTATTGACATTAAAACTCTGCAAATCTATTGACTGCCTTGTATCCCAAAACCAAAAATATCCTTTATCCAAAAATGTTGGTCCCCAGGTTTTCAGATAAAAGATACCAACCTGTACACATTATGACTTTGGTCTTTTACGGAAACGTCAAATGCTTTCCTTTGTGCTACCTTGTTTTTTTAGGGAATTTAATAACACTGATATTTATATCTATGTTTTTAGGTAACAAAAACATGGAGTGCTGAAGTAACTGAGCAAGTCTGGCAGAACCTGTGGACAAAAAAACCTTTATTTTGAGTCCAGTAACTTTTCAGTCACTTTTTATTTTTGTGTCAGACCTCCAGCATCTGCAGTAATTTACTTTTTGTTTTCAAGTACAAGGGCAACCGGCTCCCCCCAGAAGGATGAATGCACCTTCAGTGAGTTTGCCTTGGAGAAGTATTTGTTTCCTTCTCAATACTTCATCCAGGGGGACATTGACTGCCCAGCAATTCAGACTTATAAGTGGTAAATTAGTGTCGACTTGAGGCCCTCAACTTGCCATTTCCCTCTGTTTATTATTGAGATATTCACTGAAGTATAGGTTTTGACCTCCACTTTTTCCTGACATCCTCTGGTGAGCAGAACCACTACTGCCATGGCCTGTGACAGGCTGAGAAGTTTGCTGGTAAGCTGTGAACAAACTCATAGCTCCAATTCTAGTGAGCTTTGTCAGCAATGGGCATGGCAGGTTAGTCGATGACTAATACAAGGGTCCCCACACTTATTCTAGAAAAAGGAATATTGCAGCCATAGATCTGTCTTTAATCTTGATCATCTTCATTCTGAGAGGATTAGCAATAAAGCAAATCTGAAATCTCTGATTAGAACTTTTGTTTGGTGCATAGAATCCTGTATATACAACAACTTCTGAAGCAGTCTTGGGTTTCTGCAGATTGTCTGCTCTGCTCTAAATTTAAATGTTTGTATGGCTCCTGGTATGATATTTCATTTGCCGACACACTGTACAGTTTGTTTTACGAAGGACATTTGGTTTATCCCCCCGCCACAGTTGAACATGTGCCAAGAATTGTAGTTTGCTGACCATCTCTCCTCGTATTTTGGCTGAATCCGGGTTGCACTGATAACTTTAATTCTATAATTACTGATATTAAATAACTGTGCTATCTCGATGAAAGATCCGGACCTGAAACGTCGACTTTCCTGCTCCTCTGATGTTGCATGACCTGGTGAGCTTTTTCCAGCTCCACATTTTATCACCTCTGACATTCCAGCATCTGCAGTACTCTTGATGTCCAAATATTAAATAACTACCATGTCTTCAAATCCAAACAATCCATATTCAAAATATTGATTTGTGTTCTCTTGCACATTTTCCGGCTTTATTTTTGTAGTTATTTTTGATTAATGTGCATTATTTCATTTTGCTCTGCCCTGACAGAAAGCAGGTCATTAAATCTTTTCTCTTCATTGTGGAATTGGGTAACCAGTTAACTATCATAAATAGTTATTGATGGCATATTGCCATCTTCCATTGCTTTTGACATTGATGTTAATCTGTCTAATTTTTTGCTTCATTAGAAATTGCAGAGGCTCTAATTTCTTTCATACTCATGCATGATATTTTCCTCATGAGTTTTGTTAGGATTGTGTACTTGGCCAAAAGTATAATTATAATGTTCACAAAGCCTTTATGTGGTGCTTATACTGTGCTTCAGACCATAGTTAACTAATCAGTACTGGGTCACAATTATACACATTTGTAGTCATCCTCCGAAAACCTTGAACAACTTAGTGTAAATGTACCTTTTTCAGTTAGTTGCTTCTTTGTTCATGATGTATGCTTTGCGTCAGGGCTCCAAAGTGGTGATCATGTGCAGATTCCGCTGTTTAACATCCTTCTATAATCCTGGATGTAGCTTCAGCAGGGGCAGCTTATTTTTCAGTACTCCTGGTGCTGCGCTTGGCAGGCTCTTCAATACTCTCCATTTGGACCAGAATTGATTCCCTGATAATGATACAGTGAAAGATGTGCCAGGTCTCTAGTTGACATTGTGGAATTGTGCAGCTGCTGAGGGCTCTCAACACCTCATGGATGCCCAGTTTTTCCATGTGTCTTTATGACATAATGGAAAAGTACAGTATTACTTTGCAAATGTATACTGACTGCACTCATCTCCTTCAGTGTTGCTTACCTTATTGTTTGCTGACTTTAGTACTGGATGAGCAGAAATTTCCACCTGTTGAATATTAGGAAGGCTGAAGCTGTTTTTGATCAGCACTCCCAATTGGGTTCTGTAACTATTCCATCCCTTTCCTTAATGGCAGTTTGAGACTAAATCAGTTTGTTTGCAATCATGGAGTTATACTTGGTCTTAAAATGAGCATCTGACTGTATGGTAACATTATCAGTATGACTGTCTGTCTGTTTCCAGTTATGATTCAGTGCCTAACCTTGTCCTGTTTCAGCTCATCAACAGTAATCCTTTTTCAAATTATCTCTAAGCTTTAGTCCAATGTGATCCTTCAATTTATTCTTGTTTAAAGTGGACATCCAACAAAACTCGCTGCCTATGTCTTAACTCACAGTGAATCTGTACCTCTGAGAGTCAGGGTTTTACAGCACGGAAACAGACCCTTCGGTCCAACTCATTCATGCGGACCAGATATCCTAAATTAATCGAGCCCCATTTGCCAGCATTCGGCCCATATCCTTCTAAACCTTTCCAATTCATGTACCCACCCAGTTGCCTTTTAAAGGCTGGAATTGTATCATCCACCATCACTTCCTCTGTCACCTCATTACATACATGCACCACCCTCTACTTGGAAAAGTTACCCCTCAGGTCCTTTTTAAATCTTTCCCCTCTAACCTTAAGCCTATGCTCTATAGTTTTGGACTGCCCCACCCTGGGGGAAAAAGACCTTGTCTATTTACCCTATCCATGCCCCTCATGATTTCATAAACCCTTATAAGGTCACCCCTCAGCCTCTACTCAAAGGAAAATAGCGCCAGCCTATTCAACATCACCCTGTAGCTCAAACCCTCCATTCTGGCAACTTCCTTGTAATTATTTTCTGCTCCCTTTCTCTTGCAGGGAGACCAGAATTGAATGGAATATTCCAAAAGTAGCCGAACCAACATCCTGTCCAGCTGCAACATGATATCCTATCCCCTCACTTTACTGGCTGAACTGCTTTGCCTCTGATTTGAGCAACAGTTGAATTTGAGAATTGTTCTCTCTCTTGTGGAGTGTTGCACCTTCCCACCACTCCTTCTGTCTCTGTAATTCCTGTAGGGCTACAACCCTCCAAGATAATTTTGCTTTCTCATTCTGACCTGTTCAGCAATCCTGACGTGAACAGTGTCGGCATTGATGTCCCTGCCTTTAATTGCTTTGGCCTTAAGCTTGAGATTGCCTTCTGTATAGCTGTCCAGTTCTTGACGTTAGTTTCCTCTTTTAAGATGTCTTCTAAAAGCTATCACATTCTAAGGATACAGAATAGACCATTGCCCTTTGTGGTTCAGAAGAATGTGAGGTGACATTAGTCTATCTAACTTGTCTCTTGAGCCTTTGGCTGACAAATCCAAAGCTCAGGGGTCTTTGTATGAGGCGAAGAAGTTAGCCACTGAGGTCTGATGAAAAGCCTGCCTTCTTAAAGTGACACCTGAGGTACAAGTACTTGGTACAATTCTTGGATACAGCAGAGGAATAAAAGTAGTTGCATTACTTCAAGATTTGAAGAATAAGTTAAAGATAGGACGACATGGAAGGGTTGATATTGAGGAAGGTAGGAAATTTCAAATAGACATTACAGTGGAGTGGCTGAGCACAGGGCCTCTGCACATGGTCTGACCGTTTGCGCGAGACCCCAGTCCTGTCTCTGCTCCAAGGCCGAGACCGCTCCATAACCAGCACTCAGCTGCTTCAAGATAAGTAATTGGGCTGCTTTCCATGTGTCAGTCTCTGCTTGGGATTTGCTGCCTGTGTGATTTTGTGGTGTTGCTTCCCCACGTACTGTTTTGGGGCTTGAAGCCTGCTCACTGGTCTGGGCACTTGCTGCCAGAGCTTGCTGTTGTGCCAGTCTTTGCCTCTGGTGCTGAGGAGATAAAAGGAAAAAGAAAGAAAAGAACAGCCAGAGCAGAGCATCCTAATCTGCTGCCATCTTGGATCAAACTTTCAGTCATGCAAGCCTCTGTTGCTCATACTTGTAGTTACATCAAGAACTTGTTCATTCATCATTTTGTTGCTCACTGATCTCTATTAGCTCCATTTTGAATAAAGTCTCAACATTTAAGTTCTCTTCCTTCACGACAAATCCCTTCATGGTCGAAATGGTGATGTCATAACACTACTAAACCACAATCCTAGTAGAGTGTTCTGGATCATGAGTTTGCATCAGTGCAGATGGGGAAATTTGAATTTCATTTTTTAAAAAAAAGCTGAAAAATGATCATTCAACCATTTTTAATTATTTTGAAAAGCCATTTGCTTCATTAATGTTGTTTTGGGAAGGAAATTTGCCATCCTTCCCTCGTCTGACTCACTTATGACTCTTGTGTTTGAGACTTAACTGTACTCTGCCTAATGTGCTAGCAACGCCACCATCACATGAATGGATAAAAGTAAAATATGATTTCTCTTTGCACAATCCTCTGAGCTGTTTGTGTTTCTCCAGTTCTGGATCCTTGAACAACTCAGCGCTTTAATGACAAACAAAAGCAGAAATTGCTGGAAAAGTTTAGCAGATCTGGCAGCACCTGTGGAGACTAAGTAGAGGTAATGTTTTGGGTCCGCTAATCTTTCCTCAGAATCAAATGGGACCAGAAATGTTAACTCTGATATTGCTTTATCTCTACAGATGCTGCCAGACCTGTTAAGCTTTTCCAGTAATTTCTGTATTTGGTTCAGAATTCACACCGTCTGCCGTTACTTCAGTTTTCACAGCTTTAATGTCCCATCATGGGTGGATCTGCCTTCAACAATAGAAGTTTAGGAACTCCTTGAATTCTAAACTTTGGCAATGAGTCTAGTGCGGAAAAATGGGACGATTGGAGTTATTAGTATATTTTTTGGTGGTCCAGACTTGATGAGTTTGAAGGGCTTCTGTTCTGTATGATTGTATGAACTCTGAAGTGAATGTTTCATTGCTATCTGTTAATAAATTAAATGGAGCAGTGGGCTTGGACTTTCTGATCATGAAGCATAGTTGAACGTTGATTCAATTTGTTTTAGCACCTGTTTTTCTGAGCTTTAGATCCACACTTTGCTATACGTTTGCCACCTCATGAATCAGTTTAAGAGTGCTAATAATGTATAGAATAGCTTTAAGGGTGTTGCAGACAGCTGTTTCTTGTCTTAAAACTGTTGCAAGCATTCCCTGAAAACCAATCAGTCTTTTCTACAATAGTCCTTCAGTTATGTGTAGCCTAGGGTTCGGGGTAATCCAAGATGGATGATCGGAAAAAGTTGTGGCTGTAAGAGCTGCTCCTTTTTTGTTTTTGAGGTATTTTCGGTGTTGTGGTTTTGTTCGTCGAGCTGGGAATTTGTGTTGCAGACGTTTCATCCCCTGTCTAGGTGACATCCTCAGTGCTTGGGAGCCTCCTGTGAAGCGCTTCTGTAATCTTTCCTCCGGCATTTATAGTGATTTGTATCTGCTGCTTCCAGTTGTCAGTTCCAGCTGTCCGCTGCAGTGGTCGGTATATTGGGTCCAGGTCGATGTGCTTATTGATTGAATCTGTGGATGAGTGCCATGCCTCTAGGAATTCCCTGGCTGTTCTGTGTTTGGTTTGTCCTATACTAGTAGTCTTGTCCCAGTCAAATTCATGTTGCGTGGGTATCCGTTTTTGTCGAATACATTCCTGTGAGTGTGGCATTGATGATCCGGTGTGTGTTCTCAGAACAAAGGATCCGATACCCAGCATTAAGGACAGAAGGGTGACTTAGGGAGAGAATAGGGTCCCTCAAAGAGAGAAATTTTGCTTTTAGTTAAGCAAAAGAAGGAGCATATGTCAGGCACAGACAGGAGAGATCAAGTGAATCCTTAGAGCATAAAGGCAGTAGGAGTATACTTAAGAGCGAAATCAGGAGGGCAAAAAGGGACATGAGATAGCTTTGGCAAATAGAATTAAGGAGAATCCAAAGATATTTTATAAATACATTAAGGACAGAAGGGTGACTTAGGGAGAGAATAGGGTCCCTCAAAGATAAGCAGGGCAGCCGATGTATGGAGCCTCAGGAGATGGAGGAGATATTAAATGAGTTTTTGCATCAGTGTTTATTGTGCAGAAGGACATAGAAGATATATAATGTGGGGATATAGTTGGTGACATTTTGAAAAATGTCCATATTACAGACGAGTTGCTGGATGTCTTGAAACGCATAAAAATGAATAAATTCCCAGGACTTGACCAGACATACCCTAGAACACTGAGTAGCTTGACAAGTGATTGCTGGGTCGCTTGCTGAGATATTTCTATCATCGATAGTTGCAGGTGAGGTGCCGGAAGACCGGAGGTTGGCAAATATGCCACTGTTTAAGAAAGGTGGTAAGGAAAAGTTAGACAAGTCAAGACCAGTGAGCCTGACCTTGATGGTTGGCAGAGGGAATTCTGAGGGTCAGGATTGACCTGTATTTGGAAAGGTAGGGATTGTCAACATAGCTTTGTATGTGGGAAGTCATGTCTCACGAATTTGAGTTTTTTCAACGAAGCAACAAAGAGGATTGATGAGGGCAGAGTGGTCGACATGATCTATACGGACTTCAGTCAGGCATTCAACATTGTTACTCATGGGAGACTGGTTAACAAGGTTGGATCTCGTGGAATAAGGGAGAACTAGTTATTTGGATACAGAACTGGCTTTAAGGGAGAAGACAGGGTGGTGGTGGAGGGTTGCTTTTCACACTGGAGGCCTGTGACCAATGGAGTGCCACAAGGATTAGTGCTGGGTCCACTGCTTTTCGTCATTTATAGGAATGATTTGGATGTGAGCACAAGAGGTACAGTTAGTAAGTTTGCAGATGACACCAAAATTAGAGGTGTAGTGGACAGCCAAGAATGTTACTTCAGACTATAACAGCATCTTGATCAGATGGGCCAATGGGCTGAGAAGTGGCAGATGGAGTTTAACTTAGATAAATGTAAGGTGCTGTATTTTTGGAAAGCAAATCTTAGCAGGACTTATACTCTCAATGGTAAGGTCTAAGGGAGTGTTGCTGAATAAAGAGACGTTGGAGTGCAGGTTTATAGCTCCTTGAAAGTGGAGTCACAGGTAGATAGGATAGTGAAGAAGGCATTTTGTATGCTTTCCTTTATTGGAGTTGGGAGGTCATGTCGCGGCATTGGTTTGACCACTTTTGGAATATTGCATGTAATTCTGGTCTCCTTCCTATCGGAAAGATGATGTGAAACTTGAAAGGGTTCAGTAATGATTTATAAGGATGTTGCTGGAGTTGGAGGATTTGAGCTGTAGGGAGAGGTTGAATAGGCTTTTTTCCCTGGAGCATCAGAGGCTGAGGGGTGACCTAAAATCGGTTTATAAAATCATGAGGGGCATGGATAAGATAAATAGACAAGTCTTTTCCCTGGGATGGAGGAGTCCAGAAGGTGAGAGGGGAAAGATATAAAAGGGACCTAAAGGGGCAACATTTTCATGCAGAGGGTGGTGTGTGTCTGGAATGAGCTGCCAGAGGAAGTGGTGGAGGCTGGTACAATTACAGTATTTAAACAGCATCTGGATGGGTATATGAAAAGGAAGGGTTTAGTGGGATATGGACCAAATGCTGGCAAATGGGACGGGATAAGGTTAGGATATCTGGTTGGCATGAACGAGTTGGACCAAAGAGTCCTTTTCTGTGCTGTACATCTCTATGACCCTGACTATGTTTATTCTCCTAAACTGGCTACTTGAATATATTTTGCAAGTTTTATGCACAACAATCCAAAGATCAAGAATGACTGGGTCTTGCTATGATGCTGTGTCAACAGGACATCCTCTCTCTTCTTAATGGCCCGAGATTTATCAATGAGTATTTTTAATTGCGTAATTATGAATAAACTTTAGTCAACTATGAAATATGAGTTGGCTGACTAGTCCGACACTTATTCTTGTTGTATGGGACCCTTAAGGTCCACTCAGCTCCTAATCTCCATTGTAATCTCGGTTTAAAGATTGACAGGAGAGTGAAATTCCCAAGGTGACACGAGAGTGACTGTCTTTGACATAAAGCTGAAAATTTCACCAAGTATGGGAGTATCAAGGAGCCCTGGCAAAACTCAAGTCAGTGGGAACCTAGCAAAAAGAACTCTCTGGTGGGAGTTATACCAGACACACAAGAAGATGGTTGTGATTGTTGGAGGTTGACCATCTCTACAGGAGTTCCTCAAAGTAGTGTATTAGATCCAACAATCTTCAGCTTCATCCAAGATCTTCCTTCTGTCGTAGGGTCAGAAGTCGGGATGTTCACTCGTGATAGTATTAAGGTCAGCATCATTTGTGACTCCTCAGATATTGCTATCCAATTGCTAGTTATGGACAATATCCAGGTTTGGGATGAAAAATAGCTTTAATATTTACACCTCAAATTCCAGGCAATGATCATATTCAGTGAGAGCAAATCTGACAATTGTCCATGACAAAAACAAGAAGGCTGATTAGTACCTGAATGGCTGGCTGTAAACTGGTGGAGAAATTGAGGAGTGCAAATACTGGATTGGTCAGAGTCGAGAGTGGGGTGCTGGGAAAGCACAACAGGTCAGGCAGTATTTGAGAAGCAGGAGAATCCACGTTGTGGGCAAGAAGTCCTGATGAAGGGCTATTGCCTACAATGTCTATTCTCCTGCTCCATGGATGCTGCCTGACCTGCTGTGCTTTTCCAGTGCCCCACTCTTGACTCTGTAAATTGGAAGGGGGGAGTGTGCAGCGGGACCTGTATGTCCTTGTGCACCAGTCGTCGAAGGTAAGCACACAGGTGGTAAAGAAGGCAAATGGTATGTTGGCCTTCATTGCAAGAGGTTTAGAGTAGAGGAGCAAGGATGGGTTGTTGCTGTTATACAGGGCCGTGGTGAGGCCGCACCTGGAATATTGTGTGCAGCTCTGGTGTCCTTCCTGAGGAAGGATGCTCTCACTCTCAAGGGAGTGCAGCAAAGGTTTACCAGGCTGATTTGCGGGGATGGCAGGACTGGTGTCCGAGCAGAAATTGACTAGCTTAGGATTGTTTTTACTGGAGCTCAAATCAATGAGGGGGGGGGAATCTCAGATTTATGAAGTTCTAACAGGACGAGACTGGGAACATCCTCCCTGCATCTGCCCTATGTTGGGTGCATTCAGAACCAGAGGTCATAGTCTGAGGATTCAGGGTATGGAGATGAGGAGACATTTCTTCACCTGAAGAGTGGTGAGCCTGTGGAATTTATTACTACAGGAAGTAGTTGATGCCAAGACACTGAATGGCCTCCTCCTATCTTTTATGTTTGTGTCCTTTAATATGATATGGTATTACCATCGTTGTATCCCCACTATCAACATCCTGGGCATTAGCACTGACCATAAAGTGAAGTGAACTGACTGTATACAGGCTGTTCTCCTACAACACTAGTTGCGTTCCTGCGTGATGCCATGTCACAGAAGATCGTGCAATAGAAATAATGGGGCTTCTGGGAAAAACAGGGTTAGGGCAAACCACCAAAAATACCAGTAAAATTTGAATCAAAAATAATCATTAGCCTGACATAAATGATAGCACATTCTAAGTAAGTTTTGACCTGTTGTAATAGACCTGTTGTATGGTACTGTATAGTGCAATTTATCAGAATCTTCAATTGATTACCCCCCCTCATTGATTGGTATCAATACCTGATGGCTGCACTACATTTTAGCCAGTCTTCTGATCCTATCCACTGGTAACACTGCACAAGTCAGATTCCAGAATGCAACCTGCCTTGATAGATCAAGGGGTGAATCTTAATTGCTTTCGCTATTAGGTTTGTCAAGTTGTTCGGAGGAGATGCTTGGGAACGTCTATCACCTTATTTTACAAAACGTGCCCTGATTTATTATCATTTGGTGTCCCTCTCTCACATTCTTGCACTACCATACCAGCTGCTATTCCCAAAACAACTCATCACTTTCTGGATATCCCAGAATTGACCAACATCCATGGTGCAGCACCATCTTTAAAAAGGTATTGTGGACTCAGACATGAGCTGTCAGTCCGGAGCTGCCCTGCATGGTATCTGATATCGGCCCTGGATGTGGCAGACAATTGAAAATTGGTGCCTCTCTTTGTGGCAAAGACATGGAGATGCTGCTAATGGGGATGGGGTGATGCAAGGCAGGATGTCCTTTTCTCCCAGGCCAACAGAGGACGAGATTCTTCTGGAACCACCCCAATCTGGACCAGGGTTACCACCAGGCCAGTGCAGTCTCTTTTTCCGCTCTGTCGAGGAAAGGGCCACCATCTTCTCATTGATACTTCACACTCACTATATTTCTGCTACAGTACCCACCATTTCCTGCAACATCTTCCCCATACACTCTTATCCTTACTAACATCTGACCCAGACTAACCCTGAATTTCTTCTGCACAGCTTACACACCCCCTCAGAACATCTCCATACATGCACCAAAAGGAACAGTATGCCACCCACCTTTCTCTCCCTCACCCAGTATGTGCAGAGTTTCCTGACTCTGACCACCCTGAGCAGCTGACTGACTACGTCCAAGCCTCATACTGGCATGTTTTTCCAGTTGATTACCATCATGATTAGTCACTGAAGCAGATTCACATGAGTGCAGATATTCTTTAACATCTAAACATTTTTTTTAAACTAAGAGAGAAAAAAGCTTTTGAGACAAACAATAAAGCCAAGTTTCAAACAGCTCCTCAACATTCCTTTTATTGTCAATGCCAGTGAAATTTTCACTCTTAATCTGTGTTTAAATTAGCAGATTGCTTTCAGATGCTTGTACTCAGACTGTAGAGACATGCTCATAATGCTTTTCCAAGCCTACGAACTCAAACATTTCAAAATAGCATTCACTGAGCTCTTGATGAGAGAGCACACAAACCGACTGATCGCGTGATGACGAGACCTAGTGTTGGGGCTGAAAATCTCATAACGGCGAATGGGAGTTCGCTTTATAAAAAAAAGTCGGCAGTTCACAAATTGCATTACAGATAAATCGCATTTAATAAACGTGCGTTATTGCAGGACTACTTGTAAGTAATGTGCTTACAAGAGTACGTCAGAGGCATCCTGTTGTAAGTAACTCACCTGCTGATTCCTAATGCTTGTTCCAATCTACAAGGCACAAGTCAGCAATGCGATGGAAAGCTCCCTCCTTGCTTGTTTGGGTTGAACTCTTGCATCACTGAAGAAGCTTGATGCTATTTCGAACCAAGTAACTCCTTGATTGGCACAATATGCATGGATGTTGAGGCATTGCAGAACAACTCTTTACTAAATGTGTACCAGAGTGCTGCTTTCTCTGGTGGATCTGTCGTGCTCTTCGGACAGGGCATAACCAAAGTTAGAGATGGTGATGTCATGGACACTGTGTAAGGAATGGTTCCTATTTATGATCGTGTTTAGGTGTGCGATAGCTGGATTAATTTTGCCTCATCTCAACTTGGATTTGTTGCAGCAGACTTTGTAGGATTATTCGTGCTCTTCGGAGTTGTTATTTCTTGTACCGAGGTTGATCCCAGATCATGAGCCCAGTTTCACTCATTTTTTTCAGGCTCTGGCAGGTTGCAACTGAATACAACTGAGAGGCTTGCTCAGTCTCTTCAGAGGAGAAAGTGAGGTCTGCAGATGCTGGAGATCAAAGTTGAAACTTTATTGCTGGAACAGCACAGCAGGTCAGGCAGCATCCAGGGAACAGGAGATTCGACGTTTCGGGCACAGGCCCTTCTTCAGGAATGAGCAGAGAGGGGAGGGAAATATATCCTTGGTGCTGGGGTCTGGAACCCCACTGGTCCTCACCTACCACCCCACCAATCTCCATGTACAGCGCATCATCCGCCGTCACTTCCGCCACCTCCAAACAGACCCCAGCACCAAGGATATATTTCCCTCCCCTCCCCTATCAGCTTTCCGTAGAGACCACTCCCTCCGCGACTCCCTTGTCAGATCCACACCCCCCCACCGACCCAACCTCCACTCCCGGCACCTTCCCTTGCAACCGCAGGAGGTGCAACACTTGCGCCCACACCTCCCCCCTCACTTCTCTCCAAGGCCCCAAAGGAAACTTCCATATCCGCCACAGATTCACCTGCACCTCCACCCACATCATCTACTGCATCCGCTGCAGCCGGTGTGGCCTCCTCTATATTGGGGAGACAGGCCGCCTACTTGCGGAGCGATTCAGAGAGCACCTCTGGGCCACCCGGACGAACCAACCCAACCACCCTGTATCACAGCATTTCAACTCCCCCTCCCACTCCACCGAGGATATGCAGGTCATTGGACTCATCCACCGCCAAACCACAACAACGCGACGGTCGGAGGAGGAGCGTCTTATCTTCCGACTGGGAACCCTCCAACCGCAGGGGATGAACTTGGACTTCACCAGTTTCTTCATCCCCCCTCCCCCCACCTTGTCTCAGCCGAATCTCTCCAGCCCGGCACCGCCTTCCTGACCTGCAGTCTTCTTCTTGACCTCTCCGCCTCCATCCTACTCCGACCTATCACCCTCACCTTGACCTCTTTCCACCTATCACATTTCCAACGCCCCTCCTCCAAGTCCCTCCTCCCTACCTTTTATCTTCTCCTGCTGAACACTCTCTGCTCATTCCTGAAGAAGGGCCTGTGCCCGAAACGTCGAATCTCCTGTTCCCTGGATGCTGCCTGACCTGCTGTGCTGTTCCAGCAATAAAGTTTCAACAGTCTCTTCAGAGGTCAGTTAAGAGTCAACCACATGATTGTTTGTCTGGAGTCACATGGAGGCCGGAGCTGGTGACAGTGGCAGCTTTTCTTCTTTGGGATAAAGGTGGAGCAGGTCATTTTTAAAAAAAATCTGCAATCAGTGACTTTATAGTTGCCATCTGGCGAGCTTTTGATTTCCAGATTTACTTTTGAATTCAGATATCAGCATTTGCCATGGGGGTTTTATAACCCATGTCTCCAAAGCTTTACCCTGGTTTCTGGATTTACTCCAGTAATATTATCATGATGTTAGCACCTCCTCCCTTCATTTGCCACAGACTGCATTCAAATGGCAGAGGTAGCTGATGACTAAAGTCACTTTGCTATTGATGGACAATATTTTTGTTTTTGAGTTTAACAAACACTGACATTTCCATTAGTTTATTCAGCTGACAATGAAAATTAACATTGGCAGGAGAAAGAGCATCAGAATTTTGCCTTTTTCACAGTGATTGCTCTGTAGTTAATGTTCTTCAATATCAAGCAGCTGTTGAGCCAACGACTGTGAAATTTATGTCTTGAGTATTTATTTTTGACTTCTTTTGCAATGGATGATAGCATTAGAGCTGAGCATACCTGTAAGTCCCAGAACAATGATCCTTAAGGTCAGTTCCATCTGTTAAACTATCAGTTTGCTGCTGACTTTCATTGTGACATTTGTGTGCATGCACAAGGGCAGTGTGGGGCATCCTGGTGCAAACTAGGAAGAGCAGCCAGCAATGAAGGGTAAATTTCTTCATGAAGACACACAGGCTACCATCTGCAATGGGAAAAATTAAATTGCTGGGCTTCATAGGTATTGAGAAAACATTCATACTGGAATGAAATTTTTTTTGACAATTGCATTAATATAAGTATGTAACTTCGTAATTACTCTGCATGAAATGCTGAATTGAGCATGTGAAAAGATAAACTGGATAAGATCTGGTCTGACTTGCTTGAAAATAGTGCTGTCTTGATCTATCCACCCCAATCACATTCTTTCTGGAGGGTGAAAAGTCTGAGACAGATATAAGGTACACTGAGCAAAACTTAACATGCTACCTAAATGAGTTCGGCAAACATGGAGGAGACTGCAGTAGTTTGTTCTGCCACCTGGAGCTTCAAGTGCTGTCTTTTTAGGAACTTAATGTCCTTTTGAAATGTGCATATAATTCATCATCATGACAGGATTCAGGAATCTGTTCCAGAGAGAGGGTAAAAAGAAATGAAGGAGGAAGTTTTATTGTGTATGTTGAATAAATGATGACGATAAATGTTGTACTTTAATTTTGGGAAATTAAGATAAAGTTAGTGCATAAGTACTATCAGCAGGTAAACATTTTGCAAGCATTTAGAAATGTATGAGTAAATCCATCAGAGCTGACGTGGATTTGTTTAAGGCAAGTTGCTGGCATGTTTGACAATTTGAATAATTTTTCAGTGAATTGATAGATTACAGGGATTACATATTTCATCTGGAGGCTGCAAGATGTCAAAGCTTGCCTGGAAACATCAGACTCTCCAGCTCATCCAGCCAGTTCTGTTAGTCACTGTGGTCATTGCTGATCTTGGACATCAATTTCACTTTCCACCCACTCACCATTTACCGTAGTTCTCTGACAGACCAAAAATCTGTCCATCTCAGTCTTAAATAATGCAAATGTATCCATGACATCCAAGATAGAGAATTCCAAATATTCTCTTTGGCATCACCCCTCAGACTTATGATCTCCGTCAACAAGAAGGAAAAGTGCCCCAAATGCAAGGTATACGACATCACCATGAGACAAGACGTCCTGACTATGTCCTTTGATTATGACTGCATCAGAGTCATAAAGCTCCATACATTTATCGAAGTTTGGGAGTATCTTCTTCAGGTTGTTGGCAGCAGTTCAAGAAAATGGCCCAAGAAGGGCAAGTAGCATGGATGATAAATGATGGTGTTGCCAACAAAGCTCACAGAACGTGGACAGAAGACGACACATGGAATATTATGTGAATAAGTGAATTTATCAATTTTTTTTGTCAGAGATAAAAGGCCAAGTATATCTCAACTGTTGAAAGGTTAGGAAGTAGAATATCCAAAGGGACCTCGATGCCCTTCTTATAAATCACCAAAACCTCGCATGCAAGTGTCACAGGAAATTAAGAATGCATGTGGTTTGTTGGTCCTCATAAGAAGGGGATTTAAATACACGTGAAGATGTCTCGCTGCAGTCATGTGAAGTTTTAATGAAACTTTGCTTGGAGAATTGTGTGCAATCTTGGCTTCCTTATTTAGGGGAAATAACACTTTCCATGGAGAGAGTACAATGGAGATTCACCTGACTAGTCCTTGAGGTGTTGGATTTGTTTTACAATGAGAGATTGAGGAAACTAGATTTGTATTCTGGACAGTTTGATGGACGAGGTGTGATGCAACTGAAGTATGGCAAATTCTTAGAGGGCATTACAGGGTCAATGTAGAATAAATGTTTCCCTGAACTAGGGACATGATCTAAGTTCAGGGTGAGGCGACTTAAGTCAGAGATGGGATGAAATCTTTTCACTTGAAGGGTGGTGAATCATTGGAATTCTTTCCCCTGAGATTGTGGAAGTTATTTAGTATGTTCAAGATAGAAATTGATAGAATTCGGGGGAATAATGACACAAATAAGTGGCATTAAGGTAGAATGTCAACCATGATTGCATTAACTGATAGAGCAGGCTTGACAGGTTGCATGGCATGCTTCTGTCCTATGTTTCCAATTTGAAGGAATAATGACAAACATAGCGTGAAATAATGATTTTTCATTCAGATGTGCACATAGTTTGATTTTCTCTTGAGAACTGTTGATAAATTAAACGAAACAAGTTCTGTAAATTTCAGTCACTGCTCAGCACTTCAGACCAATTATGTAGAAGTCCCCCAAGCAGCTTGGAGAGTTGCCTTGGAATTTTTTTTTCCTGGGGTGTCAAATGACAAAAACAGTGATTTGCTTCACAATAGCTGCACTTTGTTTTTGTAGCGTCAGTTACTATGGTGCCATTTAGCAACTGATACTTGTGCAAAATATTTTAACCTTGGATAATACCTTATACAGTTTGTGTCACCCTTGTTATAAATTGTGTAGAAGAATGTTTGTTTGCTATTTGCTTTCCCAGAATTGTTTTGCAGTTAAAGGTTTTCAGCATTTTTCATTTGACTTATTGAACACACATGTACCGATTTAAGGAAAGAAATATAGCAGCAAAGGAATAAAATATTTAAATCAAACCCATTCTGGGAGTTGGCTACAAGAGAATTAAGATCATAGTTTCATAAAATGTGTAGTCCCTTCTTGTCTGTACCTGTTTCCTGGAAGAAAGATTTAGCTCATCAAGCTCCTCTAAATTCAGCTGATTTGCATTTAACCTCAATAGCGTGAACAAGTTTGTCACTGAATAACTTTTGGATGTCCTGAATGGTAAGGTGAATGAATACCTATAAAGACTTTTGTGCATTTACCCTTCCTTGTGCATGTGTCATGTGACCCATTACACAGTGAAGTGTCAGCTTCTAAGTTCACTATACACAACAGCAAATTGCATTTATGAATATGCAAAACTTCCTAAGCAACTTAATAGGCGTGATCGTACAGGAGAAAACAACAAGCCGAATTTAGAAATGCCAGAATGTTCTCCAAAACTCAATCTAAGCGAGAGCTTCCATAGACAGATGGAGAAACCGATATCTTTAGGCAAGGCATTCTGTGGGTGAAGACTATGCACAGTCATTAGCTCATCTGAAATCAAATATCGAGCAATCACCCTGACAGCATGAAGGCTGGATGACTGAAGTTTGATTTTGGCAATGTACAGTCGAAAGGTGACACGCTGCTCAAGTCTGATTAAAACCTGGTTCAGACTTGTATAGCCAATTCGCAAAAGGAAATTGTATGCTTTCTTTTATTTGCCCACTTCCACTTAAGTTAGAGTTTCTGCTCCCCTAAAGGAGGTCAAGAAGGTAGCTTGACTCCCTTCCTTCTTTGTGAAGGGAGAATTTTGGCACATTGTTGCCGATTTGTTAGAAAATAGACTTGTTTTTGTAAGACTGTGATCAGCAGGAGGATATTATGTTGTATTTCCACTTAATTACAAAAGACTGAGCACTTGATTATAGAAGAACCAGGTTCCTATGTTTGTATATGTAGACTGACTTTCAAATAGTTTCCTAAAGTGAATGAAATAATCAGAAAACCCTAAACCCAAAATAAGTAGATGGATTTTGTCTGCAATTTTCTGTTCTATTCGCCATTGGACTTGACAACTCTTAAATTTAGGTTACAGATTGAGTTGTTCATCTTGTCCAGACACTGAGCCTGTTGTTGTGAGCTTGTCTGATGTAAGTATAAGTTAACTGGTACCTGCAGGGTGACATTCAAGTTAACCAGAGATGGTTTTCCTCAAAGCGAATCAAGAGAGAAAATAATACATGCAGAATTTTGTGTGGTCAGCTGAGCTGGTGTCGCACACAACAAAAAAGAAAGCCTCAGAGGAGAGAAGCCAATGCTTTCTCGATGGATTCTAACATTGGTAATTGATTGATTGAAAAATCATCATGGCAGCAGATTACGAACTGCGTTTGAGATACAAATTTTTAGAAACTGTCATAATCAGAGGTTATAGACAAGCAGTAAAATAAAAATCAATTATTAAGTCATGAAGGTGTTGTACAGTTGTGGGTATGTGAGTATGCACTGATGTTATGCTAATGCAAAGAGGATTATGTTTGTAAGTTTGGAATGAGAAGTGCATGCACCTGCTTAAAAAGGTGGACTGCAGTAAAGGCACGCCAAAGGTGAAATGCTTTGAGAAGTGCTGGCATTTTGATGCAGACTCTGTTGTGTCATCCTTGATGTGAAGTTTTCACCAAGTGAAAGTTGGATGGCAAAAGAAACTGGGTAGTATAGTAGAGGAGTCTGTTTTGCAAGAATCTGAATTAACAATGGAACAGTGCCTACTTTTCATATTAACTATAAAGATTTACACACTATGACATATGTCATAAAAATCATCCATATTGGAAATGTCTACATAGTACATTTCTGTTCGTAGTGAAGGCTTGCCCTTACAATCGATCATTAAACATATGCACGTTTAACGGTTCGTATCACTTAACATCCAGAAGTGATCACTGGTTCGACCGTCGTTGTTGAGCACAGCATGATGGATCTCCCAGCAGAATTCATCAGAACCCTTTCTCCTGAATGCTGTGACAGGAAAATGAATTGTCACCTTTTTTTTTCCAAAAACTGGAAGCATTTACTAAATGCAATTTGTTGGTATTTCAAATGCCATTTGTGACCTCAAACGACATGGAAATGGCTTATTTTGTCCAAAGTTATCATCCACATCCCCTTTTTTTTTCTCCTAATTTCGGGTATATTATCATCCACATGATCAAATAGCCCAAATGATCTACAATCTTGAATCCTTCATTCTGTTATTTATCTTAGATTAGATTAGATTCCCTAGTCTGGAAACAGGCCCTTCGGCCCAACAAGTCCACACCGACTCTCCGAAGAGTAACCCACCCAGACCCATTTCCTTCTGACTAATGCACCTAACACTTGTGAATCTAATCTTGAAAATGTTTAGTTTTCAGCACAACGACTTGGAAGTCAGTGAAAAAAATTGAAAGACCACTGGATGTCTCAAAGCATTTGTAGCTAATTAAGTATATTTTTTCAGTGTAGTCACTGTTGTAATGTTGGAAATGTGGTCCCCTATCTGTGGGCAGAAATCTTCCACAAACAACAACAGGATCCTGACCAGATAATCTGTTTTCTGAATTTGAGGAAAAATTCTTAAACTGGAGACCAGGAATAATTCCCTTGTTCCTCTTCAGATGGTGCAATAAGATTTTGTATGTGTCTCTGAGACGGCAAGCAAAACCTGACAACTTATAATTTGAAAGATGGTGTTTGCCAGTGGTGACAGAAGTGTTCACTTTGATTTTTCAATTTAAGACTTGGAGTGGGACCTGAAGCCAGAATCAAGTGACTCCAGGGTAACACCTGAATAGGATGCGCTTAGTTACTCTTGCTCTCTCATAGAACATAGAAACATACAGCACAGAACAGGCCCTTAGGCCCACGATGTTGTGCCGAGACTTGATCCTAATGTAAAATATAGTAACTAACCTACGCACCCCTCAACTCACTGCTATCCATGTGCATGTTTAGCAGTTGCTTAAATGCCCCCAATGACTTCGCTTCCACCACGTCAGCTGGCAACGCATTCCATGCATTCACAACTCTCTGCGTAAAGAACCTACCTCTGATGTCTCCTTTATACCTTCCTCCTAATATCTTCAAACTAAGACTTCTCGTACCAGTCAGTCCTGCCCTGGGGAAAAGTCTCTGGCTATTGGCTCTATGTATTCCTCTCATTACCTTATACACCTCGATTAGGTCTCCTCTCTTCCTCCTCCTCTCCAGAGAGAAAAGTCCGAGCTTATTCAGCCTTTCTTCATAAGGCAAGCCCTCCAGTCCAGGCAGCATCCTGGTATACCTTCTATGCACCCTCTCCAAAGTCTCCACATCTTTCCTGTTGTAGGGCGACCAAAACTGGACACAGTATTCCAAGTGTGGTCTCACCAGGGACTTGTAGAGCTGCAGCAAAACCTCACGGCTCTTAAACTCTAACCCCCTGTTTATGAAGCCAAAGCACCATATGCTTTCTTAACAACCCTATCCACTTGGGTGGCAACTTTGAGGGATCTATGTACTTGCACACCCAGATCCCTCTGTTCCTCCACTCTGCCAAGAATACTGTCTTTAATCCTATCTTCAACATTCGAGTTCGACCTTCCAAAGTCTATCACTTCGCATTTATACAGGTTGAACTCCATCTGCCATTTCTCAGCCCAGCTTTGCATCCTGTCTATGTCGTGCTGCAGCCTGCAATACCTCTCGATACTTTCCATGACACCTCCAACCTTTGGGTCATCTGCAAATTTACGAACCTGCCCCTCAACCTCCTCATCCAAGTCATTTATAAAAACTACAAAGAGCAGAGGCCCAAGAACAGAACCCTGCAGGACACCTCTAAACACTGTCTTCCAGGCGGAATATTTTCCATCTACACCCACATACTGCCTTCTGTCAGCCAGCCAATTCTGAATACAGATAGCCAAATTTCCCTGTATCCCATACTTCCTGACTTTATCAATGAGCCTACCGTGGGGAACCCTGTCAAATGCCTTGCTGACATCCATATACACCACATCCACTGCTCGACCGTCATCGACCTGTCTTGACACCTCAAAGAACTCAATAAGATTTGTGAGGCATGATCTGCCCCTCACAAAGCTATGCTGACTGCCTTTAATCACACTCTGCTTTGCCAAATAGTCATAAATCCTATCCCTCAGAGTTCTTTCCACAAGTTTGCTGACTACAAGCGTGAGACTGATTTGTCTGTAATTGCCAGAGATTTCCCTATTACCCTTCTTTAAAAGTGGAACAACATTCGCCTCCTTCCAATCCTCCGGTATGACTCCTGTGGAAAGTGAGGAGGCAAATATCCTCACCAGCGGTTTAGCAACCGCCTTTCTTGCTTCCAGGAGCGGCTTCGGATAAATCTTATCCATAAATTTTGTATCTGTAGTTCATCGCACTTGACATTTTAAGCAAATAGTGGAAATATGCATTATGGAATAAATCCGTAATCTTAGGAGTTCAGTGCATTCGTCTGCAACTTCTCACTATCATCATCTCTTTGTCATTGCTTCAAAAATTCATTTGGGTTCTTAGAATCACTGCTGTCAGAGCTACTTGTGGTAAGCTACTTGTGCAAATATATGAATTATGAATGACAAAAAAAAACTTTAACTGTTTTTGAGTAGACTCGTAAGTGTATTTCCCCTCCACCCCTTAGTTTGGAGTTCCCTGGTATTAGAAGCAGTCTTGCATGAATGGAAGCTTCAGAATCATTTTAAGACTCTAAGACATTAAAGCAGAACTAGGCCATTCAGCCCATCAACTTTGTTTTGCCATTCAATGGGGTCATGGCGAATTTTATAAACTCCAACTCCAATTTCCTGACATTTCACCATAAATTTTGATTCCCTTACTGATGAAAACAATCTGTCTGTTTCAGCCCTTTACTTGACACAGCTTTGAAAGCACTCTGCAATAAAGAATTCCACAGAAGAAATTCCTCCTCATCACTGTATTAAATGTTTGACCCCTTATTCTGAGGTTTTGCTCTCTAATCATAGATGCTCCCATAAACAGACGCAACTTTTCTGTATTTATCCTATCAAGTCCTCTAAGAACCTTGTATGTTGCAATGTGGTTGCCTCTAGTTCTTCTATATTCCAATTAGTGTTTATGCAACCTATCTTCAAGCAGAACTGAGAGGTACTTCAGACATTTGTCTCGTGTGTCTCCTCCAAATGAGAAACAAATAGCAGTTATTTTCTACTTTTATTCATGGGATGTGGGTGGTGCTGGTGTGCGTTGCCCATTCCTAATTACCCTTTAACCAAATGGCTTACCAGGCCATTTCAGTGGAGAGTTGTGTTGTGGATTGGAGTCACATGTCAACCAGACTTGGTATGGAAACAGAATTGGTTAGATTAAATTATTGTGTCGGCTTGTTGCAGCTGCTGTATGAATTAGGTAATTAATTGTAAGTAAAAACATTGTGGCAGCATAAACAATAGTCCAGATTGTTTTATGTTCTCCAGTGGGAAGATGAAGGTCTGAATCCGAATCTGCAAAGGATTTTCATCTTTTTCCACTTATTGTTAGTCAGAGAACTAAACAATAAGCCCTTCAATTTCCATGGTGTCTCTGTTACACAAAAGAAAATACTAGTTGTGAGGTAGGATTATTTACTGCTTTGAAACACCAGCTGACAGTGTAGTTTGCGTGTATGGAAGCATGGGATCTTGTTCATTGATAGTCAGAAATTGTTGACAGTATGGTTCCAGCCAAGGCAAGTACTTTATAGTAAGGACCAAATTAGTAGATTTGGCTCAGCATGAATTGAACATAGTATAACTGGCAGAGAATTCAAAGCAGGCAGCAGACCCAAACCAGTGCAACTCATCTCAGTACTGCCAATGGAATTTGTGAAATCAAGACCAAGCTGCTGAAAGGAATCCTCTCTTGGGGAGATGATTGAATACATGAGAAATGTCATTGGTAACACAAATGACGTATGGTTTTGAAATTTATACTGTAATAGAGAAGCTATTAGATTACTTTGTTTAATGTGATGCACAGGAAATGAAGTTCAAATAGTTCAAGTGCTAATGATTTGATTAGCAGCTCAACAAGATGTTACAAAGGATACTATTCTATCAACGCTGTGTCAAAAATGAATTTTTTTCTTCAGTGTTCTGTACTTTCAAAAGTATATTACTACTTGTTCATCTGCATTAAATTGCATCTTCCCATTTCAACTTGTTCCCCCACCAAGTTTGTGGTTTTGCCAAGTTCAGTATCGTCCTCAAAATTGAGAATAGTTCTAATGGCAATTCCAAGGACCTCCAGTTAAAAAAAAAAATCATTCATCACTATTTTCTTCCTCTTCGTCTTTATTCCTAACTTGCATATTCATTTTACCATTGCCCCCTTTAATGCTTTTGTGCTTCAATCTTGTAACGTCACACCTTATCAACTGTCTTTCAGAGATGTACAGACACAGCTTCTGCAGTTACTTTCAGCGTTCTCTGTTACTTCCTTCAGGTTAGTCAGACATGAATTATCTTTAACAAACCCATGCTGGGTTTCGCTTGTAAACCCATGCTTCTCCAATTCAGAAAGTATTTTATCTTTAACTTGTCAAGATGTTGAAAGAAAATAGTTACGCAGATCTGAAAGGTAAAGTGAAAATTCTTTTTGGAAGCCATTCAGGTTAAGATTTTTTTATTTTAACGGGAATCTATTCAGCAGAAAAAGAATTAGCTGATGCTTCATTGTGCTAATCTGTTGTCAGTAAATCCCCACAAGTTATCCTTATTTTAGCAACTTGTAAATAAATCTCGGAGACAATCAAAGACTGAAATAATTTAAACTTTATTGCATGTAGCAACCAAACTAAGACCCCTCAAGTAATCAAATCAAGCCTCACAACACAACTTGGCTGTTAGCTGATTAATGATGGAATCTGGCCAGGATTTCACGAATACTGTCTGTCTCTGGAAGTGTCCACAGTTCACTCTTTGTGCAGTGTCGTTCTTTGAAATTCTGCTACTGACTTATTCTTCTATTGGATTCTTATCCAGTTTTCCCTTTCAAGTTTGTAGTGTGACATTAATGTTTCAATAGATTCTTTCATCCCAGCATTGATTACTTTTCTGGAGACCTCAAGTCTGTAGCTTGTCTTATCAGAAACAGCTTCCCTGTTCCTTGTCAGATTCAATGTTAGCTGTCTGTTCGAGGATACACCTTTTCCTCCTCAAAATCTTTTGCATGGAAATCTTTGTCCTTTGTGGCAATCAAGCATCCTGTTTATTAAGCAGATGTCAAAGCTTTTTTGTTTATATAATCTCACCAAGACTTGGCTAATTGTTTCCAGGCTCTGTGTAACAGCTTGTCTTTGTCCCTTTAATATCGAGAAACAGTTTATTTCAGAAAGATTTATTGCTGATTTTTTTTTCAATCCATAAAGTTATTTGTTAGGTTCTTTTGCCAAGGTTTCACACGACATGCAATTCGCACATGTCAACTTCTGCAAGCAGTTAAAGTTTATTAAAGCTTGTACAAGCTAGGTGACCCCACTTTGACCTTCATTGCAGGTGTGTGAAGTCGTGTCAAAAGAGGCCCCGAAGAAAAGAAACACATTTCCTTCATATATGTCAGTTGGTAATGCTCACAGGCACTCTGCCCCCCACCCCAGCCAAAACCACGTTACCCCAGGTTCAATGGTAGGATGAGGTCAGAGATAATGTAAATACCCTAATCCTGGGGAATCGTTACACAGTCGATTTCCTGACTCTCTGATTCCCCAAAATAATATAGGTGTGAAATGCTTCAGTATCGGGGGATGATCACACAAACAAGTTTGATTGGTTGGGGATGGCTATGAAAGCATTTCTGAATGGAAGGGACTGAATAAGAGTTGAATTTGATAATAGCAGTAGAATAGTAGTAAATAGCTGCCTAAATGAAGTGTGGATTACAAAGAATAGTCATCCACATTGCTGCATGCTGTCTGTGAGACAGAATGTCAGCCCCAACCACTTCCAGAATGTTCAGCTTCTGGGAGAAAGACCGTACATTTTAACTCTTTAACATTACGCTAATGTCCAGAGTACAGCTGGACATTAGCGTAATCTGTTAATCTGTTAACATTACATATTCAAGTTGTGAAGTTTACATTGTCACTGTCTCATTATGGTCTTGCTGCTTTTTGAGTTTCAATGCATGTTTTCATTTTATCCCCTCGACAGTCCTATGTTTGATTAAATGGTGGAATTTGACCATTAATTTCAGAAACTGTCAGATTATCATTGTTATATAGCTTTTGTTTAGAGTGATTGGCTTTTGCATATACACAAAAGAATGTATTACCAATAAGGAAAATAATACAAATGTCAGTGTAATAATCACCTGCTTAGTATTAAATATTGAGAACTGTAGTGTGCAGGAGTCAAAATTCCAGAAGGTCACACCGTAGGATCAAATGTGTTCTAATTCAGTGATGAAGAATATCTCTTTGATTTACGTACAATATTGATCTCCAGCTGGGGACCACAGCCAGCAAGGCATGATGTTTGTATTATTCAACTTGTTCTCTTTGGAAATGTGTTTTATCAAAATGAGAAGTACAGTTGTCGTGTGGTTAAATGTGTTTTTGAGGGGATGAAGAGTTTTCATGTTGCAATTGAATGCAATTTACTACTGTATGTGTCCATTCCTTTAGTGTGTAAATGCTGTTTAAAACTGTATGTCAGCGAGTCTACTTTGTGTCTGCAAACTGCATAGATATTTGTTTTGATGTCTGCTTCATAACTTGTATTTTAATAATGCAGAGTTAATCCACCGTGGATAACTGATTAATGATAATGATGTAATGATTAATGTGACATCTCAAGGAGGCCTATTGTCATGTGTGATCATGAGTCAACTTTGAAAGAGTTCTGTTGTCACATAGCACTAAGATTGGAGGCTTCGAGGTTGAATATCTAGGATTGCTCCTTTTTCAGTTTTAATGTGTGTTTTGATACTCTGCTGATATAACCTCATTGAACTAAATTTATTTGTATTTTTCTCTTAACTTTATTTTCAGAACAAAATCTCCTATATTCATTTTTTCCTATCCCACAGAATTGCATTAGATTGTTGTGAACTGCAACATGAATCACACATTATCTCCATGTGATTTTCTGTTTAGTGCTTGACCTTAGAGTTAACTTAGTTCAGGTTTTTGAACGTTACTGAAACATTGGAAAGATTGTTGTATAGACCTACATGCCATGTTTGGCTTGTTCTTTGTGTAGATACTTGAAATTTAACTGAATGAATGAAGTTCATTCCAAAGGTTATAAAGTCATAGTCATAGAAATGTACGGCATGGAAACAGACCCTTCAGTCCAACCCATCCATGCCGACCAGACATCCCAACCCAATCTAGTCCCACCTGCCAGCACCTGGCCCATATCCCTCCAAACACTTCCTATTCATATACCCATCCAGATGCCTCTTAAATATTGCAATTGTACCAGCCTCCACCACATCCTCTGGCAGCTCATTCCATACTTGTACCACCCTCTGTGTGAAAAATTGCCCCTTAGGTCTCTTTTATATCTTTCCCCTCTCACCCTAAACCTATGCCCTCTAGTTCTGGACTCCCCAACCCCAGGGAAAAGACTTTGCCTATTTATCCTATCTATGCCCCTCATAATTTTGTAAACTTCGATAAGATCACCCCTCAGCCTCCGACGCTCCAGGGAAAACCGCCTCAGCTTGTTCAGCCTCTCCCTATAGCTCAAATCCTCCAACACTGGCAACGTCCTTGTAAATCTTTTCTGAACCCTTTCCAGTTTCACAACATCTTTCCGATAAGGAGGAGACCAGAATTGCACGCAATATTTCAACAGTGGCCTAACCAATGACCTGTACATCTGCAACATGACCTCCCAACTCCTGTACTCAATACTCTGACCAATAAAGGAAAACATACCAGACGCCTTCTTCACTATCTTTTCTACCTACGACTCCACTTTCAAGGAGCTATGAACCTGCGCTCTTTGTTCAGCAACACTCTCTAGGACCTTACCATTAAGTGTATAAGTCCTGCTAAGACTTGCTTTCCCAAAATGCAGCACCTCACATTTATTTGAATTAAACTCCATCTGCCACTCCTCAGCCTATTGGCCCATCAAGATCCTGTTGTAATCTGAGGTAACCCTTTTCGCTGTCCACTACATCTCCAGTTTTGGTGTCATCTGCAAACTTACTCACTGTACCTCTTTTACTCGCATCCAAATAATTTATGTAAATGACAAAAAGTAGACGGCCCAGCACCGATCCTTGTGGCATTCCACTGGTCACAGGCCTCCAGTCTGAAAAACAATCCTCCACCGACTCTCCCTGTCTTCTGCCTTTGAGCCAGTTCTGTATCCAAATGGCCGGTTCTCCCTGTATTCCGTGAGACCTAACCTTGCTAATCAGTCTCCCATGGGGAACCTTGTCAAATGCCTTACTGAAGTCCATATAGATCATATCTACCATTCTGCCCTCATCAATCCTCTTTGTTACTTCTTCAGAAAACTCAATCAAGTTTGTGAGACATGATTTTGTTAACTCAAATTGATTGCAAAAATCCCTCCTGTGATCTTTTTATTAAACATATTAATTCTTATTACTGGATGACAAAAGGTTCTGAGCAAAATAATTAATTGAGCAAAAGGAGCTTTCATTCGTTTTGTAATTAAGTACATGGACAGAATTTGATGCATCTTTTTCTCATTCTCTTCAAAACAGTGTATCAGAAGTCAGGTTGAAATCGCAGAACCTATTTACTCTTCACCTCAACATTTGCATTTTCTGTGTCTCTGTGCATCCATGTTTTCAGGTACAGTATCTCCTTTGCAATTTACATGTAGCAACAGACTTTTGAAGTGAAGTTATTACCACTTGTACTTCTCGTGGGGAGGAGGGAGGAAAATGTATGCCACTGAGATATTATGCAACTAGTATTTAAAGTCAATTAATTTGTAGTCAATTTGAAATGCGGTTTTGTTTTTCTTGGTCGAAAAATAAATGTCTCCTGCAAGGAGCATGATGTTTGTCTTCTCAGTGAATGAATTTTTTTTATCATAAATGATTCACTGTTTTAACTGTAGTTTCACAGTACTATTCCTGTTATTCTTAAAGATTCTGAGGTTTTACAGTGAGTTGAATTATTAGTAGAGTGTGCATTTAATGAAAGTTGCATGTGGGATTGAGGGATTGTGGTTCCCACCTTTTACCATCTGCCAGAAACTAAACTGCACCGGTGATCTAAACACTTGTGGGTATGTGACCAGGTAAGAGGTTGAGAGTTCTGCAGAACATAACTGTCATGCCAGACTTCTCAAAGGTTGTCCATCATCAACAAGTCCTGTGATAGAAGTACCTTCATTTTGTCTGGATGAAAGAAGTTCCACTAATGCTTAAGTAATCTGACACCACCCAGGACAACACTGCTCAATGATCACACCATCCCCTTAGAATGACTACTAAATTTGAAGTCTGTCATGAAACCATGTCGCATTTATCGGTCTATTCGGATATACTTTGTATTCATTGTGTCAAAGGCCTTCAGCAGGTCAGCAAAGGAACAACGAAGTCCCACCTATTGCTTACAGCACTTTTCTTAGATATACTGAAGGATCCAGACCATGTCACAAATATCTCTTTCTCCTGATGAAGGGCTTTTGCCCGAAACGTTGATTTTGCTGCTCGTTGGATGCTGCCTGAATTGCTGTGCTCTTCCAGCACCACTGATCCAGAAACTCTTTCACCTGAGCCCATTTTGACTTTCCAGTGGCTTGGAATTATTTCATTATATGGGGAACTGCAGAAAAAGCTTGATTTATTTCTTTTGCTAAGGAGTATAGCGCCCTCTGCTGTCCTGTTGCCTCCATTTAGACTTTAATTTAGACCTGTACTTCAGGGGCTTTTAACCACAGTCATAGACTCATATTGTGCAGAAACATGACTTTCAGTTGACCATGTCCATGCTGACCAACAAACACCAAACTACTCTGAACCCACTTACCTGTACTTCGTTTATAGCGTACAATTTTAATTACTCATCCAGATGCTTCTTTGAGCTCAGAGCAGCAGCAGGAGAGGAACAGAATATAAATACACAAAGCCTCCAATTGTGGATGATGTCGTAGATGTTGGCATGCATTTGGTCAAGTTTTGCTGTCGTTACCCCTCTTGCTTTTTGTCTTGACCTTGTTTATTTCTGTGTGTGTGTTTCTCTCTGTCTCTCTCGCTCTCTCCTCATCCCACACCTCCAATCTGTCTGTCTTAGTGGATAATGGTTGGCTTGCTTTTTCTTTCACCCACTCCTGATGGTCATAAGGATTGAGTGTGAGAGTAGGCCATTCATCTGCTCAAGCCTGCTGTGCCATTCAATAAAATCATGACTAATGTGATAGGACCTGCATTCCCTTTAATCGCCTTTCTGGACAGTTTGTGGTGTGCTCACTTTGAAGTTTTTATGCAATACGATCCAACTAAGTAGGTTGTTTGTAAATTCAGATGTGTGTTAGGTATTAGTTTTTTAATTAAAAAGTTTGATTTTTAGCAATGAGCATTCTTGTTAGTAGCCCCCAATATCGTCTTTCATGATCGATTGAAAACAAGAGTCCAGAGCTTATATGCATTTAATGGGATATGAATAATTCTGCTAAACTACACCAAGTACACTTCTCTGAAGCTCAGAGATGGGTTTTAATCACCACATAGAATACATTTCCACTTCGGGAAGAAATGCGTCTCTTAATCACTAATAAAACTGAAGTAGGATGTGGCACAGTACCAAAGTCCCTTACAGCCTGTCAGTATTAAGTTCAAACTTCCTGGAAATTAGGAGCACCTGCCTTGATGAAGTTTTCCTCCTCTCTCTACAAGAATCTCAGGGAGTCCTTCTCCCACTGCAACTTCCAGGTCATTTCCTCTCCCCTGAAGGTCTTCAACCATGTCCTGAAACAAACTCGCTACTACAGCCACATTTGCTTCCTCAGTGCCTACCTCCGTAACCAACTCATCCCACACGGACTCCGGACCACCTTTAAACCAGCAGAGTTCAGACCCGAACAGGACAAACAGTACAGACTATGGATTCAGAAACACCAGCAACAGTTCTCCTTCAAGATCCTCCGCTCTACACATGCAACAATGCGCCGGCACCGAACCTCTCTCCAGTCAGCCCTGCCTCAGCTGAGAGCCACACTCTCTCAGAATTGCCAAGGACCCACTCTGTCCTACATCCTCAGGAGAATTCATACTCTCAAGAAACAGTATTTCAACACCATCTCAAACATCAAAAACTGTAAGTACAACAAACTTTTATCTACCCATCTCCATAACCAGCACTCAAACATTCCAGAAGATTCCCCTGGCCTCTGGAACTGCTCGGACGCCATTAGCCATGCGGCTGGTGCAGCTGCCACCCCCATGCTGATTGATGTCATTTCCGCCCCCCTCATGGCCACTCCCACAACCATTCCACCCCTCTTAATTCCTCATGCATCACACGTGACAACACCTCCGCCCCTCACATCATTGCTGATGTCACACGCTCAGTGACTTCCACCACCCTTACTGCCGTGTCTGCCACCACTCCCCCCCCCCCCCCCCCCCCCACACATGCACACACACAGATCCCACTGTCACCATTCCCGGCCCCCAGAACCCTGAGGGGAACACCACCCCTGCTCATGACTCTACCCCCATTCCCCCCACCATCACACCCACTCTGGTTACTGGCTCCGCCCCCACTCCCAGCTCCACACCCACGCCAGATCCCAGCTCCCAGCCCTGCCGAGTTTTCACCATCCCTCCAGACCTTCCCCTCACTGAGGACGAACTATCAGTCCTCAGCAAAGGACTCGCCTTCATTCCCCTCTGTCCACGCATCAATGAATTTAATACACGCCGTGACGTCGAACACTTCTTCCGCCACCTCCGAGCTTACTTTCACAATCAGGACTCCCGCCCACCTTCCGAGGACCCCTTCGTCCACCTCCAACACACTGCATCCACCTGGACAGCCCGCGCTGGCCTATTACCTGCCCTCGACCTCTTCATTTCCAACTGCCGCCGGGACATTAACCACCTCAACCTGTCTACCCCCCTCCCCCACTCCACCCTCTCACCCTCACAACGCGCAACCCTCCAATCCCTCTGCTCCAATCCCAACCTCACCATCAAGCCAGCAGATAAAGGGGGCGCAGTGGTAGTCTGGTGCACTGACCTCTACACCGCTGAAGCCAAATGCCAACTCAAGGACACCTCTGCTTACTGCCCCCTCGACAATGACCTCACCCCCCCCCCCCCCCCCCCCCCCCCCACCATCACCAAACCAACATCTCCCAGACCATACATAACCTCATCATCTCAGGAGATCTTCCACCCACAGCTTCCAACCTCATAGTCCGGGAACCCCGCACTGCCCGGTTCTGCCTCCTTCCCAAGATCCACAAGCCTGACCACCCTGGCCGACCCATTGTCTCTGCATGCTCCTGCCCCACTGAACTCATCTCTACCTACCTTGACACTGTCCTATCCCCCCTAGTCCAGGAACTCCCCACATACGAGACACCACCCACACCCTCCACCTCCTCCAAGATTTCCGTTTCCCCGGCCCCCAACGCCTCACCTTCACCATGGATATCCAATCCCTCTACACCTCCATCCGCCATGACCAGGACCTCCAAGCCCTCCGTTTTTTCCTCTCCCGACGTCCCCAACAGTACCCTTCCACCGACACACTCATTCGTTTGGCTGAACTGGTCCTCACCCTTAACAATTTCTCCTTTGAATCCTCCCACTTCCTCCAGACCAAAAGGGTAGCCATGGACACACGTATGGGCCCCAGCTATGCCTGTCTCTTTGTTGGCTACGTAGAGCAGTTGATCTTCCGTAATTACACCGGCACCCCTCCCCACCTCTTCCTCCGCTACATTGATGACTGCATTGGCACCACCTTGTGCTCCTGCGAGGAGGTTGAGCAATTCATCAACTTCACCAACACATTCCACCCTGACCTTAAATTTACCTGGACCGTCTCTGACACCTCCCTCCCCTTCCTGGACCTCTCCATCTCCATTAATGACGACCGACTTGACACTGACATTTTTTACAAACCCACCGACTCCCACAGCTACCTGGGTTACACCTCTTCCAGCTCAGCACTGTCCCCATGACTTGTCCTACCTGCCTATCTTCTTTTCCACCTATCCACTCCACCTTCTCCCCCGCCCCCGACCTATCACCTTCATTCCCTCCCCCAGTCACCTATTGTACTCTATGCTATTTTCTCCCCACCCCCACCCTCTTCTAGCTTATCTCTCCACGCTTCAGGCTCTCTGCCTTTATTCCTGATGAAGGGCTTTTGCTCGAAACGTCGGTTTTACTGCTCCTTGGATGCTGCCAGTACTGCTGTGCTCTTCCAGCAATACTAATCCACAATAAATTATGTGCCATTTGATTCATTGTTTTTCTGTCAACTTTGTAGCTCCAAAGCATTGTCATGTTGCATTTTAATTTCGAACATATGCGTATTGTGCTCTAATGCCATTTTATTCTTTTGGGGATGTAGATGTTGCTGACCTCACCATCATTTATTGCCCATCTCAGTTGAACCTGTGAAGGTGGTGGTAGGATGCTCCTTTGAACCACTATAGTCTATGGGGAATCAATATACTTAAAATGGTGTTCGGGAACGTGTTCCAGAATTTTGTTCCAGATGATCAAGATCACCGGTCTTACCAGTGCTCTTGTGGTGAGTTGCTGAGCAGATCTTGTTAATGGTACACACTGCTGTCTGTGTGTTCATGGTGAAGGGAGTGAATAATAAAAGTGGCTGATGGTGGCCAATCAAGCAGCTTTTCTTTATTCTGGATGGTATTGTGCTCTGAATGTTGGTAGAGCTGCAGTATACCAGGCAAGTTGTGGTATTCCATCACATTCCTAACTTGCAACTTGCATATTGGCTTTGGAAGTTAACTGAATTAGACAGTGCAGGATTCCTCGCCTTTAACCTGTTCCTGTAGTCATAGTATTTATAGAATACAGTCAGTGTTTGATCAGTGGTGACCCCTGGAATGTTCATGGTAGAATTGCTATTGAATGTCAAGGGACGATGGTTAGATTTTATTTTGATAAAAATGGTATTGCCTGGCACTATTACTTGCCGCTCATCAGCCCAAAGCCTGAATATTACCCATATCTTGCTGTAAATTTAGATGGTCTGCATCAGTATCTGAGATTTTGTGAACTGTGGAACATTGTGTAATCCATCACAAATATCGATGCTTCTGACCTTTTTTTTTTAAAGGAAGGTCAATCATGAAGCAGCTGAAGATGGTTCGACCAAAAAGACTTCCCTGAGGAACTTTCCTGCAGTGATGTCCTGGCACTGGCATGACTGACCTCCAGCAACGATAACAGTCATCCTTTGTGCTTGCTATGATTTCAACCCTCTGTGAGAGTTCCCTCTGCTTTGCCACCAACTTCAGTTTTTCTAAGGCTCCTTGATGTTTTTTTTGTCAAATGTTGCCTTGATGTCTGAGGTGGTCACCCTTCAGCAGTCTTGAATCACATTTGATTTCACAGTTCTTTTCATTCATTCATAGGTTGTGGATCTCACTGACGAGACCAGCATTTGTTGTCTGTCCCAAATGGTACAGAAGGAATTTAAGAGTCAGCCACTTTGCTGTTCGTCTGCAGCCACTTATAGACCATACCAGGTCAGGACAGTTGATTTCCATTCCTACGGAATACTGGTGAACCAGATGGCTCTTTAGTAATAGTCAGGAGTAGTTATATAGTTGCCACTGTCTTTTTATAAATTTCAGAAAGTATGAACTTCAAACTTCATCATTTGTCATTATGGGATTCTAACATGCATCCCTGGAAAATTACTCTGGATCTCTGGAGTAGTATCCCATAAAAAGTATCCCACTGCACCATTGCATCCCATTATAACTGTACTATGCAATTGTGCACCATGTAATTTTGTGACAGGCTTTCACATGCCAAGGACAGAGTTGTTTGTTTTAATTGGAGCTAGATATTACAAAGTGATTCATTTCAGATTCTTTGAAAATGATGCCATTTCTGTTTTTGTCTATCCTTACCGAACGTGCTGTTTCCATCAGTACCACTGTTCTCCAATCAACTGTAGTGTCTATTGTATGCTTAAACAATGAACACTGGCATAATAGTCAAATTTGGTATTACACCTGAACAAAGCCCAATGTCCTTTTTTTCTAGCAGAGATTCTTGATGGTAAAAGCATGTAAAAGTTCTTGTTACTTTATTTTCCAACTTCAATGTTGCCATTACTCCAGTAGATGGTGCAATGATTGGGCACTTTGATGAATTTTTTTTGTTAAGAAAATAACAACCTGAGGTCACGGATCTGGTCCTGGGTTGCAATAAACTGCTCAAAATACTGAAACATTTCACTGCCAGTTTTTCTCTTTGTAGCAAGAATAAAGGTTTATGGAAAACTTTTTTTTTGTAATATGTTTAAAATATTTTCATTAAGTTATTTGTTAAAAGCCCTCGTCTCTCTTGAAGCTCTATTCTTGGGCAAATATTTCTGACAGTGTTAGGAGTATTGCAGTGTTTCTAATTTCCTTGGAACAGTCAACCTAGTTCAATTGTTGTTTATATTCCCTTGAGCATTGTCCCCGTAATGTCTGTGTGAGAGCGTGGATGGTGGTTTTGGGTAGCATTAGGCACAGGATATGGGATGGGATTTTAGCTTTTAGTTCGGAACTTTCCTCGAACCAGGTACAGCATAATTTGGGTCACAGGTATATTAGTAAATCTTTTACTCTTTTTCATTGTGGGCCGTTCAATGTACTCTGTCTGGATTGTGTCTTGTATTCTTTAAGTTGGCTTGAAATATTGTGACATTCAACAGCCTTGTCTACATTAAACACTTCAACACTGCCTGCCATGGTATCTTTTTGGCCCTGTGACATATAACTTGTTCTTTTTTTTTGGAAAATCATAACTGTTTTTGTGTTGGTGGAGAACATGATCACAAACCATTTCGATGGACCAGTATTTAAATGCTTTAAGGAGGGTATGCTTTTCAGAAGTCATTAAGTTTCCTTCCCATGAATTAATTCAGCAGGTCACATCAGAAGAGTTGTAATATTATTATAATTGTTAACATAACTGGTAATTCCCCATGGTTGGTTCTGAGTTTGCATTTCATTATACAGGATACAACTTTAAAAGAATGCTTGCAATTTGTTTTAGAGTTATCGAGCCATACAGTGCAGAAACAGACAGTCTCACTAGTCCATACCAATGATGTTCCCAAACTAAAGTAGCCCCACTTGCCTGCATTTGGCCCATATCCAAATACCTTTTAAATGTTGTAATTGTACCTGCATCCACTATTTCCTCTGGCAGCTCATTCCTCACTCAAACAATTCTTTGTTTAAAAAAAAATTGCTCCTCATGTCCTACTTAAAATGTTCTCCTCTCATCTTTAAAATATGTCCCTTAGTTCTGAATTCCCCCACCCTAGAGAAAAAACCCTTGTTATTCACCTTGTCTATGCCCCTCATGACTAGTTAAACCTCTATAAGGCCACTCTTCAACCTCCTATGGTCCAGTGAAAAAAGTCCCAGACTATTGTTCTAACTCAAACCCTCCATTGCTGGCAACATCCTGGTACGTCTTTTCTGAACCCTCTTGAATTTAATCATGCCCTTTCTCTGCAGGGCGACCAGAACTACGCACAATACTCCAGAAGAGGCCTCTCCAATGTCCTGTACAACCTCAACATGGTGTCCCAACACCTATACTCAAAGGTCTGAGCAGTGAAGGCAAGCATGCCAAATGCCATCTGAATCACCCTGTCTCCCTGTGATATAAACTTTGAAGAATTATGTATATGAACCCTTAGGTCTGTCTGTTCGACAACATTACCTAAAGACCCTACCGTTGTCTAAGTCCTGCCCTTTGTTTATTTTACCAAAATGCGATACCTCACATTTATCCAAATTGAACTCTTGTCTGCCATTCTGAAGTCCATTGACCCAATTGATCAAAATCTCTTTGTAATCTTAGATAACCACCTTCATTATCCAGTATACCGCCAATTTTGGTGTCATCTGCAAACTTACGAACCCTGCCTCTTATATTCTCATCCACTCTTGTGACACAATAATTAATTTATATGGAAGTCTGGATGCCAAAGAGGTGGAATGAAGCGAGAACTTGAAAGTAACTGCCCAGATTGGATGTTGTACAAGATAGTTATCCTGAAAGGGTTAACCATGAAGCTCTGCCCATGAGGATATAAGTGACTGTCTCTGGGATGGGCTAGTCATTTTTAGTTGTCTATTTAGATCAGTCTGTTGGTCATTAACACACAACTTGGGTTAGCATACTGTTTCTTCAAGGATACCAGTGGCTCTTAACCAGTGTAAAACAGATAAACAGTCTAAAGCAATCGTAACCTGTTACCTTCGTTTTTTTTTAAATGAGCTACTTACTGTTACCCAAATGCCTAAGACTTAAGGATATTTAATCCTTCACCACTTACTCATCTCCAGGGCCTACTGATGTTATTACAAGAAGGGTAAGATTGGAGGCAGCCTACCTACCCAAAGAAGGCCAAAACAGAGGTGCACATCAATTGTGGGCATCTCTTAGAGTTACAGATAAACAAAAAAAACTACGGTCAAGGATGCAGATGGTGTAAGTTTTATGAAAGAAGATTAAATCAGAGACTTCAGGATGTGTCATAATGCTAATGACACTGGGCAAGTTCAACAGAGGCCCAACCTAATGCTTCATAGACATTGGTTTCACTGTTGTGATTCTGTTCGCCGAGCTGGAAGTTTTTGTTGCAAACGTTTCGTCCCCTGGCTAGGCGACATCATCATTGCTTGGGAGCCTCCTGCGAAGCGCTTCTTTGATGTTTCCTCCGGTGTTTATAGTGGTCTGTCCCTGCCGCTTCCGGTTGTCAGTTTCAGCTGTCCGCTGTAGTGGTTGGTATATTGGGTCCAGGTCGATGTGTTTGTTGATGGAGTTTGTGTCACACACGCAGACGACAAGCAACATGAATTCAACTGGGACAACACTACTATCATAGGGCAAGCCAGACAGAGAACAGCCAGGGAATTCCTAGAGGCATGGCATTCATCCACAAACTCCATCAACAAACACATCGACCTGGACCCAATATACCAACCACTACAGTGGACAGCTGAAACTGACAACCGGAAGCGGCAGGGACAGACCACTATAAACACCGGAGGAAACATCAAAGAAGCGCTTCGCAGGAGGCTCCCAAGCACTGATGATGTCGCCTAGTCAGGGGACGAAACGTTTGCAACAAAAACTTCCAGCTCGGCGAACAGAACCACAACAACGAGCACCCGAGCTACAAATCTTCGCACAAACTTTGAATTGGTTTCACTCCTACCATGGCAGCTGGTAAAATTTGAGTTCAATTAATAAATTTGGACTAACAAGCTAGTCTCATGGTGACGATTAAATCATTGTCAATGATACTCATCTGGTTCACTAAAGCACTTTCAGGGAAGAAATCTTCCAATTTCACCTGGTCTGACTGACATGTAATTCCAGATTCAAAGCAATGTGGTTGACTCTTAAAAGTCCCTGAAATGTCTTAGCAAGTCACTCCATATCAACGCACTACGAAGTCCAAGTGAAGGAGTGAAATCGGATGAATCAGCCAACATCAACCTTGGCACCAGAATTCACAAGTGCACACTCAGCCCAGTTTACCCCACTAACTCCTTGCTAACATCTGGCGCTTATGCCAATATTGGAAGAGCTGTCCCACAGACAAGTAGCAACAACCTGACTTTGTCTGAAAGGTGGTAGCACCATGATATCCAGTTGGAAGGGAGTCAGGCTGGGAGTCCTCAACAATGACTCCATACCTCTCAAATTCACATGGCAATAGGGCATACGTAAGCAAGAAATTCCACCCCCCCCACTTTGATGAATACGTACTCCTCCATAACTCCATAATGACTATCAATCGGAAAAAAGCATAGCAAGGGCACAGGATGTTTTGAGTGCTGAACATCAATACCCATTTCCAACAGTTGCTCGATACCACCATTGCTGGCTAAGCTGGCGGAGTCTGAGGGACATAATTGCTAGATTGGGTAGTGCTGATAATAACAGATCCCCATTGCAGTACTTGAGGAGACTGATGTTCCATCTTCACATTAAGGTTACATTCCATTGTGTTGTGTGACATTACCAATGTAAAAATGGGATAGATTTTGGACCGATTTAGCAACTCTAAACTGGACATCCATGGGGGGCTATCTGTGGTTTAGCAGCAGAGTTCTGTTCAACCATAATCTGCAACCCTATGGTCCAGCATACCCCCACTCTGCCATAACCATAAATTCAGTGGATCAGTCATGATTGAATGAAGACTGCAGGAGTAGCATTGGGCATAACTAAAAACTAGCTGTCTCCCTGCTGAAGATATAACACAGCACTGTTTGCATGCTGAAGAGCAGATGCAGTGCACAACAGACAGAAGTAAGCAACCCCATAAACCAGCAGACCAAATCAAAGCTTTAAAGTTTTGCCACATCCAGGTTGTGGATGCTCAAAGAACTAAGGATTGAAGGCTCCACAAACATCCCATCCTCAATGATAGGGCAACACAGCACATCAAACAAGGCTGAAGCAACTGTTTTCAGCTAGAAATGTGGAATGGCTGATCCACCTTGGCCTTTTCTTGAAGTCCCCAGCCATCACACATGCTACTACTTCAGCCATTTTCATATGCTCCACGTCATGTCAAGAAATGGCTGAAAACACTGTATACTGGAATTACTGAGTCCTACAACATTCCATATATGGTATTCAAGACTTGTGCTCCAGAATTAGCCATGACCTGACCATGTGGTTCCAAATAGCTGTAACACTGGAATCAACTGAAAGTGTGAACAATTGACCAAATTATATCCCTTCCAAAAATGCATGGCAGTTTGAATTTTGGCAGTTTACCACCCTGTAAGTTTACTCTCTATAATCAGCAAAGTAATGGAAGGTGTTATTGACAGTGCAGTCAAGCTACACTTGCTCAGCAATAACCTGTACTCTTACACTTCATTTGGGTTCTGCCATGATTATTCTGCTTGGTGGAAGGCAATGACCAGCCTCAACAATTGAAACTCTAACCTCCCCTTGACATTCATTATCATTTCTGAATTGTCCAATATCAAAATTCTGGAGTGGGTCACCATTGACCGGGAACTGCTCTGGACCCGCTACACACAAACTGTGGCTGCAGTTGCAGGTCATAGGCTCAAAATTTTGTATTGATTGACTCAACTCCTGTCTTTCAGGACCTAACCACTAACCACAGGGTCAACACAGAGATTGATTTCTCCTGACTGAGCAGTCCAGAACATAGGAACACATTCTTAGGACAAAGAGCCAATCATTCAGTGCACCAATGAAGAGAATCTGGAATGGGCTGCCTCAAACAATGATCCAAGGCAGATTCAATCATGTCATTTAAGGGATAATTAAAAAGGAAGAATATACAGGACTGTATGCGAAGGCAGGGTTGTGGGCCTCGGTGAGTTACCCCTTCAGAAGACCAGTACAGAACACATTAGCTCTAATGACTTCCTCTTTAAAAGAAGAAAATAGTGGGCGACACAGTGGCTCAGTGGTTAGCACTGCTGCCTCAGTGCCAGAGACCCGGGTTCATTTCCCGCCTCAGGCGACTGTCTGTGTGGAGTTTGCATGTTCTCCCCATGTCTGCGTGGGTTTCCTCCGGGTGCTCCAGTTTCCTCCCACAATCCAAAAATGTGCAGGTTAGGTGAATTGGCCATGCCAAATTGCTCATAGTGTTAGGTGAAGGGGTAAATGTAGGGGAGTGGGTCTGGGTGGGTTGCACTTCGGCAGGTCGGTGTGGACTTGTTGGGCCAAAGGGCTTGTTTCCACATTAAGTAATCTAATCTAATCATTTGGCATAAGTCAGGAGTGTGATGGAATATGCTTCATTTGGCTGGATATGCAGTTCCAACAAGACTTGAAATTTGACACCATTCAGGACAAAGCATCTTGATTGAAACATAGTTAAAAATCACAACACCAGGTTATGGTCCGGTTTAATTGGAAGCACACTAGCTTTCGGAGCGACGCTCCTTCATCAGGTGATAGTGGAGGGCTCAATCCTAACACAGAATTTATAGCAAAAGTTTAGAGTGTGATGTAACTGAAATTATACATTGAGAAATTGATTGTCTGTTAAGCCTTTCATCAGTTAGAATACAGTGATAGTTTCACTTCTTGTGTAAATCGCAAAACCCTTTTTTTTTTAAAAGTTGCATTCTCGGGTTAGCTGTTAATAATGGTAGTAGCTAGATATTGTCTATCTATCACCTGATGAAGGAGCGTCACTCCGAAAGCTAGCGTGCTTCCAATTAAACCTGTTGGACTATAACCTGGTGATGTGATTTTTAACTTTGTACACCCCAGCCCAACACCTGCATCTCCAAATCATGATTGAAACATGTAAGGTCCTGGGGGTTAATAAAATGATTGATGTTTCATTTGGGTAAATCAAGAACTAGGGATTGCCATTGAAACAGCTGAGGTGAATTCTTGACCATCTTTGGAATTCTGTTCCTGAAAAACCTGCGGAAGCAGAGTCCATGCATACTATTAAGGCAGAGTTCTTGTTCAATACGTGGTTGAAGGATTAACCATGGTAGGCCAGAACACGAATTTGAGTTTGCAATCAGATCAACCATCAACTAGCTAAATGGCAAAGCAGTTTCAAGGATCAGGAGAAGTGAGGACTGCAGATGCTGGAGATCAGAGTCGAAAAGTGTGGTGTTGGAAAAGCGCAGCAGGTCAGGCAGCATCCAAGAAATAGGAGAGTCTATGTTTGTGTGCGCATGTGGGGTTGGTGGGGGCCAGAGAGTGAATGTCAGGTGCATAGACTCCCTCACACTTGCGCACAGTGTCTCAAACACACACAAACAATCTCTCACTCCCACCTCACGAACTCAGTCTCTCCCTCGCCCTCTGTCTCTTTCACCTTCACACGTACACACACACACTGTCTCCTCCAACTCTATCATGTGCACGTGCGTACACAAACCTGTGGGGTGAATTTGTATTTGCAGATATATTCTATTTTGTTCAAAAAGCACCTAATTTGTACACAGTCAGTGGTATTTTATCAACTAGGTAAAAACAATGACTGCAGATGCTGGAAACCAGATTCTGGATTAGTGGTGCTGGAAGAGCACAGCAATTCAGGCAGCATCCGACGTTTCGGGCAAAAGCTCTTCATCAGGAATACAGGCAGAGAGCCTGAAGGGTGGAGAGATAAGCAAGAGGAGGGTGGGAGTGGGGAGAAAGTAGCATAGAGTACAATAGGTGAGGAAATGACCTGGGAGTATTTTATCAACTCCTACTTTGGAAAGAAAACCAGTCTGACTCCGGTTCAGACTCAGACTCCAAACAACACCTCACGCCTAAAATACATTGTCTGACTGGAGGTGTCACCTTTATATTGATAACACCTTAAGTTATCTTGGGTCAGTGACTTGAAAGAATTTCTGGCATTTGCAAATGGATCAATCGAAACAGTCACCTCCACTCTAACTGATGAAAGATTTAAAAGCGATCTTCGGTGTGTCCAAAGTGTTATCATGAGTTATCAAGTCATAGAGATGTACAGCCCAGAAACAAGACCCTTCAGTCCAACTCTGCCATGCCAACCAGATATCCCAATCCAATCTAGTCCTAGTTGCCAGCATTTGGCCCAAAGGTTTCTCAACTGTTCCTATTCATAGACCCATCCAGGTGCCTTTTAAATGTTGTAATTGTACCAGCCTCCGCCACTTCCTCTGCCAGCACATTCCACACACGCACCACCATCTGTGTGGAAAAAGTTGCCCCTTTGCTCCCTTTTAAATTTGTCCTCTCACTCTAAACCTATACCCTCCAGTTCTGGACACTCCCATCCCAGGGAAAATACCTTGCCTATTTACCCTATCCATGCATCTCATGATTTTATAAATTTCTGAGATTACTTCTCAACCTCTGACGCTCTAGGGAAAACAGCCATAGTCTATTCAGCCCCTCCCTATGGCTCAAATCCTCCAACTCTGCCAACATGCTTGTAGATCTTTTTTGAACTCTTTCATGTTTCACAAATCCTTTTGATAGGAAGGAGACCAGAATTGCACATGGTATTCCAAACATGGCCGAACCAATGTTCTAGACAGCGTCAACATGACCTCCCAACTCTGATACCCCGCTGCGCTGATCAATAAAGGAAAGCATACCAAATGCCACCTTCACTATCCTAGCTACCTGTGACTCCACTTGGAAGGAACTAGGAACCTGCAATGCAAGGTCTCTTTGTACAGCAACACTCCTCCGGACCTTACCATTAAGTGTATAAGTCCTGCCATGATTTGTCTTTCCAAAATAAGCACCTCACATTTATCTAAATTAAACTCCATTTGCCAATCCTCAGCCCGTGAGATCCCTTGTACTTAGTCGCTGTCCACTACATTTCCAATTTTGGTGTCATCTGCAAACGCAATAACTATACCTCCTATATTCACACTGAAATCATTTATCGACATGACAAAAAGCAGTGGACCTTGCACCAATCCTTGTGGCACACTGCTGGCCAAGGCCTCCAGTCTGAAAAGCAACCCTCCATCACCACCCTCTGTCTTCTACTTTCGAGCCAGTTCTGTATCCAAATGGCTACTTCTCCTCATATTCTGTGAGATCTAACCTTGCCAACCAGTCTCCCATGGGCAACCTTGTTGAGTACCTTACTGAAGTCCATATAGGGTGACACGGTGGCTCAGTGGTTAGCACTGCTGCCTCACAGCACCAGGGTCCTGCATTCAATTCCCCCCTGTTTGTGTGGAGTTTGCACATTCTCCCGGGTTTCATCCGGTTGCTCCGGTTTCCTCCCACAATCCAAAGATGTGCAGTTCAGGTGAATTGGCCATGCTAAATTGCCCACAGTATGAGATGCATTAGTCAGTGGTAAATATAGTTTAGGGGAATGGGTTTGGGTGGGTTTCTCTAATGAAGGGTGGTGTGGACTTGTTGGGCCAAAGGGCCTGTTTCCACTGTGTAGACAATCTAATCTACCACTCTGCCCTCATCAATCCTCTTTGTTACTTCTTCAAAGAACTCAATCAAGTTTGTGAGACATGATTTCCCACGTACAAAACCATGCTGATGATCCCCAGTCAGTCCTTGCCTTTCCAAATACATGTACATCCCGTCCCTCAGGATTCCAAAAACTTGCCCACCACTGAGGTCAGGCTCACTGGTCTATAGTTCCGTGGCTTGTCCTGACCACCCTTCTTAAACAATGGCACCACGTTTGCCAACCTCCAGTCTTCCAGCACCTCACCTATGACTATCGATGATACAAATATCTCAGCAAGAGGCCCAGCAATCACTTCTCTAACTTCCCACAGAGTTCTAGGGTACACCTGATCAGGTCCTGGGGATTTATCCACTTTTATGCGTTTCAAGACATCCAGTACTTCCTCCTCTGTAACATGAACATTTTTCAAGATGTCACCATCTATTTCCCTACATTCTATATATTCCATGTCCTTTTCCACAGTAAATACTGATGCAAAATACTTGTTTAGTATCTTCTCCCATCTCTGTGGCTCCACACAAAGGCCGTCTTGCTGATCTTTGAGGGGCCCTATTCTCCCCCTCGTTTCCCTTTTGTCCTTAATGTATTTGTAAAAACACTTTTGGATTCTCCTTAATTCTATTAACCAAAGCTATCTCCTGTCCCCTTTTTTGCCCTCCTGATTTCCCTCTTAAGTATACTCCTACTGCCTTTATGCTCTTCTCAGGATTCACTTGATCTATCCTGTCTGTACCTGACATATACTTCCTTCTTTTTTTTAACCAAACCCTCAATTTCTTTCGTCATCTAGCATTCCTTATACCTATCGACCTTTCCTTTCACCCTAATAGGAATATACTGTCTCTGCACTCCCGTTATCTCATTCCTGAGGGCTTTCCATTTTCCAGCTGTCCCTTTACCTGCGAACATCTGCCCCCAGTCAGCTTTTGAATGTTCTTGCCTAATACTGTCGAAATTGGCCTTTCTCCAATTTAGAACGTCAACTTTTAGATCTGATCTATCCTTTTCCATCATATTTTAAATCTAATAGAATTATGGTCACTGGCCCCAAAATGGTCCCCCACTGACACCTCAGTCACCTGCCCTGCCTTATTTCCCAAGAGTAGGTCAAGTAGATACATTCACATACTGAATCAGAAAATTGTCTTGTACACATAGAACAAATTCCTCTCCATCTGAACCCTTCACACTCTGGCAGTTCCAGTCTATGTTTGGAAAGTTAAAATCCCCTACCATAACCACCCTATTATTCTTACAGATAGCTGAGATCTCCTTACAAGTTTGTTTCTCAATTTCCCTCTGACTATTGTGGGGTTTTATAGTACAATCCCAGTAAGGTGATCATCCCTTTCTTATTTCTCAGTTCCCTCCATTTTACCTCCCTCAGTATAGCTGTAATGCTATCCCTTATCAAAAACGTCAACCCCCCCCCCCCTCCTGTCTTGCCTCCTTTTTCTGTTCTTCCTGTAGCATTTGTATCCTGGAGCATTAAGATGCCAGTCCTGACCATTCCTGAGCCATGTTTCTGTAATTACTATGATATTCCATTCCCATGTTTCTAAGCGTGCCCGGAGTTCATCTGCCTTCCCTGTTCGGCCTCTTGCATTGAGATAAATGCAGTTTAATCTATCAGTCCTGCCTTGTTCTCTGCTTTGTCCTTGCCTTTGTTCTCAACTGAGCAACACGATGGTTGGAGGAAGAGCGCCTCATCTTCCGCCTAGGAACCCTCCAACCACAAGGGATGAACTCTGATTTCTCCAGTTTCCTAATTTCCCCTCCCCCTACCTTGTCTCAGTCAAATCCCTCGAACTCAGCACCGCCTTCCTAACCTGCAATCTTCTTCCTGACCTCTCCGCCCCCACCCCCACCCTCACTCCGGCCAATCACCCTCACCTTGACCTCCTTCCACCTATTGCATTTCCAACGCCCCTCCCCCAAGTCCCTCCTCCCTACCTTTTATCTTAGCCTGCTGGACACACTTTCCTCATTCCTGAAGAAGGGCTCATGCCCAAAACGTCGATTCTCCTGCTCCTTGGATGCTGCCTGACCTGCTGCGACTTTCCAGGAACACATTTTCAGCTTTGTTCTCAACTGAACTAGTCTCAGATTGATCTCTTTGCTCACTACTTCCCTGGGTCCCAACCCCACCACCCCCACCTTAGTAGTTTAAAGCCAACTGAGCAGCTCTCGCAAATCTCCCTGCCAGTATATTAATTCCCTTCCAATTTAGGTGCAATCCATCACTCTTATACAGGTCACTTCTACCCCAAAAGAACTTCGAATGATCCAAAAATGTGAATCCTTCTCCCATACACCAGCTCCTCAGCCATGCATTCATCTGCTCTATCCTCCTATTCCTGCCCTCACGAGCTCATTGCACCGGGAGTAATCCAAATATTACTGCTCTCGAGGGCATTCTTTTTAAATTCCTGTCTAACTCTCTGTAATATTCCTTCAGAATCTTAACATTTTCCCTTCATATGTTGTTGATTCCAATGTGTACAATGACCTCCTGCTGACCTCCCTCCCCCTTGAGAACATTCTGCATCCTTTCTGAGACATCCTTGATCCTGGCACCAGGGAAGCGACACACCATTCTGATTTTTAGCTGCTGCCCACAGAAATGTGTGTCCGTACCTTGGATTAGAGAGTCCCCGAACACAGTCGATCTCTTGGAACACGACGTAACCCTCATTGCATTAGAGCCCATCTTGATATCAGAAGCTTGACTGTTCTTGCTACATTCCCCTGAGAGTCCATCATCCCTACATTTTCCAAAACCGTATACTTGTTTGAAATGGGGATAGCCACGGAGGACTCCTGCGTGAGCTGCCTTCCTCTTTTACCTTTCCTCGAGTTAACCCATCTCTGTGGCTGTTTCTGCATCTTTTCCCCCTTCCTATAACTGCCATCCAACACATCCCCTTACTCTTGTAAATTCCTCATTGCCTCTAACTGTGTCTCCAACCGATCCATTCGATCTGATAGGATTCGTAACCAGTGGCGTTTATTGCAGATATAGTCCTCAGTAACACAAACTCTCCCGAAACTCCCATATTTGACAAGAAGAGCATGGTGGCGGCACGGTGGAACAGTGGTTAGCACTGCTGCCTCACAGCGCCAGAGACCCGGGTTCAATTCCCACCTCAGGCGACTGACTGTGTGGAGTTTGCACGTTCTCCCCGTGTGCGCGTGGGTTTCCTCCGGGTGCTCCGGTTTCCTCCCACAGTCCAAAGATGTGCAGGTCAGGTGAATTGGCCATGCTAAATTGTCCATAGTATTAAGTAAGGGTAAATGTAGGGGTATGGGTGGGTTACGCTTCGGCGGGGCGGTGTGGACTTGTTGGGCCGAAGGGCCTGTTTCCATACTGTAAGCAATCTAATCTAATCTAATCTAATCTAATCACTGTACTTGAGGCCATTTTGGCTTCTAGTAATCTGCAGACCCGGAAGATAGCACCGTCTTATTCCTCTACGAAACACTGCTCCAAGTTAAATTAATTCTTATGGCTTATTTTTAAATTTTAATCAAGAGACATATCTCAAAAAAACATGAAATCAAAAAAGAACCCACTCTATCACTGCTGCAGACTTACTGTATGGCCACACTTAAAATATTAATTTGTCTGTTTCTGTGCTGTGACCTCTCCCAAACAGGGTCCTCCAAGACTAGTTGTGAATTTCACTGTTTGTTAATTTTCCCAGACGCACTTCGATATCCAGCTATACACTAATTCAAACAGCAAAGGCAGTAACTGTGCAGGTTCGCTGCTCTGTCAGTTAGCAATGTGGGCTTTTCTCCCCCATTTCTCCCCCTCTCCCTCTCTCGCACTGACCTTACCATGTGCTTCCTTTGTCTGTCCCTCTCCCTTTTAAAAGTGCTGTTGTTATGACTTTTTTTTTCTCCCAAGGTGCAAAACAATGCAACAGCATATAAAAGAGTAATTGTTTCTCCTAGAATTCAAGGAAATCACCTTCAACACCTAAAGTACCTCAAAAAAAGGAGCAGCTGTTACAACCAGACATTTTTACCCGTCCTCCATCTTGGGTTACCCAGAATCCTTTATCCCAATCAATTCTGTGACTGATGTCTTTCTATCTCACTACCGCCTGATGAAGGAGCAGCACTCTGAAAGCTAATGTTTTCAAATAAACCCATTGGACTATAACCTGGTGTCATGTGATGTTTTGACCTTGTCCAACCTAGTCCCATAAAGTCACCACCACGTCATGTTATGTGATTAGAAAAGGAGAATTGTTGGAGTGGAAGGTTTGCAACTGGAACTCGATGTCAACTTATTTGTTTGGCACCTACTAAATTGTTTTGTTTTAATCTCTGTTAGTTACAGCCAGCAGATTTTCAACATGTATCCACTGTCATTTATTTTGTACGTTCTTTATTTCTTCTTTGGCCTTTCTTGCAAGCAGAACTTAATTCATGAATTTCTATGCATTTCTACTCTTGTTATCCACATCTTAACTTCGTAAGTATCAAGCTACTTTGCAGTCATTTGGTCGTGTGCTTTTTCAACCCCAATAGTACTTCTCATCTAACATGGTCCGATTTGGTTCAGTAGTCTTGCTGGAGCAGCCACAAATTCTAAACAATATTTGCTCGCCGTTACTATCTTGTGGTTTTTTAAACATGCATCCCCTCACTTGCCTGTCCACCAATAACAAATTATTGTTTTTTTTCAATGGGTGGATTCCTTTTTTTTATTGTTGACTGGCCAGCACTTTTTCCCCATCCCAAGTTGCCCTTGAGAAGTTGGTGGTGAACTGTTTTCTTGAACCATTGCAGTTCCCATGCTGTAAAGATGGTTAGGATGGAATGCGAGGATTTTGATGCAGTGGCAGTGAAGGAATCATGATGTATTTTCAAGTCAGGATAATGAGTATCTTGGACCGGAATTTGCAACTGGTCGTGTTTGTACGTATCTGCTGTGCATTGTGCTTTCCTTGATGGAATTGGTTGTGCATTTGGAAGATGCTGTCTTGGAGATTTTCTGCAGTGTATTTTGTAGATGTTGGATCTATGTTTGCTCGCTGAACTGGAAAGTTCGTTTTCAGACATTTCATAACATCATCAGTGAGCCTCCAGTGAAGCACTGGTGTTGGTGACCCGCTTTCTATTTATGTGTTTAGGTTTCCTCTGGTTGGTGATATCATTTCCTGTGATGCTGTCATTTCGTGCTCCTCTTCTCAGAGGGCGGTAAATGGGGTCCAAGTGGATGTGTTTGTTGATAGAGTTGGAATGCCATGCTTCAAGGAATTTTCATGCGTATCTCTGTTTGGCTTGTCCTAGCATCGATGTGTTGTCCCAGTTGAAGTGGTGTCCTTCCTCATCTGTATGTCAGGATACTAGTGATCGTGGGTGATGTCTTTTTGTAGCTAGTTGATGTTCATGTGTCCTGGTGGCTGGCTAGCTTCCTTTTTGTTCAATGTCGTTTTTGTTACAGTTCTTGCAAGATATTTGTAAATGACATTAGTTTTGCTTGCAGATAGTGGAGAAACTTTGACTTGGTAGGTGAATTAAACATTGCAAGATTCTGGTCCCTGACTTGCTCTTGTAGTCGCTGCAAAGGTATTGTATGGCCACTTCAGCTTCTGGTCCGACAACCTCTCGGATATTGTTAAATCCTATACACATAGAAGTTAAAATTCTTATTCTGTAAAGTGGTTATATTGTGGAAGTTGGTAGCACAATTTGTCATGGAGGTGAAAAGCTATAAGTTGAAAAAAACAAATAATGATGAGGGAAAAATAACAGATGATTATTCTGGTAGATATGGATGAAAAAGGCTTGCAAGATATTCCTGTGGACCATAAAAATAACCATGTATCAGTTTGCCTGTTTCATGTCTATGTGTTCCAGGTATTTGTATTTGCTGTGTAGTAATTTCAAATATTGTCATTCTTCAACTACGATTTGAGATTGGAGTTCCTGAAATGTTTACTTGAAGGTTTTTTTAAAGTTATGGTTCCTGCTTTTACCAAACATAAATTTTCTGATTATCATTTTTTCATTGCAAACCTTTGTTAATCTGATTCAGGCCTGTATAGTAAATTTGACTGTTCTCAATTCAATCTTTATTTAATCTCCTCCTGTCTCAATTTATGCCTGACATTCTTCTATTTGTTCTTTCAACCTTCAGCTAAAACGAATGTTTGCTGTCATCGTTCTGTAGTCTGGCCCAATGGTATTAAATGGATTGTAAGCTTCAACATTCCTGATGCTGTTTTCCACTTTTTCCACAGTGAGACGTAATCCAGCTGGACTTCGATAACAGTTGGGGATTTCTTTATCCAAAGTTTTCTTTTTTTCTTTGTAAAGTTATTATTTGTAGACCAGAGGTTAAATTCCATGATGTAATCAAGAAGTAATTTTCCATTTTCATCTTCATGAATGAAGTAGCAAGCTAACCTTTACTCAGCCTTTTATTTCTATCACCTCCAATAAACAAGAATTTGAGTTAGATTTAGGGCAACAAAATTAATCCTTCTTCATAAAATTGGAGTTGATTAGCTGTAGCAGGTTATTACAGTAACTAGTTGGTTGTTGGAGAATTTTGTAACAGATATTCTACTCTTAATTACTTATACAGACTGAAGATATTTTACTGTGCATGTGCTGAGAAAGGAGCCTCCTGCTGCCCTAGTTTTTTTGTTACTGCAGCTCTAACTAAAGTTCATCTACCATGAAAAATTTGACATATGGCTTGCACATAATTTTGTGGTGAAATCCAGTGTTCTTGTTGGCGGATGACTTGGTCATGTTTGTGTATCATTTCTATTAATTCACCTTCTTTCAAATTGTACATTTAAAGTACAAGTGTTGAATGTGGGTACTTGTGTTGCCCTTTCACGTTTCATGAACTTAATGCCCTTGGTCAGCCATAGCACTTCCTCCAAAATTTCAAGAGATATTTCAGATTTAGACAGATATTCACTATTGCATAAGGAGGTCTCCAAATGAATACATTGCCCCTTTTATTTATTATTGTTCTGGACGACATAATGGAAAAACAATATAATTTACGAAAAAGCAATTGCAATTTTCTCATTCAGATGATAAGGATTTGAACCGGATTCAAATTCCTACAGTGAATTGGATGTTCACAGTCCAATCTTTAGTTAATCTCCTCCAGCTTCACTTCCTGCCTGACATTCTTTTATTTGTTCTCTTAACCTTAAGTGAAAGCTAATGTTTGCTGTCATATGCAACTAATAATATCAAAACTTGTCTTTCATGATAATATACATCTCTGCAATGACATAGTGGGAGATAGTTTATTACATGTTCATTTTCAATTAAGTGGAGAGAAAATCAAAGAATTGAGAATTAGGAGACATTGTCAAAACAACAGAAAAAGATCCAATTCAAGAACAAAGAACCAAGTAGCCCATTTGATTGGCACCTCATTGGCAAACATTTACTCCCAACACCATCGATACTAAGTAGCAGCAGTGTGTATCATCTACAGGATGCATTGCATCAATTCACCAAAGTTCCTTGAATGGCACTTTCAAAACCAATAGCCAGTACCATTTAGAAGGACAAAGCCAGCAAATAGGTGGAAATGGCACCTGCAAATTCCCTTCCAAGCCACTGGCTGCAAACTTGAGGCTTAAAACAGATGAATTGCATACAAAACAGCATTGACTAAGAAATCACATAACTAACAGATCCAACAATCACAGCATCAGAAGCATCATGGTTCAGGCACATTGAATGTGAGTGTTGGTGAACAATTTGTAAATAACAGGATGTGGAAATTCAACAAATATCCCCATCTTCAATGATGGAGAATCCTAACACTTCAGTGCAAAAGATGAGACTGGACCATTTGCATCCATCTTGTATCAGAATGCCGGGTGAGTAATCCATCTCCGCCACCTCTCTGAGGTACCCAACATCACAGATGCCAGCCAGTCTTTAGCCAATTTGATTGACTCTGTACGCTATCAAGAAATTGCTGGAGGCATTGGATACTACAAATTATGGGCCCTGATAGGATTCTGGCAAAAGTACTGAAGACTTGTGTTCCAGAACTAGCTGTGGCCCTTGCCAAACAGTTCCAGTCTGCTGACATCTACCTGACAACAAAAAACATTACCTGTGTGCATGCTGTATAAGAAAAGGAAAGCAAATCCTAGCTAGGTCTAGCACCACATCATTGGTCTACTCTTGATCATGAGCAAAATGATCGAATGGTTGTTCTTACACATGGACAAAAGAAAATATCTGAGGTTGTTCGAGGTCAGTTATCTCTGTTCTGGGATATCATGACAGGATTTCCTCAGGTCCTTTGTTCTTTGGCCAACTGTTTTCTGCTTCATCAATGACTTTTGCTTCTTCATAAGATCAGAAATGAGGATGTTTGCTGATGATTGCAGTATGCTCAGTACCTTTGCAACTCATGTACTTACGTAGTCTGTATCTGACTGCAGTAAAGCCTGGGTGACATCCAGGCTTGGCGTGATAGGGAACAAGCAACACTTGCATCAAAGAAGTGCCGGGCAATGACCATATCCAGGAAGAGAGAATGTTTCCATCTTCACTTGACATTGAATGGCATTGTCACGGCTGAATCCCTCATTACCACCGTACTGGGGTTACCATTGACTGGAAACTGAATAGACAACCAGGTAACTACTTTGACTACCACAGCAGGTCAAAAATTATAAATCTTGCGACAAGTACCTCTCCTCTTGTCTCATTTTAAACCCTATCCATTATTTACAAGACACAAATTGGGAATGTGATGAATATGAGTATAGCTCCAATATGCTCAAGAATCACGACATCATTCAGAGCAAAGCAACCTGTTTGATTGGCACCCTATCCTCCATCTGCAATATTCACTTCCTGCAACACTGATACACAGTGGCAGCATTGTGTCTGCAAAATGCGCTATAGTAAATTAACAAGTTTGATTTGACAGCTCCTCACAAAACAACAACAGTTACCAGCAAGGAGGACGAGGGCAGACGATGCGTGGGAGCACTGCAATTTCAAGAAGAATACCAGCCTGAACTTGAAACTCTATCGCAGTTCCTTCACAGCTGGAGCTACACCAGTGTTTGAAAAATCTCTGGAAGGGAACCATTGGTAAAGAAGAATTCAGGAATTGCAACTCCAGTGGGATTTTTCTGCTCTCTAAATGTGCAGAATGCAAGCTGGTCATGACTAATGCATTGTTCCGCCAAAGAGACAAGTTGAAGACTTTGAGAAGGTGTCCGCATGATCACAGAATTGACACATAATGACTACAATAATTTGGTCTCGAGACTAAAAGGATGTTCTCCTTACCAAGGTGATGATCGATGCAGTTGACAGTGCAGCTTGTAGACAGAAGATCAGTTCAACATTAAGTGGCTTCAAAGGGCCAAGCAGAGTAATGAACTTTCAGCAATGTCTTTACCAAAATTTAGAGTTCATTTAGTGGAGGAAATCTGGCAAGAGTTAAAAACAGCCATCACGTCAAGTTGTGATGAAGCTATCATTTCCAAGACCAGGAAAAATAAGGACTGGTTTGAAGAGAATGACCACATCATGCAAGATCTTGTTGACAAGAAGAGAAAGGGTCTCCCATGCCAAACAAAAGAACATTGCCAGTGAGCCAAAGGGAGAGTTTATCATACCTCAAAGGTGAAGTCACAAAGAACAACTAGGGAAATCAAGAACCAGTGGTGGCTGAACATAAGTCTAAGCATGACACTTGGGGCTGCTTCAGTGCCACCAAGGCAACACATGGACTCAACACGCTTGGCCTGAAACTGGTGAAGCATTTGGAGAGAATTTTTTTTTGAGGAACACAGGAAACATGAGCTTTCAATGGAGAAAAGACTTCAGAGTTCTCAAACTATGATGAAATTTTAGATGAGAACATGGTTGCGGAAATCCCTCAACTCCCCATTAGACATGATTTGGACTCCTACCTGGTGTGATCAAAGTTGAAGCTATCATTAGATACATGAAGAATAGAAAAGCAGCAGGTGTGGATAGGACTCCAGTAGAGATTTTGAAACTTGGAGGAGTAGAGCTTACCTGTCTTGTCCATCAACTTTCCTGAAAATATAGGGCAAAGAAGAAATCCTGCTGATCTCAGGGATGTTCCTTCACTCCTGTCTTTAAGAACGAGACAAAGTGAATTATGAGAACTACAGAGAAATCTCCCTACTCTCCATCACTAGGAAGATTGTCTCTTGATTCCTCGCTCAGTGTTGTCCCCCAATCTCCGAGGAAATCCTTCCTTAAAGCTGGTCAGGCTTCTGACCAAACTGCAGGACAATGATCTTAGTTTTCACTGCGCAGGAACTTCAAGAGAAATGCCAGGAATAATACCAACCACTCTATTTGGCCTTCATCGACCTGAACAAGGTTTTGGACTCAGTTTGTTAAGAAGTGCTGTGGAAAACCCTGTAAAGGTTGGCTGTCCAGGAGATTTCATCATCATTCTCCATGACGAGATGTTGATGATTGTCCTCACCAATGGTAATATGACAGAATCCTTTGAAGTCAAGACAGGTGTCAAGCTGGGATGTGTTATTGCCCCTACCCTTTTCTCCATCTTCTTTTCCACCATTCTACTTGTCAAGAACAAGCTTCACAGTGATGTCCTTGTCTGCAGAGTGGATAGAAAACCTTACGATCTCACAGTTGAAATAAGAAGAAATAACACTCACCTCGCTTGTGCGTGTGGATGCCAATGTCATCTCTGCTGTTGGAAGAGAATCTCAAGCCTCACTTCATGTCTTTGTGGAAGTATACCAAAACATTGATCTCAGCCTCAACTGCAAGAAGTCTCCATCCTTTACTAACCCATACCAGACCAAGTTATGGACCATCCCTCCATTAAGATCTCTCATAAAAATCCTCCCAAATGTGGAACATTTTTCCTAACTGGGGAGCCACCTCTCATCTAAGGCTGACATAGATAAAAGATCCAACATTGCATCCAGTGCGCAGCCTTCAGATGCCTAATGACGAGAGTCTTCAAAGACTGCAACATCTGTGCTAATGCAGAGATCCTTGTATATGAGGCAGTTGTCCTTCTGACTCTTCTGTATGGAATACACATAGATATCACTTCCAAGCCATTGAGAAGTACCATCTACACTATTTGAGATGCATTCTCCATATTAGCTGGTAGGGCAGGCATACAAACAACAGCATCCTTGAAGGAGCCAATAGCACCAACATCAAGTCACTAGTCATTGAAAATGAATTCTGCTTGGCTGGCCAAATGCTTAGGATGCCCGAGTTTGAATATCAAAGCAAATCTTCTTTGCCCAGCTGCAGGAAGGCACTCAAGTGAGTGTTTGACAAAGAAAGCATTTCAAAGATTCCCTGAAGGCTTCCCTCAAGAAATGCAATACAGATGTCTGTGCATGGGAGACCCTTAATCAGAAGCAACCGATTGGGAGTGAACCCCTGTATGATGGGATGCAATTCTTTGAGAATACCCAGCAGCAACAGGAGGGATGAAAAAGAAACTGGAGAAGGAGTGGGAGCGATCTCGAGACCAAAGGTCATTTCCACCTCCCAGAAACATTTTCCAAATGTCTGGTCAGAGATGTGGCTCCAGGATTGGGCTCATCAGCTACACAAGGACCCAGAGAACCCATGATAGTGACATGGAATTTCCGAGGTGGACAATTATCGTCCGATAGTGACATGGAATTTCCTAGGTGGACAATTATCGTCATTAACAAGTAATTGCTGATGACTGCTGGGAAATCTACTCACAAGGATTCAAATCATTTGACGACAGGGATAGAACCATTGTTGAATGAAATTGAATTGGTTTGAACACAAGCAATGCAAGTGACTGGGAGAAATTGCTTGATGGAATATTTCTTGATATTTGAATCACAACTAGTGGCGAGTAGACATCATTGTTTTGTGTAGTCCAGAAGATGTGGCGAATGGGAGACATATGATTTTATTTTTACTGGAACTGTTTATTGATCTCTGTGGTACACTTAACTCTATTCTAATAAGCACTTAGTATTTACCTGCGTCTGCCTTTCAAAATCAAAATACTGACAGCTCCTTCTGGCTTTGGTTTTTTTATTTGCAAGCTTGCTTGGACTGTTGTGGGAGGTTGGCTGAAACTCCCTTCCCCAGCTCTTTGAATGACCTTGGCAGAAGTGAGGACTGCAGATGCTGGAGAGCAGAGTCTAGATTAGAGTGGTGCTGGTCAGGCAGCATCCGAGAAGCAGGAAGATCGACGTTTCGGACAAAAGCCCTTCATCAGGAATCCTTTGAGTGACCTTGTTAACCTTCTGTATTGAAACGCATTAAAGTAGATAAATCCTCAGGACCTGATCAGGTGTACCCTAGAACTCTGTGGGAAACTAGGGAAGTGATTGCTGGGACTCTTGCTGAGATATTTGTATCATCGATGGTCACAGGTGATGTGCCGGAAGACTGGAGGTTGGCTAACATGGTGCCACTGTTTAAGAAAGGTGGTAAGGACAAGCCACAGAGCTATAGACCAGTGAGCCTGATGTCGGTGGTGGACAGATTGTTGGAAAGAATCCTGAGGGACAGGATGTACATGTATTTGGAAAGGCAAGGACTGATTCGGGATAGTCAACATGGCTTTGTGCATGGGAAGTCATGTCTCACAGACTTGGAGATTTTTGAAGAAGTAACAAAGATGATTGAAGTGGGCAGAGTGGTAGACGTGATCTTTGTGGACTTCAGTAAGGTGCTCGACAAGGTTCTCCACGGGAGACTGATTAGCAAGTTTAGATCCCATGGAGTACAGGGAGAACTAGCCATTTGGATACAGAACTGGCTCAAAGGTAGAAGACAGAAGGTGGTGGTGGAGGGTTGTTTTTCAGACTGGAGGCTTGTGACCAGTGGAGTGCCACAAGGATCGATGCTGGGTCCACTACTTTTGGTCATTTATATAAATGATTTGGATGTGAGCTTAAGAGGTACAGTTAGTAAATTTGCAGATGACACCAAAAGTGGAGGTGTGGTGAACAGCGAAGAGGGTTACCTCAGATTACAATGGAATCTTGATCAGGTGGGCCAATAGGCTGAAGTCTAGCAGAGTTTAATTTGGATAAATGTGAGGTGCTGCATTTTGAGGAAGCAAATTTTAGCAGGACGTATACACTTAATGGTAAGGTCTGAGGGAGTGTTGGTGAACAAAGAGACCTTGGAGTGCAGGTTCATACTTCCTTGAAAGTGCAGTCCCAGGTAGATAGGATAGTGAAGAAGGCGTTTGGTATGCTTTCCTTTTTGGTCAGAATATTGAGTTACAGGAGTTGGGAGGTCATGTTGCAGCTATCCAGGAATAGGAAGGGTTTAGAGGGATGTGGGCCGAATGCTGGCAAATGGGACTAGATTAGGTTAGAATATCTGGTTGACATGGGCAAGTTGGACCGAAGGGTCTGTTTCCATGCTGTATATCTCTATGACTCGATGACATTGGTTAGGCCAAATTTGGAATATTGGAAGGATGTTGTGAAACTTGAAAGGATTCAAAAAAGATTTACAAGGATGTTGCCAAGGTTAGAGGATTTGAGCTCTGGGGAGAGGTTGCATTGGCTAGGGCTGTTTTTCCTAGAGCATCAGAGGCTGAGGGGTGACCTTATAAAGGTTTATAAAATCATGAGGAGCATGGATAGGGTAAATAGGCATGGCCTTTTCCCTGGGGTCGGGGAGTCCAGGACTAGAGGGTATAGGTTTAGGGTGGGAGGGGAAAGATATAAAAGAGACCTAAGAGACAACTTTTTCATGCAGAGGGTGGTACATGTGTGGAATGAGCTGCTAGAGGAAGTGGTGGAGGAGGCTAGTACAATTGCAACATTTAAGAGGCATTTGGATGTGTGAATGAATAGGAAGGGTTTGGAGGGATATGGGTCGTATGTTGGCAGGTAGGACTCGATCGGGTTGGGATAGCTGGTCGGCATGGATGAGCTGGACTGAAGGATCTGTTTCCGTGCTGTTCATCTCTTTGACTCTGACTGTAAAAGGTGTATGCATTTCTTGAAGGGAAATTGCCATCAGTTTTATGCCGTGAGTGAATGATGTCTAAGTATAGTTGAAGTTGAAACTTAAGTGTCTCATGATTACTCCCAGTATTAGCAAGATCAGGAGGAATAGGAGAATAAACAGTTTGTATTTGAAACTGAAGGGAGGGTTTGGATTCTTGAGACATTATATTGCTTCTGGGGAAGATGTGATCTCTACAAGTTGAACAGGTTAAACCCCAGCGAGACTGAGACCAACATCCTTGTTGGGACATTAGCTCATACAGTGGGATCTGAGCAGGAAGATGAGAGTGAGGGTAACAAAGCTGGAATTGAAAGGTAGAAGAGTAGAAATCAAAAGAGGAAGGCAATGTGGTACTTTATAAAATCCCTTCTGGAAATCACAGTACACTGGATGTACAGACTCCATTTATCCACAGGGCATGAGACTCTTTTAAAGAATTTCAGTAAACTGATGAAACATAATTTTTCTTTGAAACTGTGCTGTCTTTACCTGAAGACTTCGAATTTTTGGAAGTGTGCAACCTCTAATCTCTTTAGTGATTGATTCTAATACATCCCCCATGACCAACATCAAGCTAACAGGTTTATGGTTTGCTGTTTTCTGTCTCCCTTCCTTCTTGAATACCAGAGTTATGTTTCTGTTTTCCACTCTGATGCAATCATTCTCAAATTGAGCAAATTTTGCAAGTTGAACACATTACATCTCAAAATTCATTAGCAACCTCTTTGAAGAGGTTAATAATGCCAAGGGTGGAGACAGATGGGTTTGAAGTCTGAAAAAGCTGGACCTGGAGTTTTGAGATCTGGGTGGGTCTTTTCTCATTCCTTTGTTGCATTGTTTCCTCAATGTTTTGTTGCGTTGTCATCTGTGTGCCAAATACCTTTTAACACTTCACTGTTTAAATCATAAGTTCTTGTCTTGTCAACATTTCTAATTTTGTAAAATTTAGATTCTGAACAAAAATCATTAAAATTACAGAGGGGTTTGTTTCAGCTTTGAACTAGCTAATTCAAAGGTTTGGCAGCAATCTGGAGGAGTATTATTAGGCAGGCTCTGTTCAATTGAAAATTGTTTTTGATTTGATGTACATATAGATGTTTTAATATTCAGCTAGCTCAAGATCCAGTCAATATGGCTACACTTGATTTGAAATATTGCAGTGGAAGAAATTATCTTAACTGAGAACTGAATTCTATTGTGAAGTTCCACATTATGCTTCCTATCATTACATATCAGTTACAAAGGTGATTTTTAAAAATGTGTTCAATCTTGGGATGTTAGCATCCCTGGCTAGGCCAGAATTGCTTACCCGTTCCTCATCTACCTTAATATCTATATGTGCTCAAATAAGTAGGTTAACTTGGTCTACTTTTCTATATTGCTTTTGAACCTGTCTTTCTTTGTATTCATACATGGGATGAGTGCTGCTGGCAAGTCCAACAGTTGTTTCCTATCCCTAACTGCTCCTGAAAAGTTGCCGCTGAATTGGTGTCTTGAACCTCTACAGTCTATCTGATATAGGGACACACACAGTGAAGTTAGGGCCTTCCAGGATTTTGACTCGCTGACAATGAAGGAGCAGCCATGTTCCACTGCAGTATGGTGTTCCGTTTGAAACTGAACTTGGAGATGATAGTGTTCTCATGAGTCTGCTGCCGTGCTCCACCAAAAAGGTCACGTGTTTGGAAAGTTTCAAAGAAACGCTCCTTTGTATTTATTTTGATGCTGTTAAATCAAAGCCTTTCCTTTGTGGAGAAAACATTAACCTGAGAAGAATATTTAACTTCATTAAGAGTTTGCATTCTTTATTTTGTCCACAAAAAAAGCAGCAGTGGAACTAATTCTTGGAGTAACTCCATTTGGATGACTTTCATGGAACTGAGTGAATTCATTTAATTTTCAGACTACTTCAAATTTCAGACCCAATCTATTTACATTTGAACGAAAATGGGCTTAACAGTGATAGGAAGCGTGGTTTTATCCAGAGAATGTCAGGTCTTACCAACTTAATAGAATTATTTGAGGAAGTGACAAAGTTGATTGATGAGGGAAGGGCTGTAGAAGTCTTGCATGGACTTCAGAAAGACATTTTATAAGTTTCCCCATGGTAGGCTGATGGAGAAAGTGAAGTCGCATGGGGTCCAGGGTGTATTGGCTAGGTGGATAGAGAACTGGCTGGTAAGTAGGAGACAGGAAGTGGTAGTGGAAGGGAGTTTCTCAAAATGGAGAACTGTGACCAGTGGTGTTCCACAAGGATCCATGCTGAGACCGCTAATTTATGACATACATCAATGGTCTGGAGGAAGGTATAGGTGGTCTGATTAGCAAATTTGCAGATGACACCAAGATTGGTAGAGTAGCAGATAGTGAAGGGGACTGTCAGAGAATGCAGCAGAATATAGATAGGTTGGATAGTTGGGCAGAGAAATGGCAAATGGATTTCAATCTGGGCAAATGCCAGGTAATGCATCTTGGAAGACCGAATTCGAGAGCAAACTATACAGTAAATGGAAAAGCCCTGAGGAAAAATCATATACAGAGAGATCTGGGTGTTTAGGTCCAAAGTACCCTGAAGGTGTTTTCTATCTCTAATTGCCCGTGGAGAAGGTGGTGCTCAGTTGCCTCATTGACCTGCTGGCGGTTACCTTATTTTGGGCATTGGCAGTGCCATGAAGTATCGTTCATCTCATTGCTGTTTGTGTTATCTTGCTTTGAGCAAAATGGCTGCTTTGTTTGGCAAATAAAGACAATACCTGTATCATGATAGTCTGTGACGAGGCTTTGGGTTAATTTTAGCAACATGGTAAAATGCCTTTTGCGAAATGGAAAAATTACTAGGGATTCACATTTTCTGTTGGCAAGTGTTTCTGGAAGCATTTTGAGATGTGCAGCTTAATTCTTTTTTTGTGATGCATTTATTGCCTGCAGTTCCTTTTGTTTTGTTTCTTGTTGATAGTATTCTTGAAACTTATAGCTGTTTCCTCATCAGATTTGGTTGCTACGTTGATTCCAAAACCAATAGATCCTTGAAGTACCCTAAAGGATTTCCCATGAGAGAGGTTTGTTTGGTTTTAGAATCATAGCAGGCTTTAACAGTGTGTTAAACCCGTGCTGGCACTTTAGAGGAGCGATTTAACAAATCCATACCTCGCCCTTCCCTTTGGCCCTGCAATCTTTTTCCATTTAGGCCTCATCTAATTCCCTTTTTTTTCCCTTTTGAAGGCCACAGAAAATGATGAAATAATTTCAATTGAGAAATTAATGCAGAGGAAGGTAATAGAAGTTTCTTGCAAACAAACTGACAACAAATCAATCAGGTTTGTGAATTTCCAGGTCCAATTTAACAATGTTTGTTTTAATATTTCAATTGAATGTTATAACTACTTTGCTGTTTTTCTGCATTGTGAAATGATTAAGCATGAGTAATGCGCTTTGACCTGAGCAAATTGACAGTTCAAGGCATTATATTACTAAATGAATATTTTTGATGGAGGTCAGGTACTCGTCCCATTCTACGGTACAAATAGATATCCAAACGAAATTATGTTGGTGCATGTTGGAACCGAGGTGGGCCTGGAGTTTAGAAGAGGCTTATGGTGATTAAATTGAGGTTGGGATTCAAGTTGATGAATTTTGGAGAAGAAACTATTATTTTTGTATGTGTAGAAGGATTTTTTTTTTTGGATTGATTATTACCATCTCCAGAAGTTTAGACTTTGTAATTTCTATTATCCTTCTTGACAGTTAATTGCTTCATGGAAGCTTGCAATGCACCTGCAGCATCTATTATTAACTTTGTTAATTTATTATTTTGTTTTAATAGCTTCAGCCTCATCTGCCTGTCTTTCATTCTTTTTGTGTGTGCCTCATATCTGGACCATCTTGAAACTTCCCAATACCTAAATTCTCGACTTGTATCACTCTGAAATGCCAAATCTGTTTCATTGATGCCAAGGGAAATTACTGTTCCTGAAGGAAATTTTCTCAAAGCAGCAAGTATTTGATCTAACTGAATCGCCTTTTCTGAGAACTGAACACCAATCTGAAACAGGAACTTATTTATGATACACAATCATATGTTTTAGGGCGGCAACAGCCTAGTGGTATCAGTGGAATGATAGAGATTCAGGTATGGGTAGAAATCCAGGAGACAGGTAATGTTCTGGGGGCTAGTGCTTGACTCCCACCATGGCAGATAGCGCAATTTAAATTCAATAAAAACCATCTGGAATTGAGAATGATGACTATGAATCCGTTGTCAACTGTCACCAACTATGTCCTAACTAATGTTATATAAAGCCCTGAACCCTATGGACTGTTAGCTTCTTAAGCAGTGTGCAGCACAATACATCATCAAAAGCATTACTGAAGTTCATGTAGGCTGCATCAATTGCACGACCTTCATCTGCACTCCTAATCATCTCCTCAAAAAGTTCAAATTTGTTAGACATGGTCTCCCCCTTCCAAAACTAAGATGGCTGTCCTTGATTAATCCTTGCTTCCCCAAGTAAAGATTAATTCTCTCCCAGTATTTTCTCTCCCCATGTGTTGAGTCACCGGCTTGTAGTTGCCTGATTTATCCCTACTAACCTTCTTGAATATTGGTACATTATCAGTGGTCCTTCAGTCCCTTGGTATCCCTGCTGTGTCAAGAATGATAAGAAAATTTATGTCAGAGCCCTTGCAATTTCGATCCTTGCCTCCCACAGCAGCCTGGGATACATCTATCTGAATGTGGGAATTTATTTGCTCTCCTGCTTTCTGTGTGTGTGTGTCTGTCTCTCTCTCTCTCTCTCTCTCTCTCTCTCACTATTCTTCCCCCGCCCCCTCTCTCTTCCCCCCAACCTCCGAATGCTGCTTTGTTCAAGTATATCACAGTCTCTCTGCTTGATTGGTTTCTATATGTCGATTGTCCTCTACAGAAAATACAGATGCAGGGAACCTCGCTGTGTCTTCTGACTCCATGCATAGCCACTTTGGACCCTGATGGATGTACTCTTTTCCTGATTATTTTCTTGCTCCTAATATATTTCTGAAACGCATTTAGATTTTCCTTGATAGTTTTTTTATGTCCCTTCTTCACTGTGCTAATGTATTTTTTAAGTAATTCCATTGCATGTTCTTTCCGCCCCTAGGACAGCTGCCATTTTGAGCCTTTAGTAACTACCATGAGTGTTTTTTCCCTTTGCTGATGATGTACATCCCTTGACATCTGGGGTTCTCTGGACTTGTCGGTGCCACTCTTCTTACTTGCAATTAGTCTTGCACTCTCTCTGTTACTCGTTTTGAATGCCTGATGTGCATGTACTTGCAAGTAGCTGCTCCTAGGCCACTTTGGCCAGATTCTGTCTCTCAAAAATTAGTCTTCCACCAATTCAATCTTTGTGGATAAGGATGAAGATGAACCAAAATGAAGTTCTTAAATCTTATTGATGTACTAACTCGTGATGTCCACTAGATGGTAGTAGAACCACAGGAAACTATGAGGTGACTGAAGACATGTTCGACATCGGACCATGTCTTGACTTTAGCAATTTTGTACATTTGAAAAGTGAAATAAATCTGATGCTGTGTGCCACATAGGACTAAGAATAAGATGTAGCCTGTGATTTTTTTAAAAACCTGATTTTACTGCCAGTTATAAAGGGTATATTGGGAGTTATAAATGTCACAGGTAGATTTGATACAGTAGCTGTTTGTTACATAGAATTTTTTTGGCATTAAAATGCATCTTTTATAAAATGATTCTTTCCATACCAAGTAATACGGGAAATGTTTTGCAATTGAAGTATGCTTGTAGTAAAAAGATTAACTTGCACTACAGTTTTTGTTTCTGTTCTAACACGTTGAAAAGTCCAACATGGCCTTAGCATCCAAACAGAGTAACAAGTCCAGCTTGTTTTCCTAAAGGCCATTTTTTGAAAAATCTCATTTGCTAAATTTTTGCTGAAGTAATTTTAAAATGTACCTTGGTTTGAATTAAATGTGTTTGTGCAAAGTATATTATTGCTCAATGTAATAAAATTGTTTCCATCTGTTCCTAGCAGAAGCGTGTTACCAGTCTTGTTGAGGAATTCACCCGTACAAAACTAGTGAACTAATATTTCCCATGTGTATTTGAATGGATGGAACAGAAATTTTTATTGGTCAATATTGGATATTTTACCAGAATCCACTTTACATTTCAATTGTTTGTTCTTATTTTTCAGTTGGAAAGACATCATTTTCTTTGCGTTCAACCATGTACATTGATCAGTTTGTATCCTTGTACTTTTACTCAACTATATAAAATTTGCAGTGATGTTAAAGAAACTCTGTATGCTATGGTGACCATCAGGAGTCCAATGGTCTGAAAGATTTAATCAGTTAAATTGTTAATATTTAGCTGTTGGACATAAGATTAAGTGCTGTAACCCAGTGTTGTCTAATGTGAATAATAAAGTAGCCACAGGCGTGGCTGTGACAACGCTATTATGGACTTTGCATTCTCATTTGTATCGAAAATACCTTGCGCACACAGCTTATAAATTTATTTGTATACTTTATTTTTTTAAAAATCTGCCATTGATTGTGCAAGTTCATAGTTTTTTCTCTTTCAGCGAAGTTTAGAGTTCTGTGAATTTACCAGTGAATCTTATCCAGCAAATTGATTAAATTTCACAGAGATTGCTGTGAATGTTAACTCAACGAGATGTGTGGTGCTTGTCCTCACTCTCAATCTAGATTGAGAGGCATTGAGGCATTGTTACCTTCTGCTTTGTTCTGTTCTGGAACTGTTACTCAAATTGACCACATTGTGCACAATCATAGATCCCAGCTCCAAATAATATTGGTGTTTTCCTTTCATGTGCAAATGTGGCACTTGAGTTTTATTCGTTCTTGGGGTGTGGGTGTAGGCCAGCATTTACTCCGCATCCCCAGTTGCTCATGGGGAAGTTGAGAGTCAACCATGTTTCTGTCACATGTAGGTCTGACTAGATAAGGACAGCTAATTTCCCTCCCTCAAGTACATAAATGAACCAGATCAGTTTTATGAAAATTGACAGTGGTCACATGGTCATCATTAGGCCACGTCTCCACTTCAGATTTTTGTTGAATTCACATTTCAACAGTTGCCATGCTGGGGTTCAAATCCATTTCTCCAGAACATTGGTTTGCGATTCTAAATAGCTAGGTTCAGTGACATTACCACTACCTCTCCATTTTCACTGAATGTGATGTATTACCATATTCAAAGATCACCAATGAATAATCAAAGAAATAAAGCATCTGTGACCAAAAGACATTCGTGCATTTTGATTTTATTCCTACCATATTGGCAGTTAAGACACACAAAGCTTTAAGTGCCTAAGGGATACAGTATTATTTGAGATCACGTGCTGACATTGGCATCTGCTACTCCTTTTTCATTGACTAATTAAAACTACACTTAATTGTATTTTAAATTTCCAAATTTTGACATGGTTAATTTCTTTTTATTTCATTCATGGGCTGAGGGTGTCGCAAGCTATGCTAGCATCTTATACACTGGTTGATTGAGTTATAAAGATATACAGTACAGAAACAGACTCTTAGGCCCAACTCGTCCATGCTGACCAGATATCCTAAATTAATCTAGTTCCATTTGTCAGCACTTGGCCCAATGTCCCTCTAAGCCCTCCCTTCCTAATCATATACCCATCCAGATACCTTTTAAATATTGCAATTGTACCAGACTCCACCACTTCCTCTGGCAGCTCATTCCTTACATGCAGCACCCTCTGCGTGAAAACGTTGCCCCTTAGGTCTCTTTTTTGTAACTTTACCCTCTCGCCCTAAACCTATGCCCTCTAGTTCTGGACTCATCCGGCCCAGGGAAAAGACTTTGTTTGTTTATCCTATCCACACCCCTCATGATTTTATACGCCTCCTATAAAGGTCACCCTTCAACCTCTGACACTTGAGGGAAAACAGCCCCAGCCTCTTCAGTTCCTCCCTATACTCAAATCCTCCAACCCTGACAACATTCTTGTAAATCTTTTCTGAACCCTTTCAAGTTTATTAACATTCTTCCAATGGGAGGGAGACCAGGATTGCATGCTGTATTCCAAAAGTGGCCTAACCAATGTCCTGCACAGCCATGCCATAACCTCCTGTACTCAATCCATTGACCAATAAAGGCAAGCATACCAAACACTATCCTATCTACCTGCAACTCCACTTTAGAGGAACTATGAACCTGCATTCCAAGGTCTCCTTGTTCAGCAACACTCCCAAGGGCCTTGCCATTAAATATATAAGTCCTGCCCTGATTTGCCTTTCCAAAATGTAGCACTTCACATTTATCTAAATTAAATTCCATCTGCCACTCCTTGGCCCATTGGCCCATCTGATCAAGATCCCGTTGTACTCTGAGTATTGTTTTAAAGCTAATCAATTGTTGCTAATGGCATTGGAATGCTTCCTTGGCCCACCTCGAGCCCTTATTCTCAGTTAGGAGAAAGTGAGGATTGCAGATGCTGGAGATCAGAGCTTACAAATGTGTTGCTGAAAAAGAGCAGCAGGTCAGGCAGCATCAAAGGAACAGGAGAATCGACGTTTCGGGCATATAAGCCCTTCTTCAGGAATGAGGAGGGTGTGCCAAGCAGGCTAAGATAAAAGGTAGGGAGGAGGGACTTGGGGGAGGGGCGCTGGGAATACGATGGGTGGAAGGAGGTTAAGGTGAGAGTGATAGGCCGGAGAGGGGGTGGGGGCGGAGAGGTCGGGAAGAAGATTGCAGGTCAAGAAGGCGGTGCTGAGTCCGAGGGTTTGGACTGAGAAAAGGTGGGGGATGGGAAATGAGAAAGCTGGAAAAATCTGCATTCAAATTGTCCATCATGTTTGGGTCTGCATTCAAATGTTGTAGTAGGATGCATGGTACAACGATGACAGTTTAACTTTCTGTAGTGTTTTTAATGTCGAAATGCTATGGTCAAGTGCTTTATTTTTGTTGAGTTCTGAAAATTCATTTGCAGCACTCTACAAGTTAGAGCCATAAGGAAATCCATTCCTCAGCTTAGCTCATCATCCTGAGTATCCATCCATTCTCCTCTTTCCCTGAGAATCCAATAACTTAATGATCCCAGGTTTTGTCCATCACCATAAGTAGAAGTTCATTCCACATGTTCAACAGATTGTGAAGAATTTTCTGACATCCGTTCCAAATTTGCCTTTTATCAGTTTGATTCTGTGCCCAGTGCCTTGTTCTTTTGTTACTGTTTAATGTCAAGTGATGTTCTGGATTTATTATTTTGACAAAATTCAATGCTTTCTTTGAGTTACTTTTGTGCTCATCACCTGAGATTCCTCAGTTCTCAACCTCAAACCTCTTTTCACGTATTCCAGGATTCCAGTGTTCCCTTTTATGCCGGTAACAGAAGGAAATAAAACCTTTTTAAAAGCATTGTGGTGCTGCAATATGATACCCTCCTCACAACATTCTTTGAATGTCATAATTTATCAACTTTGAATTATAACTAGAACTGTACCTCAGATAGTGATGGACTCACTCAGTGCGACACGATATGCTAGCCTAGATGATATGTTTATGTCTCTGGAGCAATCTTGAACCCACAACCTTCAGATTCAGCAAGCATACTTGGGCAACAAGTCAAGGCTTACATTTTATAATGTAATCTACAAAATAGTAGAATATAGGCTAATATGATTGCAGCAGCAGTGAAATGCTACTGTGTGATGAACCTTTTAACTTCTGTAAACCAAGACAAACAAAGTTAAGACCAGCATTCGAGGAGTGTGAACTACTTGTTCATGGCCAGCATTGTTTTTCCTACATATTCGGAGGGGCTAGTTTCTGAAACGCCATACTTTTAAATATGGGAAATATTTGCCTTTGAAGTGCTTTTATATTTCAACAAAATTAGATATGCAGAGTCTGAAATGAAGGAAGGGCATAGAGGCATTGTACCGTATTGTGAAGTCAAATTTTTTGTCATAAGTCTCTTCTGTTTTAATTTCTGTGTCAGTCATTGCCTTATTAAAAATTCAGCCAGCACTTGCTATCCAGCGCTAGTTGCCCTTGAGAAGATGGTGGTGAGCCACTTTCTTGAACAAGTGCAGTACATTTCTTTTCAGTCAATCCTCAATGCCAGTAGGGAGTGAATTTCAGGATTTTGACCTAGTCACAGACTCGATAAGGGAGCTTACGGTGAAGGAACTCTTTGTAGGCAGTGATCATAATATGACTGTATTTACTCTGCAGTTTGAGAGGGAGAAGATAAAATCAGAGGTAAACAGCTGAATAAAGGCAACTACAGAGGCATGAAGGGGGAGCTGAGTAGAACTGACTGGAAAAAGAGCCGAGCAGCAAAGACACTGGAATAGCAGCGGCAGAAGTTTCTGGAAGTAATTCAGGAGACACAACAGAGATTCATCCCAAGGTAAAAAGGGGCATGATACAGGGAGGATGAGGCAACCAGGGGTGACGAGGGAAGTCAGGGTAGCATGAAAATGAAAGAGAAAGCATGTAATGTGGCCAAGGGCAGTGGGAAACCAGAGGATTGAAAGTTTACAACAGAGGGCAACAAAAAAAGCAATAGTGAGGGATAAGATCAAACATGATCGTAAGCTAGCTATTAATATAAAGAAAGAAAGAGTTTATTTCGATATATAAAGGGCAAAAGAGGAAATTTGCCCCCTGGAAAATGACACTGGAGAGATAGTAGTGGAGAACAGTGAAATGTTTGAGGAACTGAATAATTACTCCGCGTCAGTTTTCACTTGGAAGACACAAGTAATATCCCAAAAATTCAACAGAGTGTCGGGGCAGAACTGAGTATGGTCGCCATCACCAAGGAGAAGGTGCTAGAAGAACAGAATAGCCTGAAGTGGATAGTCACCTGAACCAGATAGACTACACTCTCGACTTCTGAGGGAGATAGCTGAAGAGGTAATGGAGGTGTTAGCGGTGACCTTTAAGGAATCCCTAGACTCAGGGAGTGTGTCAGAGGATTGGTAAATCACTGACGTGATAACCCAGGAGTAAGGGAGTAAGGCAAAAAATGGAAAATTACAGACCAATTAGCCAATTCTCTGTCATGGGTAAGATCCTGGAATCCATCATGAAGGATGAGATTTCTGAATACGTGGCTGTGTATGGCAAAACCGGGCAAAGTCAGCATGGTTTCATCAAGGCGAAATCATGCCTGACTATTCTGCTGAAATTCTTTGAGAAAGTAACGGGCTGGTTAGACGAAAGAGAGCCAATGGATGTTATCTACCTGGACTTGAAGAAGGCCTTTGACAAGGTGCAGCACAGGAGGTTACTGAGTAAGACAAGGGCCCATAGTGATAAAGGCAAGCTGCTAGCATGGATAGAAGCCTGGCTGTTTGGCAGAAAGCAGAGAGTGGGGATCCTTCTCAGGATGGTAGCCGCTAACAAGTGGTGTTCAGCAAGGCTCAGTATTGGGATCAAAACGTTTCACTTTATACATTAACAATCCAGATGAAGGAGCTGAGGGCATTCTGGCTAAGTTTGCAGGTGATACAAAGATAGATGGAGGGACAGGTAGCATTGAGGAGGCAGGGAGGCTGTAGAAGGATTTGTACAGGCTAGGAGAGTGGGCAAACAAGTGGCAGATGGAGTACAATGTGGGAAAGTGTGAGTTCAATACTTAGGAAAGCAAATGCAGTGATGGCATTTATTTTGACAGGACCTGAATATAAAAACAGGGATTTACTTCTGAGGCTTTACAAGGCTCTGGTCAGACCACATTTGGAGACCCCAGTTTTGGACCCCATATTACAGGAAGGATGTACTGGCCCCGGAGCACATTTGAAGGAGGTTCACGAGAATAGTCCCAGGAATGAACAGCTTAATATGAGGAATGTTTGACAACTTTGGGTCTATACTTGGAGTTTAGAAGGCTGGCAGGGGAGGGGGTGGTTCTAATTGAAACATACAGAATACTGACTTGCCTGGACATAGTGGATGTTGGGAAGATGTTTCCATTGGTAGGAGAGACTCGGACCCAAGGGCACAACCTTAGAATAAAGGGAAGACCTTTTAGAACGGAGATAAAGAGAAACTTCTTCAGCCAGAGAGTAATGAATCTATAGAATTCATTGCCACAGCAGGCTGTGGCGGCCAGGTCATTGAGTATATCTAAGACTGAGATAGATAGATAAGTTCTTGATTGTCAAGGGGATCCAGGATTCCATGCAGAAAGTGGGAGAATGAGGTTGAGGAATTTTTCAGCCATGATTGAATGGCAGACTCCAGGCTGAATGGCCTAATTTCTGCCCCTGATTGTTATGGTCATATCACTGAACTATTTCTAAGTCAAGATCGTGAGTGGCTTGGGGGGTAACTTGCAGTTGGTGATGTATTTGCTGCCCTTGTCCTTCTCAGCAGATATAAGAAGAACTTCTTCCCTGCTGTTATCAGACTTATGAATGAACTTCTCATATAATAGACTTGATCTTTCTCTGCATCTTCTCTGTAGCTGTTATCATAGCCCACATTTTGTTCTATTACTTTGATGTACTTAAGTAAACTATATAAAAACAAGGACTGCAGATGCTGCAAACCAGAGTCTAGATTAGAGTGGTGCTGGAAAAGCACAGCAGGTCAGGCAGCATCCGAGGAGCTGGAAAATCGACATTTCGGGCAAAAGCCCTTCATCAGGAATAGAGGCAAGGTGCCTGCAGAGTGAAGAAATAAATGAGCTATGTGTCCGTTTAGCACACAACACAATAATTTTCACTGCAGCTCAATAAATGTGACAGTAAAGCAAGTCAGATCTGTACTGGTTGTGGGCCTGGAAGATGTTGTCTCACAAGGAGCCTTGGTGAATTTCTGTGATATAGCTTCGGGTCCCTTTCCTTTTTCCCTTAAGGGAGTGTGTTGTCTAGTCTGCTTTGAAAACCTCCCATTGCTGTTCTACCAGCATTATTCCAATTCCCATCCACCTGGACCACATCAAAATAACTAAAGTTAGTTCTCTCCAATTGAATATTGGTGGAAGTTCATGGCATAAAGTGGGAACAGAAATGATTGACTGGAATCATGTCATAGCTTCTGGATTTTACCAGCATCAGGAAGCGTAGAGGGGGTGGTAGGTCATTAATTGAGATATTTTGGAAGGGCCAATTAACTGTAATTTTGTGGAACAATTTGGATTTCATCACTGGTGACTGCTTTAGAGTCATGCCTGGTGAAAAGAGGTCAAGATGGGACAAAAATAGAGGTTAATTGCTTAAATAAAAAATATTTAACTGCAGATGTTGGAAATCTGAAACAAAAACAGAAATTGTTGGAGAAACTCAGCAGGTCTGGCAGCATTTGTGTTGAGAAATACAGCAATGACATTTTGAGTCCAGTGACCCTACTTCAGAACTAATAGCATCTGGAAAATGTGGTATTTATCTTGATGACAAAGGGTGGGAAAGGAATAGGTGATAAGTTGAGTCCAGAGAGGGTGAGTCGAGCAAAGGAATTGTTGATAGTAATCCAGGGAAGAAGAAAATTTAGATGGGTGATAGTGAGATCTGTGAATGCATGAAAATGAGTTGACTGCTCAAAGTGACCCATGATATGAAAGGATGAGTGGTTTGGGGATCGATAGAAAGCATGGAAGGTGGTGTTCAGCCTTTAAAACTGTTAAACTTGCTGTCGAGTCCTGAAGGCTGCAAGGTCTCCAAGTGGAAAATGAGATGTTTTTCCTCTAGCTTAGGCTGAGCCTTGCTGGAACACTGCAGGAAGCCCAAGACAGAAAGATTGGCTAGGGAATACGTGGTGTGTTGAAATGGCAGACAGTTGGAGCATTGGGGTCATTTTTACAGACAGAACATAGATGTTCCATAAAGCAGTCTCTCAGTCTGCATTTTGTGTCCTCAGTGTAAAGGAGACCATGTTGTGAACAGCAAATGCAGGAAACTAAATTGGATGGAGTGCAGGTAAAATGCTGCTAAAAAGTGTATCTGGGGCTTTGGATTGTGAGGGATGAAATAATTGGGCAAGTTTTTCATCTTTGGTGATTGCATGGGATGTGAGCAGTGTTGGGAGTGGAAGAGGAGTGGACTATGATGTCTGAAAGGGAATGGTCCTTAAGGAAGGCTGTCAAGGAAGCAGAGAGGAATATGTCTGGAGGTGGTGGAAGTGGCTTATGGTCCTCTGAACATAGAGGTTGGTGGGGTCGATTGTGAGGATTGGGGGACCTTGTGGGAGCGAAGAGAAGTGGGGACAGCAGTGCGGGAAATGGATCGGACATTGCTAAAAGCCCTATCACCTTGGGCGGGGGGGGGTTCCTTGAGTTGAGAAAAACAGTGGACATTTGAGGCCTTCCTGTGGGAGATGGCATGATCAGAACAGTTGAGGTGGAGAAGTTGGGAGAATGGAATTGAGTTCTTATAGGAAGCACGGTGTGAAGATGCACAATCCAGATGTTTGGATATTGGTGGCTAGCCTAATCCCGGAAAAGGACACTGATGTTGAGGAAGGGAAGGGAGGAAGTAGAGTTGACCAAATGAGTTTTGCTTCCAGTTTTCAGCCTGTTGTTACCTTGACTTCCTATGTTCTGGACCACCTAGCATTGCAACAAATGAAACTCTTGAGCAAAGATGACATCAGTAACTGTGATGCCTCGTCAAATCATGAGGATTTGGAGGTTGTGATATGGTAATATAGAGCAGTTTTCTCCTACCTCTGTCTTTTCAGAATCATCTCAATAAGCCCTGTTATCACCTCCGACATTTGGTTCTTGATCACCCAGTACCTCAGAGCACAATAGGAATGTCAAGTTCCTTAACTTCTCTTATGTAAGCCAGATCACAATACACTGTATTTATACATGTAAACTCAAACACCAGGTTTGCATGGAAAAGAAGGCACTTTCTAAGATTCTGCCATTGAATTGCAAGTGTCTGTATGAGTATAATGCACATAATGAGCCAGGTCACTTAGGAGACCAGTGGTCTTTTGGAAATTGACACTCCAAATGTACATTGACATTGAGTGATGTAAGACACAAGACGCTGGTTAGGCTCCAGTTCGCGTTTTGTGTGCAGTTTTGATAACAGTACATGCAGAATATGATTGCCGTAGAGTGTGCAGTGGAAACTTAGGAGAATGTTGCCAGGACTTGAAGCTCTGAAGAAAGATTGAATAGCTCTGGTTAATTTGCTTTGAACAGAGGAGATTAAGGGATGACTGAGTCAAAATGATGCGAAGTTTGGAATGAGTGGACAGGAAGGACCTGTTTCCCTTTGGTGGGAAACCATTTAACAAGGGCACAGTTTTAAGGTAGAAGAATTAAAAGGGACATGCAAGAAAAACTTAGGTGTTTGGAATATGCTTCAAAGTTTGGCGAGAGAGGCAGAAACCTTCAACTCATTCCGAATGCATGCAGATCTGCTCCTGAAGAGCTATAACATGATCAAGTGGTGGTAAGTGGGATTAAAATATTGCAGTCAGTTGACCGAATGGACTGAATAGTTTCTGTTTTTAATGTTCTCCTGACACTAGAAAGAAAAATGTGACCAGTTAGAAGTAAATTTACTATATCACGTTGGGGAGATAATTTTAAATGGTATTCTCAAGAAAGTATTTTCACACATGTATTTTATGAAGCTTTTGTCAACGAGCACTTGTAAGAATGGTCACCTCAATAATGCATTCATTGATTATTTGGGCATGTTTTATTCCTGAATTTGTCCAATTTTTGGAGTGCAAAACCTGGATAAGCTATCACGTAGGAAACTTCGGCGATCTCTGAACTTGTTAATATGAATGAAAACTTGCATCACTAATTACAGTTATCAATTTGATACAAACATGTATTTTGGTTAGTGTGGTAATAGTGTGACAAAAGATTGTCAAGTTTGACTTTATCACTTTATTTTGAAATTTTGCTACTTTTATGCGAAAGACGACTGTCATGCTGGACTTGTCAACTCACCTCTCTTTTCTACTTTTGTAATTAAGATTTTGGAACTCAGTACTTTGGACCTATAAGATGGCACCATGTGTGATAACATTGTACACTTTTCACTGTGCTCTTGAGTGTACATGACAAAGGAATCTAAATCTAAAATATTTTCTGTCTGGTTTGAGTTGTCTTTTTCTTCTCCACCTGCCCTTTTCCTTTTTTGCACTCCCTGGGCCATCCTGGCCGCCTTCACCAAGGTTTCAGAGTGAAGAGGACTTGGATTTCGCTACCTCTATTAATTTTTTAAAACATAACTTCTTCAGCCATTTTCATCGAGGTATTTTCTGTCTGTGTATCCTCTTAAAATAATTTCTTGGAATGGACCAGAACTATTTAGCAGTATTATATCTTGTTAGATTTTCACTCCATGATTTACATAATCTGAAAGAACAGTATTTTCAGACAGGCTAGGAACGTTACGATTAACAATGCTATAAGGGACAATATTAATTTTTAATTTCTTCAGTTATAGTTGTTGTACATTGCCCCTCAATTAGCGCCAGTAATTCCTATTACCAAACTTTGATCAATCTGCCGCAGCTAAATTGGCTCACCGTTTCCTAATGTAGATTTCAGCACTCCCAGTCCTCCTCTTGGAACATGAAGTTCTATTCAGGTTTGTTATCCAGCTGAGTTTGTGCCATGCCTGGCATGGCTCCTCAGTCTTCTGGATAGCAGTTTTCTGACTGGAATTTGGATCTGAGGTTCAAAGTTGATGTGTTTGGAATCTCTTACTTTTCTGCTGTAATTGAGCCCAAAGAGCAAGTATGCTCAATTGCTGGAATTCCAGTTGCTTCCATGTCATGGAACGTGCATATTTGCAAAGTGTTTTTAGCAACTGAAGCCTACTGTTAAATTTTCAAACATTGAAATGTTACACAATTCATCATATTTCAGATATTTGAATTATTTTGAGCTGTTCCGATTTGTGCCTTTTCAAATTATTTGTACACAGTCTTTTGTGATGCTGACAGAAGCCAATAATTCAGATAATTTTCTATTTACACCCTATATTCCCCCCCTCAGGAATTTGTAGCTAAAATTACTCCATATGAGTGAAGTGTTTTTAAAATAATATTTATTGAAAGTTGGATGCACACCTAAACTAGAACCAGTATTAGACAATAACCTTTCTGTGCAATGTGTGTAACATCTGCAGTGGTTTTGTAGTTTGTAGAAATGCTTGGAGATAACATAGCTGTGGGAGCAATGTCAGGTCGAAACATCATGGGGATCTGCAGAGCAGTGATACTCGGATGTAATTCACCATTGCAAAATTCAACTTTGATTATGTGTCCTTGAGATGCTTCTGATTGAACTTAGAGGCTTCCATGGGGAAGGAAGTGGGAGTATTGTTCGTCCTCTGACTACTTGGGTACACACCTTGTCTGAGCAGAGGCATGGGGATTAGATTGGCTAGAGATGGCACGTGACCTGGAATGGAAACAGAAAGACTCTGATTTATATAATAAATGCTTCAACTCATCTTAAAATTAGCTTCATGTACTACATATATTTGTTGTTGAATATTTACAACTGATTTTATGTTGTCACTTTGTGCACAATTAGACTCTTTCAACAGCCATAAGATGATTGACAAGTTGGTCTTTTATTTTTCATGAAATTAGTGTAAGGCTATCCACAATGTCCAAGAGACCCTTCTGTTTTTTCCAACAATTACTCTTGGATTTTTTAATATGCACATGGACGGCTTGAAGAAAAGCCCTCATCTGTGAAAAATCAGGAGCAACAATGAAACTCTTATTGAGTTTGTGTGTGTGTGTGTGTGTTTCTATACCATGAAATACTCACCCATGAAACTGCCAACCTGAAACCAGTGATGTAATCCTAGGATTTAGCAAAATTAAGGTGTTCTGTGTTTGAAATTTTATTCCGATACCTGATTTTAGCTAAATCGTTTAATCACATGAAATCAGTGGGAGCTCCCTTTCCGACAACACTGTGGGTGCATCTAAACTTCGTAGTCTACATCATCACCTTCTGAAGGGCAGTTGAGACTGAGGACTTGCTCATATCCCATGAAAGAATTAAATAATTGTGTATTATATGTAAGCAAGTCTTTTATAGCAGGTTATTTAATACTTTGTGAAATTGAGCAACAAAATAGTAATTTCCCAGTATGATGAAGTTTTGACTTTGAAAAGTTAATAAATAAATTGCAGGCTTCAATCAAGTAGAATGAACTTCTATAGTTTTACAAGTGGTAAAGCTTTGACCAGTGCGGTATATGTTCTGATCATAAGTTTTGTTCATCCCTTGTCCATACTTTAATCCTTCATATAATTGTATAATGCACATTTAGTAACCCAGAATGCAGCCTACTCTATCTACAAAGGAAAAATTATCCATTCGGACATGACGCATAAAAGTGGCAAAATTCCCAGGACATGATCAGGTGTACCCTAGAACTCTGTGGGAAGCTAGGGAAGTGATTGTTGGACCCCTTGCTGAGATATTTGTATCATTGATAGTCACAGGTGAGGTGCCGGAACACTAAAGATTGGCTAACGTGCCATTATTTAAGAAAAGTAGTGAGGAAAAGCCAGGGAACTACAGTCTGGTGAGCCAGACATCGATGGTGGGCAAGTTTTTGGAGGAAATAGTGAGGGGCAGGATTTACATGTATTTGGAAAGGGAAGGACTGATCAGGGATAATCAGCATGGTTTGTGTGTGGGAAATCATGTCTCATGCACTTGATTGGTACGACTTCATCTAACTCAGAGGATTGATGAGGGCAGAGCGGTAGACGTGATCCAAATGGCCTTCAGTAAAGTGTTTAACAAGGCTTGAAGGTGGAAGACAGAGGGTGGTGGTGGAGGGTTGCTTTTCAGACTGGAGTCATGTGACTATTGGTGTGCCACAAGGATTGGTGTTGTGTCCACTGCGTTTTGTCATTTATATAAATGATTTGGATATAAACATAAGAGGTATAGTTAGTAAGTTTGCAGATGACACCGAAATTGGAGTTGTGGTTTACAGCGAAGATGGTTACCTCAGATTACAATGGGATCTTGATCAGAAGAGACAATGGGCTGAGGAGTGGCAGATGGAGTTTAATTTAGATAAATGTGAAGTGTTGCATTTTGGAAAAGCAAATCAAAGTAGGACTTATACACTTAATGGTAAGGTCCTGTGGAGTATTGCTGAACAAAGAGCCCTTAGAGAGCAGGTTCAGAGTTTCTCGAAAATAAACAGGCAGGTAAATAGGCTAGCGAAGAAGGCGTTTTGGTCAGAGTATTGAATATAGGAGTTGGGAGGCCATATTGTGGCTGTACAAGACATTGTTTAGGCCACTTTTGAAATATTGCGTGTAATTCTGGTCTCCTTCCTTTCAGAAGGAAGTTGTGAAACTTGAAAAGGTTCAGAAAAGATTTACAAGCATGTTACCAAGGTTGGAGGATTTGAGTATAGGGAGAGGTTGAATAGGCTGGGGCTGTTTTTCCTGGAATGTCAGAGGGTGAAGGGTGACCTTTATAGGGGTTTATGGATGAGGGGCATGATTTACCCTATCCATGAGGGGCATGGATAGGGTAAATATACAAGGTCTTTTCCCTGGGGTGGGGGATTCCAGAACTCGAGGGCATAGGTTTAGGATGAGAGGGGAAAATTTCAAAGGGACCTCATGGGCAACTTTTTCACGAAGAGGGTGGTGAGTGTATGGAATGAGCTGCCAGAGGAAGTCTTATAGGCTGGTACAATTACAACATTTAAAAGGCATTTGGATGGGTACATGAATAGGAAGAGTTTAGAGGGATATGGGCCAAGTGCTGGAAAATGGGACAAGATTAGGTTAGGATATCTGGTCGGCATGACGAGTTGAACAGAAGGGTATGTTTCCATGCTGTACATCTCTATGACTCTCTGACATTAAGGGAGTGAAAGCAGGTGTCCTATAAATCTTTCAAAGCAGTACTTTTGACTTTTACATGGAAACTCTACAATACTGACATTTGAACTTGTGAATAGTCATAAAACTCTTTTATCTGTATTTTTATAATGCACCATATTCTATTAAATATGATTTATTATTTGGAATTGTTCTAATTTGCTTCATTTCCTTCAAGGTTGGACCATCCTGTTTTGTCTAATATATATTAATGCATTAAGTACACATACACACATGCAAAATAAGATATATTAAAGGATTTCAGTTAACTTATGCCTCAAATCAACTTTTGGAAAGAGGTTTCTCAATTCAACATTCAAAATGTATCTTGAAGTATGTATAATTTAGAACTTGATAGCATGAAAGCATCCATGGTTTTCAAAGAGGTATTTTGTTCGAATAGTTCTATATTTGTTTGGTTACCGTTATTATTATTCTTCAAATCTTTATTCATTTACCATTTTAAAGCTAATGTTTGATTTCCTTTCATTATTGTATCTGGTGAATCATTCCATATGCTAATATTCATTCAATGTACATTCTTCATCTTATGAGGGAAATTCATTTACCACCGTACTGGATTATTTCTTCAAATAGCTCTATTAATTGTGTCAGGCACGGCTTACATACAATTTAAGTTAGTTGTCCTGAAATAACAAATGTCCAAGTGAGAATTTTATCCCACATTTTAGTTTCTGGAAGCCACTCATTGATGTTGCTCATCTGACTCATGCGACAGCGAGCCACGATGTGTTTTCAATATTATGTAGGTAAAAACAATGACTGCAGATGCTGGAAACCGGATTCTGGATTAGTGGTGCTGGAAGAGCACAGCAGTTCAGGCAGCATCCAAGGAGCTTCAAAATCGACGTTTCGGGCAAAAGCTACTCTATGCTACTTTCTCCCCACCCCCACCCTCCTCTAGCTTATCTCTCCATGCTTCAGGCTCACTGCCTTTATTCCTGATGAAGGGCTTTTGCCTGAAACGTCGATTTCGAAGCTCCTTGGATGCTGCCTGAACTGCTGTGCTCTTCCAGCACCACTAATCCAGAATTTCAATATTATGTGCTCACCTATAGTTACCTATACGATTCTTTGCAATGTCTTGTTTCTGCAACTTCACTTTGGGGTTTTCATGGAAAAGACAAGTCCCTATTTTATATCTTCATTGTTCTCTCACTCACTAAATGATTTTTAAAAAATATCTAGTCATTCCAATGATTTCTGCAACTTTTATGGTGTGTTCCATTTTTCATTCCTTCATTCTTGCCAAATTTTCTTTTGCTTTTTAGCTTGAATTTCATCTTTTTTTTATTTAGTAATCATCCTAAATTTGCTGTAGTTATATTTTAATCCCACTTGTGGACTACTTCTTGTTAAGGCTATTTTGGCTCACGTGTACCTGGTTCGAGTGTGTTCCAGAAAGATGCCAATTGTGTGGATTCAATCTCCATGCTACCTGTGATAGTTCATTGGCCTGTGTCTTTGCCTTGTCCCTTCTCTGTAGTTTTAGTGTAGCTTTAGTGTCACCAGTCAGTGTCTCTCTCTCTCTCTCTCTTCTCTCTCTTTCTCTCTCTCTCTCTCTCTCTCTCTAAAATGGAGAGACACATCTATGGTCCTTTGTGGACTATGGTTAATTACAGAAGAGCTCATTCAAGGCATTTGATATGAACCAATCTTTCCATTTATCATCTCTTATTTCAGTCTGTCATGGCCATTTTTAGAAAGAAGTCTAAATATTTAAGAGGTATGTGCTGTCAAGAAGATGACTTAAGATTTGATGTTTTCTTCGCAATTGTGTGCCAAGTTCCTGTTGCTTGCCATGTTGACTGTAACAGGCAGCATACTGTTGAAGGCCTTATGTTGACCCTCAGGCATTCAATGATTTGTGATATGGAGATTTATGGTTGGCATATATTGGCAGGAAAGAAATGTAATTTTTAGCTTCCAACTACTATTTAAATAATTTAATTGAATGGTTCTGTCAGAGACTTGCTGGAATATTTAGAGGAGATATTATCTGTCTTAAAAATGTTAGGAAGCGCATTGTTGGTATAAGTAAGCCTTGCAACCTGTGCTGACAACTGGAGAAATCAAATACCAAATAAACAAGCCTCAAGGAAGACTAGTGATTGCAGTAAACTTGAACCCCCTTTTGACAAGTAGAAATGTATGAAAGACTTGAAATAAAAACAGTTATTGCTGTGTTGATGAGCTCATTCAGAAACTAAGGTATTGAGTTGTGGATGGAAGTGCTACTGCTAAGCATAGTTCCAGATGTTGAGTGCTTTATAGAACACTGCTGTTCCATGTGATGGACTGACGAAAGGATTATCCATGGAAAGTAACTGAGTTTCAATATTTTGTTCTGTTGTCAGCTCAGGAATGTACGAAATACTGTGTTTCTTATATCTTAAAATTCTATTCAAATGTGCTTGTATATGTTTGTGTTTATGCATTGATTAATCTAGTAACATTTTCCAGTGAACTGGTAAGTCAGGAAAGAGCATATTTCCTGTTGGCTTTGTGTTGCTTCTTAATTTCTGTGTTTTTGGACCTGTTTCTTCCTGTTTGCTTTGGGCTTTGCTCCCTCCAGCTTTTTTTTTCTCATATTTTTTCCTGTTACTTTCCTTTGTTTTCCTTTTTGATTGGCGTCGTGTGGGAAAGGGATTCACCAACATTGCACCTCAAGGTAGGTTGGAATTGAAGGGAAATTGTGGCCTGTTGCAAATACATCCCATGTTGTCCCCCCCCAAACCTTTGCTCACAGTATGCAGAAATACCCTTCTGATTCACTCATGTCCTTTTCGGGAAGGAAGTTTGCCATGCTTGTCTGGTTTGGCCTACATGTGCCTCCAGATCTCTACCAATGTGGTCGACTCTCAACTGCCCTGTAAAATGACCTAGTAAGCTACTCAGTTGTACTAATAGTAACCAGAAGGCAATAGGAAATAGGATTAAGTTGTTTGGCCCCTTGACCATTCATAATGGTCATGGTTGATTCAACATACTCCTAGCCACTTTTATGCATTTCCCCTACTGATAAAGAATCTACAAAGTCTCAAAAAAAAGAATTAAACCAGATAGACTGCTGGAAACAACACCACAGCAGAAACAGTCCTGTCAACCTTACAATATCCTCCATACGAACATATGGGGGCTCGTCCCAAAATGGGGAGAGCTGTCTTACAGACTAGTTCAAGCAACAGCCTGATATTGCCTGCAAGGTGTTATTCCATCAGTATAATTAAGTCAGTTCTGCTATAACACACATTTCTTCAACGCAAATTGGCTATAACGCGATTGAAGAATTTAGACCATTATTTGTAGAATGTGAAATTTCCTTGCATATATTGGCTATATTGCGATTCTGATCCCATTGGTTTAAATATTGCAGCTATTACATGATTTTCTTAACGCTGGATCCCACGGGAGAGGAACTACTGTGTTATATCAGAACAGACGGTATCACAGACACGACTATCACTTCCTTTGTGGAACTTTTCTTTTCCCCTTGATGGAGGGATCAGTGACCATGGGCATGGATTTAAGATAAAGGGCAGAAGGCTTAGAGGAGATGTGAGGAAAAAACCTTTTTCATCCCAGAGGAGCTCACTGTCTGTAAAGGTGATCGAGGCAGAAACCCTCAATGTTGAAGAACTATTCAGATCTACACTTGTGATGTCAAGGCATGTAAGATTATGGGCCAACTGCTGAAAAATGGAATTTGAATGGGTGGTTTCATTTTACCGGTGCAGACTCAATGGGACAAAGGGCTTTTTTTCTGGACCACACTGTTTATGCTCTCTCATAATCTTATGCACTTCAAACTTCTTGACTCCAAAGAAAATAACCTAGGTTTATCAGCCTCTCTTTTGCGAAAGTGCTCCATTGCTGGAAATATCTTGGTGAGTCTCCTTTGCAACTCTTCCAGTGCAGTCACATCCTTCCTATAGTGCGGTGACCAAAATTGTACCCAGTATTCCAGCTGTGGCCTAACCAACATTTTGCACAACTCTAACATGACCTCCTTGTTCCTTAAAATCTATGCCTTGACTGATTAAAGACAGTTTGCTGTATGCTGCCATAGCAGTCTTGTTAACTTGCCCAACCAATTTCAGGTATCTATGGACAAGAACCCCAAGATTACTTCATTCCTCTGAGCTTCCTAGTGTCCTGTTGTTCATCAGGTACTCCCTTGTTTGGTTACTACTTCTGAAGTGCATCACTTCACACTTACCAGAGATAAATTCCATCTGCTACTGATCTGTCCATTTGACAAATCTGTTTATATTCTCCTGTAATGTAAAATAGCACAGTGGCTCAGTGGTTAGCATTGCTGCTTCACAGCACCAGGGACTTGGGTTCGATTCCACCCTTGGATGGTTGTCTGTGTGAAGCTTATATGTTCTCCCTCTGTCTGCATGTGTTTCCTCCAGGTGCTTTGGTTTCCTCCCACAGTACAAATATGTGCATGTTAGTTGGATTGGCCATGATAAATTGTCCATAGTGTTCATGGATATGAAGGTTAGGGGGATCAGCCTTCAATCTCACAGTCGTCCGCCACCACCCAATGCCTCCTGCCCGAGGCCAATTTGCAAAGTTATCCCGGATCCCATGAGTTTTGTCGCCTTTGTCAGTCTCCTATGTGGGACCTGTTCAAAAGGCTTTGCTAAAATCAATATAAAATATGTCACCGGTCCTATTCTCATCAACCAACTTTGTCACCACCTCAAAATTCAATAAAATTTGTTTGACGTGACCTCCGTCTGACAAAGCCATACAGACCATCCCTAATGCAACCTTGCCTCTTCAAATGAAGATTAATTCTCTTTGCAAACTTTTCTCCAGTAGTTTCCCTCCACTGATGTGAAACTCACTGGTCTGTAATTTCCTGGTTTCTCTCTACCAGCCTTCTTGAAAAATGGGGGCTGAAAATGTGTTGCTGGAAAAGCGCAGCAGGTCAGGCAGCATCCAAGGAACAGGAGAATCGATGTTTCGGGTATAAGCCCTTCTTCAGGAATGGGGAACACATTTTCAGCAACACATTTTCAGCTCTGATCTCCAGCATCTGCAGCCCTTGCTTTCTCCTTCTTGAAAAATGGAACCACATTAGCTGCCCTCCAGTTCTCTGTCATCTCACTTGTGGCCAGATAGGAATTTAAAATTTGGCTCAGGGCCCTGGTGATTTCCTTCCTCATTTTCCATCACAGTCTTGGGTACAATTTATCTAGATATGGGGATTTGTTGACTTTTAAACCCACCAAAACCTCCATACTGTCTTCTCACTCCCTATATCAGTATGCTCAATAACCTCACAGTCCATATTTTTGAATTCTATAATGACAGCCTTCTCACAGTGAAGACAGATGTGAAGTACTTGTTAACACGCTATCGTTGTCCTCAGGCTCTGATTTCCCCCTTGGTTACCAATGGACCTTATTCTTTCCTTGGTTATTCTCTTCCCCTTGATAAATTTGTAGAATCTCTTGGGATTCTCCCCATCTTGCCTGCCAGGGCTTTTCTATTCCTAATCACTTTCCTGATCACTTCCTTTCATTCCTCCTTGCACATTCTACACTTCGCAATGGCATCTGTTGATTTACTCCTTTTGTAGTTATTATACACCACCTTTATTTTCTGTTAAGTTTTGACTATTCCAAGGCATCCAAGTTTTCTGGCATCGATGCTGCTTTATTTCACCCGAATGGGAACATTTATTGATTTCTCCTTTTAAAAAAATTAAACTCTGCTTCCAATGCATTATTGGGAAAAGAGTTTCAAAGACCCACGACCTATTGGGAGAAAAATAATTTGCCCAGTGTCTATTTTAAACTGGCACCTCGTTTTTAATATGATCGCAAGTTCAAAATTCTACTATCCGAGGAAATATCCTCTCCACTACTACCCTGTTGAGACCCCTCAGGATCTTTCTTCTTTCTATCAAGCCACTTTTAAATCTTCTGAGGTCTGAAAAATTCAAACTTAGCCCCTCTAACAATTCCTCAGAGGACAACCCTCCTATTCCAGCTATTAGTCTTGTAAAAAGCATTTGCATTGTACCTTCAATAAGGTGTTCAATGGTGTTTACAGTGTTCCAGATGTGGGTTCATCACACTGAAGCATAATCTCTGTACATTTGTATTCAGTTTCCTTCACAAAAGAAGATAGGAGCAGGATGTGGCTATTCAGGCCCTTCAAGCCTGCTTGGGCATTCATCACGATCATGGCGGATGGTCCAACTCACTAGCCTAATCCTGCTTTCCCTCCATAACCTTTGATCCATTCACCTCAAGTGCTATATTGAGCCACCTCTTGAATACATTCAGTGTTCTGGCGTCAACTACTTGCTGTAGTAATAAATTCCACTGGCTCACCACTCTTTGGGTGAAGAAGTGTCTTCTCATCTCTGTCCTAAATGGTCTACGCCGAATCCACAGACTGTGACCCCTGGTTCTGGACTCATTCACCATCGGGAGCATCCTCCCTGCATCTACTCTGTCTAGTCCTGTTAGAATTTTCTAAGTCTCTATGAGATTCCCCCCCCCCCCCCCCCCCTCGCCTGAACTCCAGCGAAAACAATTTAGATCTTGTCAATCTCCCCTTGTACATCAGTCCTGTCATCCTCGGAAGCAGGAGAAAGTGAGGACTGCAGATGCTGGGGATCAGAGTCAAGAGTGTGGTGCTAGAAAGGTCAGGCAGTCTCCAAGGAGCAGGAAAATTGATGTTTCAGACATAAACCCTTCATCAGGAATGAGGCTTGTGGGCTGGGGGGCTGAGAGATAAATGGGAGGGGACTGGGGTTGAGGGACTCTGCAACCACACAGGACCAATGTGAATTTCACCAGTTTCATTTCCTCTCCCCCACATTATCCCAGTCCCAAACCTCCAATTCAGCACTGTCCTCCTGACCTGTCCATCACCTTTCCCATCTATCCACTCCACTGTCCTCTCTGACCAACCACTTTCTCCCTCTCCTTCATCAACCTATTGCATTCTCAGCACCCCCGGCCCACAGGTTGCATTCCTGATGAAAGGCGTATGCCTGGAATGTCGATTCTCCTACCCCTCAGAAGCTGCCTGACCGGCTGTGCTTTTCCATCCCTGGAAGTAGCCTGGTAAACTTAACGCTGTACTCACTCGAGAGCAAGAGTATCCTTCCTCGGAAAAGGAGACAACGACAATATTCTAATTACTTGTTGTGCCTGCACACTAACCTTTTGTGATTCATGCAGTCGGACTCTCTACATTTGCAATCCTCAAACATAATGAGACTGCCCCGAATCCAAGGCATTTTGGTATATCAAAACCAATGTGTCAGCTAGCTCACTTACCATTTCTTTTAAGTGCTGTGGATGAAATCAATCAGGACCCAGGCACTTGTCAGCTTGCAGCTTGAGCAGTTAAGTCAGTCATCACAGAGCACAGGGAGACCATTCAGCCCATCATGTCTGCACCCGATATCTGAGCATTTGAATGTAGTATCAGTTTTGTGCTTTCTCCCTGTAACTGAACATTTAGTTTCTTTTTAATTCGTCATCATCCAAACCCCCTTGAATGCCTCAAGTGAATTTTCTAGGCAGTGCCTTTGAAACTGTAACTTTGAAGCTGTATGTAAAATGTTTTTCTCATCTCACATTTACTTCTTTTACAAAACACTTCAGAAGTGCCATCTGGTTCTCTATTATCCTTCTATCAGAAAGGGGGCGGCATGGTGGCTCAGTGGTTTGCACTGCTGCCTCACAGCGCCAGGGACCCGGGTTCAATTCCCGCCTCGGGCGACTGTCTGTGTAGAGTTTGCACATTCTCCCCGTGTCTGTGTGGGTTTCCTCCGGGTGCTCCGCTTTCCTCCCACAGTCCAAAGATATGCAGCTTAGGTGAATTGGCCTTGCTAAATTGCCTATTGTGTTAGGTGGATTAGTCAGGGGTAAATATAGGGGGGTTGGTTTTTCTTTGGAGGGTCGGTGCGGACTTGTTGGGCCGAAGGGCCTGTTTCCACACTGTAGGTAATCTAATCTAATCTACATCTCCATTTGGCCTTCTCCTCTCCAAGTTAAACAGTACCAACTTCTCCAGTCTTTCGTCAGAAGTGAAGTAAACTTGTAAGTTAATTGCTTACAGGGGACAATATTCGGTTTGGTAGAGCTAAGAATGTAGAGAAGTGCAGGGAGACACATGAAAACATAAGCAGACTGGCAAACCACATAGGAGACTGAAAATGAAATTTGAAATGGTGAATGCTGAGAACGGGTTTGGTCCCTGATGATTAAAATAGACCACATTCTACTTTGCAGGAGTGATTGGGAAGGAATATATATCATTAGTACAGAATAATAAACAAATTTCTGAGTTTGTGCACCGAAACCAAGACCAAAATTAAGTGGTCCCTCAGAATTTTTCTTCCTTGCTGAAAATATATCTATTCTATATATTCTAATGATTTGTAAATGTGGGCATGTTTCTGCTCAACTGGAGCAAATAAAATTGTGATATGTATCATGTCTTTACATATTAATTTGTCTAAAAGTGCATCACTTTACTTTTCATATTAGCCTCCATCTTTCTTGCTTCTGTCCTTTCACCATTCTGTCTTTGTCATCCTGAAGCCTATAACTATGGTCAGCCCTACTATGTTCACAAATTTGATGTGGTCTGCAAATTTTGTGATGCTGCTCTCCACACTCTTGTCAAGATTGCTTATTAAAATTGAAAAGATGAATGGTCCTAAAACTAACGCTTCGGGAGGACCTGTCCATGGAAGCCTGAAGCTAAAAAAAAATGCTTCCGGCATCAGTCTATTGCTTCCTGATACCAAACCAATTTCATATTCAGGCCATGGCTTTGCCCTTAATGCTGTTGACCTTTTAATTTCATTAAAATATATATGCCAATCCTTGAGTTTGTGTTATAATTCATCTCCTGTTTTGATTTAAAGCATCATCTTAACGCTTAGTTTGTACTTTTTAATGGACAGGAAGTGTATATCATGAAGGAAAGGATTTCAAAAAAGCCAGAATAGATACCCTGACAATAGGGATAGTTCTTAACTAGAGATTGCATTATAGTAATTTGGCTTTGAACAGTTGAACAGAGTAGAGGAAACAGTTGAACTGCTAGGCCTTGTTGATGTATTGCATCAGTTGTTGAACCATGCTTGTTCAGAGAAATTACCATGTGGAGTGCATTAGTTAATTAAGTTATTGAATTAAGTTTAAGAAATGAAATACTTTCACAATTCTGTTTCATTGCTATTTTAGAGTCAGTCAGTCATACAGCATCAAAACAGGCCTTTTGGCCCACCATGCCTATGCCAACCAACAAATACCAAATGCACTAATTCCATTTACCTGCAAGTTGTCCATAGCTTACTATGTGCTGGTATTTTAACTGCTCATCCTGATGTTTTTTTAAATATCATGGGAGTACCAGCCTCCATCATCCTCTCAAGCAGCATGTTTCATATTTATACCACCCTCTGAGTGAAAAATGTTTGCTCAGATCTTTTCTTAGCCACTTGCTCCTCACCTTAAATTTATGTCATGTGGTCTTAGACACATCAGCCATGGGGAAGAGATTCTCATGATCTACTCTTAATTTTCTTAATACCTCAATCAGATCTCTGCTCAGCCTCCCTGGCTCCAAGGAAAACAAACCCAACCTATCCAGTTTCTCCTCATAACTGAGACTTTTCATCCCAAGCAACATCCTGTTGAATCTCCTCTGCATTCAGCTTTTCTGACTGTGTGACAACCAGAAGTCACACATGATTTCATCTGGAGCCTAATTAATGTATCATAAAGTTGTAAACAAGATTTCCTATATTCTACAGTCTGGCTAATGAAGGCAAGCATCTAGTTCTGAAGAAGGGTCACTGAACGCAAAGGATTAACTCTGCTTTCTTCCCACAGATGTTGCCAGACCAGCTGAATTTTATTGTTTCTATTTCTGATTTCCAGCATCCATTCGGGTCTTTTTTCTTCACCACCCTGCCTATGTGTACTGACACCTCAGGAATCTTTGGTCTTGTGCACCAAGGCCACATTATCCTTAGTACTTTTTCGGGCACTACCATTCATTGTGTCTGTCCTTCCCCTCTTAGACCTGCCAAAGTGCATTATGTCACACTTCTCAGGATTGAATTCCATCTGCTATTGCAATGCCCAATTTAGCAGCTGATCAACATCCGACTGTAGCCTGATACCATCCTCCTCATTATCAACAATACGACCAAATTTTGTCATCTGTAAACTTAGTAATTATACCTTCTACATGCACATCATAGTAATTAATATATATGACAAACAGGCTCTGAGCACCAATCCCCGTGTACACCACTGGCTTCAATTAAATATCCCTCCTATTTGCAAGCTGGTTTTGGATCCAGTTTGTCAACTTGCCTTGGACCTCATGAGCTGTTAACTTCCATGCGGGACCTTGTCAAAGGCCTTGCTGAAGTCAATATAAAGCACTTGAAGTGCACTATCCTCATCAGTATATTTAATCACTTTGTCAAACAACTCAATCAGATTTGTTCGATCGAATCTCTGTCTGACAATCCATACTTACTATTCCTAATCAGTACCTGCCTTTCCAAGTGTTGATTTGTCCTGTGTTCAGAACTACTTCTAATAATTTCTCTGCCACTGACTTAAAAATCACACAACACCAGGTTATAGTCCAACAGGTTTAATTGGAAGCACACTAGCTTTCAGAGTGCCGCTCCTTCATCAGGTGATTGTGGAGGACACAATTCTAAGGCACAGAATTTATAGCAAAAATTTACAGTGTGATGTAACTGAAATTATACATTGAAAAATACCTTGATTATCTGTTGAACCTTTCATCTGTTTGAATGCTATGATAGTTTCACTTTTTTCATGCGTAAATCACAAAACTTTTTTTTGAGCATATTTCTAGCTAACACCCATTGTTACGGCTAACCTGAGAATGCAACTTTTAAAAAAAGGTTTTGTGATTTGCACATGAAAGAAGTGAAGCTATCATGGTATTCGAACAGATGAAAGACAGACAATCAAGGTATTTTTCAATGTATAATTTCAGTTACATCACACTGTAAATTTTTGCTATAAATTCTGTGCCTTAGAATTGTGTCCTCCACTATCACCTGGTGAAGGACCGGTGCTCCGAAAGCTGGTGTGCTTCCAATTAAACCTGTTGGACTATAACCTGGTGTTGTGTGATTTTTAACTTTGCACAACCCTGTCCAACACCGGCATCTCCAAATCTGCCACTGATGTCAGACTAACTGATGTGGGCGGCACGGTGGCATAGTGGTTAGCACTGCTGCCTCGCAGCGCCAGAGACCCGGGTTCAATTCCCGACTCAGGCGACTGACTGTGTGGAGTTTGCACGTTCTCCCCGTGTCTGCGTGGGTTTCCTCCGGGTGCTCCGGTTTCCTCCCACAGTCCAAAGATGTGCAGGGTCAGGTGAATTGGCCATACTAATTGCCCGTAGTGTTAGATAAGGGGTGAGTGTGGGGGTGTGGGTGGGTTTCGCTTCGGCGGGTCGGTGTGGACTTGTTGGGCCGGAGGGCCTGTTTCCACACTGTAATCTAATCTAAAATCTAAAGTGGGCGGCACGGTGGCACAGTGGTTAACACTACTGCCTCGCAGCGCCAGAGACCCGGGTTCATATCCCGCCTCAGGCGACTGACTGTGTGGAGTTTGCACGTTCTCCCCGTGTCTGCGTGGGTTTCCTCCGGGTGCTCCGGTTTCCTCCCACACTCCAAAGATGTGCAAGTCAGGTGAATTGGCCAAGCTAAATTGCCCGTAGTGTTAGGTAAAAGGGTAAATGTAGGGGTATGGGTGGGTTACGCTTCGGCGGGTCGGTGTGGACTTGTTGGGCCGAAGGGCCTGTTTCCACACTGTAAGTAATCTAATCTAACTGGGTCGAGAATTACCTGATCTATCGCCACCCATCTAGAACAAAGGAACCACATTAGCTATCATCCAGTCATCTGGCAGTTCATCTGTGGCCAGCAAAGTACTAAATATCTCTGCCAGGGTCTCCTTTGCCTCCCATAGCAGCCTGTGATATATCTTATCAGGCCATGGGGATTTATGCATTTAATGCCTGTCAAAACATCAAATACCTCCTTGTTATTAATCAGAACATGTTCTAGAATCTCACTATCCCAACTGATATCCCAGGCTACCATGACTTGCTCTTCTGTAAATACAGATGAGAAGTAACGATTTAAAACCTCACCCATGTCCTCTCGTTTCTTTGCTTTCTGATGGGTCCTACTCATTCTTTGGTAATCCTCTTAGTTTTAACGTACTACTAAAAAGCTTTGGGGTTTTTCTTGATCCCATCTGCCAAAAGATATTTTGACGTCTCTCCCCACTACTTGCAGTATATTCTGCCTTTCTAGTTTGTAATAAATTGAAGTGTGATGGGTTCAGGGTTGTAGTCTTCACTATGACATTAATATTATTTGTGACAAGCTGTTCCACTGGTATGCAGTTGGTCAAAGGAGTATGTTCGCTTCCTAAGTTTGAATTCCAAGCAACACTTTAAATGTAATCAAGAGCAAATTAATTTTACGGAGTCATGTTTTGATTGTAAAATTGTTATTCCTTTCAGGGAACATCTACAAATGACAGAAACATTCATTCACAAGTTGACATAGGCGAGAACATTGACTGAACTAGTCCACAGATAATCTTGCCTTGCTGCTGAGTGCAAACCTGATATTCCTGTGTGACATTTTGCTGAAGGAATCATGCCAGCGTTATCAACAGGATCTGGAAATGATACAGGTATGGAAACTCAGTTTCAGATTTGGGAACCTCCTGGATTTAACTTGAATTTTGCTATGAATATCAGTATTTGTGCTGAATTGTGCAATTTTGTTTCACATTGGAGGGGGGAAATTAGATCAAAAGGGTAGTGTAAGTTCTGAAGGATTACTCACCTGTAATAACAGAGTGGGATTTATTTCTCAAGAAAGAAACCTGACATCTGTTCCACAGACTTGCTTGTGCCTGCACCTGATTATATCATGTGCAAGCTATGGAAAGTAAACGACAAGAATCTTCTAGAAGCAGAGGAACTGATGTGTTCACCTCTAGCTTCCATTAGTGTTTCTTCACCTTTATAGTTCAATGTTCTTTTGGTTTGTCTGAAATGTTTCTGTGATCACTAATTTCAAACTGATGTGACAGTTACATGCCAATCAACACAAGTGCTATGGTTTCTATCTAATGCAGCTCAATTGATTGTTTTTCTCTCTATATACCCACCCTTCCGCATTTCCTGCAGTTCCAGTGAAGTATCTGAAAAGTTGCAAAGGCTTTTCTCTTGAATGGAGGTCATATTCTGAAAATACACATTTTAATATTTTAGCTCAGTTCTTCCTTTGCAAGAGTTCGATATTTTTAAAAGTAAGACTGTGTCTGATTTGAAAGGTTGCACAAGCTGACCTTGCATGCTTCTGATGAGAACGGCCTTTGATAAGTTTGTTCTCTACTGCATAACTGTCGGCACTCCATCTTCAAATCGTCAGCCTTTGAAAATACTTTTGAAATATCTATAATGCCAATTAATATACAAAGTAGATTTTTTTCAACCTTTCGAGACCAGACAAATTTTTGTCTTAAAATCTGACTGCAAGAAATTATTGAAGTGTAGCAAAATGCAGATGATCACAATGTGACCTCAAGTTTGCCAGGAATCCCTACACAACTTGAACCCAGATGCATGACAGCATATCAGTTGCTACACTTGTAGATATCTTAAAGGAACAGCTGTTGTTTGGGATCTTGCATATAGTAACTGTGAATGAGTGAGTTCTTCATACCAAGTGCTTTGATCATGCTTCAGGAACTTATAAAAATGAAGATTAAGTTTTTCGATCAAAACTTGAACTAAAATTTCCAGATAAAATCAACTGTGCAAAGCAGCACTATCCATCCTGTAATTTTATTTCGGAACACAATATTGTCAGAGCAATGCAACTTAAAGAAAGTAACACCTGGCTGATATGAAGGTACAGCCTGTCAGTGTGAAGAGTAGAGTGATCATTTAGTGATTCATGTAATATATTAAGTTGCATTGATATCAGCCAAGTTAGTTCTAGTCTTGACACATTTTGTATAATAAAATGAGAATAAATGTGACAAGGTTTAAAACTGTTCATAACCTGCTTCTGTGAAATCAAAATTACTTAGGAGCTGTGAGGAAACTTTTGGAGGTCGGTGTGGATTTGTTCGGCCAAATGGCCTGATTCCACATTGTAGGGATTCTATGTTAATAGAAAATTATGTCTTATTTTGAATGTAAAAGTAGAAAGATTATGCTTCATTTTTACAGGGCATTGGTGAGACTGCATCTAGAGTTTTCTGTATCTGATTGATCAAAGTACTAGTCACTGTACTTTTGGAAGGATGTTAATATTTGGGAGCAGTTAAGAGAAGGCTTCCTGCACAAATACTTGGAATGCACAAATTGCCTTAAAAGGAAAGGTTATCCTGGCTAGGCCTGTGTCTCTGGAATTTCCAAGAGTCAAAGGTTATTTAGCTGAAACACGTAAGATTCTTAGCGAACTTGACTGAGTGGATGTTGTAGGGATACTTCCTGTTGTGGGAGAATCTGGAGCTAGGGGTCACAGTTTAAAAATAAAGCATTGCCCATTTAAGTTGCCAGAGAGGAATAATTTTTTTTTCCTGAGGACTGCACTTTCAAGGAACTATGAACCTGTACACCAAGGTCTCTTCATTTAGCAACACTCCCCAGGACCTTACCATTAAGTGTATAAGTCCTGTTCTGATTTGCCTTTCCAAAATGCAGCACCTCACATTTATCTAAATTAAACTTCATCTGCCACTCCTCGGCCCATTGGCCCATCAGATCAACATCTTGTACTCTGGGGTAACCTTGTTCGCTGTCCAGTACACCTCCAATTTTGGCATCATCTGCAAACTTACTAACTATTCCTCCTATGTTCACATCCAAATCATTTATATAAATGACAAAAAGCAGTGGACCCTGCACTAATCCTGGTAGCCTTCCACTGGTCACAGGCCTCCAGTCTGAAAAGCTACACTCCACCACCACCCTCTGTCTTCTACCTTCGAGCCAGTTCTGTATCCCAATGCTAGTTCTCCCTGTATTCCATGAAATCTAACCATGCAAACCAGTCTACAATGAGGAACCTTGTCGAACACTTTACTGAAGTCCATATAAATCATGCCCACTGCTCTACCCTCATCAGAGATTTGCAGGAATATAGAATTGAGGTCGAAGTTTGATCACCCGTAATTTTACTGAACGACTTGGCTTAAAGGGCCGCATGGTCTACTGTTGTTTCTTGTTTGAATGTTTGTAGAAAAGATTTCTGATGATCAAAGTAATACTCATTTGGACTGAGTCTGCATTCTAAACTTGTAGAGCTTTTTTTAAGTTTTGACATTATTAGTAATACTGATTTGTCGGGCAGATTATAGCAATAGAAGTTGCACAGGAGTTTTGCAATCAGCAAGTTTGATTTTATTGCAGCTATAATTGAGCTACAGGTGGCACATAGTGTCATTTCACACACATTTTGATTTCTCTCTTTGACAGCATTGCATATGTACTATATTTCACCCATCATACAGAATTGAGGACTGATTGATTTGTAGCAACATTCACCTTTATTTGACACAGTATCAAAGTACAACAGAGCCCTCCAGAACATTCTTAAACTGTGCCTTGAAAGAAGAAAAAAGGTCATACTGACATTTTGCCAAAAACTGAGCCTGGTACCTTTACAGCCTGTTGCCTGTGCTGAATTTAAACTGTATACTCAACATCTAGTAGTAATAAAATAAAGAGTTTTGCATACTTCAGAGAGCTGTGTCAGGGATTAATGAGCAACTTTATGTTCAGTTGAAATTTGCTGCTGTTTGTTGCAGTCGATCTTAATGAGCTAGAATTAGTTCCCAAAATTGTGAAGCTAACATTGCTACTGTTATTTGTCTGTAGAAGGTGCAGCAGTTTCAGGTAAGGCGTGGGTATGTGGTTAAATGTTAATGTACAAAGATTGCTATCAGAATTCTGCCAATATTTCTATGAAAATGATATTCTCCTCTCAACTTCAGCATTAAAAATGCATTGAATGACGCCAAGTCACTGTATTTGTGGCGTAGCTGAGCACCAAACCCACTGCCGAAAATTAGGTCCTGTCCTTCCAAATCCCATTTTAGAAATGTAAAGGTTGTAGTGTTGCATGGTGGAGAAGAAGCCACCTCCCTGTGAAAAGAAGGGCAAGTTATTTCTGGCAGTCCTTACACTTTACAAGGATATAATATCAAGTGGTTGGTGTCCCATTCGTTTTGGGATTATTTTAGTTTACAGTATTGGCTTCTGCGAGCTGATATTGTAGAATCTTGTATGTAGTTGAGAATGGGTTATTGCTGAGGAATGCCATAAACTCCACCCACAGTGATGTGTAATGTGGACTCAGGCAGAACACCTGAGGATCTCGAAGGAATGTGAATGAGCATCTGGATCTCCTGAAAGTCTCTAACAATGTCATCAGTGTAATCTGTTGCTAACATGCAAATAAGTATTTCTTGTTACCCACAAGAAACTCTTCTAGTTTCACTAGGAAGTGGTTTCCTCCATTACAATAGGCAAAGTGGGTCCTCTAGTCTCCTACATTTTGAAGGTTTCTGCCACTATCCTCTTTATTTGTGATTCCTGGGATTACAGCTTTGTGTATGAGGAGAGATTGGATTGATTGGCCTTGAGGTTACTGGAGTTTAGAAGAGGAATCTTACTAAAACTCTCAAAATTCTGAAAGTGCTGTACAGGATGAAGGCTGGAATGATGTTTACCCTGGCTGGGAGAGGCAGAGCATTTACCAACAAGGGGTCATGATCTCTAGATGTGGACTGAGATGAGAAGATACGTCTTCACTCAAATTGTGGTCAACCTGTGGAATTCTCGAACACAGAAGGCTGTGGAGGATAAATTACTAAATATATTTCGATGAATAGATTCCTCAAGTGTGAAGAGGTTTGGGCAGAGAATGGGAATATACTGTTGAAATCAAAGATTAGCCATGTGTACCAGAGGCACAGTTTCTGTATACTGAATGGCCTACTCTTAATTTTTATGAGCAGCAGCTCATACAGCACGTGGCCATACTACACAAGATGTTTGCTGTTGTCTTGTATTCACTTTGGTGATGCTCTATTTAGGGTGCTCTATTTATTAATGATGTGAATCTGGCTATCAGGTATTGGTAAACACGTATACCATTAAAACTCTGGAACAATCCTCAACGCCTGAAAATACTGTCTTTGATTAGATTAGATTACTTACAGTGTGGAAACAGGCCCTTCGGCCCAACAAGTCCACACCGACCCTGCGAAGAGCAACCCACCCAGACCCATTCCCCTACATTTACCCCTTCACTTAACACTACGGGCAATTTAGCATGGTCAGTTCACCGAAACTGCACATTTTTGGACTGTGGGAGGAAATCGGAGCACCCGGAGGAAACCCACGCAGACACTGGGAGGACGTGCAAACTCCACACAGACAGTTGCCTGAGGAGAGGAATTGAACCCAGGTCTCTGGAGCTGTGAGGCAGCAGTGCTAGCCACTGTGCCACTGTGCCGCCCACAAACTTGCTGTAACTGAGCTTGTTAATTTGAATCAAAAATGTTAAGACTACACACAGTTGAGAATATTATTAGCCAATGATGTACCTAATTATTCAGTGAAAACACTAAGTACTGGAAATACTCAACTGGACAGGCAATACTAACTGTTGCTTGAAGAGTTTCAACACTCTATTTTCAAATTTCCAGTATCCACAGTAGGTTGTGTTTATATATGTTAACTTAATCTCCAGGTACGCTCCCTGTCAAGGTTCCTGTTTGTTTGAATGGCATTTATCAACAATTATTGATTTTTAAAAATCTCACATCAAGTTTTCATTTTGGTCACGAGGGATTTTATTTTGCCTGAATTAACTTCAACACATATTAGAAGTGCTGTCAAACAATCTAAGGAAATTACAAAAATGAAATCTCAATTTGAAGAAAAAGTTGGAACTCATGTTGTGCCTTTCACAATTTCAGGATATTCTGAATTTTACCACTAATAGTTCGTGATGTGGCTTTGAATTGTTGTAAGGATGGCAAATATGACAGGCACAAACAGCAGGGCACTGAAGAATTGGTTGGTCTATTCTGTTTGAGGGAGAAATGTTGACGAGAACAAGAGAAGCTTTCTGCTCTTTTTCAAATTATCCAGTGGGTTAATTTATATCTAATGAAGCCAGACAGGGCTCCTGTTGGTGTCTCATCTGAAAGCCAACTCCCACTGTTGCTTCGTACGGCACTGAAACACTAGCCGAAGACATTTCTGTTGAGTTGGGTATGCATCCAGGATCTTCGGACCCGAAGCATTATCACTGGCCAACATTGACATTGCTACTTGGCAAACAGTAAATGTATAATGTCCTGATCACATCATTTAAATACTTGAATTAGAAATCTGAAGGATTTTGAATGCAAGGTACTGTTTTGTGTATAAATATAATATGTTTCAATTAATTACTTGAACCATTAACATGCTCAAATTTGTACTAAAATATGCACGTTGCACCACACCACTGCCACATTTTGAAACTTCTTTCGGTGGCATTTGGCGATTTAAATATTTCTTCTTCTGAATTGAGTCAGATGGTGGACATGGTGATCATAAATTCAACATTTGCCCAAAATGTTTGAGACTGATGCCAAATTTGTTTTCATGCCCTTTTTAACTGCTGCTGACACCAAAAGCTGGTCTGACCTGCAGCTCCTCAGCTGGGACAGTTTGAAAGTTGACTAATAGAGATGGTCACCAATTTGCTAAATTAGATGTTCCTGGGGTGCCAATAATATTGCTGTTGACCTGGTGCACTTTTGCTTTCGGGAATTCAAGACTTTGTAGAACAGGACTGAGAATGTTTGGTTCAAACTGCGACCACTGAGAGACATAGAGCCGTTGGGTCATGCAGTTTAGAAGCAGGCCCTTCAGCCTACCATGTCTGTACTGACCACCAAACTACACAACAGAGGAACCTCGATTATCCAAAGGACACAGGAGGGCAGTATTTTGCTTGGTTAATCGAATTCCGGATAATTGAATGCTGGTTAATGTAGTTTAGCCAAACATCGGGACCTTGTGATCTTGCCGGATAATCCGATATTAGGATAATCAAATGCTGGATAGTCAAGGTTCCTCTGTAATCCCATTTACCTGCGCTTAGTCCATCACCTTCGATACCTTGGTATTTTAAGTACATGTCAAGATGCTTCTTAAATGCTGTGAGAGTATGTGCCTTCACTACCCCTCACACAGCACATTCCACACTTCTACCAATCTCTGGGTGAAAAAATGTTTTCTCAGGTCTCCCCTAAACCACTTACTCTTCACCTTAACCTCGTACCATCTGGTCGTAGACACACCTGCCACAAGGAAGAAGTTCTCACAATCTACCCTGTTTATGCCTCTCATAATTTTGTATAACACTGCTTGACCTTTCTGCTCCAAACAAAACAAACCAATTCTGTCCAGTCTCTCCTCGAAACTGAGATGTGTCATCCCAAGCATCGTCCTGGTGAATCTTCTCTGTATGCTGTCCACTATATCCATATACTTAGTGTGGTGACCAGAAATGCACCCAGTATTCCACCTGTGGTCTCATCAATGTTTATAAAGTTGAAACAAGACTTCCTTGCTCGTATATTCTATGTTGAAATGTGTTGCTGGAAAAGCGCAGCAGGTCAGGCAGCATCCAAGGAGCAGGAGAATCGACGTTTTGGGCATGAGCCCTTCTTCAGGAATGAGGAAAGTGTGCCAAGCAGGCAAAGATAAAAGGTAGGGAGGAGGAACTTGGGGGAGGGGTGTTGGAAATGCAATAGGTGGAAGGAGGTCAAGGTGAGGGTGATAGGCCGGAGTGGAGGTGGGGGCGGAGAGGTCAGGAAGAAGATTGCAGGTTAGCAAGGTGGTGCTGAGTTCGAGGGTTGGGACTGAGACAAGGTGGGGGGAGGGGAAATGAGGAAACTGGAGAAATCGGAGTTCATCCCTTGTGGTTGGAGGGTTCCTAGGTGGAAGTTTTGGCGCTCTTCCTCCAGCTTCATCCAGCGATGGAGGAGTCCAAGGACCGGCATGTCCTTGGTGGAGTGGGAGGGGGAGTTGAAGTGTTGAGCCACGGGGTGGTTGGGTTGGTTGGTCCGGGTATCCCAGAGGTGTTCTCTGAAATGTTCCGCAAGTAGGCGGCCTGTTTCCCCAATATAGAGGAGGTCACATCGGGTGCAGCGGATGCAGTAAATGATGTATGTGGAGGTGCAGGTGAATTTGTGGCGGATATGGAAGGACCCCCTACCTTTTCCTCCGCTACATCGATGACTGTATCGCCGCTGCCTCGTGCTCCCACGAGGAGGTTGAACAGTTCATCCACTTTACTAACACCTTCCACCCCAACCTCAAATTTACCTGGACCATCTCAGACTCCTTCCTCCCCTTCCTAGACCTCTCCATTTCTATCTCGGGCGACCGAATCAACACGGACATTTTCTATAAACCGACTCCCACAGTTACCTAGACTACACCTCCTCCCACCCTGCCCCCTGTAAAAACGCCATCCCATATTCCCAATTCCTTCGTCTCTGCTGCATCTGCTCCCAGGAGGACCAGTTCCAATACCGAACAACCCAGATGGCCTCCTTCTTCAAAGACTGCAATTTCCCCCCAGACGTGGTTAACGATGCTCTCCACCACATCTCCTCCATTTCCTGCTCCGCCGCCCTTGAGCCCTGCCCCTCCAATCGCCACCAGGACAGAACCCCACTGGTCCTCACCTACCACCCCACCAACCTCCAGATACATCGTATCAGCCGTCGTCATTTCCGCCACCTCCAAACGGACCCCACCACCAGGGATATATTTCCCTTCCCTCTCCTCCCCTATCAGCGTTCCGAAAAGACCACTCCCTCCGTGACTCCCTCGTCAGGTCCACACCCCCCACCAACCCAACCTCCACTCCCGGCACCTTCCCCTGCAACCGCAAGAAATGCAAAACTTGCGCCCACACCTCCCCCCTTACTTCCCTCCAAGGCCCCAAGGGATCCTTCCATGTCCACCACAAATTCACCTGCACCTCCACACACATCATTTACTGCATCCGCTGCACCCGATGCGGCCTCCTCTATATTGGGGAAACAGGCCGCCTACTTGCGGAATATTTCAGAGAACATCTCTGGGACACCCGGACCAACCAACCCAACCACCCCATGGCTCAACACTTCAACTCCCCCTCCCACTCCACCAAGGACATGCAGGTCCTTGGACTCCTCCATCGCCAGACCACAGCAACACGACGGCTGGAGGAAGAGCGCCTCATCTTCCGCCTAGGAACCCTCCAACCACAAGGGATGAACTCAGATTTCTCCAGTTTCCTCACTTCCCTTCCCCCCTCTTGTCTCAGTCCCAACCCTCGAACTCAGCACCACCTTCCTAACCTGCAATCTTCTTCTTGATCTCTCCGCCCCCACCCCCACTCCAGCCTCTCACCCTCACCTTGACCTCCTTCCACCTATCGCATTTCCAATGCCCCTCCCCCTAGTCCCTCCTCCCTACCTTTTATCTTAGCTTGCTTGGCACACTTTCCTCATTCCTGAAGAAGGGTTCATGCCCGAAACGTTGATTCTCCTGCTCCTTGGATGCTGCCTGACCTGCTGTGCTTTTCCAGCAACACATTTTTACCTCTGATCTCCAGCATCTGCAGTCTTCACTTTCTCCGTATATTCTATGTCCCAGCTAATCAAAACAGTCATCCTGTTTGCCTTCATCACCCTGTCTACCTGTGCTAACACCTTCAGGGATCTATGGACTTGAATGCCAAGGTCCTTTGCTCGTCAGTACTCCCTAGGAACCTACCATTCATTGTGTGTATATCTTTGCCTTATTAGGCCTCCCAAAATGCAACACCTCACACTTGCACTTGCTTTCCCAAATTAGCAGTTGACCAACATAAACACCACAATTTCTGTGTCTTCTCATTATACCTTCAACACTCACGTCCAAATCATTCACGTAAATAACAAATAGCAAGGGTCCCAGCACCCATCCCTGTGGTACACCACTGGTCAGAGGCTTCCAATCACAAAAACAACACTCCACTACCACTCTTTGCCCCCTACTTACAAAGCAGTTTTAGATCCAGTTTGCTAACTTGCCTTGGATCCCTTGGGTTTTTTACCTTTCAGAGCAACCTTCCCTGTGGGACCTTGTCAAAGGCCTGACTGAAATCCAAGTAGACTGCACAATCCTCATTAATATATTCAGTCACCTTTTCAACTAATTAATTAGATTATTTAGACAGGATCTCCCTTCAACAAATCTGTGCTGGCTCTCCTTGACCAATCCTTACCGTTTTCAAATATTGATTAATCTGATCGTTCAGGAGTTTTTTCCCTACCACTGGTGTCAGACGAACTGGTCTGTAAATTACCTGGGCGCAAGTGAGGATTGCACATGCTGGAGATCAGAGTTGAGACTGTGGTGCAGGAAAGGCACAGCAGGTCAGGCAGCGTCCGAGGAGCAGCAGAGTCGATGTTTCAGGCAAAAGCCTTTCATCAGGAAGGGTCTTTTGATGAAGGGCTTTTGCCCGAAACGTTGACTCTGCTGCTCCTTGGACACTGCCTGACCTGCTGTACTTTTCCAGCACCACATTCTCGACTGTAAATTACCTGGTCTATCCCGGCTGCCCCTCTCGAACCTGAATTTCACTATTGGCGTTCTAGAACTGGTATTGGGTCCTGTTGACACATTTAAGGCATTTTACAGCAAGTTTAAGGCAGTTATTCTGGATAAATAGGTCAACTAAGTACACCTCTAGCTCAGATAGGGTGAACAGTTTGCTTTGTAAAATTTTGGAGGTTTTAGGAGTGTGAAATGGTCAGCTGGAAATATAATTTTTCCTCCATGTTATCAGTGCAAAGGAAACTGGGAGATAAATTTATTCATCAAATTCTATTTAAAATAATTGTCATCTATAGCATTGTCCACTACACTGTAGTTCTTGTCTCATTGAGAACCAGTATTTGATCAAGGAAAAGTAAATCCAAACTTATAGGTAAAATAATCTTTCCTGACATTCTTCCAACAGCTATTGCTTTCAATTAAATAGGTTCCAAATGACTGTTAGTGCTTCAGCTTCTGTAAACTTAGGCCAAACTCCTAAACAGCTACTTCTGAGAAAACAGATGTTAACTATCCTCAAATAACTCTGAAGAATTTAACCAAATGTTGGTATATGTGGTTTATATTGGATAGTGCACCTTAAGTCGAATGAGGATCAACTGATCGTTCTTGTTCAAGTATTTTTATTTACAGCACTTGCAAATTTTTACAGTTAAATGGAACCAGACTTGTGTCTAGAACACTGAGAATTTGTGTGGTGTTAACATGCCATGTATTCTTACGTGATGCTAGAAATTACAGCAAGGTCACTGTCTTCCTTCCAAACCAAAATTTTAAAGCAAAACAATGCAGGAGTTCTTACTAAAAGCATAATCAACTGAAAGACTACTACTGTACATTATGTTGAGCCAGCTCAATGGAGTTTTAGATCATGGTATGTGTCTGTTTTTCATTAACACTATAAAGTTTTATAGTATTAGTCTGGCAGAGAGATATGTATTTGCCCTTGTTTTGCTGCTAATTTTGGAAATATTTCTTTTGGGTGGATTATTACTGTAGCATCATAGCTGTGTTTTTGGGCTGGTAATCCATAAAGCTGGACTGATGATCCAGAGATATGAGTTCAAATTCAATCACAACAGCTGGGAAATTTCAACTCTGATAATTAAAAAAAGTCTATTTTTCTAATTAACAGCCTATCTGATTTAGTGAGGTAAAATAACTAGTCTGGTTCTCCAGTATTGTTTCAAAAAACAAATTTTCAGTCCTTGCAAGACCTGGGTAATGTATGATTCCAGACCAACACCACTGTGATTGACTTTTAATTGCCCTCTGAAATGGCCGAACAAATTCTTATTGCATCATAATTTAACAACAATAAAAGGATGGACCTTCTGGAAATGAACCTAAACAATGCTTGTTGAAACTCAGCTACAAATTTTGAAGAGTAGAACACTGAAACCTAGTCTGCAAGCATGCTTTCACTGTTTCATTTTGAAAAAGAAAACTTTTGGATATGTTATCACATCTAGAGGTGGGGACTTGAACCTTGTCCTTCATTCTCAGAGGTAAGGACACCACTACTGTGTCACATGACCACCTTGTTCTGATACATAAAGCAACTTTTAATTAACCTATTCTGATATATTATGACACATTTCTGGGGCAGGTGGGCTTGAACTTGGCTCTTCTGGCCTCGAGGCACTATCATTGTGCCAGACAATCCTGGGACTTCAGTTAATGCTGTCCACCAGACTCAAGAAAGCACCAAGTACCATCAATCTTGAGGAGCTGCCCTCAATGTCTGCAGACTTGCACCAAATTCGGGAGAACTGACCCATGTATTGCCCATGGCAGGACAACTGCACCAGAATTGGTAGCATGTTGGTCTGCATTCGCAGGAGATGAACTGCAGGTATTACGAAGTTGACTCTGAACCCCCAGAGTTCACATGACATCAGCTCAAGTATCCTGCCTGTTGCCACAACTTTTGTTTCACAGCTGTTGCCATCTTCATGTTGAACATACCCTTGAAGATAGAAAACACAGGTAATGTGTTCTCGTTGAAGGCTTCAGTTCTGGTCACCAAGAACAACCTGGCAGCACCATTACTGACCAAAGTGGCTGAATTCATAAGGACATAACTGCCAGGCTGAGCGTTAAGCAAGGAGTGAGAAAACCAACATTGAGTACAATCTATTTGATCTCATCATCATCTTGATTCACCTGAGGCAAATGCAACCACTCATGGCTGCTTTGTTGGAACTCAACACTTGAGTCAGATATGGAGACCAAATTTTGTCTTTGTCGAAAGAATATTCTCCATTGTATTCTTGCAATATACTTGCTTCAAGGATGACATCTACTCAGTGTTACAAATTTTTACTATGGGCCTTTGTGACCAAACAGGCTGACTGTTGACCTGCAGATCTTTCGACTCGTGAGGTAATGGGATCTGGAGTGCAAAATTTGTTTCCCTTTCCTTGCTACCAGTCCACCTCATGGTTAAGGCATTTGGATTCAAAGCATGATGCAACTTGGATAAGTTGCCATTTTGAATGATTGGTGCAAAGCTCCTCCCAGTTATTCATGTCGATGCTGCCATGCTTCATAGAGAACTTCACAGGGGCTTTGTAATAGCTTTTTTGTCTTCTCTTGACTGCTGTCCATTTGAAAATGAAGAAAACAGTCCGTCAGGAGTGATGCTTTTCGGTCATCCAGACGTAGTATCTGGTCTGTCGTAGATGAGTTTGTGGTTTTGCTTGAATGTTGATATTGTAGACTTGAAAAACACAATCATTTTGTTTACTGGTTGCCTTCTCACTGATTCTAGAGAATGAGGTTCAGACATTGCTGATGGCATTTCTGGAGTACTCTTTTGTGTCACTTTTATGCGGTTCAGGTCTCACTGCGGTACAGGAATGTGATAACAACTGCTTTGCACATGCAAACATTTGTTGACTTATGAAGGTCTTTGTTGTCAAGCTTGAGCTGCTAGAATTTGTAGAAGGCTGACCTGGAGAACTGATCCAGTGTCAATGGTGGCCTTTTGAGGGAGCTAGCTGTCAAGGTTTCGGAAGTACACACGATGTTCCAGAAGCTCTCCTTCATTATATATGGGGTTTAGAGTATTTTATGGAGCTCTTGTGTTGACATGTGTTTTGTTTTGATAGCATTAAAGAATAGCTGAATCTTTTGAATGCAGAGTTAAAAGTTGTTGAGTATATCTGTTGTAGGGTGAGCAACAACACTGCGTTTTCCTTGTGCACTGCTGATCATGTATGTCTGTGATTGGTAGTTTAATTTCGGCATGGAGATGACAGTTTGAAGAAGTTCCATCTAGGCGGTGTTTAATATTCATGCCAGAAGGCAGTTGATCTTTGAGGTGAATAGCCAGCATCAGGTAAATTGTGAATAGCATGTCTCTGGAAGTTAATTTCCAGCTACAGGAAGTAGGCAATTAAGGTGAGTACGATTTTCCCTGTTATGGACAAAAGAGAAATGCCTCAATTGTTCCCACAGCGTAAGTGCTATTGTTTCTTTAGGTTCTCGTTAAAACTGTCATATTCTTGTTGTTCGAGGCGTGGGGGAGAGTGGGAGTGTTGTGGAATTCCTTTTCCTCCTATATCCCTGTGATGCGTACATGGATGGCATGTACTATACTCAATGTGAAAGATTCAGAACAACCCATAGTTGCGCAGATCTGGGAATCTGAGGTTTCAGAGACATTTCAGTATCAATAGAGTTGTATGCTGCTTCAGTTTGGAAACTCTTCATCCCTTACTCAACCATTACTGTCAAGCTCCAGCTATCAGCTCTGGTTCATTGAAGATTGTAAAGGACACCATCCAGCATAGCTAAGGAAAAGATGCCCAATTGGTGAAGATGCAACATAGGACTGACTATGTGCTGAAGACAGAGCTAAGTGAAAGTGAGGACTGCAGATGCTGGAGATCAGAGTTGAGCGTGTGGTGCTGCAAAAGCACAGCAGGTCAGGCAACATCCGAGGAGCAAGAGAATCGACATTTCGGCATAAGCCTTACGCCAGCACCACATTCTAGACAAAGCTCGGTGATCACAGCTACTGGATTAGAAGAAAGTTCTTCCCAGTTATATCACATCTGGTTGTGAATGTGGTGGACAATGAAAATCAACAGAAGGAGTTAGCTCCATAAATATCTCTATCATTGTGGTGCAGGAACATGGTATGTGAATGCAACAAACAAGGGCATTCATTGCCAGACCTCATTACGACATTGGTCCAAATGGACAAAAGAGCTGAACTTTAGACTTGAGGTGAGAGCAAAACCTCTTGCTTGAGTCTGGCATCATGGAGGCCTGAGGATATTAAAGTTAATGGGATTAGGAGAAAAATTTCCACTTCCTGAGTAAGACTCAGTACATAGGATGAGGGATGTGGTTATTCAAAGCCAGTAATCTTCACCCCAGAGACCACTGCAAGTAGTTCCTAAGAGATGTGTCGTTCGATTTTGGACTAATGACCTTCAGAAGCTTCATCCATTACTTATCCCTTAACATGAAGTTAGAAGCGGGAATGTTCTCTGCTTGTACAGTGTTCAGTTTCATGTACAACGCGTTAGATAATGAAACAGCCCAGTGTCCTCATGTAGCAAATCAACAACACTCGGGCTTAGGTTGATCAATGGCAAGTAACATTTCTGCCCTGAATCTGACATTTCCCAACTCCACTATTTCTAATTATCTCCTTTTGATATTCAACGATCAAATCTTTTCAAAATTCTCCACCATTGTTGCTTTTCGCCATTACCCATTCACTATTTAACAGTTCTAATTATGTAAAATCTTATAACAAGAGGAGAACATCAGAGGTTGAATATTTTGTGAAGAGTAGTTACCACCTGGACCTCCTCCCCCCAAAGAGGAATATATTTTCACCATACTCAATCCGAATATCATGAGCGTGATGTAAAATGCCCCACCTATCCGGGATGAGTGTAACTCCAACAACACATTAAGCTACACACCTCTGCGACAATGTAACATACTTTGATATCATTCCATTGTCCAAATGGAACACACTTTCTGCTCTACTGGTATATTGTAGCTAAAGCCTGTGCCACTACATGATGCAGTGCAGTAACCTGCTAAGGGTCCTTTAACAGCAACTGCTAAACATGCAACCTTTTTTGATTAGATGTTTGAGGCCAGTAAGTGTATGTGAACACTATCATTAGTAAGTTCCCCTTCAACTTAGTTTTCAAGTCAAAATGAAACCTTAGCAATGTAATTTTAGTGTTGCTAGAGCAAAATCCTGGAACTCCCTACCCAGCAGCTTTGTGTGAGTTCTGACATCACACGCACTACAATGGTTCAAGAAGCCAACTTATCACATTCTCTCACAGCCACGGTTGGGCATTAAATGCCAATAGTGCCCTTATCTCATTGAAAGCAAATCCTTGATTTCTCAAATTTTAGTAGATAGTTATTGAAGTAGTTCTGAAAAGATTTTAAATAATTTGGGAAAAATAAAGCAAATATTATACAAAACCTAACACTTTATTTTGTCTTGCACTTCAGACGAATTTTCATTTGTTCAGAAAACACAAGGAAGCACCTAACATTTTAGCAAAGCACGCATGTGGTTATCGTGCCTTTTTTTAAAATCATAAACCCTGCTTTATAACTTAACAGACCTTGCCTTATAGCTATGAGGGATATGACAAGAATGGTGATATTAAATTTCTGTAGACTAACAGTAATATTTTCCATACTGATGTCAAAAATGTTGAACATCTGGAACCTGCCGCGTAAGTGCATGGCTCACTCGCTCCAGGAACATTTTTATCAATTTTTAGTTATTCTCTTGTTAGCTACTAAAATTTTTTCATACAATGCTTCATATCAAATAAAGACTTGAGCAGTTGTATTTTCTCGTATTTTTTTAGAACGCAAGTTAAACATGGGGAAGTCACCTTTAAAATCTTTTTTTAATGTTAGTAACCCATGGGTTTTTTGTCTTTAAGTGCACCTTGGAATGCACAGTAAAAATTTGCTTCAGTACCTGAAATAAAAACCACTTGACAGTTTTATTTTGAAATCATATTTACACCTTTATTGCACGCAATAATTCAGATGCTGATAGAAGGCAGTAATGCCACAAGGCTCATGTTTCCACATTGAGAACAAATTTTGCAATTTGTTTTGGGAGTTCATAACAATTTTTTTTCAATCTGAAAATTTGAAGTTGTTTATTTAGTTCTGTGTATTAATTGTATGGAACAACTGTCATTATTGTTGTTGAACCAGTCATGGGGGCTTGAGAGAACTGAGAATCTATTAATTTCTCCTCCGAAAAATTCCCCCTCGATGGTTCTACTTGAAATCTAGAACTTGGTGTATGAAGTCTTATGGGAGAACTCCGGGCCTAACATATTCAGGACACATATTTGATGTAGTAACTAACATTAATTTTGATGTTAAAAGTAAAATGTTAAAAAGGTCAATTCAGTTACCAAGTGTTTAGTTTCTCCAGTGATTTTATTCAGTAAATATTAGTTAAACTATATAAATTAACTAAATTGTCACTCACTGCTGAGTTCTCGGATATCCATTGAAAAGGTTTCTGCAATTTTCTTCCTAGTCTGTGTGATGTAATTTTACCTCCAGCAGGGTATTTTAGTGATGCTGATGTTCTCCCTTGTAACATAAGCTAAATGTGGATATCTTGATATTGAAGAATCCAATAGACCTTTATTACATACAGACATTACATTCTTCATTCACATCAGTATCTATCATTAAACTATTAGATTGCAAGTAAATAAACAGAGGTAAGATGCTGTCTGATGTCTTTATGCCCTCAGGTCACAGGCCATGATTTAGTAATGATATAATAAACCTGTTTCTTAAACCTACACTGACATATTGACTGAGAAATTTAATGCAACTGTCTGCCTAGTATGGCGAGGAAAATAAAATAGTGCCTGCCTTCCTACTTCCTTGTAACAAATGAGTTAAACTGGAAAACATGGACTTAGTCTGTACTTAATAATGTACAAACTCTTGCTTAGGTTCACACATTATGACAGGCACGTGAGATACTATGCTGTTGACCAGCTATTTCAGTGGAATCATGTCCGTTAAGGAATGCTGCCTCCAATTCGGAGAGGAGGAGAAAATTGGCGTAGAAAATTGTTGATGGTTTACCACAACTGAGTCTGATCACAATAAAAACTGATGTTTTTGAATATTATAAACATATGTTCTTGAAGAAAATAATGTATTAATGGTGTGCTATTTCTTTTTTTTATTTTGCACTGAATTTTAGTGTTGTTCTGAATGACATCTAATTTATTAATTAATAAGCCAAAGCTTTAAGTGAACTAGAATTTACACTCATTGTGCATTTATTATCATTATTTGTAATTTTAAATTATTCTACAAATATTTAAGCAGTATCAATTTGGTTTGTTGGCAAGTGAAGATTTTCAGAAAATATAAGTATTTTTGTACAATTGGTTGCTAAACTTTCCAGTTGAGGGCAATGTTTGCTGCTTCAATGTTCTAGGAATTATTGCGTTGTACTAGGTACAGATTGTCACCTGAAACAAGTCTGCAGTTTTCTTTGAATAATAAAGGGAAGTACTGGACATGTAACTGCACTGCTAATTGTGGAATGTACCATGCCAACAACATGAATAAATATTTGGCTGTTAGTTAAGTCATTATGTAAACTTTGAATTTAAAATAAAATATTAGTGGACTATGTAGGTTATCTGTAACAAAAATACGTTTTCCAAAAAGCTGTGTTTGGGTGCAACTGTTGTGCATTCCCTGTCTTTCAAACTGAACGGTGACAGACGAACTGTGAACGATGTTTTTCATATTGTGCAAGGGTACACCTGTGTCAGAATTTAAAATTTTTCAACCAGTGGAATACTGTTTCTGCATCAGTTACTGGATTCAGTTATTAAATGAAAATGTTGGATTAGGGAAGATTTAACACTGTCTGCTTTCTAAAATTTTCTAACTTTGGCACGGCTGAGTACCTTACTGCTTACAAAATCTTGTCTCAACAACTTGTCCCATGGTTTTGTAATGCACTTTGGATTTTTGAGAGAACACATTGAATGCTGCTAATATATTCCAACTTGGAATTAAGTATCAACAAACGTGAAACCTTTGAGTACGTTAATTTTTAAACTCAAACATTTGCAACAGTTTTTTCCTTCAATTGAGAGCCAATTTTCCACAATACAACCGTAATGAGAATCACTGTACTGGCTGTGAGGAAGCTGCCATTTGAGAGAGCTTGACCAGCAATAATAAGGGTAGAATATTAAATTGCATATTTCTACTGGCAATTAACATACTGCAGTGGAAACAGCAAGTTGTGTGATTGCCACATTGCACACAGAGGAAAAATCATTTCAGCTACGGATCTGTACAATTGAGCAAGTTAGTATCCACCCTTCTGCTGCAGCAGGAGTATTTCTTTGGCTGCGATCATTGTACACTGTTGAAGCAATGATCCAAACATTGCCCTGGAATATCTGAGAATGCTTCAGTTAAGCCCATTTTTTGATAGGTCGTTGTAATCTGCATTGGGATGTTCACGTTACAATGTGTAGCTGCTTGTGCAGTCACTGTTATAAATCCTTCTAATGGTGTTGCATTCAAGATACGATTTCACCCCCACCCCATCCAAGGATTCTGAAAGTGTGTTGCTATTTCAATAGTAGATATAGCTGAGTTGTTCCACATTGCAGCAATGACTTATCAATGCATATAAAATAAGCCATTAAGACAAAATTGTTTTACGCTCCCAGATCTGCAGCCAGTAATTGGCTGATTACCAAGTGTTTTAGGTACATTATTGCACTCTTTTTGGTTTGGAGATTCTCCACAAGGCAAAAGATTGTTTTGGGACTTGTATTTCAACACAAATCACATAGTATTATGAGTGTCTGACTTGTACATGATTATTTTTAAGACTGACCCAACACCCTTGCAGCACTCCAATTAGACTGACCAGGGAGCTTCATCCACACTGTATTACCAGAGTGTACTTCGGTGAATGGTTTAGTAATCCTGTCAGAGTATAAATGCTGATGCCTGCAAATTCCTGAAAGCCATCTTCCATCAAAATCTAGAGTATAGGAGTGTTACGACTAATGATGTGAGGTCTTGCAGCTGCTGCCCATGAGGTTTTTTGTGCAACTTTTGGCTGGGAACCCTGTTAGACGAGACTCTGTATTTTGTGAATAGTTATTTGCTAATCTTGGTGGCATTCTCAATCTTGCTCTTGCACTCCTTTACAATTAAATGATATTAAATCTCTTGATATCCCCCAACTCTTTGACAGCCACTGCAGATTTTCAGTTTGTGGACCATTATACATGAATAGTTATTTGTAATCGGAAATCTCTCAAACATCTCTTGAGTTTCTCTCAAAATTCAATGTGGTAACTGAAGTAAGGTGGCTATATTCATCAAGTTACTGCAATAGTCATAAACGAGACAGCATGGTTCAACCAGGTAGCTCATAAAGGTTATCTTCATCTTTGAATCAAGATCTAGCCATAATCTTGTACTGAAGTAATGGATGTCTGGCTTGGAGAACACCGATGGATGAGGCCAACATTTGGTAACTTTTTGCTTAAGGTCTCTTGATATTCTGGGTCCATAGAGTATGCTGTAGACTATTGATACAAACTTCTGTGCCAGTGTATTTTGAAAGAATTACTAACATGAATTTCTCATGTGATACAGCAGGTACACAACGTTGCTATCCTTGGAATATCTGGTTCCCTCGGGCAGTTCATTCATCTTGTTAGTCAAATAAAGTTGGAGGCAGTTATGTTCCTCTGACTTTACCACAGCTTAGCCATGATTTCATTTTGTTGTCACATGATTAAGTTAATGTTGTATTCATCTCCAGCTTGGAGAGTTTAACAAGCATCCTCTAGTCGGTGTATCTACAACCTTCATCTTCGCTTGATTATATTGCTATCAATTTTTGTGTTGGAGTATCAACCACATTCTTTGCGGTATAGGGTATTGTGAGTTCTATGAGAAACTGATTCTTGGTCATGATAATCTATTTCAACAGTTGCCATGTTCCAGTATTAAACGTAAACTGCAAATTTATCAGAGGCTCTACCTCCACGTCTGCATCAATCATTTCTGCTGTAAATGTCCTTGATCCAAACACATCATTGATGCAGATTGAGATGGAGTGCATTGTTGAGTAATTTCACATTGTTTTCCTTGGCTGGTGAGTCCAGAACCTGGACGGACCATTTAAAAGTAAGGATGCCATTTAGGACTGGAATAGATGGAAAATCCTTTTACTCCAGATGATGAGTCTTTGGAATTCTCTGCCAGAGAGCTCCATGGAAGCTGCATCTGTGAATATATTTAAAACTGGGCAATTGATTAACTTGGACGGCTGGTTTTTGATGCAGAGTGATGACGACAGCATGGATTCAGTTGCATTGGCTGAAGTTATAATGAGGGACTCTTTCTTAGCCTCTCCCCTCGCTTGAGGTGTGGTGACCCTCAGGTTAAGCCACCTCCAGCCAATTTCCCCCTCATGAGCGAACACCCCTATGGTCAGTAAGTCTATGGCAACTTTACATTTACCTTTTAATTAAAGCTGAGGTTGATTAAATTTTTGAGTATCAATGGTGTAAAGAGTTGTGGGGCTAATGTGGGTAAAAGGCATTGAAGTGTTCTATCTCCTATGACCAAATTAAATTTTGGAGCAGACTCAACAAGTTGACTGTCTTATTCCTGTTACTGTGTTCTTCTTTGAAATTAGAGTTCCCAAGGACTTGTTAAGCTCTTCATCACAACTTTAAGTCATTGTGTAGCCTATTGCAATTCTTCCAAGAGCCAGTCCGTATACTTTTGTGTTAAATCTCGAAATAACTTTCTGCACTCCTTGCAGTGTATCCTTCCAGTCGCGTTTGTTCAAAAGGAGTGTAGAAGATATGATGTCTTAATCAAGACTTGCGTCTCTCAAAATCCAGTCAATTATACGGGTAGGCATTTCTACCCAGCAGAGGCTGCACAACCAGCACTCCTCAAACATTCCAGAAGCTTCCTCCAGCCTCCAGAACAGCTTAGCCGCCATTAGCCACAGGGCCTGTATAGCCACCATCCCCACAGAGATCGATAACGTCACTTCCGCCCCCATTGAGGTCGCTTCTGCAGCCACTTCTGCTCATGAGTGACGTCACTTTCGACCCTCGTGTCATTGCTGACGTCATGCGTTCAGCAACTTCGCCCCCCCCCTCCAACTGCCGTGTTCGCCACCACATCTGCCCTCACCAATGCTACTCACCTGCATACTGCCGACACATCCCCCACGGATCTCACTGTCACTATCCTCGCTCCCCCCGAACCCCAAGGGGAACATCACCCCTGCTAATGGCTCCACCCCTATTCCCCCTACCACCACGCCCACTCCGGTTACAGGCTCCGTCCCCACTCTCAGCTCCACATCTACACCAGGTCCTAGCTCCCAGCCCTGCCGAGTTTTCACCATCCCCCATCTCCTCCTCACTGAGGAAGAACAACCAGTCCTGAGCAAAAGCCTTACCTTTATCGGCCTCCGTCCATGCATCAATGAATTCAATAAGCGTCGTGATGTCAAACACTTCTGCTGCCTCCACCTCCGAGCTTACTTTTTCAATCAGGACTTCCGCCCACCTTCCTAAGACCCTTTACCTGCCTGCAACACACTCCATCCACCTGGACACCCTGTGCTGGCCTATTATCCGCCCTCGATCTCTTCATTTCCAACTGTCGCCAGGACATTAACCGCCTCAACCTGTCTACACCACTCCCCCACTCCAACCTTTCACCCTTGCAGTGCGCAGCCCTCCACTCCCTTTGCTCCAATCCCAAGCTCACCATCAAACCAGCGGATAAAGGGGGTGCAGTGGTAGTTTGGCACACTGACCTCTACACAGCTGAAGCCAGGTGCCAGCTCGAAGACACCTCCTCACCCCCCATCACCAAACCATCATCTCCCAGACCATACACAAACTCATTACCTCAGGAGATCTCCCACCCACGACTTTCAATCTCCTAGTTCAGGAGCCCTGCACCTCCCGATTCTACCTCCTTTCCAAGGTCCACAAGCCTGACCATCCCGGCCGAACTATTGTCCCCGCCTACTCCTGCCGCACCGAGCTTATCTCCACCTATCTCAATACTGTCCTATCCTCCCCTAGTCCAGGAACTCCCCACATACGTTCAAGATACCACCCATGCCCTCCACCTCCTCCAAGACTTCCGTTTCCCCGGCCCTAACGCTTCATTTTCACCATGGTCATCCAATCCCTCTACACCTCCATCCGCCATGACCAGGGCCTCCAAGCCCTCTGTTTTTTCCTCTCCTGACGTCCCCAACAGTACCCTTCCACTGACACACTCATTCATTTGGCTGAACTGGTCCTCACCCTTAACAATTTCTCCTTCGAATCCTCCCACTTCCTCCAGATGAAAGGCGTAGCCATGGGCACCAGCATGGGCCCCAACTATGCCTGTCTCTTTGGCTACGTAGAACAGTCCGTCTTCCGTAGGTACACTGGCACCACTCCCCATCTCTTCCTCCGCTACAGTGATGATTGCATCGGCGCCACCTCGTGCTCCCACGAGGAGGTTGAACAGTTCATCAACTTCACCAACACATTTCACCCCGACCTTAAATTCACCTGAACCATCTCTGACATCTCCCCCCCCCCCCCCCTCCAAAGACACCTCGAACTCCATCAATGACAACTGACTTAACACTGACTTTTTTTTTCAAACCCACCAACTCCCACAACTACCTGGATTACACCTCTACCCATCCTACCTCCTGCAAAAATGCTATCCTCTATTCCTAATTCCTCCGCCTCTGCCGTATCTGCTCCCAGGAGGACCACCATGGAACACACCAGATGACGACCTCCTTTAGAGACCGCAATTTCGCTTCCCACGTGGTTAAAGCTGCCCTCCAGTGCATCTCATCCATGCCCCCCACCTCTACCCTCAAACCCCACCCCTTCAACCGCAACAAGGACAGAACCGCCCAGTCCTCACCTTCCGCCCTATCAACCTCCGCATAAACCACATCATCCGCCAACATTTCCGCATCCTACCAACGGACCCCATCCTACCAACGGACCCCACCACCAGGGATATATTTCCCTCCCCACCCCTTTCCACTTTCCGCAAAGACTGTTCCCTCCATGACTACCTGGTCAGGTCCAGGCCCAGGCCCCCCAACAACCGCCCTCCCCTCCTGGCAACATCCCCTGCCACCGCAGGAATTGCAAAACCTGCACCAGCACCTTTCTCTCCCCCCCCCCCCCCCCCACCCCCCACCTTCATCCAAGGCCCCAAAAGAGCCTTCCACATTCATCAAAGTTTTACCTGCACATCCACCAATGTCATTTAGTGTATCCGTTGCTCCCGATGCGGTCTCCTTTACATTGGGGAGACTGGATGCCTTCTTGCACAGCGCTTTATGAAACATCTCCAGGACACCTGCACCAACCAACCCCACTGCTCTGTGGCGAACATTTCAACTCCCCCTCCTACTCTGCCAAGGACATGCAGGTCCTGGGCCGCCTCCATCACCACTCCCTCACCATCTGACACCTGGAGGAAGAATGCCCTGTGTCTGTGTGGATTTCCTCTGGGTGCTCCGGTTTCCTCCCACAGTCCAAAGATGTGCAGGTCAGGTGAATTGGGCATGCTAAATTGCCCGTAGTGTTAGGTAAGGGGTAAATGTAGGGGTATGGGTGGGTTGCGCTTCGGCAGGTTAGTGTGGACTTGTTGGGCCGAAGGGCCTGTTTCCACACTGTAATGTAATCTAATCTAAAAACGCCTCATTTTCTGCCGCTGGATCCTTCAACCCCAGGGCATCAATGTGGATTTCACCAGTTTCCTCATTCCCCCTCACCCCCCCCCCAACCTTACCCCAGTTTGAACCTTCCAGCTCAGCACCATCCTCATGACCTGTCCGACCTGCCAATCTTCCTTCTTACCTATCCGCTCCGCCTTCCTCTCCGACCTATCACCTTCATTCCCACCTCCATCCACCTATTGTACTTTTAGCTACCTTCTCCCCAGCCCCACACCCCTCCCATTTATCTCTCCACCTTGGAGGCTCCCAGCCTAATTCCTGATGAAGGGCTTCAATTTTCCTGCTCCTCGGATGCAACCTGACCTGCTGTGCTTTCCAGCACCACTCTAATCTTGACTCTGATCTCCAGCATCTGCAGTCCTTACTTTCGCCTATTTGCACGACAGCCAACTTTCCACTCTCGTCCAGATTACATTTGCAGCCACCACATTGAACTTGGATTCATACTTATCCTCTCATAAAGAAACATGTTCTGCTATTAGGTATAATTATGCACATAAGTAGTTCCACCTTTACAAGCTTGAAGTCTCTTGTTCCTTTTTTTTGTACAAGAAATCCAGGTTTGTGTTTCACGTGCAGCTATGTCTATTTGAAATTTTGAGTAGTTGCCAGTCTCCAGCTTAATTGCACGCTGAGTCATTAAAGCTGACCTCATTGGTGATCTCTTTGTGTCTTTTCATCTGTTGCTTTGTTTGTGTGCAGTCAATTCTTTTCCATGGCATTTTCTGCAAAGTGTTTGTTTTGTTTTCAGTTCTCTTTCATATTGAGCAAAGCTGTTTCCCGTGTTCCTTCTCAATCATACACTCCTGAAGAGTCTTTGGGGTTTGTTTCCATTGAGCTGCAACTTGCCTCTGTCCTGACCTGCAGTTCCCTTTGTTTGAAGTATAGCACTCGCTCTCTATCCATTCAATTCCCTGGTGACTTTGAGTGAATGAAAGACTGTGCTTTTAGCTCACATGGAAAATCCCATCTGTATTCAACAATATTATGTTAACAGCTTGAAGCAGTTCCTTGAATACCCTTGTGTTTTTCCTTGTGGTATAGTGTTGAGCCTGCACCCTTTGGTGTGTTTTCATGGTCTTGTCCATTAATGATTATGCATTTCTTGATGAGATGGTCCAATGGGCTGAGGAGTGGCAGATGAAACTTAACTTGGGTAAATGTGAGATATAACCTTTTGGGAAGGCAAACAGGGCAAGATTTGTACAGTTAATGGTGGGACCCTGGAAAGTATTGCTGACCAAAGTGACCTCGGGATGCATGTACGCAGTTCCATGAGAGTGGAGTCGCAGGTAGACAGGGTGGTGAAGATGGTGTTTAGCACATTTGCCTTCATTGGTCAGAACATTTGAGCATAGGAATTGAGACATCATGTTGCGATTGTACAACTCATTGGTGAGGCCACTTTTAGAATACTGCCTGCATTTCTGATCGCCTTTCCCAAGGAAGGCTGTCATTAAACTTAAGAGGGTTCAGAAAATATTCACAACAATGTTGCTGTTTCTGGAGGGTTTGAGCTTTAGGGAGGGACTTAACAGCCTGGGGCGTTTTTCCCTGGAGCATCGAAGGCTGAGGGCAGACCTTACAGAAATGTATAAAATCATGAGGTGCATGGATAGGATGAATAGACAAGGACTTTTCCCCAGTATGGGGAATCCAAAACTGGAGGGCAGAGATTTAAGATCAGAGGAGCAAGATTTAAAAACGACCTGAGGGTTCATTCTTTCACAAAAATGATGGTGCGTGTATGGAATGAGCTGCCAGAGGAAGTGGTGAAGGCAGGTACAATTATAATGTTTAAAAGGCATCTGGATGGGTACATGAATAGGAAGGATTTATAGGGATATGGGCCAAGTGCTGGAAAATGGGACAAGGAGAGATTGGGATGCCTGGTTGGTGTGGACAAGTTGGACTGCAAAGTCTCTTTTTCCTGCGTACACCTTTTGAATTTAAGCTCTGTATGGCTGCTGATGCTGAAAAATGCTTTGTCAGTGCAGACTCTGTCTTGTCTCTGTCATCATCCATGGCTCAGTGACTTTGCATGCTTCACACGTGGAGAAATGTTGACTCCCACATGTGTTCTAGCTTCTGGTGAAGCTCCGCCTCAAAATGAGTGGCTTCTTTAAATTTGTGTTGATAACTTTTACTTCTCTGTAAAATTTATAGTTTGAATTTCAAGAGCCTGATGTTGTGACAGGGCGCCTTTTGATCATGTTGTGCACAAACTTTAGTTTTCGTGTAATTTCAACAATTGTGCCAACCATGGAAACGGTCATTATCATCTTAAATGGTGAAGCACAGTCAATGGACTGAATCGCCTATACCACCTCTTTTCTGTGTTTCTATTATCATCTTATGTTCCATCATGTATTGCTTTACTTTATAGTGTTCCTGTGATCACCTCGTAATGTTTCATTTTGTTAAGGGAGTTGTACAAATATGTGTTGGTGTTTGGGAATTCACATGATGAGTTCCACAATAATTAGTTAGCAATTGCGTACAATCAATAAGTTTTGGGACTTGAGAACATTTCTGGCATCTTTTTGTGTAAGTACAAATGGTACTGAAAAGTATTTTCATGAACTCTTGACATATATTTGAACTCAAGAAGATGGATGTAGTGATTGTAATTAGGTCAGCGAGGTGGATATCATGGAATAAGGGTTCCCTGATTGGGGTTGTTAATCTGGTCCAATCTGGGAGCTCAGGCTGACAGATAAGAATAAGTGACACCGTTGGGGCCCATGCATAAGGGATAATACGTCTGACTTTGGATCAGAAGATTGCAGGTTCAAGTCCTGCCTGGCTTGAGTGCAATTGGCAACTTCTACACATAAGCACTGCCCTTTATCTGTCTTTGCTTGTTAATGCATACTGACCGCATGGATGTTTTCCTGATAGTGGAATGTATGGAGTAAAGTTTTAGCACAGTGGCTACAAAAAAAGAACAGGATTGCTATTCATTAACTCTGTTTACTCTGAGAGCTGGCTGTGAAGGAGCTGGAACAGTGTCAAGTACTCTGCACATGTAAATAAAGGATAACTTGGTGATGGGATAACAGCCTTTGTGGAGCTATTTCCATGGGGTTACACTGCCATCTGCAAATTTACCTTTATGCTCTGAGATGCTCAGTTATGCATTGTTTCTTTTCTCATGCTGAAGTGTTCTATAAAGTTAGGTGAAGCTGATCTGCTCCACTGCACCACTGTGCTGCTAAATAATGCTGCTGTTACTGTGTATGCATTTCATAGACATGGCCTTTCTCTTAATAAATATTGGGTGTGAATTTTCTAAGGTAAAACTTGAGAATATAAGTGGTGCTAATGCAGAACTTAGTGAAATAGTGGTGAGAGTGTTGAGTCAAGTAATTTAATATAAGTGGCGAAAGTGAAGACTGCAGATACTGGAGATCAGAGTCGAGAGTGTGGTGCTGGAAAAGCACAGCAGGTCAGGCTGCATCCGAGGTGCAGGAGGTTCAGCATTTCGAGCAAAAGCCTTTCATCAGGTTTCTCCGCCTCCGCTGCATCTGCTCACAGGGGGACCAGTTCCACCACACATCACATCAGATGACCACCTCCTTCAAATACCTCGATTTCCCCTCCCACATCGTCCTTGATGCCTTCCAGCGCATTTCATCCACTTCCTGCACCTCTGTCCTCGCACCCCATCCCTCCAACTGAAACAAGGACAGAAATCCCCAGTCCTCACCTTCCACTCACCAACCTCCGTATATACGTCGCATCATCCTCCGCCATTTCTGCCACCTACAAATGCCCCCCCCAACCAGAAATAAATTTGCCTCCCCACCCCTATCTGCTTTCTGTGAAGACCATTCCCTCCGCGACTGTCTTGTCAGGTCCATGCCCCCCCATCAACCATCTTCCTCTCCTCCTGTCACCTTCCCCTGCCACTGCAGGAATTGCAAAACCTGTGCACACACCTCCCCCCTCACCTCCATCCAAGGCTCCAAAGGAGCTTTCCACATCCATTAGAGTTTTACCTGCACTTCCACACATGACATTTACTGTATTCCTTGGTCCCGATGTGGTCTTCTCTACTTTGGGGAGACAAGACGCCTACTTGCAGAATGCTTCAGAGAACATCTCGGGGCCACCTGCACCAAAACACCCCACTGTCCTATTGCCGAATACTTCAATTCCCCCTCCCACTCCGCCAAGGGCATGCAGGTCCTGAGCTTGCTCCATCGCCATACAATAGCCACCCGACGTCCGGAGGAAGAATGCCTCATCTTCCACCTTGGGACCCTCCAACCCCATGACATCAATGTAGATTTCACCAGTTTCCTCATTTCCCCTCCCCTCAACTTATCCCAGATCCAACCTCCCAACTTAGCACCGCCCTCATGACCTATCTGACCTGTCCATCTTCCTTCCCACCTATCCGCTCCCCGGTCCTCTCCCACCTCTCATCATTACCCGCACCTCATTTACCTATTGCACTCTCAGCTACCATCCCACCCCCCAGCCCCATCGCCTCTCCCCCCCTCCCATTTATCTCTCCACCCCCTTGGCTCACAAGCCTCATTCCTGATGAAGGGATTTTGCCTGAAATGTTGATTCCTGCTCCTTGGATGCTGCCTGACCTACTGTGATTTTCCAGCACCACACTCTCAACTCTAAATTAATATTTTGCTTGTTGTTCAGTCACAAGAATAAATCTTTGTTGTGTTTTTGAAGCAGTTTTATTCCAGTTCAAGGAGTTGGGATGATTTAAGACTTTGCAATGAGTGAGAGTGCTGCTGGGCTGTTTGTATTTATTGCCCATCTCCATATCTGGCATTGCACTGCTAATGACATTTCAGCTGCTTGAGATGGCTGAATTGTGTGCTTGGTAGAATATTTGTTTAGTTAGATGTCAATGTGCTGATCGTGGAAAGTGCCAATTGCATAGCTACTGCATAGTAGCATGAGACAGCTTGCTTAACCTGCAATTAAAATATTTGAGATGCTTTACCTGTGCAGTATATTCTGTGGTAAATGGAGCATTTCTCTGATCCAAAGTGAGTTTTTGATTTACTGCATGATACACAGCGAACAATGATTTAAACAGATCTGAAATAAAAACAGAAATTACAGCAGAATTTCAGCAGGTCTGGCAAAATGTGTGGAGAGAAAGCAGAGTTAACTTTTAGAGTTCAGTCACTCTTCTTTGGAATGGATCTGATCAGGATAGCCAGTGCTCCACAGGATAGCTTTGCATCTGTTTCTCTATCAAACTTACAAGGCAAGCAAATGTACAATTTAGCCAGTCACTCAGACTGTTAGTCGTGAAAAACTGGTGCCAAATGGAAGATTGGAACCCTGAAGAAGGATTACTGGACTTGCAACATGAATTCTGTTTCTTCTCAATAGATGTTGTCAGATCCACAGGTATATAAGGACTATCTACGAATAGGTTGAACGCACACTCATTGAAATTTAGTAGAATGAGAGGCACAATTCTCAGGGAACTTGATAGGATAGATATGGAGAGACGATTTACCCTCAGATCAGAAAGTATAATCTCAGATTAAGGAGTCATAAGAACTAGGAGCAGGCATAGGCAATTCAGCCCTTTGTGCCTTCTCTGCCATTTTAACATGATGGCTAATCTCATCTTGGACTCAACTCTACTTTCATGCCTACATTCCATAACCCTTCAACCTAAAATTAATTTAAAATCTGTCTATCTCCTCCTTACCTTTATTCTATGTCCCAGCTTCCATTGCACTCTTGGTTTGTGAATTCCATAGATTCACGACCTGAAAAGAGAATTGTAGAATTTCTTCTGAGGATAGTGAATCTGTGGAATATTTTACTGTAGAGGGCTGTTGAGGCTGAGACAAACAGATTTTTAGTCAGTAAGGGGATCAAGAGTTTTGGGGAAAAGGCAGGAAAGTAGATTTGAGGATCATCAGATTAGCCATGATTCATTGAATAACAGAGCAGACTCAGTGGGCTGAATGGCCTACTTCTATTCATATGTTTTATGGTCTAAAAATGAAGTAATTGGCCCTGAAGAAGATACTAAGACTTTGTGTGCCATCAAAATAGGTCAGCCACTGACCTGACCTTGAGAAGCTTGTATTGAATTGGTCCTTTGAAGACCATCAGTTTCGTAACACTGCCATCAGAACTGCAATATCTATAAACACACTTCAAATCAAACTCTCAAGCCAGCAAAGATTTCAGACTGAGGGCTAGTTGATGTAACCACTTTTAAGAATGGAAATCTCTCTTTATTGAAGAAGATTGTTCAGAGCTTGCCAAACGACTTCAGTGACAAAATTACAAATATTCCAGTGATGCATCTTCAAAGAGCAGAAAAAGCACAAGTGACCATTCTTTGGGAACATAGATAAAATGTTTATAAAGTCTAACAGACAAATGAAAAGTGAAAAGGCAAAAGAAATAGTTCTAGTGAAAGCTGCAGAAGCTGAGAGGACAAGATGATACTCGTCTATATGGCTGACTGAATGAAATTAAACTTTATAGTCAATTTCAAATGTAAAATCATGCTGCAAGTCAAATGTGCTGCATTCTGTAATAATGGTTGCATGGATGAAGTTACTGATTGATTGTAGACTTGGCATCCCAGTGGTATACATAAAGAATACAGCTTGTTAGTATAGCATGTATTCATATCCCATAAAAACCAATGACTTCAAGAGGTTCCTGTGGGGGAAACAAAATCACGCATATTGCGCTCTTCAAAGGAGTCTTTTATCCACAGTGCAATCTTTGGATCATTCTCTCAACGGGTCTTTCAGGGATCATTTTCTCACTGAATGGAATATAGGCAAATGGTTGATGGAGGGAAATAAATTTTAAAAAAGCATGATTCCTTTATGATTTGTGTAATTTCATCACCAAATTGTACCATACTCTTGGTGCACTATCTCTCCTCAGATCATTGAGAGAATATGGCGATAGGGGTTTGGGATAGGCAAGGGAGTTATCACAGTCAGCAAAGTTAGTTGTGCTGGGCATGAATTAAACTAGAATTTGAAGTTGAACAAAGATAACATTTAAAATGACTGTGAACACTTGCCATTGAGCTTTCGGCTTCAAAGATGTCCTTAGATCATGACAACAAAGTAGGTGTGAATTTGTTGGAATTGTGCTACTCCATTCCAATGTACTTAATAAAGGAGACACACTGAATCAGGGAGAGCCAGCTTCTGCTGCTAGTTGCAAAATTCAGGCCATTACAGTGTTTTTTTTTCACTTTTGTACTGTCCAGCATTGAAATGATATTTGGTAGGGCGATGGGAATCAATGCAAGGTGTCCGAGAAAGAAGAATGAAGGGCAAGATCAAAAGACAGAAAGGGGGATTAAAAAAAAGTGGCTGGCAGAGAAATCATGGGCCAGGGTTAAGCAAGGCCACAATGAAAAATCATGCGGATGGGACAATCAAGTTAAACAGGGAGATTTTAAGGCTTTGCGCATTAATATGTGGACCATTTGCAGTCAAGTAAAGTAAATGATTTAATCGTGCAAATGGATGAAAACAGGTATTCAGTGTTCAGGAAGGACAGACAAAATAAAGGTGATGGAGTTACTTTGCTGGTTGAAGAGGAAGTTAATACAATAGTGAGGAAAGATATTGGCTCCAGCAATTTGGAATCTATTTGGGAATAGCTGAGAAGCACGAAAGGTTAAAAGAAAAACATTTGTGGGGTTGTATGTCGACCCTCAAATTGTTGGGGTAATATCAGGAATACTTTTAAATAGGAAATTAGATTTGCATGGACTAAAGGAACATCTATAATTATGTGTGACTTTAATTCATAGATTGAGCAAATCAAATTAGTAATAATACTGTAGAGGTGAAATTCCTGGAGTGCAGATGGGATGGTTTTCTGGACCAGTACGTTGAGGAACCAACTGGAGAACAGGCCATCCTCGACTAGGTATTGTGAAATGAGAAAAGAATAATAGTCAGTGTGGTTGTGCAAGGCTTCTTGAGAAGGCAAGCACAAAGAAAACTATGAATTGGAGACCAGTCAGTCTGACATTGGAAGAGGGGAAAATGCTGGCATTCATTCTAACAGATTAAGTAGCTGATCACTTAGAAACAGTGACAAGTTTGGACAGATTCAGCATAGATTTATGAAAAGCAAATCATGCTTGATAAATCTACTGGAATTCTTCAGGGATGTAACTAGTAGAGTTGATGAGGATGAACCAGTGGGTGTGATTTATTTGGACTTGCAGAAGGCCTTCAACAATGTCCCACATAAGAGATTAGTATGTAAAATTAAAGTGCAAGGGGTTGGGTGTAGTGAATTGACACTGAGAACTGGTTGGCAGATAGGAAACAGAGTGGAAATAAATCTGTCTTTTTCTGAATGCCAGTCAGTGACGTGTGGGATTCTGCAGTGATCAGTGCCAGGACCCCGGCTATTCACAATATTTATTAATTATTTAAATGATGGAAATAAATGTAATATTTCCACATTTCCATGACACAAAGCTGGGTGGTGCGTGAGCTGTGAGAAATATGGGGAGATGCTTCAGTGTGGTTCAGACAAACTGAGCAAGTGGGCAAATCCATGGCAGATGAGTATAATGTGGATAAATTTGAGTTTTCTACTTTGGTAGCAAAAGCAAGAAAGTTGAAAGGGTATGAATTGAGAGAGGGAAGTGTCCAATGAAACCTGGGTGTTCTCATTCACCAGTCACTGAAGATAGGCATGCAGTACCAGCAGGTGGTAAATAAAACAAATTATATATTGACTTTCATAAGAGAGGATCTGAGTACAGGAATAGCAATGTATTGCCACAGTTGTACAGGTGTTGGTGAGTCAAAACCGGAATATTGTGTGCGTAGTTTTGGTCATCTCATCTGTAGAAGGATGTGCTGTCTATAGAGCAAGTGCAGAAAGGCTTAGCACACCCACTTCTGGGACTACGTGACATATCAGGAGAGGTTGAATCTATTCTGTACTGGGCAGTTTCTAGGACCGAGGCAGAACCAAAGAACATACACCTTGGTCATTTGCTGCAACTCAACTCCGAGGCTTTATTCTGAAGCTGTGCCCAAGTCACCACAAACCTGTAACCTTGCAGATTAATTACCTGTGTTCACATGACTCACCTTTCAAAGGGACATGGACTCCAAATAATATAAGCCAACCGTATTATATAACATGTTTGAGATCACATTTGCTGGAGTTCAAGAAAATGAGAGGGGGTTTCGTAGAAACTTATAAAATTCAACAGGGTAAATACAGGAAAGATGTTCCCAATGTCCAAGAGAGTCCAGAATCAGGGATCACAGTCTAAGGTTGCTGAGTGAACTATTTAGGACTGAGATTCGACATTTCTCCACTCAAAGTGGTGAGTCTGTAGAATTTGCTCCCATAGCAAGCTGTCAAAGCCAAAACATTGATTTCAAGAAGGGACTAAAGGGATCAAAGGATATGCAGGAAAAGTGGGGACAGGCTATTGAGTTGGATGATGAGCCTTGATCATGAATGGTGAAGCAGATTCGGTGTGCTGAATGGCCTATTCCAGCTTCTAGTGTTTGTGCTTTTATGTCATGGAGCATCAAAGGTTAATTAATCTGTATTGTTTTTTTTGTCTGGATGAATTAACTATTTCATTACAGATATAAATCAACTTTCTTTATTTTTACTTTTTACTAATTTAAATGTCTTTGATTTACTTCTATTAGCGTCAGTTTCTGTCTCTTCTCGCAATGCATCTTGCAGAAAGCTTGGCTATGACTGAAAATTAGCTTCAGTGAAAACAATGAGGCTGACATTGAGCAGTTCATGCCATTCTACGATTGTAAAATTTCCAAACTACAATCTGGTGATAGTTGCAAAGGTTTTAAATATAACTGGAGAAATGTAGCCCCTTCTCATTCTTAGGTTGTTGGCTGCATACTCTCTCTCTAGCTGTGATGGAGTCCACAGATTACATTGTCAAAACAAACTCCTGTCAACAGTTGTTCGAAAGTTTTGTTATTTATTGAGTGCTGTTGCTGTGATCTACTTGGGTATCATGCCTAACATTGGATATAGAAAAGTTTTATCTCCAAAACAACTGCTCGTGCTCTGGATAGTGGTAGTAAATTTATTCTGTCATCTGTTTCTTCACTATTAAGTCAAAATATGCACTTGAGACAGTGTCAAAGATCATTGGTAGAACAATTATAGCAACGATGTATGTCTTTATTAAATTGGGGATCTCGCTGATTAATTTGAAAAAAAAAATTTTTTCTCACCAGAACATTTTGTAAAGTTATTCCAGTTCAGACAATGAGGAATTTGAATTTAAATTTAAATTTCAACTCTTTGCAATGAATTTCCAGCAACTTGAAACCAAAGTTATAAATTAAAAGAATGTTTCTGGCCATTTACCCTGTTTAACTGTGAGGAATTTTCCTTTCGGTGAAACAAATTTTACTTTCATTTTGGACGGAATTTGATAAGTATCCAAATATTTCAGAAACGAATGTGATTGAACCAATCTGAGAGATTTAAAAAAAACTAAAGGTTTAAGCAACATTCACAAAAATTGAAATTTTAATTATGTACTCGGATTAAGGGAAAGATCATGGAGTCATTTCTCTTAAGATTGTGGCATTAAATATTGTTATTACCAAATTTCTCAGTGGAATAAGCATTCCCCATTCTACTTCAGAATTTGTCCATTTTAAATTAAACTTTTTAACAAAATGAGTTTGTCATTAAAATTGATGTTTAAAAAATTGTGCAAGTGTGATTAGTGCAAGATGAGAGGCAGCGCAAGAAAAGACTTGTGAAAAGAAATAATATTTGCAGAAGCCTGTTGTAAATTACTTGTGTATTGCTTACATTTTTATTTGGCCAGCATTTAGGGGCTGTCTATAATTTACATTGCAGGAAAGTTTCAAAAGTTTCATGTCTACAAAGAAATATTGTGATGTGCTTTGGGTCACAATTTTATTTTTGTAATGTTTCGGCACACATTCTTTTGAGATGACATCCATTTTATAGAGTCATAAAAGCATCATACTTCAAGCAGTTTCTGTTGTCTCCATTGCATGCTTTGTGGTGCAGTTTTTTTCATCACTTGGTTTTATTTTTTTTTCGAAGCTTATAGCTTTCATAATAGTGAACTAACTTTCTAAACTAAAGCCTGATATTTTTCTGAGTCTTGCACCACTCCAACAGTAGCTTTCACTAAGTTTTTTTTTATTTCCAACCTTCTCAGGATTCCCTGGTGCTAGCAATATATTTGATTATGTAATTATCTGTCACAGCATGGTAAACATTTACAGATATTAAGGGCATTTTCAGTCACATGACCTCGTTGACTCAGATTACTTAAATATGTAGGTAAAAACAATGACTGCAGATGCTGGAAACTAGATTCTGGATTAGAGTGGAGTTGGAAACGCACAGCAGTTCAGGCAGCATCCGAGGAGCAGGATTCTCCACTATTCAGGCTCTCTGCCTGTATTCCTGATGAAGGGCTTTTGCCCGAAACGTCGATTTTCCTGCTCCTCGGATGCTGCCTGAACTGCTGTGCTTTTCCAGGACCACTCTAATCCGTTATTTAAATGTGTAGAATGGTTCTCATACCTACTGATTGTAACCAGATTAAAAGGAGCCAAAGTACATTCTTTATGTATTAACAATGTACTTTTCATATCCAAGAAGAATTCATGGTACAATGGAAAGTGAATCTAGTACATTCCTTAAGTCTGATGTACCTTTGTGTTCTGCTATCGTACAGATATGAAGCAAAACATGTGTGCAACAGGTTAGGGAGGCGACGGTCTAGTGATATTATTGTTATACCAGAGACCCAGGTAATGTTCTGGGGACCGGGATTTGAATCCCGCCAAGGCAAATGGTGGAATTTGAATTCAATAAAAATCTGGAATTAAGTGTCTAATGATGACCATGAATCCATAGTTAGTTATAAGGAAAAATCCATCTGATCCATCCTTACCTGGTCTGGCCGACATGTGACTCCAACAGCAAAGTGGTTGACTCGTAACTGCCCTTTGTGCAATTAGCCAGTGATGCTCTCATACCATGAATGAATTTAAAAATGACATGATTTGGATTATTTATTTTGATTTCTTGCTATCTCTCTAACAACAATCTGATATTAGCCAGTCTGTTGACCTTGGTATTCCATTCAGTTCTGAGCTTTTGGCCACCTGCTCTTGCTGTCTCTATGACAGCTTAGTTCAATTTCCATAACATTACTCAACTTCGCCCAATTGGTTCATCTGTTGATCAGGCTTTTGTTACCTCGAGAGTCAACTCTTGGCAAGTTTCTACATTCTATTCTTCTTAAACCAGAAATAATTCAGGACGCTCCAGCTCATTTCTTAATTTGTAGCATGTGCCCTTCTCCTATCACTCCTTTGCTTGTTGACCTATGGTGGCGTCTGATCAAGCAACATCCTGATTGTAAAATTCTCATACTTCCTTTCAAATTCTTCCACAAATCTTTTCCAACCCCCACAACCTTCTGAGGTGTCTGTGTTCTTCTAGTTCTGATTTCTTGACCCTTCACAGTTTTAATTGTTTCCACCATTGGTGTTTTCTGTTGAGTTGCCTGGACTCTAAGCTCTTACCCGTCTGCCTCTCTAACTTGCTTTTCCTCCTTTGATGTGCTTCTGATAATTAACTTCTTTAACACGTCAGAATGACTTCTTTGGTCATTCATCCAATATAATCTCATGAAGCTTAGTATCAGTCATGTTTGGTTTTATACTGTTCTTGTGAAGTGGTTAGCACTGCTGCCTCACAGTGCCAGGGACCCACATTCAATTTCAACCTTGGGCGACTGTCTGTGGAGTTTGCATGTTCTCCTGGTATCTGCGAGGGTTTCCTCAGTGTGCTCCGGTTTCTTCCCACAGTACAAAGATATGAAGACTAGGTAGATTGGCCATGCTAAGTTGTCTACCATGTCCAGGGATGTGTAGGTTAGGTGGATTAGCCATGGGAAATGCAGGGTTATAATGATAGGATAGGCGGGGTGAGTCAGGGTGGGATGCTTTTCGGACCGTCACTGTGGACTTGTTGGGCTGAATGGCCTGTTTCCACCTTGTAAGGATTCTTAGAATTCGAACACTCTTTCTCCCCTTTGCCAAAAATATGCTGCAACTTGACTTTAAATAATGCCAGGTTACCTCGCTAAAGAGGGCCTGAGCTTTCACTGTTGCTTTACTATTTTGGCTCGTATTGATAGAGTGTGCCTGACGGATGATTGTGCTTTATGCTATCTGTTCCACTGGCTCTTCTTGCCCCTTTCAGAGTAATATTATAAACAAAAACAATTTCCAGTTTGCTTCAGTTCCAAAGAAGTTACATTTACTCTCACCATTAATTAAGTTTCTCTCTCCACACATGCTGCCAAACCTGTTGTGTTTCTCCAACATTTTATTTATTTCAGATCTCCAACATCAGCCATACTTTACTTTTATTTTATGCTACATAAATACGATGTGCTGTCAAGCAAAACTTCAAAATTATAGCATCTGGAAAAATTTAGTTTATTCCTGTGCGTTGTTAGCATATTTTCTAACTTGATTTGGCAATAGTTTGACACCTTGTACATGTCATACTTTAGGAACTGGTTTCACTTCAATATTTAAATTTGTGGACGCCTTTCTTAAAACAAGTCTTGGACCAAGCTTTTGGTCACCTGGCCTTATTTTCCTCCTGTGCATTGCTGTCAGTTTTTGTCTGATTATGCTCCTGTCAAGCACTGTGGAACGTTTTACAATATGTAGAGCTTCTTGTGCAGCTTGTTTTCTTGCTATGGGAGTGTTCAACTTCAATAAATCAATGGAGATTGATCACACACAACCTTTAAATTCTGGGTGGTTGCTCCCTGTACATGATTTGTTTTTTAAAAATGGTTTAAAATAAAATAAGTGCTTCTTGGAACTTGTGTTCCTTTGAGGGGACAAGTGTCCTTTTGTTACTTATGTAATTGCAATACTGTGAAAGGATGATGATGATGACCTAGTGTTGCCACTGAGACTGTCATTTTTCCATGTCTGATCTGCTTCCATGATGGTTATGACTTTGAATTAAGAATTAATTAACTGGTATTAAGAATTGAATTAACTGGTACCCTCAAGCTATTGAAATTCATTTCTGCCTTTTTCTACAGCAATTCAGTATTAAACACAGAACCAGAAGGGAATAAAATTGGTCTTGTAGTTTTACTTTTTAAAATTAAAATGCATAGAATCTAGAGTTTCTATTTAATCATTGTTTAGGCTTAATTTATATTCAGTTTTTTTTATGATTTTGAGAAAGTTGTGGATTAGAAACCGACCCTGTTAATTATGTAATGTCCAGTTCAGTTTCTTCTCAACAGCATAAATGTGGAGATCGCGATGCATGCTTACATTGAGGCTGACTCTGCATTCGCTATTGTTTTTATTCCTGCACACCTAAACTATGCGTCAGCATTTAGAGGTTTTTTTTGGTGAATAGTTTATGATAAAACAATTTTGGCAACCACAATCAAACTGTTGCAATATGGGGATAACGATTTATTAAATAATGGTTCACTGGAGGCCAATAGAAACTGCCTTTTTTGGTGGACTCTGGCTGGGTGAAAGCAACAAATTGCCCTTTTAGCCTGTGTAATCCTCTTGGGAAACCAAACATATGCTGCAACTTGACTTTAAGTAATGCCAGGTTACCTTGCTAAAGGGGCCTGAGCTTTCTCTGTTGCTGTATTACTTTGGATCATATTGATAGAGGGTGCCTGATGGATGATTGTGCTTTATGCTACTGTTGAACAGTGTGCTACTGTCTGTCTCTTGGAGACTGATGGGGAAACATGCCATTTGTAGTTGAGACAGTGCCTTTTGTAACCTTGGGCATCTCCAGAGATTAAGTTCTGTTTCACAGCCTGTGGGTTTCCTCAATTTAAAAAATGAAACACTCCATTCAGGCAGTTGAGAAACAAGTGTCACTTAAGTAGATGATTTCTGTTGCATTACTCTTATTGTATTTCATATTTATTCACAGGTCTGTATGAATTGTTGGCTTCCTTGCCAACCCAGCTGCAGTCACATGTGAACAGCCAGGAAGATCTGACCTTCCTACGGGATATGTTTGGTGAAAAAAGCCTTCATTCACTAGTGAAGGTAACCGCAGTGTAAACTAACCAAGAAAGCATATGGAAAAATGTTTTGGATATAAACTGGTCAACTAACCACCATGTTATTGCGAGTTTAAAAACAAGAAGCTTTTTATTCTGAATATTGCTTGAGTGGAAGTTGTTTAAAGAGGTACTTCCCAAATTGCATAGATAGTTAGTTTAATGAGGTGATAATCTGTTACATTGCATTAAATTAGCCAAAGTGTTATTTTGCTGAAGTTGGATTTAATTTATCAAAATCTATGAATCGTTGCACAAAGTATTGAAGGAATTGCCCTGTGCTTCTCGAAGTAGTGGATTAGTGGATGATCTGTGACCAAGGCCCCTCCATTCCTTTTCTGAAGCATCTCCTAATCATTTAATCTTTCCCACGTCCAAAAATGTGCTTGACTTCCACCAAACACTTCCCCGGAGCAATGTGGCTCAAGTCGGGAACTCAGCCAGCTGAGTTGGAGTTAGAACCTGGCGTTCCTTGCTGCTTAATATGTTTGTTAATTCTCTGACACATTGTTGACTATACTACCTTGTATGAGAGGAGAAAATTTCCAGTGTTGATCCTTAACACAGTAATTCTGAATGATGCATGTAATTTATGAATGCGTACAAGAATCTAATATTGACAACAGCTCCCTATTTACGTCCTTTGTTTTGTGCACATCTTTGCTCATTGTTTCCCCAACTATTTATTTCTATATTTTGATTGAATGCTTGTTGCTTGAACTAATTGCATCAATAAGCTGTTGTAACAATTTGAGAATAAAAGAGAATAAAAAAAATTACAAGAATCCTTCAGCCTTCACTGCATTTTATAAATGAATCCCAACATAGAATCAGATTAAGTAACTTCCATATTATCAAAGCAATTTCTTATTTTAAATCAAGTGTTCAACCAATTGTCTAAATAAAAGATTGCTACTAAATTGTAATACCCTATAACAATTTGATTCTAAATAGATTTATGATGTTGATTTAATTTATTACTGTCACGTGTAGCAAAGTACAGTGAAAAGTTTTGTCTTGCGTGCTTTACAGGCACATCATATTATACAAAAGCATATGGGTAACAGAACAGAGTGCAGGATACAGTATTACAACTGTCAAGAAGGTGCAGAGAAGATCAACATTACCATTTAAGAAATCAGTTCAAAAGTCAGATAACAGCAGGGAAGATGTTCTTGAATCTGTACCTGTATACAAACTTTCATACCTTTTGCCGGGTGGAAGAGAGTACAGCCAGGGTGGGAGGGTTCTTTGATTATGTTGGTTGCTTTCCCGATGCAGCAGGAAGTATCGATGAAGACAATGGATGGGAGGCTGGTGTACATGACAGACTGGGCTGTGTTCACAACTCTCTGGAGTTTCTTGTTGTCTTGGGAAGAGCATTTATCACACAAAGCTGTCATGCATCCAGATAGAATGCTTTCTATGGTGCAGCGATGAAAATTGTTAAGTCATTGTGGACATGCCAAATTTCCTTAGCCTCCTGACGAAGTAGAGAGGTGATTGTGCTTTTTTTGACCAATGTCAGTGTGGGTGAACCAGGACAGTATGTTGGTGATCATCACACCCAGGAACTTGACACTCACAACCATCCCTCCATCATTACCATTAATGCAGACAGGGGCTTGTCCTCCAGTCTGTTCACTGAAATCACTGACTGGCTGTCTTGTTTTGCTGATGTTGATGAAGAGATGGTTGTCTTTACATCATGCCAGCAGGCACTCTATCTCCAACCTGTACTCCATCTCATAGTTGTTTGACATCTGACCTACAATAGTGGTGGTGTCAGCAAACTTGTAAACTGAGTTGGCGTAGAATTTTGCCACATAGTTGTGAATGTATAAGAAGTCCTTGCGGGGCACCAGTATTGTGGATTATCATGGAGGAGGTGTGGTCGCTTATCCTTACTGACTGCGGTCTGTTGGCCTGGAAGTCAAGAATTCAGTAACAAAGTGGGGAGCAGAAACTTAGGTTTTCAAGTTCGGAAATGCGTTTGTTTGGAATTAGTGTTGAAGGCAGAGCTGAAGTCAATAAGTAGGAGCTTGACATACGTATCATTGTTTTCCAGATGTTTCAGGGATGTGTGTAGGGCCATGGAGATTGTGTCTGTCATGGACCTGTTGAGCCAGTCGGCAAATTGCAAGGGATAAAGGCAGGCTGGGAGGCTGGAGTTGATGTGGGTCATGGCCAACTTCCCAAAGCACTTCATGATTGTGGATGTCAAAGCCACCGGGTGATCGTGATTGAGGCACACAACATATTTTTCTTTGACATTCGGGTAATGGTGGTATTGAAGTGGGGGTTACTTCAGATCATAGTAAGAAGAGGTTAAAGATGTCTACAAATACTCCTGCCAGCTGGTGACACCATCAAAGCCAGTGTGCTGAGACACTGAAATTTGTAAGTCAATGCGAGGTGCTGCATTTTAGGAAAGCAAATCTTAGCAGGACTTATACACTTAATGGTAAGGTCCTAGGGAGTGTTGCTGAACAAAGAGACCTTGGAGTGCAGGTTCATAGCTCCTTGAAAGTGGAGTCACAGGTAGATAGGATAGTGAAGAAGGTGTTTGGTATGCTTTCCTTTATTTGCCAGAGTATTGAGTACAGGAGTTGGGAGGTCTTGTTGCAACTGTACAGGACATTGGTTAGGCCACTGTTGGAATATTGTGTGCAATTCTGGTCTCCTTCCTGTCGGAAAGATGTTGTGAAACTTGAAAGGGTTCAGAAAAGATTTACAGGGATGTTGCCAGGGTTGGAGGATTTGGGCTACAGAGAGAGGCTGAACAGGCTGGGGACGCCCTGGAGCGTCGGAGGCTGAGGGGTGACCTTTCAGAGATTTACAAAATTGAGGGGCATGGATAGGGTAAATAGACCAAGTCTTTTCCCTGGGGCCGGGGAGTCCAGAACTAGAGGGAATAGGTTTGGGGTGAGAGGGGAAAGATATAAAAGAGACTTAAGGGGCAACCTTTTCACGCAGAGGATGGTACATGTATGGAATGAGCTGCCAGAGGATGTGGTGGAGGCTGGTACAATTGCAACATTCAAGTGGCATTTGGATGGGTATAGGAATAGGAAGGGTTTGGAGGGATATGGGCCGGGTGCTGGCAGGTGGAACTAGATTGGGTTGGGATATCTGGTCGGCATGGACGTGTTGGACCGAAGGGTCTGTTTCCATGCTGTACATCTCTATGACTTTATAATCCTCGTCTCATTATACCTGCAATTGCAGTTTAGCACTTCAGAACCTTCATTTCCCATTCCTTGAACATATCTAGCTACTTGGATGTTGTACATACTGTTATTTAAACATACACCAATAGATGGGGTAGCAATGCAGTAGGAGGCACATACCTGATGTGAGTTTTGAGGAGAAGAATATCATTAATTACTTAAATTGCCTGAAGTTTAAGGATATGTTGTGATGCGTACAAAAATCCTATGCTTTTTGTTTGAAATTTCTTATTGGTGAAGAGATGGCTATAGACCTGACTTTGTTCAAATGCGGATGTCATAACACTTGTTATTTTCAGCCAGCATTTAAGTTGCAGTTTAGGATGCTCAAATAAGAGGGAGCAGAATTGTTTTTTTTCCCAACAGGAGGTATAAAATGAGACAAATGATCACTCGGTGATGAGAATAAATGGAAATAAGTACAAATGTATTTGGAGACAAATGTTTGTATTTTAAAAGCTGTAATAACAAGTACGTTGTGGGAACATACTTTGTTGAGTTTAATAGAATTTTCCTGCTTTAAATTCTCATTCTTGTACACGTATTCTCAAAACCATAATGTTTCCTGAATGGTACAGGGTGCAAATAAGCATTTTTTTTTTGAGAAATTTGCTCCTTGACGAGAGAGATATCTTGTTAATGGATTTTCTGTAATTTCTAGCTATTGAGAGATGACTTGACAAAGCTATTTCGATACTCTTAAACCATCTAATGTTAAAATAAATCATATGGCTCTCGTATCTATTATTTACTCTGATGTATTGGTGACCAAGCTGAACATTTTAATCTCGACCATTGTACTGTTTGAATGTGATGTCCTACCATCTTGGCTGCAAAATATAGTATTAAATCTGTTTTTTTTTTGTTCTATAGTTGAGTATCATGGCTATAAATTACAATAACTAACCAAAATCTGGGTCTGTTGTACTTGAAGTTTTTTCAACAATTTCATTTACTTAATAACTTCCACACCCTATGGATGTTTCAAAACATTTTACAGCCAATTGAATATTTTTGAAGTGGTGTCACTGTTGTAGAATTGTACTTGCCAACTTGTGCACAAGAAACTTCCATGAGCAGCAATTTGATGATTTTTTTTTCTGACATCAGTTGAGTGATGATTGTTGGCCAGGATACTCTGAAATAGGGCCATGGGATCTTTTATTCCCACCTCACAAGTCGGTCAGTTTAACTTGTTTTCTGAAAGACAGTGACTGATTTCGTGCAGCTCTCCTACTTGAGTAATAAAGTCTCAATTCTGTGCTCAAGTCTCGAGACTGGGACTTGAGCCGAAATCTTTTACCTGGGAGATGAGAATGCTTTTCTTGTTCCTCAACTATTTTGAAGTTCCTCGTCAAACTTGTGGGTAAAGCATTTCCAAATCACAAGGTGCCTACTCGTGTCTTATTGTATTAACAATGTCAGATTCTGTGCCAGGGCTTTCCTTTAAGAAATTTTTAGTAGTTGAAATACAAATTTGTTAAAATTATGTTGTATTGTTTATTTTCCAGATACAATAATGCTTCAGTGCCATTTTAAGGGTAGGCTGACTTTGCGAAATTAAATGTGATTTCATATGCATTGCCATTGTCATGACATGGGAACCTGACATACTCCCGCTGTTCCTCAAGCTCTCACAAAATGTATAAAGTCTCATTAAACCACCAAGATGACCAAACTGCTGATAAAAATAATTCAGGACAGGTTTTGACATGAACAGAAAATGAATCTATTGTAACACATTTAACTTTAACAAATAGCAGAGGGAAAAAAAGGATTCCAAATCTTCTACTCCTGCTCTTAAGCAATGAATATGGTCTCTATCTTGTTTCTGCTATACCAAAATACAAAAGATAGGAGTCAGACAAGAACATGGTTGAACTGATGTGGCCTCAATTCCACATTCATGCCTATCCTCTCAATTTTTAGTCAAGAATCTATCTGCTTCTGCTTTAAAAATATTCAGTGACCCTATCTCATGGTCTCTGAAGTTGAAAGTTCACAGACATATGCCTCTAAGAGGGATAAATAAAATTCTCCTAATCTCATATTAAATGGGAGAGCCCTTAATGTTAAAGCATCTCCCTTCATTCAAGTCTCTCCCATAAAGGAAACATCTGTTCCACATCTATACCCCAACTGTTTTAAACCTGGAGAAACCTTGTGATGATATCACAGATTGGCATGAATAGCACAATATGGGTGAAGGTAATTAGAGGATGTGTGGGAGATGGTGAGAGAGAAGCAAGTGGAGGATTGTCTCAAAGTAACAGTAAGATTAGAACCTGGTTTCATCTTCAATTACCATGTACAAGACCTTTTGTATTTAGATGCAATAAACTAAAATATAAAGAAGCTCGAGTCTGGAGACAGTTCTTGACCTTGCTTTCTCCTTGACCACACTGTATTAAACCCAAACTCATAGATGTGGGCAAAAGGCCACACAACAAACACTGTCAAAACTCCTCAGGATCTTACATATTTCAGTAAGATCAACTCTCTCTTCTAAACTCCAGTGGATACAGGCCTGACCTGATCATCTTTCCTTGTGAGATGATCTCCTCATCCCAGGAATCAGTGAAGTGTTGCTTCTCTCAACTACTTCTAATGCAATTATCTCCATTCACAAAACATCCAAACTGTACATGGCAGTTTTCACGTGGCCTCACCGATGTCCTGTATAAGTGAAGCAAACATCCCTACTGTATTCCAACTGTTTTGTACCAAACACCAACATTGCATTTGACTTCCTAATCACTTACTATACCTGCAAATTATCTTTGTGATTCATGTACCAGGACACATACATCACTCTGCACCTCAGAGTTCAGCAATTTTTCTCCATAGGTTATTTTTCTGTTCCTCCTGTCAAAGTGGACCAGTTCTTGATTTCACATCTGCCAAATTTTTGCCTGCTCACTTGATCTTTACAAATTCCTATTGTAGATTTGTTATGTTCTCTTCAGAAGTCTTTTTTTTGCCCTACCCATCGTTGTGTGATCAGCAAATTCAGTAGCCATAATAATGCACATTTTGTTGCCGGTTGTAAATAGCTGAAGCCCCAGTGCTGATCCCATTCATTACATCTTACCAACCTGAAAATGCTAACTTTCTTATCATAGAGCATTTCACTGAATCCCTACTCTGTGGAAGCAGGCCATTGGCCCATCGGGTGAACAACAACTCTGTGAAGAGCATTCCACCCAAACCCAACGACTACTCTATCCCTGGAACCCTGCATTTCCCATGGCTAATCCACCTGGCATGCACACCCCTCCATAAATACCTTCTGACTTCTTTGACCAAGCCAGTTTTGTATCCAACTTACCAACTCACTACAGATCCCATGTGATTTAATATTCTGGACCAGCCTACCATGAGGGATCTTGTCAGATGTTTCAGTAAAGTGCATGGTGACAACATCCACTGCCCTACCCTCAACCATCAGCTTTGTTATTACGTTGAAAGCTCAATCAGATTTGCGAGACAACGTCTCCCTTGCACAAAGCCATGCTGACTAGCCTTAATAAGTCCATGCTTTTCCAAGTGCGCAAATTGAATGGCAAAGCAGACTTGATTGGCTGAATGATCTCCTTCAGCTTCCATGCCCTGTGGTCTGTCTTCTACCTAGAATTGCATATGCTGTGAGATGATTAATTATTCCTGTCTCAGTGCACATTAGCAGATATAGAATAGACATTTATTCTGGATAGAACTAAATGATGTGCTCAGAATCTGAAAATATTTTATATGAGCTCACTTTCCAAATTATCTCTGCAAATCTGATTCACTTTATCTATATATAGATGAAAATCACCCGAAATTATCATTATTACTCCATTAGAAGTCTTTATTTATTTCTGTCAATTTCCAACCCTACAGTGTGGATGCTGATGAACAGTGGGGTCCCATAAAGCACTGCCAGAAGTGACATCTCACCTTTCATGTTTCCTAACTCCATCTAAATTCATTCCACATATTGATCTTCAAACGAAGATTTCTGTTGTGACAATGCCATGCTTTTTGCCATTGCTACCGTTCCACCATCTCCTAACTTCCTGTCCTTCAGTCAAAAAACGGAAATAGCTGGAGAAACTCAGCAGCTCTGACAGCAATTGTGAAGAGAAAACAGAGTTAACATTTTGGGTTCAGTGACCCTTCTTCAGAACCATATTTCTATAATATAAATAAAAACATTTTATTTATAATTGAGGTATCAAATCATCCACTTTGTCACAAATGCTGCATATATTCAGGTGCAGTCTTTAGTTCCGTCTTTTTAGTATCTTCACAACCTGCAGCCTTATCAGTAATTGCACAATATTTGTAAACTCTCCCCTTTTATTCCATGGTTCTGATTGTTTCTGCACTTCTGTATTGCTGATTTAGTTTGTCCTCTCACTTCAGTTTATCACAGTGCTGTCATGATTTTGTTGCAAGTCCGTTATGCAGCTCATCAGAACATTTAGTCCCAGCAAGGTTCAAGTCATGAATATCTCAACAGCTCAGTCCCTACATTCCCCATTACTGGTACCAGTGTCTCATCAATTGAAACCAATTTCTCCCATGTCAATTTATTGAACCATACTTTTAATTCTTTAATCTTACTGACTTAAAGTAAAAGCCAGTTTGCTTTTACTTTAGGAAATAATCCAGAGATTCACATCACAGATTTGAAGTTCTTATTGTTGAATTTGGAAGGATTAAGGCTCTTCTGCTGCTTAGCTGCTCAGTTGCGTAGCTGTGTGACTTGCAGACAGACCTACCTGTCCCCTGACCGTGGACAACATTTCTCTTAGCACGTTATAAGCCAACTGCTAGTCTTATCGAATCTCAGGGGGGGTGTCTTGCTCTCTCTGTACTTTTAAGCTCCACTCTGGGTCTTTCTGTTTCTGCATGAAACCGTCTCTCCCTGTTTCTGGCTCTCTCCCTCTGTTTCTCTTCCTCTGTGTCTGTCTGTCTCTCTCTCTCCCCCCCTCTCTATCTCTCATTCTGTCTCACTTCCCCTCTTTTTCTGTCTTTCTCTCTCTCCATCTCTTTGTCTCTGTCTCTCTCTTTGTCTGGATTAGTGGTGCTGGAAGAGCACAGCAGTTCAGGCAGCATCCAAGGAGCTTCGAAATCGACGTTTTGGGCAAAAGCCCTTCATCAGGATTTCGAAGCTCCTTGGATGCTGCCTGAATTGCTGTGCTCTTCCAGCACCACTAATCCAGAATCTGGTTTCCAGCATCTGCAGTCATTGTTTTTACCTCTCTCTTTGTCTGTCTGTCTGTCTCTTTCAAAGTCTCTGCACCTCTTTGTTTGTTTCTGCCTCTCCCTCTGTCTCTCCCTGTCTCTGTTATTTCCTCCTTCCCCTTCACTCCTTCCCTCTTCCCGCCGCCTTCCCCTTTCCTTCCCCTCATTCACCTTCACCTCCTCCTTGCCCCCCCTCCTTCTTGCCCCCCCTCCTCCTTGCCCCCCCTCCTCCTTGCCCCCCCCTCCTTGCCCCCCCGTCCTTGCCCCCCCGTCCCCCCCGTCCCCCCCTCCTCCTTGCCCCCCCCCTTGTCCCCCCCTCCTCCTTGTCCCCCCTCCTCCTTGTCCCCCCCTCCTCCTTGTCCCCCCCTCCTCCTTGTCCCCCCCTCCTCCTTGTCCCCCCCTCCTCCTTGTCCCCCCTCCTCCTTGTCCCCCTCCTCCTTGTCCCCCCTCCTCCTTGACCCCCCTCCTCCTTGACCCCCCTCCTCCTTGACCCCCCTCCTCCTTGCCCCCCTCCT